>NC_138876.1:46072709-46727213 GCF_965194805.1 Balaenoptera borealis
ACTGTGCTTTGGTTACAGCAGCAAGGCAAGCTGACTTTCTCCTGTAAGGATGGGGTCCTAAGGTATGACTTTCTAGAAGGAATGCAAAGCAGTTTTGGTTTCTCAGTGCCGCTCAGCCTAGGGCAATGAGGCAGATTTGCATGACATGTAGGACGTGAGAGAACACAGTTCCTGGAGCTGTTGGAGTGCTGAGGAAATCTAGCTCTCCCAGGGAAGAGTGCAGTGTGTTACCCTACACTCAGCATACACTGAGTGACTGGGAAAGGATTCCGGGCCTGGAAGTTTCTTAGCAGCCTAGTGGAGCCTGCCGGTGCTCGGTGTTCTTGCAGGGAATGGGGTGCCCAGGCGAGGTCCTCCGTTTCCTGAAATGCTTACTAACGTTAAAGAAAGCAGACCTAAAGCTAATGCCTCAAGGACTCTGCTCCAAGCTTCCACTTCGGCAGGACTATTCAAGGCTTTACCTTGAGGAAAGGACTCACGTCAAGTTTCCTTTTAGCTCTAGAGCGTATCAGGAGGAGCTCCCACCCAGGCTATGAAAGCACCCTGTTGATGTAGAGAAGACTTGTTCCTTTCCCAGAGCACTGCCTGCAGTGACTAGAGACCCGTCCTAAACTGTGATTTAGGTAGCTTCAAGGCAGCATGAATGGAGCACTCAAAATGGGAAAGCAAGGCTTGTGCCATAAGGCCCCCGTTTCCAGCGAACACGTAGCATACCTCCATGTGATTTCTACCAAGTAAGTAGACACTCTAGCTACACACTGGTCCCTTCCTTGAATAAAGTTTATTTGGCACGGAGTTCTGCGTGTAGCCAAACGCCTCCCCCAAGGAGCGCTCTTGCTAGGCTATCGGGTTTAGCTTCTTCTAAAACCCTGCAGTGTAAGAGGAAGAACTGTGCTTTGGTTACAGCAGCAAGGCAAGCTGACTTTCTCCTGTAAGGATGGGGTCCTAAGGTATGACTTTGTAGAAGGAATGCAAAGCAGTTTTGGTTTCTCAGTGCCGCTCAGCCTAGGGCAATGAGGCAGATTTGCATGACATGTAGGACTTGAGAGAACACAGTTCCTGGAGCTGTTGGAGTGCTGAAGAAATCTAATTCTCCCAGGGAAGAGTGCAGTGTGTTGCCCTACACTCAGCATACACTGAGTGACTGGGAAAGGTTTCCGGGCCTGGAAGTTTCTTAGCAGCCTAGTGGACCCTGCCGGTGCTCGGTGTTCGTGCAGGGAATAGGGTGCCCAGGCGAGGTCCTCCGTTTCCTGAAATGCTTACTAACGTTAAAGAAAGCAGACCTAAAGCTAATGCCTCAAGGACTCTGCTCCAATCTTCCACTTCGGCAGGGCTATTCAAGGCTTTACCTTGAGGAAAGGACTCACGTCAAGTTTCCTTTTAGCTCTAGAGCGTATCAGGAGGAGCTCCCACCCAGGCTATGAAAGCACCCTGTTGATGTAGAGAAGACTCGTTCCTTTCCCAGAGCCCTGCCTGCAGTGACTAGAGACCGGTCCTAAAACTGTTATTTAGGTAGCTTCAAGGCAGCATGAATGGAGCATTCAAAATGGAAAAGCAAGGCTTGTGCCATAAGGCCCTGTTTCCAGCGAACACGCAGCCTACCTCCTTGTGATTTCTACCAAGTATACACTCTAGCTACACACTGGTCCCTTCCTTGAATAAAGTTTATTTGGCACGGAGTTCTGCGTGTAGCCAACCGCCTCCCCCAAGGAGCGCTCTTGCTAGGCTATCGGGCTTAGCTTCTTCTAAAACCCTGCAGTGTAAGAGGAAGAACTGTGCTTTGTTTACAGCAGGAACGCAAGCCGAATTTCTCCTGTAAGGATGGGGTCTTAATGTATGACTTTGTGGAAGGAATGCGAAGCAGTTTTGGTTTCTCAGTGCCGCTCAGCCTAGGGCAATGAGGCAGATTGGCATGACATGTAGGACGTGAGAGAACACAGTTCCTGGAGCTGTTGGAGTGCTGAGGAAATCTAGCTCTCCCAGGGAAGAGTGCAGTGTGTTGCCCTACACTCAGCATACACTGAGTGACTGGGAAAGGATTCCGGGCCTGGAAGTTTCTTAGCAGCCTAGTGGAGCCTGCCGGTGCTCGGTGTTCGTGCAGGGAATAGGGTGCCCAGGCGAGGTCCTCCGTTTCCTGAAATGCTTACTAACGTTAAAGAAAGCAGACCTAAAGCTAATGCCTCAAGGACTCTGCTCCAAGCTTCCACTTCGGCAGGGCTATTCAAGGCTTTACCTTGAGGAAAGGACTCACGTCAAGTTTCCTTTTAGCTCTAGAGCGTGTCAGGAGGAGCTCCCACCCAGGCTATGAAAGCACCCTGTTGATGTAGAGAACACTTGTTCCTTTCCCAGAGCCCTGCCTGCAGTGACTAGAGACCCGTCCTAAACTGTGATTTAGGTAGCTTCAAGGCAGCATGAATGGAGCACTCAAAATGGGAAAGCAAGGCTTGTGCCATAAGGCCCCCGTTTCCAGCGAACACGTAGCCTACCTCCATGTGATTTCTACCAAGTAGACACTCTAGCTACACACTGGTCCCTTCCTTGAATAAAGTTTATTTGGCACGGAGTTCTGCGTGTAGCCAAACGCCTCCCCCAAGGAGCGCTCTTGCTAGGCTATCGGGCTTAGCTTCTTCTAAAACCCTGCAGTGTAAGAGGAAGAACTGTGCTTTGGTTACAGCAGCAAGGCAAGCTGACTTTCCCTGTAAGGATGGGGTCCTAAGGTATGACTTTCTAGAAGGAATGCAAAGCAGTTTTGGTTTCTCAGTGCCGCTCAGCCTAGGGCAATGAGGCAGATTTGCATGACATGTAGGACGTGAGAGAACACAGTTCCTGGAGCTGTTGGAGTGCTGAGGAAATCTAGCTCTCCCAGGGAAGAGTGCAGTGTGTTGCCCTACACTCAGCATACACTGAGTGACTGGGAAAGGATTCCGGGCCTGGAAGTTTCTTAGCAGCCTAGTGGAGCCTGCCGGTGCTCGGTGTTCTTGCAGGGAATAGGGTGCCCAGGCGAGGTCCTCCGTTTCCTGAAATGCTTACTAACGTTAAAGAAAGCAGACCTAAAGCTAATGCCTCAAGGACTCTGCTCCAAGCTTCCACTTCGGCAGGGCTATTCAAGGCTTTACCTTGAGGAAAGGACTCACGTCAAGTTTCCTTTTAGCTCTAGAGCGTATCAGGAGGAGCTCCCACCCAGGCTATGAAAGCACCCTGTTGATGTAGAGAAGACTTGTTCCTTTCCCAGAGCACTGCCTGCAGTGACTAGAGACCCGTCCTAAACTGTGATTTAGGTAGCTTCAAGGCAGCATGAATGGAGCACTCAAAATGGGAAAGCAAGGCTTGTGCCATAAGGCCCCCGTTTCCAGCGAACACGTAGCCTACCTCCATGTGATTTCTACCAAGTAAGTAGACACTCTAGCTACACACTGGTCCCTTCCTTGAATAAAGTTTATTTGGCACGGAGTTCTGCGTGTAGCCAAACGCCTCCCCCAAGGAGCGCTCTTGCTAGGCTATCGGGTTTAGCTTCTTCTAAAACCCTGCAGTGTAAGAGGAAGAACTGTGCTTTGGTTACAGCAGCAAGGCAAGCTGACTTTCTCCTGTAAGGATGGGGTCCTAAGGTATGACTTTGTAGAAGGAATGCAAAGCAGTTTTGGTTTCTCAGTGCCGCTCAGCCTAGGGCAATGAGGCAGATTTGCATGACATGTAGGACGTGAGAGAACACAGTTCCTGGAGCTGTTGGAGTGCTGAGGAAATCTAGCTCTCCCAGGGAAGAGTGCAGTGTGTTGCCCTACACTCAGCATACACTGAGTGACTGGGAAAGGATTCCGGGCCTGGAAGTTTCTTAGCAGCCTAGTGGAGCCTGCCGGTGCTCGGTGTTCGTGCAGGGAATAGGGTGCCCAGGCGAGGTCCTCCGTTTCCTGAAATGCTTACTAACGTTAAAGAAAGCAGACCTAAAGCTAATGCCTCAAGGACTCTGCTCCAAGCTTCCACTTCGGCAGGGCTATTCAAGGCTTTACCTTGAGGAAAGGACTCACGTCAAGTTTCCTTTTAGCTCTAGAGCGTATCAGGAGGAGCTCCCACCCAGGCTATGAAAGCACCCTGTTGATGTAGAGAACACTTGTTCCTTTCCCAGAGCACTGCCTGCAGTGACTAGAGACCCGTCCTAAACTGTGATTTAGGTAGCTTCAAGGCAGCATGAATGGAGCACTCAAAATGGGAAAGCAAGACTTGTGCCGTAAGGCCCCCGTTTCCAGCGAACACGTAGCCTACCTCCATGTGATTTCTACCAAGTAAGTAGACACTCTAGCTACACACTGGTCCCTTCCTTGAATAAAGTTTATTTGGCACGGAGTTCTGCGTGTAGCCAAACGCCTCCCCCAAGGAGCGCTCTTGCTAGGCTATCGGGCTTAGCTTCTTCTAAAACCCTGCAGTGTAAGAGGAAGAACTGTGCTTTGGTTACAGCAGCAAGGCAAGCTGACTTTCTCCTGTAAGAATGGGTTCCTAAGGTATGACTTTGTAGAAGGAATGCAAAGCAGTTTTGGTTTCTCAGTGCCGCTCAGCCTAGGGCAATGAGGCAGATTTGCATGACATGTAGGACGTGAGAGAACACAGTTCCTGGAGCTGTTGGAGTGCTGAGGAAATCTAATTCTCCCAGGGAAGAGTGCAGTGTGTTGCCCTACACTCAGCATACACTGAGTGACTGGGAAAGGTTTCCGTGCCTGGAAGTTTCTTAGCAGCCTAGTGGACCCTGCCGGTGCTCGGTGTTCGTGCAGGGAATAGGGTGCCCAGGCGAGGTCCTCCGTTTCCTGAAATGCTTACTAACGTTAAAGAAAGCAGACCTAAAGCTAATGCCTCAAGGACTCTGCTCCAATCTTCCACTTCGGCAGGGCTATTCAAGGCTTTACCTTGAGGAAAGGACTCACGTCAAGTTTCCTTTTAGCTCTAGAGCGTATCAGGAGGAGCTCCCACCCAGGCTATGAAAGCACCCTGTTGATGTAGAGAAGACTCGTTCCTTTCCCAGAGCCCTGCCTGCAGTGACTAGAGACCCGTCCTAAAACTGTTATTTAGGTAGCTTCAAGGCAGCATGAATGGAGCATTCAAAATGGAAAAGCAAGGCTTGTGCCATAAGGCCCTGTTTCCAGCGAACACGCAGCCTACCTCCTTGTGATTTCTACCAAGTATACACTCTAGCTACACACTGGTCCCTTCCTTGAATAAAGTTTATTTGGCACGGAGTTCTGCGTGTAGCCAACCGCCTCCCCCAAGGAGCGCTCTTGCTAGGCTATCGGGCTTAGCTTCTTCTAAAACCCTGCAGTGTAAGAGGAAGAACTGTGCTTTGGTTACAGCAGGAACGCAAGCCGAATTTCTCCTGTAAGGATGGGGTCTTAATGTATGACTTTGTGGAAGGAATGCGAAGCAGTTTTGGTTTCTCAGTGCCGCTCAGCCTAGGGCAATGAGGCAGATTTGCATGACATGTAGGACGTGAGAGAACACAGTTCCTGGAGCTGTTGGAGTGCTGAGGAAATCTAGCTCTCCCAGGGAAGAGTGCAGTGTGTTGCCCTACACTCAGCATACACTGAGTGACTGGGAAAGGATTCCGGGCCTGGAAGTTTCTTAGCAGCCTAGTGGAGCCTGCCGGTGCTCGGTGTTCTTGCAGGGAATAGGGTGCCCAGGAGAGGTCCTCCGTTTCCTGAAATGCTTACTAACGTTAAAGAAAGCAGACCTAAAGCTAATGCCTCAAGGACTCTGCTCCAAGCTTCCACTTCGGCAGGGCTATTCAAGGCTTTACCTTGAGGAAAGGACTCACGTCAAGTTTCCTTTTAGCTCTAGAGCGTATCAGGAGGAGCTCCCACCCAGGCTATGAAAGCACCCTGTTGATGTAGAGAAGACTTGTTCCTTTCCCAGAGCACTGCCTGCAGTGACTAGAGACCCGTCCTAAACTGTGATTTAGGTAGCTTCAAGGCAGCATGAATGGAGCACTCAAAATGGGAAAGCAAGGCTTGTGCCATAAGGCCCCCGTTTCCAGCGAACACGTAGCCTACCTCCATGTGATTTCTACCAAGTAAGTAGACACTCTAGCTACACACTGGTCCCTTCCTTGAATAAAGTTTATTTGGCACGGAGTTCTGCGTGTAGCCAAACGCCTCCCCCAAGGAGCGCTCTTGCTAGGCTATCGGGTTTAGCTTCTTCTAAAACCCTGCAGTGTAAGAGGAAGAACTGTGCTTTGGTTACAGCAGCAAGGCAAGCTGACTTTCTCCTGTAAGGATGGGGTCCTAAGGTATGACTTTGTAGAAGGAATGCAAAGCAGTTTTGGTTTCTCAGTGCCGCTCAGCCTAGGGCAATGAGGCAGATTTGCATGACATGTAGGACGTGAGAGAACACAGTTCCTGGAGCTGTTGGAGTGCTGAGGAAATCTAGCTCTCCCAGGGAAGAGTGCAGTGTGTTGCCCTACACTCAGCATACACTGAGTGACTGGGAAAGGATTCCGGGCCTGGAAGTTTCTTAGCAGCCTAGTGGAGCCTGCCGGTGCTCGGTGTTCGTGCAGGGAATAGGGTGCCCAGGCGAGGTCCTCCGTTTCCTGAAATGCTTACTAACGTTAAAGAAAGCAGACCTAAAGCTAATGCCTCAAGGACTCTGCTCCAAGCTTCCACTTCGGCAGGGCTATTCAAGGCTTTACCTTGAGGAAAGGACTCACGTCAAGTTTCCTTTTAGCTCTAGAGCGTATCAGGAGGAGCTCCCACCCAGGCTATGAAAGCACCCTGTTGATGTAGAGAACACTTGTTCCTTTCCCAGAGCACTGCCTGCAGTGACTAGAGACCCGTCCTAAACTGTGATTTAGGTAGCTTCAAGGCAGCATGAATGGAGCACTCAAAATGGGAAAGCAAGACTTGTGCCGTAAGGCCCCCGTTTCCAGCGAACACGTAGCCTACCTCCATGTGATTTCTACCAAGTAAGTAGACACTCTAGCTACACACTGGTCCCTTCCTTGAATAAAGTTTATTTGGCACGGAGTTCTGCGTGTAGCCAAACGCCTCCCCCAAGGAGCGCTCTTGCTAGGCTATCGGGCTTAGCTTCTTCTAAAACCCTGCAGTGTAAGAGGAAGAACTGTGCTTTGGTTACAGCAGCAAGGCAAGCTGACTTTCTCCTGTAAGAATGGGTTCCTAAGGTATGACTTTGTAGAAGGAATGCAAAGCAGTTTTGGTTTCTCAGTGCCGCTCAGCCTAGGGCAATGAGGCAGATTTGCATGACATGTAGGACGTGAGAGAACACAGTTCCTGGAGCTGTTGGAGTGCTGAGGAAATCTAATTCTCCCAGGGAAGAGTGCAGTGTGTTGCCCTACACTCAGCATACACTGAGTGACTGGGAAAGGTTTCCGTGCCTGGAAGTTTCTTAGCAGCCTAGTGGACCCTGCCGGTGCTCGGTGTTCCTGCAGGGAATAGGGTGCCCAGGCGAGGTCCTCCGTTTCCTGAAATGCTTACTAACGTTAAAGAAAGCAGACCTAAAGCTAATGCCTCAAGGACTCTGCTCCAATCTTCCACTTCGGCAGGGCTATTCAAGGCTTTACCTTGAGGAAAGGACTCACGTCAAGTTTCCTTTTAGCTCTAGAGCGTATCAGGAGGAGCTCCCACCCAGGCTATGAAAGCACCCTGTTGATGTAGAGAAGACTCGTTCCTTTCCCAGAGCCCTGCCTGCAGTGACTAGAGACCCGTCCTAAAACTGTTATTTAGGTAGCTTCAAGGCAGCATGAATGGAGCATTCAATATGGAAAAGCAAGGCTTGTGCCATAAGGCCCTGTTTCCAGCGAACACGCAGCCTACCTCCTTGTGATTTCTACCAAGTATACACTCTAGCTACACACTGGTCCCTTCCTTGAATAAAGTTTATTTGGCACGGAGTTCTGCGTGTAGCCAACCGCCTCCCCCAAGGAGCGCTCTTGCTAGGCTATCGGGCTTAGCTTCTTCTAAAACCCTGCAGTGTAAGAGGAAGAACTGTGCTTTGGTTACAGCAGGAACGCAAGCCGAATTTCTCCTGTAAGGATGGGGTCTTAATGTATGACTTTGTGGAAGGAATGCGAAGCAGTTTTGGTTTCTCAGTGCCGCTCAGCCTAGGGCAATGAGGCAGATTTGCATGACATGTAGGACGTGAGAGAACACAGTTCCTGGAGCTGTTGGAGTGCTGAGGAAATCTAGCTCTCCCAGGGAAGAGTGCAGTGTGTTGCCCTACACTCAGCATACACTGAGTGACTGGGAAAGGATTCCGGGCCTGGAAGTTTCTTAGCAGCCTAGTGGAGCCTGCCGGTGCTCGGTGTTCTTGCAGGGAATAGGGTGCCCAGGCGAGGTCCTCCGTTTCCTGAAATGCTTACTAACGTTAAAGAAAGCAGACCTAAAGCTAATGCCTCAAGGACTCTGCTCCAAGCTTCCACTTCGGCAGGGCTATTCAAGGCTTTACCTTGAGGAAAGGACTCACGTCAAGTTTCCTTTTAGCTCTAGAGCGTATCAGGAGGAGCTCCCACCCAGGCTATGAAAGCACCCTGTTGATGTAGAGAAGACTTGTTCCTTTCCCAGAGCACTGCCTGCAGTGACTAGAGACCCGTCCTAAACTGTGATTTAGGTAGCTTCAAGGCAGCATGAATGGAGCACTCAAAATGGGAAAGCAAGGCTTGTGCCATAAGGCCCCCGTTTCCAGCGAACACGTAGCCTACCTCCATGTGATTTCTACCAAGTAAGTAGACACTCTAGCTACACACTGGTCCCTTCCTTGAATAAAGTTTATTTGGCACGGAGTTCTGCGTGTAGCCAAACGCCTCCCCCAAGGAGCGCTCTTGCTAGGCTATCGGGTTTAGCTTCTTCTAAAACCCTGCAGTGTAAGAGGAAGAACTGTGCTTTGGTTACAGCAGCAAGGCAAGCTGACTTTCTCCTGTAAGGATGGGGTCCTAAGGTATGACTTTGTAGAAGGAATGCAAAGCAGTTTTGGTTTCTCAGTGCCGCTCAGCCTAGGGCAATGAGGCAGATTTGCATGACATGTAGGACGTGAGAGAACACAGTTCCTGGAGCTGTTGGAGTGCTGAGGAAATCTAGCTCTCCCAGGGAAGAGTGCAGTGTGTTGCCCTACACTCAGCATACACTGAGTGACTGGGAAAGGATTCCGGGCCTGGAAGTTTCTTAGCAGCCTAGTGGAGCCTGCCGGTGCTCGGTGTTCGTGCAGGGAATAGGGTGCCCAGGCGAGGTCCTCCGTTTCCTGAAATGCTTACTAACGTTAAAGAAAGCAGACCTAAAGCTAATGCCTCAAGGACTCTGCTCCAAGCTTCCACTTCGGCAGGGCTATTCAAGGCTTTACCTTGAGGAAAGGACTCACGTCAAGTTTCCTTTTAGCTCTAGAGCGTATCAGGAGGAGCTCCCACCCAGGCTATGAAAGCACCCTGTTGATGTAGAGAACACTTGTTCCTTTCCCAGAGCACTGCCTGCAGTGACTAGAGACCCGTCCTAAACTGTGATTTAGGTAGCTTCAAGGCAGCATGAATGGAGCACTCAAAATGGGAAAGCAAGACTTGTGCCGTAAGGCCCCCGTTTCCAGCGAACACGTAGCCTACCTCCATGTGATTTCTACCAAGTAAGTAGACACTCTAGCTACACACTGGTCCCTTCCTTGAATAAAGTTTATTTGGCACGGAGTTCTGCGTGTAGCCAAACGCCTCCCCCAAGGAGCGCTCTTGCTAGGCTATCGGGCTTAGCTTCTTCTAAAACCCTGCAGTGTAAGAGGAAGAACTGTGCTTTGGTTACAGCAGCAAGGCAAGCTGACTTTCTCCTGTAAGAATGGGTTCCTAAGGTATGACTTTGTAGAAGGAATGCAAAGCAGTTTTGGTTTCTCAGTGCCGCTCAGCCTAGGGCAATGAGGCAGATTTGCATGACATGTAGGACGTGAGAGAACACAGTTCCTGGAGCTGTTGGAGTGCTGAGGAAATCTAATTCTCCCAGGGAAGAGTGCAGTGTGTTGCCCTACACTCAGCATACACTGAGTGACTGGGAAAGGTTTCCGTGCCTGGAAGTTTCTTAGCAGCCTAGTGGACCCTGCCGGTGCTCGGTGTTCGTGCAGGGAATAGGGTGCCCAGGCGAGGTCCTCCGTTTCCTGAAATGCTTACTAACGTTAAAGAAAGCAGACCTAAAGCTAATGCCTCAAGGACTCTGCTCCAATCTTCCACTTCGGCAGGGCTATTCAAGGCTTTACCTTGAGGAAAGGACTCACGTCAAGTTTCCTTTTAGCTCTAGAGCGTATCAGGAGGAGCTCCCACCCAGGCTATGAAAGCACCCTGTTGATGTAGAGAAGACTCGTTCCTTTCCCAGAGCCCTGCCTGCAGTGACTAGAGACCCGTCCTAAAACTGTTATTTAGGTAGCTTCAAGGCAGCATGAATGGAGCATTCAATATGGAAAAGCAAGGCTTGTGCCATAAGGCCCTGTTTCCAGCGAACACGCAGCCTACCTCCTTGTGATTTCTACCAAGTATACACTCTAGCTACACACTGGTCCCTTCCTTGAATAAAGTTTATTTGGCACGGAGTTCTGCGTGTAGCCAACCGCCTCCCCCAAGGAGCGCTCTTGCTAGGCTATCGGGCTTAGCTTCTTCTAAAACCCTGCAGTGTAAGAGGAAGAACTGTGCTTTGTTTACAGCAGGAACGCAAGCCGAATTTCTCCTGTAAGGATGGGGTCTTAATGTATGACTTTGTGGAAGGAATGCGAAGCAGTTTTGGTTTCTCAGTGCCGCTCAGCCTAGGGCAATGAGGCAGATTTGCATGACATGTAGGACGTGAGAGAACACAGTTCCTGGAGCTGTTGGAGTGCTGAGGAAATCTAGCTCTCCCAGGGAAGAGTGCAGTGTGTTGCCCTACACTCAGCATACACTGAGTGACTGGGAAAGGATTCCGGGCCTGGAAGTTTCTTAGCAGCCTAGTGGAGCCTGCCGGTGCTCGGTGTTCTTGCAGGGAATAGGGTGCCCAGGCGAGGTCCTCCGTTTCCTGAAATGCTTACTAACGTTAAAGAAAGCAGACCTAAAGCTAATGCCTCAAGGACTCTGCTCCAAGCTTCCACTTCGGCAGGGCTATTCAAGGCTTTACCTTGAGGAAAGGACTCACGTCAAGTTTCCTTTTAGCTCTAGAGCGTATCAGGAGGAGCTCCCACCCAGGCTATGAAAGCACCCTGTTGATGTAGAGAAGACTTGTTCCTTTCCCAGAGCACTGCCTGCAGTGACTAGAGACCCGTCCTAAACTGTGATTTAGGTAGCTTCAAGGCAGCATGAATGGAGCACTCAAAATGGGAAAGCAAGACTTGTGCCATAAGGCCCCCGTTTCCAGCGAACACGTAGCCTACCTCCATGTGATTTCTACCAAGTAAGTAGACACTCTAGCTACACACTGGTCCCTTCCTTGAATAAAGTTTATTTGGCACGGAGTTCTGCGTGTAGCCAAACGCCTCCCCCAAGGAGCGCTCTTGCTAGGCTATCGGGTTTAGCTTCTTCTAAAACCCTGCAGTGTAAGAGGAAGAACTGTGCTTTGGTTACGGCAGCAAGGCAAGCTGACTTTCTCCTGTAAGGATGGGGTCCTAAGGTATGACTTTGTAGAAGGAATGCAAAGCAGTTTTGGTTTCTCAGTGCCGCTCAGCCTAGGGCAATGAGGCAGATTTGCATGACATGTAGGACGTGAGAGAACACAGTTCCTGGAGCTGTTGGAGTGCTGAGGAAATCTAGCTCTCCCAGGGAAGAGTGCAGTGTGTTGCCCTACACTCAGCATACACTGAGTGACTGGGAAAGGATTCCGGGCCTGGAAGTTTCTTAGCAGCCTAGTGGAGCCTGCCGGTGCTCGGTGTTCGTGCAGGGAATAGGGTGCCCAGGCGAGGTCCTCCGTTTCCTGAAATGCTTACTAACGTTAAAGAAAGCAGACCTAAAGCTAATGCCTCAAGGACTCTGCTCCAAGCTTCCACTTCGGCAGGGCTATTCAAGGCTTTACCTTGAGGAAAGGACTCACGTCAAGTTTCCTTTTAGCTCTAGAGCGTATCAGGAGGAGCTCCCACCCAGGCTATGAAAGCACCCTGTTGATGTAGAGAACACTTGTTCCTTTCCCAGAGCACTGCCTGCAGTGACTAGAGACCCGTCCTAAACTGTGATTTAGGTAGCTTCAAGGCAGCATGAATGGAGCACTCAAAATGGGAAAGCAAGACTTGTGCCGTAAGGCCCCCGTTTACAGCGAACACGTAGCCTACCTCCATGTGATTTCTACCAAGTAAGTAGACACTCTAGCTACACACTGGTCCCTTCCTTGAATAAAGTTTATTTGGCACGGAGTTCTGCGTGTAGCCAAACGCCTCCCCCAAGGAGCGCTCTTGCTAGGCTATCGGGCTTAGCTTCTTCTAAAACCCTGCAGTGTAAGAGGAAGAACTGTGCTTTGGTTACAGCAGCAAGGCAAGCTGACTTTCTCCTGTAAGAATGGGTTCCTAAGGTATGACTTTGTAGAAGGAATGCAAAGCAGTTTTGGTTTCTCAGTGCCGCTCAGCCTAGGGCAATGAGGCAGATTTGCATGACATGTAGGACGTGAGAGAACACAGTTCCTGGAGCTGTTGGAGTGCTGAGGAAATCTAGCTCTCCCAGGGAAGAGTGCAGTGTGTTGCCCTACACTCAGCATACACTGAGTGACTGGGAAAGGTTTCCGGGCCTGGAAGTTTCTTAGCAGCCTAGTGGACCCTGCCGGTGCTCGGTGTTCGTGCAGGGAATAGGGTGCCCAGGCGAGGTCCTCCGTTTCCTGAAATGCTTACTAACGTTAAAGAAAGCAGACCTAAAGCTAATGCCTCAAGGACTCTGCTCCAATCTTCCACTTCGGCAGGGCTATTCAAGGCTTTACCTTGAGGAAAGGACTCACGTCAAGTTTCCTTTTAGCTCTAGAGCGTATCAGGAGGAGCTCCCACCCAGGCTATGAAAGCACCCTGTTGATGTAGAGAAGACTCGTTCCTTTCCCAGAGCCCTGCCTGCAGTGACTAGAGACCCGTCCTAAAACTGTTATTTAGGTAGCTTCAAGGCAGCATGAATGGAGCATTCAAAATGGAAAAGCAAGGCTTGTGCCATAAGGCCCTGTTTCCAGCGAACACGCAGCCTACCTCCTTGTGATTTCTACCAAGTAGACACTCTAGCTACACACTGGTCCCTTCCTTGAATAAAGTTTATTTGGCACGGAGTTCTGCGTGTAGCCAAACGCCTCCCCCAAGGAGCGCTCTTGCTAGGCTATCGGGCTTAGCTTCTTCTAAAACCCTGCAGTGTAAGAGGAAGAACTGTGCTTTGTTTACAGCAGGAACGCAAGCCGAATTTCTCCTGTAAGGATGGGGTCTTAATGTATGACTTTGTGGAAGGAATGCGAAGCAGTTTTGGTTTCTCAGTGCCTCTCAGCCTAGGGCAATGAGGCAGATTGGCATGACATGTAGGACGTGAGAGAACACAGTTCCTGGAGCTGTTGGAGTGCTGAGGAAATCTAGCTCTCCCAGGGAAGAGTGCAGTGTGTTGCCCTACACTCAGCATACACTGAGTGACTGGGAAAGGATTCCGGGCCTGGAAGTTTCTTAGCAGCCTAGTGGAGCCTGCCGGTGCTCGGTGTTCGTGCAGGGAATAGGGTGCCCAGGCGAGGTCCTCCGTTTCCTGAAATGCTTACTAACGTTAAAGAAAGCAGACCTAAAGCTAATGCCTCAAGGACTCTGCTCCAATCTTCCACTTCGGCAGGGCTATTCAAGGCTTTACCTTGAGGAAAGGACTCACGTCAAGTTTCCTTTTAGCTCTAGAGCGTATCAGGAGGAGCTCCCACCCAGGCTATGAAAGCACCCTGTTGATGTAGAGAACACTTGTTCCTTTCCCAGAGCACTGCCTGCAGTGACTAGAGACCCGTCCTAAACTGTGATTTAGGTAGCTTCAAGGCAGCATGAATGGAGCACTCAAAATGGGAAAGCAAGGCTTGTGCCATAAGGCCCCCGTTTCCAGCGAACACGTAGCCTACCTCCATGTGATTTCTACCAAGTAGACACTCTAGCTACACACTGGTCCCTTCCTTGAATAAAGTTTATTTGGCACGGAGTTCTGCGTGTAGCCAAACGCCTCCACCAAGGAGCGCTCTTGCTAGGCTATCGGGCTTAGCTTCTTCTAAAACCCTGCAGTGTAAGAGGAAGAACTGTGCTTTGGTTACAGCAGCAAGGCAAGCTGACTTTCTCCTGTAAGGATGGGGTCCTAAGGTATGACTTTGTAGAAGGAATGCAAAGCAGTTTTGGTTTCTCAGTGCCGCTCAGCCTAGGGCAATGAGGCAGATTTGCATGACATGTAGGACGTGAGAGAACACAGTTCCTGGAGCTGTTGGAGTGCTGAGGAAATCTAGCTCTCCCAGGGAAGAGTGCAGTGTGTTGCCCTACACTCAGCATACACTGAGGGACTGGGAAAGGATTCCGGGCCTGGAAGTTTCTTAGCAGCCTAGTGGAGCCTGCCGGTGCTCGGTGTTCTTGCAGGGAATAGGGTGCCCAGGCGAGGTCCTCCGTTTCCTGAAATGCTTACTAACGTTAAAGAAAGCAGACCTAAAGCTAATGCCTCAAGGACTCTGCTCCAAGCTTCCACTTCGGCAGGGCTATTCAAGGCTTTACCTTGAGGAAAGGACTCACGTCAAGTTTCCTTTTAGCTCTAGAGCGTATCAGGAGGAGCTCCCACCCAGGCTATGAAAGCACCCTGTTGATGTAGAGAAGACTCGTTCCTTTCCCAGAGCCCTGCCTGCAGTGACTAGAGACCCGTCCTAAAACTGTGATTTAGGTAGCTTCAAGGCAGCATGAATGGAGCATTCAAAATGGGAAAGCAAGGCTTGTGCCATAAGGCCCTGTTTCCAGCGAACACGCAGCCTACCTCCTTGTGATTTCTACCAAGTATACACTCTAGCTACACACTGGTCCCTTCCTTGAATAAAGTTTATTTGGCACGGAGTTCTGCGTGTAGCCAACCGCCTCCCCCAAGGAGCGCTCTTGCTAGGCTATCGGGTTTAGCTTCTTCTAAAACCCTGCAGTGTAAGAGGAAGAACTGTGCTTTGTTTACAGCAGGAACGCAAGCCGAATTTCTCCTGTAAGGATGGGGTCTTAATGTATGACTTTGTGGAAGGAATGCGAAGCAGTTTTGGTTTCTCAGTGCCGCTCAGCCTAGGGCAATGAGGCAGATTTGCATGACATGTAGGACGTGAGAGAACACAGTTCCTGGAGCTGTTGGAGTGCTGAGGAAATCTAGCTCTCCCAGGGAAGAGTGCAGTGTGTTGCCCTACACTCAGCATACACTGAGTGACTGGGAAAGGATTCCGGGCCTGGAAGTTTCTTAGCAGCCTAGTGGAGCCTGCCGGTGCTCGGTGTTCGTGCAGGGAATAGGGTGCCCAGGCGAGGTCCTCCGTTTCCTGAAATGCTTACTAACGTTAAAGAAAGCAGACCTAAAGCTAATGCCTCAAGGACTCTGCTCCAAGCTTCCACTTCGGCAGGGCTATTCAAGGCTTTACCTTGAGGAAAGGACTCACGTCAAGTTTCCTTTTAGCTCTAGAGCGTATCAGGAGGAGCTCCCACCCAGGCTATGAAAGCACCCTGTTGATGTACAGAACACTTGTTCCTTTCCCAGAGCCCTGCCTGCAGTGACTAGAGACCCGTCCTAAACTGTGATTTAGGTAGCTTCAAGGCAGCATGAATGGAGCACTCAAAATGGGAAAGCAAGGCTTGTGCCGTAAGGCCCCCGTTTCCAGCGAACACGTAGCCTACCTCCATGTGATTTCTACCAAGTAAGTAGACACTCTAGCTACACACTGGTCCCTTCCTTGAATAAAGTTTATTTGGCACGGCGTTCTGCGTGTAGCCAAACGCCTCCCCCAAGGAGCGCTCTTGCTAGGCTATCGGGCTTAGCTTCTTCTAAAACCCTGCAGTGTAAGAGGAAGAACTGTGCTTTGGTTACAGCAGCAAGGCAAGCTGACTTTCTCCTGTAAGGATGGGGTCCTAAGGTATGACTTTGTAGAAGGAATGCAAAGCAGTTTTGGTTTCTCAGTGCCGCTCAGCCTAGGGCAATGAGGCAGATTGGCATGACATGTAGGACGTGAGAGAACACAGTTCCTGGAGCTGTTGGAGTGCTGAGGAAATCTAGCTCTCCCAGGGAAGAGTGCAGTGTGTTGCCCTACACTCAGCATACACTGAGTGACTGGGAAAGGATTCCGGGCCTGGAAGTTTCTTAGCAGCCTAGTGGAGCCTGCCGGTGCTCGGTGTTCGTGCAGGGAATAGGGTGCCCAGGAGAGGTCCTCCGTTTCCTGAAATGCTTACTAACGTTAAAGAAAGCAGACCTAAAGCTAATGCCTCAAGGACTCTGCTCCAAGCTTCCACTTCGGCAGGGCTATTCAAGGCTTTACCTTGAGGAAAGGACTCATGTCAAGTTTCCTTTTAGCTCTAGAGCGTATCAGGAGGAGCTCCCACCCAGGCTATGAAAGCACCCTGTTGATGTAGAGAAGACTCGTTCCTTTCCCAGAGCCCTGCCTGCAGTGACTAGAGACCCGTCCTAAAACTGTGATTTAGGTAGCTTCAAGGCAGCATGAATGGAGCATTCAAAATGGGAAAGCAAGGCTTGTGCCATAAGGCCCTGTTTCCAGCGAACATGCAGCCTACCTCCTTGTGATTTCTACCAAGTATACACTCTAGCTACACACTGGTCCCTTCCTTGAATAAAGTTTATTTGGCACGGAGTTCTGCGTGTAGCCAACCGCCTCCCCCAAGGAACGCTCTTGCTAGGCTCTCGAGCTTAGCTTCTTCTAAAACCCTGCAGTGTAAGAGGAAGAACTGTGCTTTGTTTACAGCAGGAACGCAAGCCGAATTTCTCCTGTAAGGATGGGGTCTTAATGTATGACTTTGTGGAAGGAATGCGAAGCAGTTTTGGTTTCTCAGTGCCGCTCAGCCTAGGGCAATGAGGCAGATTTGCATGACATGTAGGACGTGAGAGAACACAGTTCCTGGAGCTGTTGGAGTGCTGAGGAAATCTAGCTCTCCCAGGGAAGAGTGCAGTGTGTTGCCCTACACTCAGCATACACTGAGTGACTGGGAAAGGATTCCGGGCCTGGAAGTTTCTTAGCAGCCTAGTGGACCCTGCCGGTGCTCGGTGTTCGTGCAGGGAATAGGGTGCCCAGGCGAGGTCCTCCGTTTCCTGAAATGCTTACTAACGTTAAAGAAAGCAGACCTAAAGCTAATGCCTCAAGGACTCTGCTCCAAGCTTCCACTTCGGCAGGGCTATTCAAGGCTTTACCTTGAGGAAAGGACTCACGTCAAGTTTCCTTTTAGCTCTAGAGCGTGTCAGGAGGAGCTCCCACCCAGGCTATGAAAGCACCCTGTTGATGTACAGAACACTTGTTCCTTTCCCAGAGCCCTGCCTGCAGTGACTAGAGACCCGTCCTAAACTGTGATTTAGGTAGCTTCAAGGCAGCATGAATGGAGCACTCAAAATGGGAAAGCAAGGCTTGTGCCATAAGGCCCCCGTTTCCAGCGAACACGTAGCCTACCTCCATGTGATTTCTACCAAGTAAGTAGACACTCTAGCTACACACTGGTCCCTTCCTTGAATAAAGTTTATTTGGCACGGCGTTCTGCGTGTAGCCAAACGCCTCCCCCAAGGAGCGCTCTTGCTAGGCTATCGGGCTTAGCTTCTTCTAAAACCCTGCAGTGTAAGAGGAAGAACTGTGCTTTGGTTACAGCAGCAAGGCAAGCTGACTTTCTCCTGTAAGGATGGGGTCCTAAGGTATGACTTTGTAGAAGGAATGCAAAGCAGTTTTGGTTTCTCAGTGCCGCTCAGCCTAGGGCAATGAGGCAGATTGGCATGACATGTAGGACGTGAGAGAACACAGTTCCTGGAGCTGTTGGAGTGCTGAGGAAATCTAGCTCTCCCAGGGAAGAGTGCAGTGTGTTGCCCTACACTCAGCATACACTGAGTGACTGGGAAAGGATTCCGGGCCTGGAAGTTTCTTAGCAGCCTAGTGGAGCCTGCCGGTGCTCGGTGTTCGTGCAGGGAATAGGGTGCCCAGGAGAGGTCCTCCGTTTCCTGAAATGCTTACTAACGTTAAAGAAAGCAGACCTAAAGCTAATGCCTCAAGGACTCTGCTCCAAGCTTCCACTTCGGCAGGGCTATTCAAGGCTTTACCTTGAGGAAAGGACTCATGTCAAGTTTCCTTTTAGCTCTAGAGCGTATCAGGAGGAGCTCCCACCCAGGCTATGAAAGCACCCTGTTGATGTAGAGAAGACTCGTTCCTTTCCCAGAGCCCTGCCTGCAGTGACTAGAGACCCGTCCTAAAACTGTTATTTAGGTAGCTTCAAGGCAGCATGAATGGAGCATTCAAAATGGGAAAGCAAGGCTTGTGCCATAAGGCCCTGTTTCCAGCGAACACGCAGCCTACCTCCTTGTGATTTCTACCAAGTATACACTCTAGCTACACACTGGTCCCTTCCTTGAATAAAGTTTATTTGGCACGGAGTTCTGCGTGTAGCCAACCGCCTCCCCCAAGGAACGCTCTTGCTAGGCTCTCCAGCTTAGCTTCTTCTAAAACCCTGCAGTGTAAGAGGAAGAACTGTGCTTTGTTTACAGCAGGAACGCAAGCCGAATTTCTCCTGTAAGGATGGGGTCTTAATGTATGACTTTGTGGAAGGAATGCGAAGCAGTTTTGGTTTCTCAGTGCCGCTCAGCCTAGGGCAATGAGGCAGATTTGCATGACATGTAGGACGTGAGAGAACACAGTTCCTGGAGCTGTTGGAGTGCTGAGGAAATCTAGCTCTCCCAGGGAAGAGTGCAGTGTGTTGCCCTACACTCAGCATACACTGAGTGACTGGGAAAGGATTCCGGGCCTGGAAGTTTCTTAGCAGCCTAGTGGAGCCTGCCGGTGCTCGGTGTTCGTGCAGGGAATAGGGTGCCCAGGCGAGGTCCTCCGTTTCCTGAAATGCTTACTAACGTTAAAGAAAGCAGACCTAAAGCTAATGCCTCAAGGACTCTGCTCCAAGCTTCCACTTCGGCAGGGCTATTCAAGGCTTTACCTTGAGGAAAGGACTCACGTCAAGTTTCCTTTTAGCTCTAGAGCGTGTCAGGAGGAGCTCCCACCCAGGCTATGAAAGCACCCTGTTGATGTACAGAACACTTGTTCCTTTCCCAGAGCCCTGCCTGCAGTGACTAGAGACCCGTCCTAAACTGTGATTTAGGTAGCTTCAAGGCAGCATGAATGGAGCACTCAAAATGGGAAAGCAAGGCTTGTGCCATAAGGCCCCCGTTTCCAGCGAACACGTAGCCTACCTCCATGTGATTTCTACCAAGTAGACACTCTAGCTACACACTGGTCCCTTCCTTGAATAAAGTTTATTTGGCACGGAGTTCTGCGTGTAGCCAAACGCCTCCCCCAAGGAGCGCTCTTGCTAGGCTATCGGGCTTAGCTTCTTCTAAAACCCTGCAGTGTAAGAGGAAGAACTGTGCTTTGGTTACAGCAGCAAGGCAAGCTGACTTTCTCCTGTAAGGATGGGGTCCTAAGGTATGACTTTGTAGAAGGAATGCAAAGCAGTTTTGGTTTCTCAGTGCCGCTCAGCCTAGGGCAATGAGGCAGATTTGCATGACATGTAGGACGTGAGAGAACACAGTTCCTGGAGCTGTTGGAGTGCTGAGGAAATCTAGCTCTCCCAGGGAAGAGTGCAGTGTGTTGCCCTACACTCAGCATACACTGAGTGACTGGGAAAGGATTCCGGGCCTGGAAGTTTCTTAGCAGCCTAGTGGAGCCTGCCGGTGCTCGGTGTTCGTGCAGGGAATAGGGTGCCCAGGCGAGGTCCTCCGTTTCCTGAAATGCTTACTAACGTTAAAGAAAGCAGACCTAAAGCTAATGCCTCAAGGACTCTGCTCCAAGCTTCCACTTCGGCAGGGCTATTCAAGGCTTTACCTTGAGGAAAGGACTCACGTCAAGTTTCCTTTTAGCTCTAGAGCGTATCAGGAGGAGCTCCCACCCAGGCTATGAAAGCACCCTGTTGATGTAGAGAAGACTTGTTCCTTTCCCAGAGCACTGCCTGCAGTGACTAGAGACCCGTCCTAAACTGTGATTTAGGTAGCTTCAAGGCAGCATGAATGGAGCACTCAAAATGGGAAAGCAAGGCTTGTGCCATAAGGCCCCCGTTTCCAGCGAACACGTAGCCTACCTCCATGTGATTTCTACCAAGTAAGTAGACACTCTAGCTACACACTGGTCCCTTCCTTGAATAAAGTTTATTTGGCACGGAGTTCTGCGTGTAGCCAAACGCCTCCCCCAAGGAGCGCTCTTGCTAGGCTATCGGGCTTAGCTTCTTCTAAAACCCTGCAGTGTAAGAGGAAGAACTGTGCTTTGGTTACAGCAGCAAGGCAAGCTGACTTTCTCCTGTAAGGATGGGGTCCTAAGGTATGACTTTGTAGAAGGAATGCAAAGCAGTTTTGGTTTCTCAGTGCCGCTCAGCCTAGGGCAATGAGGCAGATTTGCATGACATGTAGGACTTGAGAGAACACAGTTCCTGGAGCTGTTGGAGTGCTGAAGAAATCTAATTCTCCCAGGGAAGAGTGCAGTGTGTTGCCCTACACTCAGCATACACTGAGTGACTGGGAAAGGTTTCCGGGCCTGGAAGTTTCTTAGCAGCCTAGTGGACCCTGCCGGTGCTCGGTGTTCGTGCAGGGAATAGGGTGCCCAGGCGAGGTCCTCCGTTTCCTGAAATGCTTACTAACGTTAAAGAAAGCAGACCTAAAGCTAATGCCTCAAGGACTCTGCTCCAATCTTCCACTTCGGCAGGGCTATTCAAGGCTTTACCTTGAGGAAAGGACTCACGTCAAGTTTCCTTTTAGCTCTAGAGCGTATCAGGAGGAGCTCCCACCCAGGCTATGAAAGCACCCTGTTGATGTAGAGAAGACTCGTTCCTTTCCCAGAGCCCTGCCTGCAGTGACTAGAGACCGGTCCTAAAACTGTTATTTAGGTAGCTTCAAGGCAGCATGAATGGAGCATTCAAAATGGAAAAGCAAGGCTTGTGCCATAAGGCCCTGTTTCCAGCGAACACGCAGCCTACCTCCTTGTGATTTCTACCAAGTATACACTCTAGCTACACACTGGTCCCTTCCTTGAATAAAGTTTATTTGGCACGGAGTTCTGCGTGTAGCCAACCGCCTCCCCCAAGGAGCGCTCTTGCTAGGCTATCGGGCTTAGCTTCTTCTAAAACCCTGCAGTGTAAGAGGAAGAACTGTGCTTTGTTTACAGCAGGAACGCAAGCCGAATTTCTCCTGTAAGGATGGGGTCTTAATGTATGACTTTGTGGAAGGAATGCGAAGCAGTTTTGGTTTCTCAGTGCCGCTCAGCCTAGGGCAATGAGGCAGATTGGCATGACATGTAGGACGTGAGAGAACACAGTTCCTGGAGCTGTTGGAGTGCTGAGGAAATCTAGCTCTCCCAGGGAAGAGTGCAGTGTGTTGCCCTACACTCAGCATACACTGAGTGACTGGGAAAGGATTCCGGGCCTGGAAGTTTCTTAGCAGCCTAGTGGAGCCTGCCGGTGCTCGGTGTTCGTGCAGGGAATAGGGTGCCCAGGCGAGGTCCTCCGTTTCCTGAAATGCTTACTAACGTTAAAGAAAGCAGACCTAAAGCTAATGCCTCAAGGACTCTGCTCCAAGCTTCCACTTCGGCAGGGCTATTCAAGGCTTTACCTTGAGGAAAGGACTCACGTCAAGTTTCCTTTTAGCTCTAGAGCGTGTCAGGAGGAGCTCCCACCCAGGCTATGAAAGCACCCTGTTGATGTAGAGAACACTTGTTCCTTTCCCAGAGCCCTGCCTGCAGTGACTAGAGACCCGTCCTAAACTGTGATTTAGGTAGCTTCAAGGCAGCATGAATGGAGCACTCAAAATGGGAAAGCAAGGCTTGTGCCATAAGGCCCCCGTTTCCAGCGAACACGTAGCCTACCTCCATGTGATTTCTACCAAGTAGACACTCTAGCTACACACTGGTCCCTTCCTTGAATAAAGTTTATTTGGCACGGAGTTCTGCGTGTAGCCAAACGCCTCCCCCAAGGAGCGCTCTTGCTAGGCTATCGGGCTTAGCTTCTTCTAAAACCCTGCAGTGTAAGAGGAAGAACTGTGCTTTGGTTACAGCAGCAAGGCAAGCTGACTTTCCCTGTAAGGATGGGGTCCTAAGGTATGACTTTCTAGAAGGAATGCAAAGCAGTTTTGGTTTCTCAGTGCCGCTCAGCCTAGGGCAATGAGGCAGATTTGCATGACATGTAGGACGTGAGAGAACACAGTTCCTGGAGCTGTTGGAGTGCTGAGGAAATCTAGCTCTCCCAGGGAAGAGTGCAGTGTGTTGCCCTACACTCAGCATACACTGAGTGACTGGGAAAGGATTCCGGGCCTGGAAGTTTCTTAGCAGCCTAGTGGAGCCTGCCGGTGCTCGGTGTTCTTGCAGGGAATAGGGTGCCCAGGCGAGGTCCTCCGTTTCCTGAAATGCTTACTAACGTTAAAGAAAGCAGACCTAAAGCTAATGCCTCAAGGACTCTGCTCCAAGCTTCCACTTCGGCAGGGCTATTCAAGGCTTTACCTTGAGGAAAGGACTCACGTCAAGTTTCCTTTTAGCTCTAGAGCGTATCAGGAGGAGCTCCCACCCAGGCTATGAAAGCACCCTGTTGATGTAGAGAAGACTTGTTCCTTTCCCAGAGCACTGCCTGCAGTGACTAGAGACCCGTCCTAAACTGTGATTTAGGTAGCTTCAAGGCAGCATGAATGGAGCACTCAAAATGGGAAAGCAAGGCTTGTGCCATAAGGCCCCCGTTTCCAGCGAACACGTAGCCTACCTCCATGTGATTTCTACCAAGTAAGTAGACACTCTAGCTACACACTGGTCCCTTCCTTGAATAAAGTTTATTTGGCACGGAGTTCTGCGTGTAGCCAAACGCCTCCCCCAAGGAGCGCTCTTGCTAGGCTATCGGGTTTAGCTTCTTCTAAAACCCTGCAGTGTAAGAGGAAGAACTGTGCTTTGGTTACAGCAGCAAGGCAAGCTGACTTTCTCCTGTAAGGATGGGGTCCTAAGGTATGACTTTGTAGAAGGAATGCAAAGCAGTTTTGGTTTCTCAGTGCCGCTCAGCCTAGGGCAATGAGGCAGATTTGCATGACATGTAGGACGTGAGAGAACACAGTTCCTGGAGCTGTTGGAGTGCTGAGGAAATCTAGCTCTCCCAGGGAAGAGTGCAGTGTGTTGCCCTACACTCAGCATACACTGAGTGACTGGGAAAGGATTCCGGGCCTGGAAGTTTCTTAGCAGCCTAGTGGAGCCTGCCGGTGCTCGGTGTTCGTGCAGGGAATAGGGTGCCCAGGCGAGGTCCTCCGTTTCCTGAAATGCTTACTAACGTTAAAGAAAGCAGACCTAAAGCTAATGCCTCAAGGACTCTGCTCCAAGCTTCCACTTCGGCAGGGCTATTCAAGGCTTTACCTTGAGGAAAGGACTCACGTCAAGTTTCCTTTTAGCTCTAGAGCGTATCAGGAGGAGCTCCCACCCAGGCTATGAAAGCACCCTGTTGATGTAGAGAACACTTGTTCCTTTCCCAGAGCACTGCCTGCAGTGACTAGAGACCCGTCCTAAACTGTGATTTAGGTAGCTTCAAGGCAGCATGAATGGAGCACTCAAAATGGGAAAGCAAGACTTGTGCCGTAAGGCCCCCGTTTCCAGCGAACACGTAGCCTACCTCCATGTGATTTCTACCAAGTAAGTAGACACTCTAGCTACACACTGGTCCCTTCCTTGAATAAAGTTTATTTGGCACGGAGTTCTGCGTGTAGCCAAACGCCTCCCCCAAGGAGCGCTCTTGCTAGGCTATCGGGCTTAGCTTCTTCTAAAACCCTGCAGTGTAAGAGGAAGAACTGTGCTTTGGTTACAGCAGCAAGGCAAGCTGACTTTCTCCTGTAAGAATGGGTTCCTAAGGTATGACTTTGTAGAAGGAATGCAAAGCAGTTTTGGTTTCTCAGTGCCGCTCAGCCTAGGGCAATGAGGCAGATTTGCATGACATGTAGGACGTGAGAGAACACAGTTCCTGGAGCTGTTGGAGTGCTGAGGAAATCTAATTCTCCCAGGGAAGAGTGCAGTGTGTTGCCCTACACTCAGCATACACTGAGTGACTGGGAAAGGTTTCCGTGCCTGGAAGTTTCTTAGCAGCCTAGTGGACCCTGCCGGTGCTCGGTGTTCGTGCAGGGAATAGGGTGCCCAGGCGAGGTCCTCCGTTTCCTGAAATGCTTACTAACGTTAAAGAAAGCAGACCTAAAGCTAATGCCTCAAGGACTCTGCTCCAATCTTCCACTTCGGCAGGGCTATTCAAGGCTTTACCTTGAGGAAAGGACTCACGTCAAGTTTCCTTTTAGCTCTAGAGCGTATCAGGAGGAGCTCCCACCCAGGCTATGAAAGCACCCTGTTGATGTAGAGAAGACTCGTTCCTTTCCCAGAGCCCTGCCTGCAGTGACTAGAGACCCGTCCTAAAACTGTTATTTAGGTAGCTTCAAGGCAGCATGAATGGAGCATTCAAAATGGAAAAGCAAGGCTTGTGCCATAAGGCCCTGTTTCCAGCGAACACGCAGCCTACCTCCTTGTGATTTCTACCAAGTATACACTCTAGCTACACACTGGTCCCTTCCTTGAATAAAGTTTATTTGGCACGGAGTTCTGCGTGTAGCCAACCGCCTCCCCCAAGGAGCGCTCTTGCTAGGCTATCGGGCTTAGCTTCTTCTAAAACCCTGCAGTGTAAGAGGAAGAACTGTGCTTTGGTTACAGCAGGAACGCAAGCCGAATTTCTCCTGTAAGGATGGGGTCTTAATGTATGACTTTGTGGAAGGAATGCGAAGCAGTTTTGGTTTCTCAGTGCCGCTCAGCCTAGGGCAATGAGGCAGATTTGCATGACATGTAGGACGTGAGAGAACACAGTTCCTGGAGCTGTTGGAGTGCTGAGGAAATCTAGCTCTCCCAGGGAAGAGTGCAGTGTGTTGCCCTACACTCAGCATACACTGAGTGACTGGGAAAGGATTCCGGGCCTGGAAGTTTCTTAGCAGCCTAGTGGAGCCTGCCGGTGCTCGGTGTTCTTGCAGGGAATAGGGTGCCCAGGCGAGGTCCTCCGTTTCCTGAAATGCTTACTAACGTTAAAGAAAGCAGACCTAAAGCTAATGCCTCAAGGACTCTGCTCCAAGCTTCCACTTCGGCAGGGCTATTCAAGGCTTTACCTTGAGGAAAGGACTCACGTCAAGTTTCCTTTTAGCTCTAGAGCGTATCAGGAGGAGCTCCCACCCAGGCTATGAAAGCACCCTGTTGATGTAGAGAAGACTTGTTCCTTTCCCAGAGCACTGCCTGCAGTGACTAGAGACCCGTCCTAAACTGTGATTTAGGTAGCTTCAAGGCAGCATGAATGGAGCACTCAAAATGGGAAAGCAAGGCTTGTGCCATAAGGCCCCCGTTTCCAGCGAACACGTAGCCTACCTCCATGTGATTTCTACCAAGTAAGTAGACACTCTAGCTACACACTGGTCCCTTCCTTGAATAAAGTTTATTTGGCACGGAGTTCTGCGTGTAGCCAAACGCCTCCCCCAAGGAGCGCTCTTGCTAGGCTATCGGGTTTAGCTTCTTCTAAAACCCTGCAGTGTAAGAGGAAGAACTGTGCTTTGGTTACAGCAGCAAGGCAAGCTGACTTTCTCCTGTAAGGATGGGGTCCTAAGGTATGACTTTGTAGAAGGAATGCAAAGCAGTTTTGGTTTCTCAGTGCCGCTCAGCCTAGGGCAATGAGGCAGATTTGCATGACATGTAGGACGTGAGAGAACACAGTTCCTGGAGCTGTTGGAGTGCTGAGGAAATCTAGCTCTCCCAGGGAAGAGTGCAGTGTGTTGCCCTACACTCAGCATACACTGAGTGACTGGGAAAGGATTCCGGGCCTGGAAGTTTCTTAGCAGCCTAGTGGAGCCTGCCGGTGCTCGGTGTTCGTGCAGGGAATAGGGTGCCCAGGCGAGGTCCTCCGTTTCCTGAAATGCTTACTAACGTTAAAGAAAGCAGACCTAAAGCTAATGCCTCAAGGACTCTGCTCCAAGCTTCCACTTCGGCAGGGCTATTCAAGGCTTTACCTTGAGGAAAGGACTCACGTCAAGTTTCCTTTTAGCTCTAGAGCGTATCAGGAGGAGCTCCCACCCAGGCTATGAAAGCACCCTGTTGATGTAGAGAACACTTGTTCCTTTCCCAGAGCACTGCCTGCAGTGACTAGAGACCCGTCCTAAACTGTGATTTAGGTAGCTTCAAGGCAGCATGAATGGAGCACTCAAAATGGGAAAGCAAGACTTGTGCCGTAAGGCCCCCGTTTCCAGCGAACACGTAGCCTACCTCCATGTGATTTCTACCAAGTAAGTAGACACTCTAGCTACACACTGGTCCCTTCCTTGAATAAAGTTTATTTGGCACGGAGTTCTGCGTGTAGCCAAACGCCTCCCCCAAGGAGCGCTCTTGCTAGGCTATCGGGCTTAGCTTCTTCTAAAACCCTGCAGTGTAAGAGGAAGAACTGTGCTTTGGTTACAGCAGCAAGGCAAGCTGACTTTCTCCTGTAAGAATGGGTTCCTAAGGTATGACTTTGTAGAAGGAATGCAAAGCAGTTTTGGTTTCTCAGTGCCGCTCAGCCTAGGGCAATGAGGCAGATTTGCATGACATGTAGGACGTGAGAGAACACAGTTCCTGGAGCTGTTGGAGTGCTGAGGAAATCTAATTCTCCCAGGGAAGAGTGCAGTGTGTTGCCCTACACTCAGCATACACTGAGTGACTGGGAAAGGTTTCCGTGCCTGGAAGTTTCTTAGCAGCCTAGTGGACCCTGCCGGTGCTCGGTGTTCCTGCAGGGAATAGGGTGCCCAGGCGAGGTCCTCCGTTTCCTGAAATGCTTACTAACGTTAAAGAAAGCAGACCTAAAGCTAATGCCTCAAGGACTCTGCTCCAATCTTCCACTTCGGCAGGGCTATTCAAGGCTTTACCTTGAGGAAAGGACTCACGTCAAGTTTCCTTTTAGCTCTAGAGCGTATCAGGAGGAGCTCCCACCCAGGCTATGAAAGCACCCTGTTGATGTAGAGAAGACTCGTTCCTTTCCCAGAGCCCTGCCTGCAGTGACTAGAGACCCGTCCTAAAACTGTTATTTAGGTAGCTTCAAGGCAGCATGAATGGAGCATTCAATATGGAAAAGCAAGGCTTGTGCCATAAGGCCCTGTTTCCAGCGAACACGCAGCCTACCTCCTTGTGATTTCTACCAAGTATACACTCTAGCTACACACTGGTCCCTTCCTTGAATAAAGTTTATTTGGCACGGAGTTCTGCGTGTAGCCAACCGCCTCCCCCAAGGAGCGCTCTTGCTAGGCTATCGGGCTTAGCTTCTTCTAAAACCCTGCAGTGTAAGAGGAAGAACTGTGCTTTGGTTACAGCAGGAACGCAAGCCGAATTTCTCCTGTAAGGATGGGGTCTTAATGTATGACTTTGTGGAAGGAATGCGAAGCAGTTTTGGTTTCTCAGTGCCGCTCAGCCTAGGGCAATGAGGCAGATTTGCATGACATGTAGGACGTGAGAGAACACAGTTCCTGGAGCTGTTGGAGTGCTGAGGAAATCTAGCTCTCCCAGGGAAGAGTGCAGTGTGTTGCCCTACACTCAGCATACACTGAGTGACTGGGAAAGGATTCCGGGCCTGGAAGTTTCTTAGCAGCCTAGTGGAGCCTGCCGGTGCTCGGTGTTCTTGCAGGGAATAGGGTGCCCAGGCGAGGTCCTCCGTTTCCTGAAATGCTTACTAACGTTAAAGAAAGCAGACCTAAAGCTAATGCCTCAAGGACTCTGCTCCAAGCTTCCACTTCGGCAGGGCTATTCAAGGCTTTACCTTGAGGAAAGGACTCACGTCAAGTTTCCTTTTAGCTCTAGAGCGTATCAGGAGGAGCTCCCACCCAGGCTATGAAAGCACCCTGTTGATGTAGAGAAGACTTGTTCCTTTCCCAGAGCACTGCCTGCAGTGACTAGAGACCCGTCCTAAACTGTGATTTAGGTAGCTTCAAGGCAGCATGAATGGAGCACTCAAAATGGGAAAGCAAGGCTTGTGCCATAAGGCCCCCGTTTCCAGCGAACACGTAGCCTACCTCCATGTGATTTCTACCAAGTAAGTAGACACTCTAGCTACACACTGGTCCCTTCCTTGAATAAAGTTTATTTGGCACGGAGTTCTGCGTGTAGCCAAACGCCTCCCCCAAGGAGCGCTCTTGCTAGGCTATCGGGTTTAGCTTCTTCTAAAACCCTGCAGTGTAAGAGGAAGAACTGTGCTTTGGTTACAGCAGCAAGGCAAGCTGACTTTCTCCTGTAAGGATGGGGTCCTAAGGTATGACTTTGTAGAAGGAATGCAAAGCAGTTTTGGTTTCTCAGTGCCGCTCAGCCTAGGGCAATGAGGCAGATTTGCATGACATGTAGGACGTGAGAGAACACAGTTCCTGGAGCTGTTGGAGTGCTGAGGAAATCTAGCTCTCCCAGGGAAGAGTGCAGTGTGTTGCCCTACACTCAGCATACACTGAGTGACTGGGAAAGGATTCCGGGCCTGGAAGTTTCTTAGCAGCCTAGTGGAGCCTGCCGGTGCTCGGTGTTCGTGCAGGGAATAGGGTGCCCAGGCGAGGTCCTCCGTTTCCTGAAATGCTTACTAACGTTAAAGAAAGCAGACCTAAAGCTAATGCCTCAAGGACTCTGCTCCAAGCTTCCACTTCGGCAGGGCTATTCAAGGCTTTACCTTGAGGAAAGGACTCACGTCAAGTTTCCTTTTAGCTCTAGAGCGTATCAGGAGGAGCTCCCACCCAGGCTATGAAAGCACCCTGTTGATGTAGAGAACACTTGTTCCTTTCCCAGAGCACTGCCTGCAGTGACTAGAGACCCGTCCTAAACTGTGATTTAGGTAGCTTCAAGGCAGCATGAATGGAGCACTCAAAATGGGAAAGCAAGACTTGTGCCGTAAGGCCCCCGTTTCCAGCGAACACGTAGCCTACCTCCATGTGATTTCTACCAAGTAAGTAGACACTCTAGCTACACACTGGTCCCTTCCTTGAATAAAGTTTATTTGGCACGGAGTTCTGCGTGTAGCCAAACGCCTCCCCCAAGGAGCGCTCTTGCTAGGCTATCGGGCTTAGCTTCTTCTAAAACCCTGCAGTGTAAGAGGAAGAACTGTGCTTTGGTTACAGCAGCAAGGCAAGCTGACTTTCTCCTGTAAGAATGGGTTCCTAAGGTATGACTTTGTAGAAGGAATGCAAAGCAGTTTTGGTTTCTCAGTGCCGCTCAGCCTAGGGCAATGAGGCAGATTTGCATGACATGTAGGACGTGAGAGAACACAGTTCCTGGAGCTGTTGGAGTGCTGAGGAAATCTAATTCTCCCAGGGAAGAGTGCAGTGTGTTGCCCTACACTCAGCATACACTGAGTGACTGGGAAAGGTTTCCGTGCCTGGAAGTTTCTTAGCAGCCTAGTGGACCCTGCCGGTGCTCGGTGTTCGTGCAGGGAATAGGGTGCCCAGGCGAGGTCCTCCGTTTCCTGAAATGCTTACTAACGTTAAAGAAAGCAGACCTAAAGCTAATGCCTCAAGGACTCTGCTCCAATCTTCCACTTCGGCAGGGCTATTCAAGGCTTTACCTTGAGGAAAGGACTCACGTCAAGTTTCCTTTTAGCTCTAGAGCGTATCAGGAGGAGCTCCCACCCAGGCTATGAAAGCACCCTGTTGATGTAGAGAAGACTCGTTCCTTTCCCAGAGCCCTGCCTGCAGTGACTAGAGACCCGTCCTAAAACTGTTATTTAGGTAGCTTCAAGGCAGCATGAATGGAGCATTCAATATGGAAAAGCAAGGCTTGTGCCATAAGGCCCTGTTTCCAGCGAACACGCAGCCTACCTCCTTGTGATTTCTACCAAGTATACACTCTAGCTACACACTGGTCCCTTCCTTGAATAAAGTTTATTTGGCACGGAGTTCTGCGTGTAGCCAACCGCCTCCCCCAAGGAGCGCTCTTGCTAGGCTATCGGGCTTAGCTTCTTCTAAAACCCTGCAGTGTAAGAGGAAGAACTGTGCTTTGTTTACAGCAGGAACGCAAGCCGAATTTCTCCTGTAAGGATGGGGTCTTAATGTATGACTTTGTGGAAGGAATGCGAAGCAGTTTTGGTTTCTCAGTGCCGCTCAGCCTAGGGCAATGAGGCAGATTTGCATGACATGTAGGACGTGAGAGAACACAGTTCCTGGAGCTGTTGGAGTGCTGAGGAAATCTAGCTCTCCCAGGGAAGAGTGCAGTGTGTTGCCCTACACTCAGCATACACTGAGTGACTGGGAAAGGATTCCGGGCCTGGAAGTTTCTTAGCAGCCTAGTGGAGCCTGCCGGTGCTCGGTGTTCTTGCAGGGAATAGGGTGCCCAGGCGAGGTCCTCCGTTTCCTGAAATGCTTACTAACGTTAAAGAAAGCAGACCTAAAGCTAATGCCTCAAGGACTCTGCTCCAAGCTTCCACTTCGGCAGGGCTATTCAAGGCTTTACCTTGAGGAAAGGACTCACGTCAAGTTTCCTTTTAGCTCTAGAGCGTATCAGGAGGAGCTCCCACCCAGGCTATGAAAGCACCCTGTTGATGTAGAGAAGACTTGTTCCTTTCCCAGAGCACTGCCTGCAGTGACTAGAGACCCGTCCTAAACTGTGATTTAGGTAGCTTCAAGGCAGCATGAATGGAGCACTCAAAATGGGAAAGCAAGGCTTGTGCCATAAGGCCCCCGTTTCCAGCGAACACGTAGCCTACCTCCATGTGATTTCTACCAAGTAAGTAGACACTCTAGCTACACACTGGTCCCTTCCTTGAATAAAGTTTATTTGGCACGGAGTTCTGCGTGTAGCCAAACGCCTCCCCCAAGGAGCGCTCTTGCTAGGCTATCGGGTTTAGCTTCTTCTAAAACCCTGCAGTGTAAGAGGAAGAACTGTGCTTTGGTTACGGCAGCAAGGCAAGCTGACTTTCTCCTGTAAGGATGGGGTCCTAAGGTATGACTTTGTAGAAGGAATGCAAAGCAGTTTTGGTTTCTCAGTGCCGCTCAGCCTAGGGCAATGAGGCAGATTTGCATGACATGTAGGACGTGAGAGAACACAGTTCCTGGAGCTGTTGGAGTGCTGAGGAAATCTAGCTCTCCCAGGGAAGAGTGCAGTGTGTTGCCCTACACTCAGCATACACTGAGTGACTGGGAAAGGATTCCGGGCCTGGAAGTTTCTTAGCAGCCTAGTGGAGCCTGCCGGTGCTCGGTGTTCGTGCAGGGAATAGGGTGCCCAGGCGAGGTCCTCCGTTTCCTGAAATGCTTACTAACGTTAAAGAAAGCAGACCTAAAGCTAATGCCTCAAGGACTCTGCTCCAAGCTTCCACTTCGGCAGGGCTATTCAAGCCTTTACCTTGAGGAAAGGACTCACGTCAAGTTTCCTTTTAGCTCTAGAGCGTATCAGGAGGAGCTCCCACCCAGGCTATGAAAGCACCCTGTTGATGTAGAGAACACTTGTTCCTTTCCCAGAGCACTGCCTGCAGTGACTAGAGACCCGTCCTAAACTGTGATTTAGGTAGCTTCAAGGCAGCATGAATGGAGCACTCAAAATGGGAAAGCAAGACTTGTGCCGTAAGGCCCCCGTTTCCAGCGAACACGTAGCCTACCTCCATGTGATTTCTACCAAGTAAGTAGACACTCTAGCTACACACTGGTCCCTTCCTTGAATAAAGTTTATTTGGCACGGAGTTCTGCGTGTAGCCAAACGCCTCCCCCAAGGAGCGCTCTTGCTAGGCTATCGGGCTTAGCTTCTTCTAAAACCCTGCAGTGTAAGAGGAAGAACTGTGCTTTGGTTACAGCAGCAAGGCAAGCTGACTTTCTCCTGTAAGAATGGGTTCCTAAGGTATGACTTTGTAGAAGGAATGCAAAGCAGTTTTGGTTTCTCAGTGCCGCTCAGCCTAGGGCAATGAGGCAGATTTGCATGACATGTAGGACGTGAGAGAACACAGTTCCTGGAGCTGTTGGAGTGCTGAGGAAATCTAGCTCTCCCAGGGAAGAGTGCAGTGTGTTGCCCTACACTCAGCATACACTGAGTGACTGGGAAAGGTTTCCGGGCCTGGAAGTTTCTTAGCAGCCTAGTGGACCCTGCCGGTGCTCGGTGTTCGTGCAGGGAATAGGGTGCCCAGGCGAGGTCCTCCGTTTCCTGAAATGCTTACTAACGTTAAAGAAAGCAGACCTAAAGCTAATGCCTCAAGGACTCTGCTCCAATCTTCCACTTCGGCAGGGCTATTCAAGGCTTTACCTTGAGGAAAGGACTCACGTCAAGTTTCCTTTTAGCTCTAGAGCGTATCAGGAGGAGCTCCCACCCAGGCTATGAAAGCACCCTGTTGATGTAGAGAAGACTCGTTCCTTTCCCAGAGCCCTGCCTGCAGTGACTAGAGACCCGTCCTAAAACTGTTATTTAGGTAGCTTCAAGGCAGCATGAATGGAGCATTCAAAATGGAAAAGCAAGGCTTGTGCCATAAGGCCCTGTTTCCAGCGAACACGCAGCCTACCTCCTTGTGATTTCTACCAAGTAGACACTCTAGCTACACACTGGTCCCTTCCTTGAATAAAGTTTATTTGGCACGGAGTTCTGCGTGTAGCCAAACGCCTCCCCCAAGGAGCGCTCTTGCTAGGCTATCGGGCTTAGCTTCTTCTAAAACCCTGCAGTGTAAGAGGAAGAACTGTGCTTTGTTTACAGCAGGAACGCAAGCCGAATTTCTCCTGTAAGGATGGGGTCTTAATGTATGACTTTGTGGAAGGAATGCGAAGCAGTTTTGGTTTCTCAGTGCCTCTCAGCCTAGGGCAATGAGGCAGATTGGCATGACATGTAGGACGTGAGAGAACACAGTTCCTGGAGCTGTTGGAGTGCTGAGGAAATCTAGCTCTCCCAGGGAAGAGTGCAGTGTGTTGCCCTACACTCAGCATACACTGAGTGACTGGGAAAGGATTCCGGGCCTGGAAGTTTCTTAGCAGCCTAGTGGAGCCTGCCGGTGCTCGGTGTTCGTGCAGGGAATAGGGTGCCCAGGCGAGGTCCTCCGTTTCCTGAAATGCTTACTAACGTTAAAGAAAGCAGACCTAAAGCTAATGCCTCAAGGACTCTGCTCCAAGCTTCCACTTCGGCAGGGCTATTCAAGGCTTTACCTTGAGGAAAGGACTCACGTCAAGTTTCCTTTTAGCTCTAGAGCGTGTCAGGAGGAGCTCCCACCCAGGCTATGAAAGCACCCTGTTGATGTAGAGAACACTTGTTCCTTTCCCAGAGCCCTGCCTGCAGTGACTAGAGACCCGTCCTAAACTGTGATTTAGGTAGCTTCAAGGCAGCATGAATGGAGCACTCAAAATGGGAAAGCAAGGCTTGTGCCATAAGGCCCCCGTTTCCAGCGAACACGTAGCCTACCTCCATGTGATTTCTACCAAGTAGACACTCTAGCTACACACTGGTCCCTTCCTTGAATAAAGTTTATTTGGCACGGAGTTCTGCGTGTAGCCAAACGCCTCCACCAAGGAGCGCTCTTGCTAGGCTATCGGGCTTAGCTTCTTCTAAAACCCTGCAGTGTAAGAGGAAGAACTGTGCTTTGGTTACAGCAGCAAGGCAAGCTGACTTTCTCCTGTAAGGATGGGGTCCTAAGGTATGACTTTGTAGAAGGAATGCAAAGCAGTTTTGGTTTCTCAGTGCCGCTCAGCCTAGGGCAATGAGGCAGATTTGCATGACATGTAGGACGTGAGAGAACACAGTTCCTGGAGCTGTTGGAGTGCTGAGGAAATCTAGCTCTCCCAGGGAAGAGTGCAGTGTGTTGCCCTACACTCAGCATACACTGAGGGACTGGGAAAGGATTCCGGGCCTGGAAGTTTCTTAGCAGCCTAGTGGAGCCTGCCGGTGCTCGGTGTTCTTGCAGGGAATAGGGTGCCCAGGCGAGGTCCTCCGTTTCCTGAAATGCTTACTAACGTTAAAGAAAGCAGACCTAAAGCTAATGCCTCAAGGACTCTGCTCCAAGCTTCCACTTCGGCAGGGCTATTCAAGGCTTTACCTTGAGGAAAGGACTCACGTCAAGTTTCCTTTTAGCTCTAGAGCGTATCAGGAGGAGCTCCCACCCAGGCTATGAAAGCACCCTGTTGATGTAGAGAAGACTCGTTCCTTTCCCAGAGCCCTGCCTGCAGTGACTAGAGACCCGTCCTAAAACTGTGATTTAGGTAGCTTCAAGGCAGCATGAATGGAGCATTCAAAATGGGAAAGCAAGGCTTGTGCCATAAGGCCCTGTTTCCAGCGAACACGCAGCCTACCTCCTTGTGATTTCTACCAAGTATACACTCTAGCTACACACTGGTCCCTTCCTTGAATAAAGTTTATTTGGCACGGAGTTCTGCGTGTAGCCAACCGCCTCCCCCAAGGAGCGCTCTTGCTAGGCTATCGGGTTTAGCTTCTTCTAAAACCCTGCAGTGTAAGAGGAAGAACTGTGCTTTGTTTACAGCAGGAACGCAAGCCGAATTTCTCCTGTAAGGATGGGGTCTTAATGTATGACTTTGTGGAAGGAATGCGAAGCAGTTTTGGTTTCTCAGTGCCGCTCAGCCTAGGGCAATGAGGCAGATTTGCATGACATGTAGGACGTGAGAGAACACAGTTCCTGGAGCTGTTGGAGTGCTGAGGAAATCTAGCTCTCCCAGGGAAGAGTGCAGTGTGTTGCCCTACACTCAGCATACACTGAGTGACTGGGAAAGGATTCCGGGCCTGGAAGTTTCTTAGCAGCCTAGTGGAGCCTGCCGGTGCTCGGTGTTCGTGCAGGGAATAGGGTGCCCAGGCGAGGTCCTCCGTTTCCTGAAATGCTTACTAACGTTAAAGAAAGCAGACCTAAAGCTAATGCCTCAAGGACTCTGCTCCAAGCTTCCACTTCGGCAGGGCTATTCAAGGCTTTACCTTGAGGAAAGGACTCACGTCAAGTTTCCTTTTAGCTCTAGAGCGTATCAGGAGGAGCTCCCACCCAGGCTATGAAAGCACCCTGTTGATGTACAGAACACTTGTTCCTTTCCCAGAGCCCTGCCTGCAGTGACTAGAGACCCGTCCTAAACTGTGATTTAGGTAGCTTCAAGGCAGCATGAATGGAGCACTCAAAATGGGAAAGCAAGGCTTGTGCCGTAAGGCCCCCGTTTCCAGCGAACACGTAGCCTACCTCCATGTGATTTCTACCAAGTAAGTAGACACTCTAGCTACACACTGGTCCCTTCCTTGAATAAAGTTTATTTGGCACGGCGTTCTGCGTGTAGCCAAACGCCTCCCCCAAGGAGCGCTCTTGCTAGGCTATCGGGCTTAGCTTCTTCTAAAACCCTGCAGTGTAAGAGGAAGAACTGTGCTTTGGTTACAGCAGCAAGGCAAGCTGACTTTCTCCTGTAAGGATGGGGTCCTAAGGTATGACTTTGTAGAAGGAATGCAAAGCAGTTTTGGTTTCTCAGTGCCGCTCAGCCTAGGGCAATGAGGCAGATTGGCATGACATGTAGGACGTGAGAGAACACAGTTCCTGGAGCTGTTGGAGTGCTGAGGAAATCTAGCTCTCCCAGGGAAGAGTGCAGTGTGTTGCCCTACACTCAGCATACACTGAGTGACTGGGAAAGGATTCCGGGCCTGGAAGTTTCTTAGCAGCCTAGTGGAGCCTGCCGGTGCTCGGTGTTCGTGCAGGGAATAGGGTGCCCAGGAGAGGTCCTCCGTTTCCTGAAATGCTTACTAACGTTAAAGAAAGCAGACCTAAAGCTAATGCCTCAAGGACTCTGCTCCAAGCTTCCACTTCGGCAGGGCTATTCAAGGCTTTACCTTGAGGAAAGGACTCATGTCAAGTTTCCTTTTAGCTCTAGAGCGTATCAGGAGGAGCTCCCACCCAGGCTATGAAAGCACCCTGTTGATGTAGAGAAGACTCGTTCCTTTCCCAGAGCCCTGCCTGCAGTGACTAGAGACCCGTCCTAAAACTGTGATTTAGGTAGCTTCAAGGCAGCATGAATGGAGCATTCAAAATGGGAAAGCAAGGCTTGTGCCATAAGGCCCTGTTTCCAGCGAACATGCAGCCTACCTCCTTGTGATTTCTACCAAGTATACACTCTAGCTACACACTGGTCCCTTCCTTGAATAAAGTTTATTTGGCACGGAGTTCTGCGTGTAGCCAACCGCCTCCCCCAAGGAACGCTCTTGCTAGGCTCTCGAGCTTAGCTTCTTCTAAAACCCTGCAGTGTAAGAGGAAGAACTGTGCTTTGTTTACAGCAGGAACGCAAGCCGAATTTCTCCTGTAAGGATGGGGTCTTAATGTATGACTTTGTGGAAGGAATGCGAAGCAGTTTTGGTTTCTCAGTGCCGCTCAGCCTAGGGCAATGAGGCAGATTTGCATGACATGTAGGACGTGAGAGAACACAGTTCCTGGAGCTGTTGGAGTGCTGAGGAAATCTAGCTCTCCCAGGGAAGAGTGCAGTGTGTTGCCCTACACTCAGCATACACTGAGTGACTGGGAAAGGATTCCGGGCCTGGAAGTTTCTTAGCAGCCTAGTGGACCCTGCCGGTGCTCGGTGTTCGTGCAGGGAATAGGGTGCCCAGGCGAGGTCCTCCGTTTCCTGAAATGCTTACTAACGTTAAAGAAAGCAGACCTAAAGCTAATGCCTCAAGGACTCTGCTCCAAGCTTCCACTTCGGCAGGGCTATTCAAGGCTTTACCTTGAGGAAAGGACTCACGTCAAGTTTCCTTTTAGCTCTAGAGCGTGTCAGGAGGAGCTCCCACCCAGGCTATGAAAGCACCCTGTTGATGTACAGAACACTTGTTCCTTTCCCAGAGCCCTGCCTGCAGTGACTAGAGACCCGTCCTAAACTGTGATTTAGGTAGCTTCAAGGCAGCATGAATGGAGCACTCAAAATGGGAAAGCAAGGCTTGTGCCATAAGGCCCCCGTTTCCAGCGAACACGTAGCCTACCTCCATGTGATTTCTACCAAGTAAGTAGACACTCTAGCTACACACTGGTCCCTTCCTTGAATAAAGTTTATTTGGCACGGCGTTCTGCGTGTAGCCAAACGCCTCCCCCAAGGAGCGCTCTTGCTAGGCTATCGGGCTTAGCTTCTTCTAAAACCCTGCAGTGTAAGAGGAAGAACTGTGCTTTGGTTACAGCAGCAAGGCAAGCTGACTTTCTCCTGTAAGGATGGGGTCCTAAGGTATGACTTTGTAGAAGGAATGCAAAGCAGTTTTGGTTTCTCAGTGCCGCTCAGCCTAGGGCAATGAGGCAGATTGGCATGACATGTAGGACGTGAGAGAACACAGTTCCTGGAGCTGTTGGAGTGCTGAGGAAATCTAGCTCTCCCAGGGAAGAGTGCAGTGTGTTGCCCTACACTCAGCATACACTGAGTGACTGGGAAAGGATTCCGGGCCTGGAAGTTTCTTAGCAGCCTAGTGGAGCCTGCCGGTGCTCGGTGTTCGTGCAGGGAATAGGGTGCCCAGGAGAGGTCCTCCGTTTCCTGAAATGCTTACTAACGTTAAAGAAAGCAGACCTAAAGCTAATGCCTCAAGGACTCTGCTCCAAGCTTCCACTTCGGCAGGGCTATTCAAGGCTTTACCTTGAGGAAAGGACTCATGTCAAGTTTCCTTTTAGCTCTAGAGCGTATCAGGAGGAGCTCCCACCCAGGCTATGAAAGCACCCTGTTGATGTAGAGAAGACTCGTTCCTTTCCCAGAGCCCTGCCTGCAGTGACTAGAGACCCGTCCTAAAACTGTTATTTAGGTAGCTTCAAGGCAGCATGAATGGAGCATTCAAAATGGGAAAGCAAGGCTTGTGCCATAAGGCCCTGTTTCCAGCGAACACGCAGCCTACCTCCTTGTGATTTCTACCAAGTATACACTCTAGCTACACACTGGTCCCTTCCTTGAATAAAGTTTATTTGGCACGGAGTTCTGCGTGTAGCCAACCGCCTCCCCCAAGGAACGCTCTTGCTAGGCTCTCCAGCTTAGCTTCTTCTAAAACCCTGCAGTGTAAGAGGAAGAACTGTGCTTTGTTTACAGCAGGAACGCAAGCCGAATTTCTCCTGTAAGGATGGGGTCTTAATGTATGACTTTGTGGAAGGAATGCGAAGCAGTTTTGGTTTCTCAGTGCCGCTCAGCCTAGGGCAATGAGGCAGATTTGCATGACATGTAGGACGTGAGAGAACACAGTTCCTGGAGCTGTTGGAGTGCTGAGGAAATCTAGCTCTCCCAGGGAAGAGTGCAGTGTGTTGCCCTACACTCAGCATACACTGAGTGACTGGGAAAGGATTCCGGGCCTGGAAGTTTCTTAGCAGCCTAGTGGAGCCTGCCGGTGCTCGGTGTTCGTGCAGGGAATAGGGTGCCCAGGCGAGGTCCTCCGTTTCCTGAAATGCTTACTAACGTTAAAGAAAGCAGACCTAAAGCTAATGCCTCAAGGACTCTGCTCCAAGCTTCCACTTCGGCAGGGCTATTCAAGGCTTTACCTTGAGGAAAGGACTCACGTCAAGTTTCCTTTTAGCTCTAGAGCGTGTCAGGAGGAGCTCCCACCCAGGCTATGAAAGCACCCTGTTGATGTACAGAACACTTGTTCCTTTCCCAGAGCCCTGCCTGCAGTGACTAGAGACCCGTCCTAAACTGTGATTTAGGTAGCTTCAAGGCAGCATGAATGGAGCACTCAAAATGGGAAAGCAAGGCTTGTGCCATAAGGCCCCCGTTTCCAGCGAACACGTAGCCTACCTCCATGTGATTTCTACCAAGTAGACACTCTAGCTACACACTGGTCCCTTCCTTGAATAAAGTTTATTTGGCACGGAGTTCTGCGTGTAGCCAAACGCCTCCCCCAAGGAGCGCTCTTGCTAGGCTATCGGGCTTAGCTTCTTCTAAAACCCTGCAGTGTAAGAGGAAGAACTGTGCTTTGGTTACAGCAGCAAGGCAAGCTGACTTTCTCCTGTAAGGATGGGGTCCTAAGGTATGACTTTCTAGAAGGAATGCAAAGCAGTTTTGGTTTCTCAGTGCCGCTCAGCCTAGGGCAATGAGGCAGATTTGCATGACATGTAGGACGTGAGAGAACACAGTTCCTGGAGCTGTTGGAGTGCTGAGGAAATCTAGCTCTCCCAGGGAAGAGTGCAGTGTGTTGCCCTACACTCAGCATACACTGAGTGACTGGGAAAGGATTCCGGGCCTGGAAGTTTCTTAGCAGCCTAGTGGAGCCTGCCGGTGCTCGGTGTTCTTGCAGGGAATAGGGTGCCCAGGCGAGGTCCTCCGTTTCCTGAAATGCTTACTAACGTTAAAGAAAGCAGACCTAAAGCTAATGCCTCAAGGACTCTGCTCCAAGCTTCCACTTCGGCAGGACTATTCAAGGCTTTACCTTGAGGAAAGGACTCACGTCAAGTTTCCTTTTAGCTCTAGAGCGTATCAGGAGGAGCTCCCACCCAGGCTATGAAAGCACCCTGTTGATGTAGAGAAGACTTGTTCCTTTCCCAGAGCACTGCCTGCAGTGACTAGAGACCCGTCCTAAACTGTGATTTAGGTAGCTTCAAGGCAGCATGAATGGAGCACTCAAAATGGGAAAGCAAGGCTTGTGCCATAAGGCCCCCGTTTCCAGCGAACACGTAGCCTACCTCCATGTGATTTCTACCAAGTAAGTAGACACTCTAGCTACACACTGGTCCCTTCCTTGAATAAAGTTTATTTGGCACGGAGTTCTGCGTGTAGCCAAACGCCTCCCCCAAGGAGCGCTCTTGCTAGGCTATCGGGTTTAGCTTCTTCTAAAACCCTGCAGTGTAAGAGGAAGAACTGTGCTTTGGTTACAGCAGCAAGGCAAGCTGACTTTCTCCTGTAAGGATGGGGTCCTAAGGTATGACTTTGTAGAAGGAATGCAAAGCAGTTTTGGTTTCTCAGTGCCGCTCAGCCTAGGGCAATGAGGCAGATTGGCATGACATGTAGGACGTGAGAGAACACAGTTCCTGGAGCTGTTGGAGTGCTGAGGAAATCTAGCTCTCCCAGGGAAGAGTGCAGTGTGTTGCCCTACACTCAGCATACACTGAGTGACTGGGAAAGGATTCCGGGCCTGGAAGTTTCTTAGCAGCCTAGTGGAGCCTGCCGGTGCTCGGTGTTCGTGCAGGGAATAGGGTGCCCAGGCGAGGTCCTCCGTTTCCTGAAATGCTTACTAACGTTAAAGAAAGCAGACCTAAAGCTAATGCCTCAAGGACTCTGCTCCAAGCTTCCACTTCGGCAGGGCTATTCAAGGCTTTACCTTGAGGAAAGGACTCACGTCAAGTTTCCTTTTAGCTCTAGAGCGTATCAGGAGGAGCTCCCACCCAGGCTATGAAAGCACCCTGTTGATGTAGAGAACACTTGTTCCTTTCCCAGAGCACTGCCTGCAGTGACTAGAGACCCGTCCTAAACTGTGATTTAGGTAGCTTCAAGGCAGCATGAATGGAGCACTCAAAATGGGAAAGCAAGACTTGTGCCATAAGGCCCCCGTTTCCAGCGAACACGTAGCCTACCTCCATGTGATTTCTACCAAGTAAGTAGACACTCTAGCTACACACTGGTCCCTTCCTTGAATAAAGTTTATTTGGCACGGAGTTCTGCGTGTAGCCAAACGCCTCCCCCAAGGAGCGCTCTTGCTAGGCTATCGGGCTTAGCTTCTTCTAAAACCCTGCAGTGTAAGAGGAAGAACTGTGCTTTGGTTACAGCAGCAAGGCAAGCTGACTTTCTCCTGTAAGAATGGGTTCCTAAGGTATGACTTTGTAGAAGGAATGCAAAGCAGTTTTGGTTTCTCAGTGCCGCTCAGCCTAGGGCAATGAGGCAGATTTGCATGACATGTAGGACGTGAGAGAACACAGTTCCTGGAGCTGTTGGAGTGCTGAGGAAATCTAATTCTCCCAGGGAAGAGTGCAGTGTGTTGCCCTACACTCAGCATACACTGAGTGACTGGGAAAGGTTTCCGGGCCTGGAAGTTTCTTAGCAGCCTAGTGGACCCTGCCGGTGCTCGGTGTTCGTGCAGGGAATAGGGTGCCCAGGCGAGGTCCTCCGTTTCCTGAAATGCTTACTAACGTTAAAGAAAGCAGACCTAAAGCTAATGCCTCAAGGACTCTGCTCCAATCTTCCACTTCGGCAGGGCTATTCAAGGCTTTACCTTGAGGAAAGGACTCACGTCAAGTTTCCTTTTAGCTCTAGAGCGTATCAGGAGGAGCTCCCACCCAGGCTATGAAAGCACCCTGTTGATGTAGAGAAGACTCGTTCCTTTCCCAGAGCCCTCCTGCAGTGACTAGAGACCCGTCCTAAAACTGTTATTTAGGTAGCTTCAAGGCAGCATGAATGGAGCATTCAAAATGGGAAAGCAAGGCTTGTGCCATAAGGCCCTGTTTCCAGCGAACACGCAGCCTACCTCCTTGTGATTTCTACCAAGTATACACTCTAGCTACACACTGGTCCCTTCCTTGAATAAAGTTTATTTGGCACGGAGTTCTGCGTGTAGCCAACCGCCTCCCCCAAGGAACGCTCTTGCTAGGCTCTCGGGCTTAGCTTCTTCTAAAACCCTGCAGTGTAAGAGGAAGAACTGTGCTTTGTTTACAGCAGGAACACAAGCCGAATTTCTCCTGTAAGGATGTGGTCTTAATGTATGACTTTGTGGAAGGAATGCGAAGCAGTTTTGGTTTCTCAGTGCCGCTCAGCCTAGGGCAATGAGGCAGATTGGCATGACATGTAGGACGTGAGAGAACACAGTTCCTGGAGCTGTTGGAGTGCTGAGGAAATCTAGCTCTCCCAGGGAAGAGTGCAGTGTGTTGCCCTACACTCAGCATACACTGAGTGACTGGGAAAGGATTCCGGGCCTGGAAGTTTCTTAGCAGCCTAGTGGAGCCTGCCGGTGCTCGGTGTTCGTGCAGGGAATAGGGTGCCCAGGCGAGGTCCTCCGTTTCCTGAAATGCTTACTAACGTTAAAGAAAGCAGACCTAAAGCTAATGCCTCAAGGACTCTGCTCCAAGCTTCCACTTCGGCAGGGCTATTCAAGGCTTTACCTTGAGGAAAGGACTCACGTCAAGTTTCCTTTTAGCTCTAGAGCGTATCAGGAGGAGCTCCCACCCAGGCTATGAAAGCACCCTGTTGATGTAGAGAAGACTTGTTCCTTTCCCAGAGCACTGCCTGCAGTGACTAGAGACCCGTCCTAAACTGTGATTTAGGTAGCTTCAAGGCAGCATGAATGGAGCACTCAAAATGGGAAAGCAAGGCTTGTGCCATAAGGTCCCCGTTTCCAGCGAACACGTAGCCTACCTCCATGTGATTTCTACCAAGTAAGTAGACACTCTAGCTACACACTGGTCCCTTCCTTGAATAAAGTTTATTTGGCACGGAGTTCTGCGTGTAGCCAAACGCCTCCCCCAAGGAGCGCTCTTGCTAGGCTATCGGGCTTAGCTTCTTCTAAAACCCTGCAGTGTAAGAGGAAGAACTGTGCTTTGGTTACAGCAGCAAGGCAAGCTGACTTTCTCCTGTAAGGATGGGGTCCTAAGGTATGACTTTGTAGAAGGAATGCAAAGCAGTTTTGGTTTCTCAGTGCCGCTCAGCCTAGGGCAATGAGGCAGATTTGCATGACATGTAGGACGTGAGAGAACACAGTTCCTGGAGCTGTTGGAGTGCTGAGGAAATCTAGCTCTCCCAGGGAAGAGTGCAGTGTGTTGCCCTACACTCAGCATACACTGAGTGACTGGGAAAGGATTCCGGGCCTGGAAGTTTCTTAGCAGCCTAGTGGAGCCTGCCGGTGCTCGGTGTTCGTGCAGGGAATAGGGTGCCCAGGCGAGGTCCTCCGTTTCCTGAAATGCTTACTAACGTTAAAGAAAGCAGACCTAAAGCTAATGCCTCAAGGACTCTGCTCCAAGCTTCCACTTCGGCAGGGCTATTCAAGGCTTTACCTTGAGGAAAGGACTCACGTCAAGTTTCCTTTTAGCTCTAGAGCGTGTCAGGAGGAGCTCCCACCCAGGCTATGAAAGCACCCTGTTGATGTAGAGAACACTTGTTCCTTTCCCAGAGCCCTGCCTGCAGTGACTAGAGACCCGTCCTAAACTGTGATTTAGGTAGCTTCAAGGCAGCATGAATGGAGCACTCAAAATGGGAAAGCAAGGCTTGTGCCATAAGGCCCCCGTTTCCAGCGAACACGTAGCCTACCTCCATGTGATTTCTACCAAGTAAGTAGACACTCTAGCTACACACTGGTCCCTTCCTTGAATAAAGTTTATTTGGCACGGAGTTCTGCGTGTAGCCAAACGCCTCCCCCAAGGAGCGCTCTTGCTAGGCTATCGGGCTTAGCTTCTTCTAAAACCCTGCAGTGTAAGAGGAAGAACTGTGCTTTGGTTACAGCAGCAAGGCAAGCTGACTTTCTCCTGTAAGAATGGGTTCCTAAGGTATGACTTTGTAGAAGGAATGCAAAGCAGTTTTGGTTTCTCAGTGCCGCTCAGCCTAGGGCAATGAGGCAGATTTGCATGACATGTAGGACGTGAGAGAACACAGTTCCTGGAGCTGTTGGAGTGCTGAGGAAATCTAATTCTCCCAGGGAAGAGTGCAGTGTGTTGCCCTACACTCAGCATACACTGAGTGACTGGGAAAGGTTTCCGGGCCTGGAAGTTTCTTAGCAGCCTAGTGGAGCCTGCCGGTGCTCGGTGTTCGTGCAGGGAATAGGGTGCCCAGGCGAGGTCCTCCGTTTCCTGAAATGCTTACTAACGTTAAAGAAAGCAGACCTAAAGCTAATGCCTCAAGGACTCTGCTCCAATCTTCCACTTCGGCAGGGCTATTCAAGGCTTTACCTTGAGGAAAGGACTCACGTCAAGTTTCCTTTTAGCTCTAGAGCGTATCAGGAGGAGCTCCCACCCAGGCTATGAAAGCACCCTGTTGATGTAGAGAAGACTCGTTCCTTTCCCAGAGCCCTGCCTGCAGTGACTAGAGACCCGTCCTAAAACTGTTATTTAGGTAGCTTCAAGGCAGCATGAATGGAGCATTCAAAATGGAAAAGCAAGGCTTGTGCCATAAGGCCCTGTTTCCAGCGAACACGCAGCCTACCTCCTTGTGATTTCTACCAAGTATACACTCTAGCTACACACTGGTCCCTTCCTTGAATAAAGTTTATTTGGCACGGAGTTCTGCGTGTAGCCAACCGCCTCCCCCAAGGAGCGCTCTTGCTAGGCTATCGGGCTTAGCTTCTTCTAAAACCCTGCAGTGTAAGAGGAAGAACTGTGCTTTGTTTACAGCAGGAACGCAAGCCGAATTTCTCCTGTAAGGATGGGGTCTTAATGTATGACTTTGTGGAAGGAATGCGAAGCAGTTTTGGTTTCTCAGTGCCGCTCAGCCTAGGGCAATGAGGCAGATTGGCATGACATGTAGGACGTGAGAGAACACAGTTCCTGGAGCTGTTGGAGTGCTGAGGAAATCTAGCTCTCCCAGGGAAGAGTGCAGTGTGTTGCCCTACACTCAGCATACACTGAGTGACTGGGAAAGGATTCCGGGCCTGGAAGTTTCTTAGCAGCCTAGTGGAGCCTGCCGGTGCTCGGTGTTCGTGCAGGGAATAGGGTGCCCAGGCGAGGTCCTCCGTTTCCTGAAATGCTTACTAACGTTAAAGAAAGCAGACCTAAAGCTAATGCCTCAAGGACTCTGCTCCAAGCTTCCACTTCGGCAGGGCTATTCAAGGCTTTACCTTGAGGAAAGGACTCACGTCAAGTTTCCTTTTAGCTCTAGAGCGTGTCAGGAGGAGCTCCCACCCAGGCTATGAAAGCACCCTGTTGATGTAGAGAACACTTGTTCCTTTCCCAGAGCCCTGCCTGCAGTGACTAGAGACCCGTCCTAAACTGTGATTTAGGTAGCTTCAAGGCAGCATGAATGGAGCACTCAAAATGGGAAAGCAAGGCTTGTGCCATAAGGCCCCCGTTTCCAGCGAACACGTAGCCTACCTCCATTTGATTTCTACCAAGTAGACACTCTAGCTACACACTGGTCCCTTCCTTGAATAAAGTTTATTTGGCACGGAGTTCTGCGTGTAGCCAAACGCCTCCCCCAAGGAGCGCTCTTGCTAGGCTATCGGGCTTAGCTTCTTCTAAAACCCTGCAGTGTAAGAGGAAGAACTGTGCTTTGGTTACAGCAGCAAGGCAAGCTGACTTTCTCCTGTAAGAATGGGTTCCTAAGGTATGACTTTGTAGAAGGAATGCAAAGCAGTTTTGGTTTCTCAGTGCCGCTCAGCCTAGGGCAATGAGGCAGATTTGCATGACATGTAGGACGTGAGAGAACACAGTTCCTGGAGCTGTTGGAGTGCTGAGGAAATCTAATTCTCCCAGGGAAGAGTGCAGTGTGTTGCCCTACACTCAGCATACACTGAGTGACTGGGAAAGGTTTCCGGGCCTGGAAGTTTCTTAGCAGCCTAGTGGACCCTGCCGGTGCTCGGTGTTCGTGCAGGGAATAGGGTGCCCAGGCGAGGTCCTCCGTTTCCTGAAATGCTTACTAACGTTAAAGAAAGCAGACCTAAAGCTAATGCCTCAAGGACTCTGCTCCAATCTTCCACTTCGGCAGGGCTATTCAAGGCTTTACCTTGAGGAAAGGACTCACGTCAAGTTTCCTTTTAGCTCTAGAGCGTATCAGGAGGAGCTCCCACCCAGGCTATGAAAGCACCCTGTTGATGTAGAGAAGACTCGTTCCTTTCCCAGAGCCCTGCCTGCAGTGACTAGAGACCCGTCCTAAAACTGTTATTTAGGTAGCTTCAAGGCAGCATGAATGGAGCATTCAAAATGGAAAAGCAAGGCTTGTGCCATAAGGCCCTGTTTCCAGCGAACACGCAGCCTACCTCCTTGTGATTTCTACCAAGTATACACTCTAGCTACACACTGGTCCCTTCCTTGAATAAAGTTTATTTGGCACGGAGTTCTGCGTGTAGCCAACCGCCTCCCCCAAGGAGCGCTCTTGCTAGGCTATCGGGCTTAGCTTCTTCTAAAACCCTGCAGTGTAAGAGGAAGAACTGTGCTTTGTTTACAGCAGGAACGCAAGCCGAATTTCTCCTGTAAGGATGGGGTCTTAATGTATGACTTTGTGGAAGGAATGCGAAGCAGTTTTGGTTTCTCAGTGCCGCTCAGCCTAGGGCAATGAGGCAGATTTGCATGACATGTAGAACGTGAGAGAACACAGTTCCTGGAGCTGTTGGAGTGCTGAGGAAATCTAGCTCTCCCAGGGAAGAGTGCAGTGTGTTGCCCTACACTCAGCATACACTGAGTGACTGGGAAAGGATTCCGGGCCTGGAAGTTTCTTAGCAGCCTAGTGGAGCCTGCCGGTGCTCGGTGTTCGTGCAGGGAAGAGGGTGCCCAGGCGAGGTCCTCCGTTTTCTGAAATGCTTACTAACGTTAAAGAAAGCAGACCTAAAGCTAATGCCTCAAGGACTCTGCTCCAAGCTTCCACTTCGGCAGGGCTATTCAAGCCTTTACCTTGAGGAAAGGACTCACGTCAAGTTTCCTTTTAGCTCTAGAGCGTATCAGGAGGAGCTCCCACCCAGGCTATGAAAGCACCCTGTTGATGTAGAGAACACTTGTTCCTTTCCCAGAGCCCTGCCTGCAGTGACTAGAGACCCGTCCTAAACTGTGATTTAGGTAGCTTCAAGGCAGCATGAATGGAGCACTCAAAATGGGAAAGCAAGACTTGTGCCGTAAGGCCCCCGTTTCCAGCGAACACGTAGCCTACCTCCATGTGATTTCTACCAAGTAAGTAGACACTCTAGCTACACACTGGTCCCTTCCTTGAATAAAGTTTATTTGGCACGGAGTTCTGCGTGTAGCCAAACGCCTCCCCCAAGGAGCGCTCTTGCTAGGCTATCGGGCTTAGCTTCTTCTAAAACCCTGCAGTGTAAGAGGAAGAACTGTGCTTTGGTTACAGCAGCAAGGCAAGCTGACTTTCTCCTGTAAGGATGGGGTCCTAAGGTATGACTTTGTAGAAGGAATGCAAAGCAGTTTTGGTTTCTCAGTGCCGCTCAGCCTAGGGCAATGAGGCAGATTTGCATGACATGTAGGACGTGAGAGAACACAGTTCCTGGAGCTGTTGGAGTGCTGAGGAAATCTAGCTCTCCCAGGGAAGAGTGCAGTGTGTTGCCCTACACTCAGCATACACTGAGTGACTGGGAAAGGATTCCGGGCCTGGAAGTTTCTTAGCAGCCTAGTGGAGCCTGCCGGTGCTCAGTGTTCGTGCAGGGAATAGGGTGCCCAGGCGAGGTCCTCCGTTTCCTGAAATGCTTACTAACGTTAAAGAAAGCAGACCTAAAGCTAATGCCTCAAGGACTCTGCTCCAAGCTTCCACTTCGGCAGGGCTATTCAAGGCTTTACCTTGAGGAAAGGACTCACGTCAAGTTTCCTTTTAGCTCTAGAGCGTATCAGGAGGAGCTCCCACCCAGGCTATGAAAGCACCCTGTTGATGTAGAGAACACTTGTTCCTTTCCCAGAGCACTGCCTGCAGTGACTAGAGACCCGTCCTAAACTGTGATTTAGGTAGCTTCAAGGCAGCATGAATGGAGCACTCAAAATGGGAAAGCAAGACTTGTGCCGTAAGGCCCCCGTTTCCAGCGAACACGTAGCCTACCTCCATGTGATTTCTACCAAGTAAGTAGACACTCTAGCTACACACTGGTCCCTTCCTTGAATAAAGTTTATTTGGCACGGAGTTCTGCGTGTAGCCAAACGCCTCCCCCAAGGAGCGCTCTTGCTAGGCTATCGGGCTTAGCTTCTTCTAAAACCCTGCAGTGTAAGAGGAAGAACTGTGCTTTGGTTACAGCAGCAAGGCAAGCTGACTTTCTCCTGTAAGAATGGGTTCCTAAGGTATGACTTTGTAGAAGGAATGCAAAGCAGTTTTGGTTTCTCAGTGCCGCTCAGCCTAGGGCAATGAGGCAGATTTGCATGACATGTAGGACGTGAGAGAACACAGTTCCTGGAGCTGTTGGAGTGCTGAGGAAATCTAATTCTCCCAGGGAAGAGTGCAGTGTGTTGCCCTACACTCAGCATACACTGAGTGACTGGGAAAGGTTTCCGGGCCTGGAAGTTTCTTAGCAGCCTAGTGGACCCTGCCGGTGCTCGGTGTTCGTGCAGGGAATAGGGTGCCCAGGCGAGGTCCTCCGTTTCCTGAAATGCTTACTAACGTTAAAGAAAGCAGACCTAAAGCTAATGCCTCAAGGACTCTGCTCCAATCTTCCACTTCGGCAGGGCTATTCAAGGCTTTACCTTGAGGAAAGGACTCACGTCAAGTTTCCTTTTAGCTCTAGAGCGTATCAGGAGGAGCTCCCACCCAGGCTATGAAAGCACCCTGTTGATGTAGAGAAGACTCGTTCCTTTCCCAGAGCCCTGCCTGCAGTGACTAGAGACCCGTCCTAAAACTGTTATTTAGGTAGCTTCAAGGCAGCATGAATGGAGCATTCAAAATGGAAAAGCAAGGCTTGTGCCATAAGGCCCTGTTTCCAGCGAACACGCAGCCTACCTCCTTGTGATTTCTACCAAGTATACACTCTAGCTACACACTGGTCCCTTCCTTGAATAAAGTTTATTTGGCACGGAGTTCTGCGTGTAGCCAACCGCCTCCCCCAAGGAGCGCTCTTGCTAGGCTATCGGGCTTAGCTTCTTCTAAAACCCTGCAGTGTAAGAGGAAGAACTGTGCTTTGTTTACAGCAGGAACGCAAGCCGAATTTCTCCTGTAAGGATGGGGTCTTAATGTATGACTTTGTGGAAGGAATGCGAAGCAGTTTTGGTTTCTCAGTGCCGCTCAGCCTAGGGCAATGAGGCAGATTGGCATGACATGTAGGACGTGAGAGAACACAGTTCCTGGAGCTGTTGGAGTGCTGAGGAAATCTAGCTCTCCCAGGGAAGAGTGCAGTGTGTTGCCCTACACTCAGCATACACTGAGTGACTGGGAAAGGATTCCGGGCCTGGAAGTTTCTTAGCAGCCTAGTGGAGCCTGCCGGTGCTCGGTGTTCGTGCAGGGAATAGGGTGCCCAGGCGAGGTCCTCCGTTTCCTGAAATGCTTACTAACGTTAAAGAAAGCAGACCTAAAGCTAATGCCTCAAGGACTCTGCTCCAAGCTTCCACTTCGGCAGGGCTATTCAAGGCTTTACCTTGAGGAAAGGACTCACGTCAAGTTTCCTTTTAGCTCTAGAGCGTGTCAGGAGGAGCTCCCACCCAGGCTATGAAAGCACCCTGTTGATGTACAGAACACTTGTTCCTTTCCCAGAGCCCTGCCTGCAGTGACTAGAGACCCGTCCTAAACTGTGATTTAGGTAGCTTCAAGGCAGCATGAATGGAGCACTCAAAATGGGAAAGCAAGGCTTGTGCCATAAGGCCCCCGTTTCCAGCGAACACGTAGCCTACCTCCATGTGATTTCTACCAAGTAAGTAGACACTCTAGCTACACACTGGTCCCTTCCTTGAATAAAGTTTATTTGGCACGGAGTTCTGCGTGTAGCCAAACGCCTCCCCCAAGGAGCGCTCTTGCTAGGCTATCGGGTTTAGCTTCTTCTAAAACCCTGCAGTGTAAGAGGAAGAACTGTGCTTTGGTTACAGCAGCAAGGCAAGCTGACTTTCTCCTGTAAGGATGGGGTCCTAAGGTATGACTTTGTAGAAGGAATGCAAAGCAGTTTTGGTTTCTCAGTGCCGCTCAGCCTAGGGCAATGAGGCAGATTTGCATGACATGTAGGACGTGAGAGAACACAGTTCCTGGAGCTGTTGGAGTGCTGAGGAAATCTAGCTCTCCCAGGGAAGAGTGCAGTGTGTTGCCCTACACTCAGCATACACTGAGTGACTGGGAAAGGATTCCGGGCCTGGAAGTTTCTTAGCAGCCTAGTGGAGCCTGCCGGTGCTCGGTGTTCGTGCAGGGAATAGGGTGCCCAGGCGAGGTCCTCCGTTTCCTGAAATGCTTACTAACGTTAAAGAAAGCAGACCTAAAGCTAATGCCTCAAGGACTCTGCTCCAATCTTCCACTTCGGCAGGGCTATTCAAGGCTTTACCTTGAGGAAAGGACTCACGTCAAGTTTCCTTTTAGCTCTAGAGCGTATCAGGAGGAGCTCCCACCCAGGCTATGAAAGCACCCTGTTGATGTAGAGAACACTTGTTCCTTTCCCAGAGCACTGCCTGCAGTGACTAGAGACCCGTCCTAAACTGTGATTTAGGTAGCTTCAAGGCAGCATGAATGGAGCACTCAAAATGGGAAAGCAAGACTTGTGCCGTAAGGCCCCCGTTTCCAGCGAACACGTAGCCTACCTCCATGTGATTTCTACCAAGTAAGTAGACACTCTAGCTACACACTGGTCCCTTCCTTGAATAAAGTTTATTTGGCACGGAGTTCTGCGTGTAGCCAAACGCCTCCCCCAAGGAGCGCTCTTGCTAGGCTATCGGGCTTAGCTTCTTCTAAAACCCTGCAGTGTAAGAGGAAGAACTGTGCTTTGGTTACAGCAGCAAGGCAAGCTGACTTTCTCCTGTAAGAATGGGTTCCTAAGGTATGACTTTGTAGAAGGAATGCAAAGCAGTTTTGGTTTCTCAGTGCCGCTCAGCCTAGGGCAATGAGGCAGATTTGCATGACATGTAGGACGTGAGAGAACACAGTTCCTGGAGCTGTTGGAGTGCTGAGGAAATCTAGCTCTCCCAGGGAAGAGTGCAGTGTGTTGCCCTACACTCAGCATACACTGAGTGACTGGGAAAGGATTCCGGGCCTGGAAGTTTCTTAGCAGCCTAGTGGACCCTGCCGGTGCTCGGTGTTCGTGCAGGGAATAGGGTGCCCAGGCGAGGTCCTCCGTTTCCTGAAATGCTTACTAACGTTAAAGAAAGCAGACCTAAAGCTAATGCCTCAAGGACTCTGCTCCAAGCTTCCACTTCGGCAGGGCTATTCAAGGCTTTACCTTGAGGAAAGGACTCACGTCAAGTTTCCTTTTAGCTCTAGAGCGTATCAGGAGGAGCTCCCACCCAGGCTATGAAAGCACCCTGTTGATGTAGAGAACACTTGTTCCTTTCCCAGAGCCCTGCCTGCAGTGACTAGAGACCCGTCCTAAACTGTGATTTAGGTAGCTTCAAGGCAGCATGAATGGAGCACTCAAAATGGGAAAGCAAGACTTGTGCCGTAAGGCCCCCGTTTCCAGCGAACACGTAGCCTACCTCCATGTGATTTCTACCAAGTAAGTAGACACTCTAGCTACACACTGGTCCCTTCCTTGAATAAAGTTTATTTGGCACGGAGTTCTGCGTGTAGCCAAACGCCTCCCCCAAGGAGCGCTCTTGCTAGGCTATCGGGCTTAGCTTCTTCTAAAACCCTGCAGTGTAAGAGGAAGAACTGTGCTTTGGTTACAGCAGCAAGGCAAGCTGACTTTCTCCTGTAAGGATGGGGTCCTAAGGTATGACTTTGTAGAAGGAATGCAAAGCAGTTTTGGTTTCTCAGTGCCGCTCAGCCTAGGGCAATGAGGCAGATTTGCATGACATGTAGGACGTGAGAGAACACAGTTCCTGGAGCTGTTGGAGTGCTGAGGAAATCTAGCTCTCCCAGGGAAGAGTGCAGTGTGTTGCCCTACACTCAGCATACACTGAGTGACTGGGAAAGGATTCCGGGCCTGGAAGTTTCTTAGCAGCCTAGTGGAGCCTGCCGGTGCTCAGTGTTCGTGCAGGGAATAGGGTGCCCAGGCGAGGTCCTCCGTTTCCTGAAATGCTTACTAACGTTAAAGAAAGCAGACCTAAAGCTAATGCCTCAAGGACTCTGCTCCAAGCTTCCACTTCGGCAGGGCTATTCAAGGCTTTACCTTGAGGAAAGGACTCACGTCAAGTTTCCTTTTAGCTCTAGAGCGTATCAGGAGGAGCTCCCACCCAGGCTATGAAAGCACCCTGTTGATGTAGAGAACACTTGTTCCTTTCCCAGAGCACTGCCTGCAGTGACTAGAGACCCGTCCTAAACTGTGATTTAGGTAGCTTCAAGGCAGCATGAATGGAGCACTCAAAATGGGAAAGCAAGACTTGTGCCGTAAGGCCCCCGTTTCCAGCGAACACGTAGCCTACCTCCATGTGATTTCTACCAAGTAAGTAGACACTCTAGCTACACACTGGTCCCTTCCTTGAATAAAGTTTATTTGGCACGGAGTTCTGCGTGTAGCCAAACGCCTCCCCCAAGGAGCGCTCTTGCTAGGCTATCGGGCTTAGCTTCTTCTAAAACCCTGCAGTGTAAGAGGAAGAACTGTGCTTTGGTTACAGCAGCAAGGCAAGCTGACTTTCTCCTGTAAGAATGGGTTCCTAAGGTATGACTTTGTAGAAGGAATGCAAAGCAGTTTTGGTTTCTCAGTGCCGCTCAGCCTAGGGCAATGAGGCAGATTTGCATGACATGTAGGACGTGAGAGAACACAGTTCCTGGAGCTGTTGGAGTGCTGAGGAAATCTAATTCTCCCAGGGAAGAGTGCAGTGTGTTGCCCTACACTCAGCATACACTGAGTGACTGGGAAAGGTTTCCGGGCCTGGAAGTTTCTTAGCAGCCTAGTGGACCCTGCCGGTGCTCGGTGTTCGTGCAGGGAATAGGGTGCCCAGGCGAGGTCCTCCGTTTCCTGAAATGCTTACTAACGTTAAAGAAAGCAGACCTAAAGCTAATGCCTCAAGGACTCTGCTCCAATCTTCCACTTCGGCAGGGCTATTCAAGGCTTTACCTTGAGGAAAGGACTCACGTCAAGTTTCCTTTTAGCTCTAGAGCGTATCAGGAGGAGCTCCCACCCAGGCTATGAAAGCACCCTGTTGATGTAGAGAAGACTCGTTCCTTTCCCAGAGCCCTGCCTGCAGTGACTAGAGACCCGTCCTAAAACTGTTATTTAGGTAGCTTCAAGGCAGCATGAATGGAGCATTCAAAATGGAAAAGCAAGGCTTGTGCCATAAGGCCCTGTTTCCAGCGAACACGCAGCCTACCTCCTTGTGATTTCTACCAAGTATACACTCTAGCTACACACTGGTCCCTTCCTTGAATAAAGTTTATTTGGCACGGAGTTCTGCGTGTAGCCAACCGCCTCCCCCAAGGAGCGCTCTTGCTAGGCTATCGGGCTTAGCTTCTTCTAAAACCCTGCAGTGTAAGAGGAAGAACTGTGCTTTGTTTACAGCAGGAACGCAAGCCGAATTTCTCCTGTAAGGATGTGGTCTTAATGTATGACTTTGTGGAAGGAATGCGAAGCAGTTTTGGTTTCTCAGTGCCGCTCAGCCTAGGGCAATGAGGCAGATTGGCATGACATGTAGGACGTGAGAGAACACAGTTCCTGGAGCTGTTGGAGTGCTGAGGAAATCTAGCTCTCCCAGGGAAGAGTGCAGTGTGTTGCCCTACACTCAGCATACACTGAGTGACTGGGAAAGGATTCCGGGCCTGGAAGTTTCTTAGCAGCCTAGTGGAGCCTGCCGGTGCTCGGTGTTCGTGCAGGGAATAGGGTGCCCAGGCGAGGTCCTCCGTTTCCTGAAATGCTTACTAACGTTAAAGAAAGCAGACCTAAAGCTAATGCCTCAAGGACTCTGCTCCAAGCTTCCACTTCGGCAGGGCTATTCAAGGCTTTACCTTGAGGAAAGGACTCACGTCAAGTTTCCTTTTAGCTCTAGAGCGTGTCAGGAGGAGCTCCCACCCAGGCTATGAAAGCACCCTGTTGATGTACAGAACACTTGTTCCTTTCCCAGAGCCCTGCCTGCAGTGACTAGAGACCCGTCCTAAACTGTGATTTAGGTAGCTTCAAGGCAGCATGAATGGAGCACTCAAAATGGGAAAGCAAGGCTTGTGCCATAAGGCCCCCGTTTCCAGCGAACACGTAGCCTACCTCCATGTGATTTCTACCAAGTAGACACTCTAGCTACACACTGGTCCCTTCCTTGAATAAAGTTTATTTGGCACGGAGTTCTGCGTGTAGCCAAACGCCTCCACCAAGGAGCGCTCTTGCTAGGCTATCGGGCTTAGCTTCTTCTAAAACCCTGCAGTGTAAGAGGAAGAACTGTGCTTTGGTTACAGCAGCAAGGCAAGCTGACTTTCTCCTGTAAGAATGGGTTCCTAAGGTATGACTTTGTAGAAGGAATGCAAAGCAGTTTTGGTTTCTCAGTGCCGCTCAGCCTAGGGCAATGAGGCAGATTTGCATGACATGTAGGACGTGAGAGAACACAGTTCCTGGAGCTGTTGGAGTGCTGAGGAAATCTAATTCTCCCAGGGAAGAGTGCAGTGTGTTGCCCTACACTCAGCATACACTGAGTGACTGGGAAAGGTTTCCGGGCCTGGAAGTTTCTTAGCAGCCTAGTGGACCCTGCCGGTGCTCGGTGTTCGTGCAGGGAATAGGGTGCCCAGGCGAGGTCCTCCGTTTCCTGAAATGCTTACTAACGTTAAAGAAAGCAGACCTAAAGCTAATGCCTCAAGGACTCTGCTCCAAGCTTCCACTTCGGCAGGGCTATTCAAGGCTTTACCTTGAGGAAAGGACTCACGTCAAGTTTCCTTTTAGCTCTAGAGCGTATCAGGAGGAGCTCCCACCCAGGCTATGAAAGCACCCTGTTGATGTAGAGAAGACTCGTTCCTTTCCCAGAGCCCTGCCTGCAGTGACTAGAGACCCGTCCTAAAACTGTTATTTAGGTAGCTTCAAGGCAGCATGAATGGAGCATTCAAAATGGAAAAGCAAGGCTTGTGCCATAAGGCCCTGTTTCCAGCGAACACGCAGCCTACCTCCTTGTGATTTCTACCAAGTATACACTCTAGCTACACACTGGTCCCTTCCTTGAATAAAGTTTATTTGGCACGGAGTTCTGCGTGTAGCCAACCGCTTCCCCCAAGGAGCGCTCTTGCTAGGCTATCGGGCTTAGCTTCTTCTAAAACCCTGCAGGGTAAGAGGAAGAACTGTGCTTTGTTTACAGCAGGAACGCAAGCCGAATTTCTCCTGTAAGGATGGGGTCTTAATGTATGACTTTGTGGAAGGAATGCGAAGCAGTTTTGGTTTCTCAGTGCCGCTCAGCCTAGGGCAATGAGGCAGATTGGCATGACATGTAGGACGTGAGAGAACACAGTTCCTGGAGCTGTTGGAGTGCTGAGGAAATCTAGCTCTCCCAGGGAAGAGTGCAGTGTGTTGCCCTACACTCAGCATACACTGAGTGACTGGGAAAGGATTCCGGGCCTGGAAGTTTCTTAGCAGCCTAGTGGAGCCTGCCGGTGCTCGGTGTTCGTGCAGGGAATAGGGTGCCCAGGCGAGGTCCTCCGTTTCCTGAAATGCTTACTAACGTTAAAGAAAGCAGACCTAAAGCTAATGCCTCAAGGACTCTGCTCCAAGCTTCCACTTCGGCAGGGCTATTCAAGGCTTTACCTTGAGGAAAGGACTCACGTCAAGTTTCCTTTTAGCTCTAGAGCGTGTCAGGAGGAGCTCCCACCCAGGCTATGAAAGCACCCTGTTGATGTACAGAACACTTGTTCCTTTCCCAGAGCCCTGCCTGCAGTGACTAGAGACCCGTCCTAAACTGTGATTTAGGTAGCTTCAAGGCAGCATGAATGGAGCACTCAAAATGGGAAAGCAAGGCTTGTGCCATAAGGCCCCCGTTTCCAGCGAACACGTAGCCTACCTCCATGTGATTTCTACCAAGTAGACACTCTAGCTACACACTGGTCCCTTCCTTGAATAAAGTTTATTTGGCACGGAGTTCTGCGTGTAGCCAAACGCCTCCCCCAAGGAGCGCTCTTGCTAGGCTATCGGGCTTAGCTTCTTCTAAAACCCTGCAGTGTAAGAGGAAGAACTGTGCTTTGGTTACAGCAGCAAGGCAAGCTGACTTTCTCCTGTAAGGATGGGGTCCTAAGGTATGACTTTGTAGAAGGAATGCAAAGCAGTTTTGGTTTCTCAGTGCCGCTCAGCCTAGGGCAATGAGGCAGATTTGCATGACATGTAGGACGTGAGAGAACACAGTTCCTGGAGCTGTTGGAGTGCTGAGGAAATCTAGCTCTCCCAGGGAAGAGTGCAGTGTGTTGCCCTACACTCAGCATACACTGAGTGACTGGGAAAGGATTCCGGGCCTGGAAGTTTCTTAGCAGCCTAGTGGAGCCTGCCGGTGCTCGGTGTTCGTGCAGGGAATAGGGTGCCCAGGCGAGGTCCTCCGTTTCCTGAAATGCTTACTAACGTTAAAGAAAGCAGACCTAAAGCTAATGCCTCAAGGACTCTGCTCCAAGCTTCCACTTCGGCAGGGCTATTCAAGGCTTTACCTTGAGGAAAGGACTCACGTCAAGTTTCCTTTTAGCTCTAGAGCGTATCAGGAGGAGCTCCCACCCAGGCTATGAAAGCACCCTGTTGATGTAGAGAACACTTGTTCCTTTCCCAGAGCACTGCCTGCAGTGACTAGAGACCCGTCCTAAACTGTGATTTAGGTAGCTTCAAGGCAGCATGAATGGAGCACTCAAAATGGGAAAGCAAGACTTGTGCCATAAGGCCCCCGTTTCCAGCGAACACGTAGCCTACCTCCATGTGATTTCTACCAAGTAGACACTCTAGCTACACACTGGTCCCTTCCTTGAATAAAGTTTATTTGGCACGGAGTTCTGCGTGTAGCCAAACGCCTCCACCAAGGAGCGCTCTTGCTAGGCTATCGGGCTTAGCTTCTTCTAAAACCCTGCAGTGTAAGAGGAAGAACTGTGCTTTGGTTACAGCAGCAAGGCAAGCTGACTTTCTCCTGTAAGGATGGGGTCCTAAGGTATGACTTTGTAGAAGGAATGCAAAGCAGTTTTGGTTTCTCAGTGCCGCTCAGCCTAGGGCAATGAGGCAGATTTGCATGACATGTAGGACGTGAGAGAACACAGTTCCTGGAGCTGTTGGAGTGCTGAGGAAATCTAGCTCTCCCAGGGAAGAGTGCAGTGTGTTGCCCTACACTCAGCATACACTGAGTGACTGGGAAAGGATTCCGGGCCTGGAAGTTTCTTAGCAGCCTAGTGGAGCCTGCCGGTGCTCGGTGTTCGTGCAGGGAATAGGGTGCCCAGGCGAGGTCCTCCGTTTCCTGAAATGCTTACTAACGTTAAAGAAAGCAGACCTAAAGCTAATGCCTCAAGGACTCTGCTCCAAGCTTCCACTTCGGCAGGGCTATTCAAGGCTTTACCTTGAGGAAAGGACTCACGTCAAGTTTCCTTTTAGCTCTAGAGCGTATCAGGAGGAGCTCCCACCCAGGCTATGAAAGCACCCTGTTGATGTAGAGAACACTTGTTCCTTTCCCAGAGCACTGCCTGCAGTGACTAGAGACCCGTCCTAAACTGTGATTTAGGTAGCTTCAAGGCAGCATGAATGGAGCACTCAAAATGGGAAAGCAAGACTTGTGCCGTAAGGCCCCCGTTTCCAGCGAACACGTAGCCTACCTCCATGTGATTTCTACCAAGTAAGTAGACACTCTAGCTACACACTGGTCCCTTCCTTGAATAAAGTTTATTTGGCACGGAGTTCTGCGTGTAGCCAAACGCCTCCCCCAAGGAGCGCTCTTGCTAGGCTATCGGGCTTAGCTTCTTCTAAAACCCTGCAGTGTAAGAGGAAGAACTGTGCTTTGGTTACAGCAGCAAGGCAAGCTGACTTTCTCCTGTAAGGATGGGGTCCTAAGGTATGACTTTGTAGAAGGAATGCAAAGCAGTTTTGGTTTCTCAGTGCCGCTCAGCCTAGGGCAATGAGGCAGATTTGCATGACATGTAGGACGTGAGAGAACACAGTTCCTGGAGCTGTTGGAGTGCTGAGGAAATCTAGCTCTCCCAGGGAAGAGTGCAGTGTGTTGCCCTACACTCAGCATACACTGAGGGACTGGGAAAGGATTCCGGGCCTGGAAGTTTCTTAGCAGCCTAGTGGAGCCTGCCGGTGCTCGGTGTTCTTGCAGGGAATAGGGTGCCCAGGCGAGGTCCTCCGTTTCCTGAAATGCTTACTAACGTTAAAGAAAGCAGACCTAAAGCTAATGCCTCAAGGACTCTGCTCCAAGCTTCCACTTCGGCAGGGCTATTCAAGGCTTTACCTTGAGGAAAGGACTCACGTCAAGTTTCCTTTTAGCTCTAGAGCGTATCAGGAGGAGCTCCCACCCAGGCTATGAAAGCACCCTGTTGATGTAGAGAAGACTCGTTCCTTTCCCAGAGCCCTGCCTGCAGTGACTAGAGACCCGTCCTAAAACTGTGATTTAGGTAGCTTCAAGGCAGCATGAATGGAGCATTCAAAATGGGAAAGCAAGGCTTGTGCCATTAGGCCCTGTTTCCAGCGAACACGCAGCCTACCTCCTTGTGATTTCTACCAAGTATACACTCTAGCTACACACTGGTCCCTTCCTTGAATAAAGTTTATTTGGCACGGAGTTCTGCGTGTAGCCAACCGCCTCCCCCAAGGAGCGCTCTTGCTAGGCTATCGGGTTTAGCTTCTTCTAAAACCCTGCAGTGTAAGAGGAAGAACTGTGCTTTGTTTACAGCAGGAACGCAAGCCGAATTTCTCCTGTAAGGATGGGGTCTTAATGTATGACTTTGTGGAAGGAATGCGAAGCAGTTTTGGTTTCTCAGTGCCGCTCAGCCTAGGGCAATGAGGCAGATTTGCATGACATGTAGGACGTGAGAGAACACAGTTCCTGGAGCTGTTGGAGTGCTGAGGAAATCTAGCTCTCCCAGGGAAGAGTGCAGTGTGTTGCCCTACACTCAGCATACACTGAGTGACTGGGAAAGGATTCCGGGCCTGGAAGTTTCTTAGCAGCCTAGTGGAGCCTGCCGGTGCTCGGTGTTCGTGCAGGGAATAGGGTGCCCAGGCGAGGTCCTCCGTTTCCTGAAATGCTTACTAACGTTAAAGAAAGCAGACCTAAAGCTAATGCCTCAAGGACTCTGCTCCAAGCTTCCACTTCGGCAGGGCTATTCAAGGCTTTACCTTGAGGAAAGGACTCACGTCAAGTTTCCTTTTAGCTCTAGAGCGTATCAGGAGGAGCTCCCACCCAGGCTATGAAAGCACCCTGTTGATGTACAGAACACTTGTTCCTTTCCCAGAGCCCTGCCTGCAGTGACTAGAGACCCGTCCTAAACTGTGATTTAGGTAGCTTCAAGGCAGCATGAATGGAGCACTCAAAATGGGAAAGCAAGGCTTGTGCCATAAGGCCCCCGTTTCCAGCGAACACGTAGCCTACCTCCATGTGATTTCTACCAAGTAAGTAGACACTCTAGCTACACACTGGTCCCTTCCTTGAATAAAGTTTATTTGGCACGGCGTTCTGCGTGTAGCCAAACGCCTCCCCCAAGGAGCGCTCTTGCTAGGCTATCGGGCTTAGCTTCTTCTAAAACCCTGCAGTGTAAGAGGAAGAACTGTGCTTTGGTTACAGCAGCAAGGCAAGCTGACTTTCTCCTGTAAGGATGGGGTCCTAAGGTATGACTTTGTAGAAGGAATGCAAAGCAGTTTTGGTTTCTCAGTGCCGCTCAGCCTAGGGCAATGAGGCAGATTGGCATGACATGTAGGACGTGAGAGAACACAGTTCCTGGAGCTGTTGGAGTGCTGAGGAAATCTAGCTCTCCCAGGGAAGAGTGCAGTGTGTTGCCCTACACTCAGCATACACTGAGTGACTGGGAAAGGATTCCGGGCCTGGAAGTTTCTTAGCAGCCTAGTGGAGCCTGCCGGTGCTCGGTGTTCGTGCAGGGAATAGGGTGCCCAGGAGAGGTCCTCCGTTTCCTGAAATGCTTACTAACGTTAAAGAAAGCAGACCTAAAGCTAATGCCTCAAGGACTCTGCTCCAAGCTTCCACTTCGGCAGGGCTATTCAAGGCTTTACCTTGAGGAAAGGACTCATGTCAAGTTTCCTTTTAGCTCTAGAGCGTATCAGGAGGAGCTCCCACCCAGGCTATGAAAGCACCCTGTTGATGTAGAGAAGACTCGTTCCTTTCCCAGAGCCCTGCCTGCAGTGACTAGAGACCCGTCCTAAAACTGTTATTTAGGTAGCTTCAAGGCAGCATGAATGGAGCATTCAAAATGGGAAAGCAAGGCTTGTGCCATAAGGCCCTGTTTCCAGCGAACACGCAGCCTACCTCCTTGTGATTTCTACCAAGTATACACTCTAGCTACACACTGGTCCCTTCCTTGAATAAAGTTTATTTGGCACGGAGTTCTGCGTGTAGCCACCCGCCTCCCCCAAGGAACGCTCTTGCTAGGCTCTCGAGCTTAGCTTCTTCTAAAACCCTGCAGTGTAAGAGGAAGAACTGTGCTTTGTTTACAGCAGGAACGCAAGCCGAATTTCTCCTGTAAGGATGGGGTCTTAATGTATGACTTTGTGGAAGGAATGCGAAGCAGTTTTGGTTTCTCAGTGCCGCTCAGCCTAGGGCAATGAGGCAGATTTGCATGACATGTAGGACGTGAGAGAACACAGTTCCTGGAGCTGTTGGAGTGCTGAGGAAATCTAGCTCTCCCAGGGAAGAGTGCAGTGTGTTGCCCTACACTCAGCATACACTGAGTGACTGGGAAAGGATTCCGGGCCTGGAAGTTTCTTAGCAGCCTAGTGGAGCCTGCCGGTGCTCGGTGTTCGTGCAGGGAATAGGGTGCCCAGGCGAGGTCCTCCGTTTCCTGAAATGCTTACTAACGTTAAAGAAAGCAGACCTAAAGCTAATGCCTCAAGGACTCTGCTCCAAGCTTCCACTTCGGCAGGGCTATTCAAGGCTTTACCTTGAGGAAAGGACTCACGTCAAGTTTCCTTTTAGCTCTAGAGCGTGTCAGGAGGAGCTCCCACCCAGGCTATGAAAGCACCCTGTTGATGTAGAGAACACTTGTTCCTTTCCCAGAGCCCTGCCTGCAGTGACTAGAGACCCGTCCTAAACTGTGATTTAGGTAGCTTCAAGGCAGCATGAATGGAGCACTCAAAATGGGAAAGCAAGGCTTGTGCCATAAGGCCCCCGTTTCCAGCGAACACGTAGCCTACCTCCATGTGATTTCTACCAAGTAAGTAGACACTCTAGCTACACACTGGTCCCTTCCTTGAATAAAGTTTATTTGGCACGGCGTTCTGCGTGTAGCCAAACGCCTCCCCCAAGGAGCGCTCTTGCTAGGCTATCGGGCTTAGCTTCTTCTAAAACCCTGCAGTGTAAGAGGAAGAACTGTGCTTTGGTTACAGCAGCAAGGCAAGCTGACTTTCTCCTGTAAGGATGGGGTCCTAAGGTATGACTTTGTAGAAGGAATGCAAAGCAGTTTTGGTTTCTCAGTGCCGCTCAGCCTAGGGCAATGAGGCAGATTGGCATGACATGTAGGACGTGAGAGAACACAGTTCCTGGAGCTGTTGGAGTGCTGAGGAAATCTAGCTCTCCCAGGGAAGAGTGCAGTGTGTTGCCCTACACTCAGCATACACTGAGTGACTGGGAAAGGATTCCGGGCCTGGAAGTTTCTTAGCAGCCTAGTGGAGCCTGCCGGTGCTCGGTGTTCGTGCAGGGAATAGGGTGCCCAGGCGAGGTCCTCCGTTTCCTGAAATGCTTACTAACGTTAAAGAAAGCAGACCTAAAGCTAATGCCTCAAGGACTCTGCTCCAAGCTTCCACTTCGGCAGGGCTATTCAAGGCTTTACCTTGAGGAAAGGACTCATGTCAAGTTTCCTTTTAGCTCTAGAGCGTATCAGGAGGAGCTCCCACCCAGGCTATGAAAGCACCCTGTTGATGTAGAGAAGACTCGTTCCTTTCCCAGAGCCCTGCCTGCAGTGACTAGAGACCCGTCCTAAAACTGTTATTTAGGTAGCTTCAAGGCAGCATGAATGGAGCATTCAAAATGGGAAAGCAAGGCTTGTGCCATAAGGCCCTGTTTCCAGCGAACACGCAGCCTACCTCCTTGTGATTTCTACCAAGTATACACTCTAGCTACACACTGGTCCCTTCCTTGAATAAAGTTTATTTGGCACGGAGTTCTGCGTGTAGCCAACCGCCTCCCCCAAGGAACGCTCTTGCTAGGCTCTCGAGCTTAGCTTCTTCTAAAACCCTGCAGTGTAAGAGGAAGAACTGTGCTTTGTTTACAGCAGGAACGCAAGCCGAATTTCTCCTGTAAGGATGGGGTCTTAATGTATGACTTTGTGGAAGGAATGCGAAGCAGTTTTGGTTTCTCAGTGCCGCTCAGCCTAGGGCAATGAGGCAGATTTGCATGACATGTAGGACGTGAGAGAACACAGTTCCTGGAGCTGTTGGAGTGCTGAGGAAATCTAGCTCTCCCAGGGAAGAGTGCAGTGTGTTGCCCTACACTCAGCATACACTGAGTGACTGGGAAAGGATTCCGGGCCTGGAAGTTTCTTAGCAGCCTAGTGGAGCCTGCCGGTGCTCGGTGTTCGTGCAGGGAATAGGGTGCCCAGGCGAGGTCCTCCGTTTCCTGAAATGCTTACTAACGTTAAAGAAAGCAGACCTAAAGCTAATGCCTCAAGGACTCTGCTCCAAGCTTCCACTTCGGCAGGGCTATTCAAGGCTTTACCTTGAGGAAAGGACTCACGTCAAGTTTCCTTTTAGCTCTAGAGCGTGTCAGGAGGAGCTCCCACCCAGGCTATGAAAGCACCCTGTTGATGTACAGAACACTTGTTCCTTTCCCAGAGCCCTGCCTGCAGTGACTAGAGACCCGTCCTAAACTGTGATTTAGGTAGCTTCAAGGCAGCATGAATGGAGCACTCAAAATGGGAAAGCAAGGCTTGTGCCATAAGGCCCCCGTTTCCAGCGAACACGTAGCCTACCTCCATGTGATTTCTACCAAGTAGACACTCTAGCTACACACTGGTCCCTTCCTTGAATAAAGTTTATTTGGCACGGAGTTCTGCGTGTAGCCAAACGCCTCCCCCAAGGAGCGCTCTTGCTAGGCTATCGGGCTTAGCTTCTTCTAAAACCCTGCAGTGTAAGAGGAAGAACTGTGCTTTGGTTACAGCAGCAAGGCAAGCTGACTTTCTCCTGTAAGGATGGGGTCCTAAGGTATGACTTTCTAGAAGGAATGCAAAGCAGTTTTGGTTTCTCAGTGCCGCTCAGCCTAGGGCAATGAGGCAGATTTGCATGACATGTAGGACGTGAGAGAACACAGTTCCTGGAGCTGTTGGAGTGCTGAGGAAATCTAGCTCTCCCAGGGAAGAGTGCAGTGTGTTGCCCTACACTCAGCATACACTGAGTGACTGGGAAAGGATTCCGGGCCTGGAAGTTTCTTAGCAGCCTAGTGGAGCCTGCCGGTGCTCGGTGTTCTTGCAGGGAATAGGGTGCCCAGGCGAGGTCCTCCGTTTCCTGAAATGCTTACTAACGTTAAAGAAAGCAGACCTAAAGCTAATGCCTCAAGGACTCTGCTCCAAGCTTCCACTTCGGCAGGGCTATTCAAGGCTTTACCTTGAGGAAAGGACTCATGTCAAGTTTCCTTTTAGCTCTAGAGCGTATCAGGAGGAGCTCCCACCCAGGCTATGAAAGCACCCTGTTGATGTAGAGAAGACTCGTTCCTTTCCCAGAGCCCTGCCTGCAGTGACTAGAGACCCGTCCTAAAACTGTTATTTAGGTAGCTTCAAGGCAGCATGAATGGAGCATTCAAAATGGGAAAGCAAGGCTTGTGCCATAAGGCCCTGTTTCCAGCGAACACGCAGCCTACCTCCTTGTGATTTCTACCAAGTATACACTCTAGCTACACACTGGTCCCTTCCTTGAATAAAGTTTATTTGGCACGGAGTTCTGCGTGTAGCCAACCGCCTCCCCCAAGGAACGCTCTTGCTAGGCTCTCGAGCTTAGCTTCTTCTAAAACCCTGCAGTGTAAGAGGAAGAACTGTGCTTTGTTTACAGCAGGAACGCAAGCCGAATTTCTCCTGTAAGGATGGGGTCTTAATGTATGACTTTGTGGAAGGAATGCGAAGCAGTTTTGGTTTCTCAGTGCCGCTCAGCCTAGGGCAATGAGGCAGATTTGCATGACATGTAGGACGTGAGAGAACACAGTTCCTGGAGCTGTTGGAGTGCTGAGGAAATCTAGCTCTCCCAGGGAAGAGTGCAGTGTGTTGCCCTACACTCAGCATACACTGAGTGACTGGGAAAGGATTCCGGGCCTGGAAGTTTCTTAGCAGCCTAGTGGAGCCTGCCGGTGCTCGGTGTTCGTGCAGGGAATAGGGTGCCCAGGCGAGGTCCTCCGTTTCCTGAAATGCTTACTAACGTTAAAGAAAGCAGACCTAAAGCTAATGCCTCAAGGACTCTGCTCCAAGCTTCCACTTCGGCAGGGCTATTCAAGGCTTTACCTTGAGGAAAGGACTCACGTCAAGTTTCCTTTTAGCTCTAGAGCGTGTCAGGAGGAGCTCCCACCCAGGCTATGAAAGCACCCTGTTGATGTACAGAACACTTGTTCCTTTCCCAGAGCCCTGCCTGCAGTGACTAGAGACCCGTCCTAAACTGTGATTTAGGTAGCTTCAAGGCAGCATGAATGGAGCACTCAAAATGGGAAAGCAAGGCTTGTGCCATAAGGCCCCCGTTTCCAGCGAACACGTAGCCTACCTCCATGTGATTTCTACCAAGTAGACACTCTAGCTACACACTGGTCCCTTCCTTGAATAAAGTTTATTTGGCACGGAGTTCTGCGTGTAGCCAAACGCCTCCCCCAAGGAGCGCTCTTGCTAGGCTATCGGGCTTAGCTTCTTCTAAAACCCTGCAGTGTAAGAGGAAGAACTGTGCTTTGGTTACAGCAGCAAGGCAAGCTGACTTTCTCCTGTAAGGATGGGGTCCTAAGGTATGACTTTCTAGAAGGAATGCAAAGCAGTTTTGGTTTCTCAGTGCCGCTCAGCCTAGGGCAATGAGGCAGATTTGCATGACATGTAGGACGTGAGAGAACACAGTTCCTGGAGCTGTTGGAGTGCTGAGGAAATCTAGCTCTCCCAGGGAAGAGTGCAGTGTGTTGCCCTACACTCAGCATACACTGAGTGACTGGGAAAGGATTCCGGGCCTGGAAGTTTCTTAGCAGCCTAGTGGAGCCTGCCGGTGCTCGGTGTTCTTGCAGGGAATAGGGTGCCCAGGCGAGGTCCTCCGTTTCCTGAAATGCTTACTAACGTTAAAGAAAGCAGACCTAAAGCTAATGCCTCAAGGACTCTGCTCCAAGCTTCCACTTCGGCAGGACTATTCAAGGCTTTACCTTGAGGAAAGGACTCACGTCAAGTTTCCTTTTAGCTCTAGAGCGTATCAGGAGGAGCTCCCACCCAGGCTATGAAAGCACCCTGTTGATGTAGAGAAGACTTGTTCCTTTCCCAGAGCACTGCCTGCAGTGACTAGAGACCCGTCCTAAACTGTGATTTAGGTAGCTTCAAGGCAGCATGAATGGAGCACTCAAAATGGGAAAGCAAGGCTTGTGCCATAAGGCCCCCGTTTCCAGCGAACACGTAGCCTACCTCCATGTGATTTCTACCAAGTAAGTAGACACTCTAGCTACACACTGGTCCCTTCCTTGAATAAAGTTTATTTGGCACGGAGTTCTGCGTGTAGCCAAACGCCTCCCCCAAGGAGCGCTCTTGCTAGGCTATCGGGTTTAGCTTCTTCTAAAACCCTGCAGTGTAAGAGGAAGAACTGTGCTTTGGTTACAGCAGCAAGGCAAGCTGACTTTCTCCTGTAAGGATGGGGTCCTAAGGTATGACTTTGTAGAAGGAATGCAAAGCAGTTTTGGTTTCTCAGTGCCGCTCAGCCTAGGGCAATGAGGCAGATTGGCATGACATGTAGGACGTGAGAGAACACAGTTCCTGGAGCTGTTGGAGTGCTGAGGAAATCTAGCTCTCCCAGGGAAGAGTGCAGTGTGTTGCCCTACACTCAGCATACACTGAGTGACTGGGAAAGGATTCCGGGCCTGGAAGTTTCTTAGCAGCCTAGTGGAGCCTGCCGGTGCTCGGTGTTCGTGCAGGGAATAGGGTGCCCAGGCGAGGTCCTCCGTTTCCTGAAATGCTTACTAACGTTAAAGAAAGCAGACCTAAAGCTAATGCCTCAAGGACTCTGCTCCAAGCTTCCACTTCGGCAGGGCTATTCAAGGCTTTATCTTGAGGAAAGGACTCACGTCAAGTTTCCTTTTAGCTCTAGAGCGTATCAGGAGGAGCTCCCACCCAGGCTATGAAAGCACCCTGTTGATGTAGAGAACACTTGTTCCTTTCCCAGAGCACTGCCTGCAGTGACTAGAGACCCGTCCTAAACTGTGATTTAGGTAGCTTCAAGGCAGCATGAATGGAGCACTCAAAATGGGAAAGCAAGACTTGTGCCATAAGGCCCCCGTTTCCAGCGAACACGTAGCCTACCTCCATGTGATTTCTACCAAGTAAGTAGACACTCTAGCTACACACTGGTCCCTTCCTTGAATAAAGTTTATTTGGCACGGAGTTCTGCGTGTAGCCAAACGCCTCCCCCAAGGAGCGCTCTTGCTAGGCTATCGGGCTTAGCTTCTTCTAAAACCCTGCAGTGTAAGAGGAAGAACTGTGCTTTGGTTACAGCAGCAAGGCAAGCTGACTTTCTCCTGTAAGAATGGGTTCCTAAGGTATGACTTTGTAGAAGGAATGCAAAGCAGTTTTGGTTTCTCAGTGCCGCTCAGCCTAGGGCAATGAGGCAGATTTGCATGACATGTAGGACGTGAGAGAACACAGTTCCTGGAGCTGTTGGAGTGCTGAGGAAATCTAATTCTCCCAGGGAAGAGTGCAGTGTGTTGCCCTACACTCAGCATACACTGAGTGACTGGGAAAGGTTTCCGGGCCTGGAAGTTTCTTAGCAGCCTAGTGGACCCTGCCGGTGCTCGGTGTTCGTGCAGGGAATAGGGTGCCCAGGCGAGGTCCTCCGTTTCCTGAAATGCTTACTAACGTTAAAGAAAGCAGACCTAAAGCTAATGCCTCAAGGACTCTGCTCCAATCTTCCACTTCGGCAGGGCTATTCAAGGCTTTACCTTGAGGAAAGGACTCACGTCAAGTTTCCTTTTAGCTCTAGAGCGTATCAGGAGGAGCTCCCACCCAGGCTATGAAAGCACCCTGTTGATGTAGAGAAGACTCGTTCCTTTCCCAGAGCCCTCCTGCAGTGACTAGAGACCCGTCCTAAAACTGTTATTTAGGTAGCTTCAAGGCAGCATGAATGGAGCATTCAAAATGGGAAAGCAAGGCTTGTGCCATAAGGCCCTGTTTCCAGCGAACACGCAGCCTACCTCCTTGTGATTTCTACCAAGTATACACTCTAGCTACACACTGGTCCCTTCCTTGAATAAAGTTTATTTGGCACGGAGTTCTGCGTGTAGCCAACCGCCTCCCCCAAGGAACGCTCTTGCTAGGCTCTCGGGCTTAGCTTCTTCTAAAACCCTGCAGTGTAAGAGGAAGAACTGTGCTTTGTTTACAGCAGGAACACAAGCCGAATTTCTCCTGTAAGGATGTGGTCTTAATGTATGACTTTGTGGAAGGAATGCGAAGCAGTTTTGGTTTCTCAGTGCCGCTCAGCCTAGGGCAATGAGGCAGATTGGCATGACATGTAGGACGTGAGAGAACACAGTTCCTGGAGCTGTTGGAGTGCTGAGGAAATCTAGCTCTCCCAGGGAAGAGTGCAGTGTGTTGCCCTACACTCAGCATACACTGAGTGACTGGGAAAGGATTCCGGGCCTGGAAGTTTCTTAGCAGCCTAGTGGAGCCTGCCGGTGCTCGGTGTTCGTGCAGGGAATAGGGTGCCCAGGCGAGGTCCTCCGTTTCCTGAAATGCTTACTAACGTTAAAGAAAGCAGACCTAAAGCTAATGCCTCAAGGACTCTGCTCCAAGCTTCCACTTCGGCAGGGCTATTCAAGGCTTTACCTTGAGGAAAGGACTCACGTCAAGTTTCCTTTTAGCTCTAGAGCGTATCAGGAGGAGCTCCCACCCAGGCTATGAAAGCACCCTGTTGATGTAGAGAAGACTTGTTCCTTTCCCAGAGCACTGCCTGCAGTGACTAGAGACCCGTCCTAAACTGTGATTTAGGTAGCTTCAAGGCAGCATGAATGGAGCACTCAAAATGGGAAAGCAAGGCTTGTGCCATAAGGTCCCCGTTTCCAGCGAACACGTAGCCTACCTCCATGTGATTTCTACCAAGTAAGTAGACACTCTAGCTACACACTGGTCCCTTCCTTGAATAAAGTTTATTTGGCACGGAGTTCTGCGTGTAGCCAAACGCCTCCCCCAAGGAGCGCTCTTGCTAGGCTATCGGGCTTAGCTTCTTCTAAAACCCTGCAGTGTAAGAGGAAGAACTGTGCTTTGGTTACAGCAGCAAGGCAAGCTGACTTTCTCCTGTAAGGATGGGGTCCTAAGGTATGACTTTGTAGAAGGAATGCAAAGCAGTTTTGGTTTCTCAGTGCCGCTCAGCCTAGGGCAATGAGGCAGATTTGCATGACATGTAGGACGTGAGAGAACACAGTTCCTGGAGCTGTTGGAGTGCTGAGGAAATCTAGCTCTCCCAGGGAAGAGTGCAGTGTGTTGCCCTACACTCAGCATACACTGAGTGACTGGGAAAGGATTCCGGGCCTGGAAGTTTCTTAGCAGCCTAGTGGAGCCTGCCGGTGCTCGGTGTTCGTGCAGGGAATAGGGTGCCCAGGCGAGGTCCTCCGTTTCCTGAAATGCTTACTAACGTTAAAGAAAGCAGACCTAAAGCTAATGCCTCAAGGACTCTGCTCCAAGCTTCCACTTCGGCAGGGCTATTCAAGGCTTTACCTTGAGGAAAGGACTCACGTCAAGTTTCCTTTTAGCTCTAGAGCGTGTCAGGAGGAGCTCCCACCCAGGCTATGAAAGCACCCTGTTGATGTAGAGAACACTTGTTCCTTTCCCAGAGCCCTGCCTGCAGTGACTAGAGACCCGTCCTAAACTGTGATTTAGGTAGCTTCAAGGCAGCATGAATGGAGCACTCAAAATGGGAAAGCAAGGCTTGTGCCATAAGGCCCCCGTTTCCAGCGAACACGTAGCCTACCTCCATGTGATTTCTACCAAGTAAGTAGACACTCTAGCTACACACTGGTCCCTTCCTTGAATAAAGTTTATTTGGCACGGAGTTCTGCGTGTAGCCAAACGCCTCCCCCAAGGAGCGCTCTTGCTAGGCTATCGGGCTTAGCTTCTTCTAAAACCCTGCAGTGTAAGAGGAAGAACTGTGCTTTGGTTACAGCAGCAAGGCAAGCTGACTTTCTCCTGTAAGAATGGGTTCCTAAGGTATGACTTTGTAGAAGGAATGCAAAGCAGTTTTGGTTTCTCAGTGCCGCTCAGCCTAGGGCAATGAGGCAGATTTGCATGACATGTAGGACGTGAGAGAACACAGTTCCTGGAGCTGTTGGAGTGCTGAGGAAATCTAATTCTCCCAGGGAAGAGTGCAGTGTGTTGCCCTACACTCAGCATACACTGAGTGACTGGGAAAGGTTTCCGGGCCTGGAAGTTTCTTAGCAGCCTAGTGGAGCCTGCCGGTGCTTGGTGTTCGTGCAGGGAATAGGGTGCCCAGGCGAGGTCCTCCGTTTCCTGAAATGCTTACTAACGTTAAAGAAAGCAGACCTAAAGCTAATGCCTCAAGGACTCTGCTCCAATCTTCCACTTCGGCAGGGCTATTCAAGGCTTTACCTTGAGGAAAGGACTCACGTCAAGTTTCCTTTTAGCTCTAGAGCGTATCAGGAGGAGCTCCCACCCAGGCTATGAAAGCACCCTGTTGATGTAGAGAAGACTCGTTCCTTTCCCAGAGCCCTGCCTGCAGTGACTAGAGACCCGTCCTAAAACTGTTATTTAGGTAGCTTCAAGGCAGCATGAATGGAGCATTCAAAATGGAAAAGCAAGGCTTGTGCCATAAGGCCCTGTTTCCAGCGAACACGCAGCCTACCTCCTTGTGATTTCTACCAAGTATACACTCTAGCTACACACTGGTCCCTTCCTTGAATAAAGTTTATTTGGCACGGAGTTCTGCGTGTAGCCAACCGCCTCCCCCAAGGAGCGCTCTTGCTAGGCTATCGGGCTTAGCTTCTTCTAAAACCCTGCAGTGTAAGAGGAAGAACTGTGCTTTGTTTACAGCAGGAACGCAAGCCGAATTTCTCCTGTAAGGATGGGGTCTTAATGTATGACTTTGTGGAAGGAATGCGAAGCAGTTTTGGTTTCTCAGTGCCGCTCAGCCTAGGGCAATGAGGCAGATTGGCATGACATGTAGGACGTGAGAGAACACAGTTCCTGGAGCTGTTGGAGTGCTGAGGAAATCTAGCTCTCCCAGGGAAGAGTGCAGTGTGTTGCCCTACACTCAGCATACACTGAGTGACTGGGAAAGGATTCCGGGCCTGGAAGTTTCTTAGCAGCCTAGTGGAGCCTGCCGGTGCTCGGTGTTCGTGCAGGGAATAGGGTGCCCAGGCGAGGTCCTCCGTTTCCTGAAATGCTTACTAACGTTAAAGAAAGCAGACCTAAAGCTAATGCCTCAAGGACTCTGCTCCAAGCTTCCACTTCGGCAGGGCTATTCAAGGCTTTACCTTGAGGAAAGGACTCACGTCAAGTTTCCTTTTAGCTCTAGAGCGTGTCAGGAGGAGCTCCCACCCAGGCTATGAAAGCACCCTGTTGATGTAGAGAACACTTGTTCCTTTCCCAGAGCCCTGCCTGCAGTGACTAGAGACCCGTCCTAAACTGTGATTTAGGTAGCTTCAAGGCAGCATGAATGGAGCACTCAAAATGGGAAAGCAAGGCTTGTGCCATAAGGCCCCCGTTTCCAGCGAACACGTAGCCTACCTCCATTTGATTTCTACCAAGTAGACACTCTAGCTACACACTGGTCCCTTCCTTGAATAAAGTTTATTTGGCACGGAGTTCTGCGTGTAGCCAAACGCCTCCCCCAAGGAGCGCTCTTGCTAGGCTATCGGGCTTAGCTTCTTCTAAAACCCTGCAGTGTAAGAGGAAGAACTGTGCTTTGTTTACAGCAGGAACGCAAGCCGAATTTCTCCTGTAAGGATGGGGTCTTAATGTATGACTTTGTGGAAGGAATGCGAAGCAGTTTTGGTTTCTCAGTGCCGCTCAGCCTAGGGCAATGAGGCAGATTGGCATGACATGTAGGACGTGAGAGAACACAGTTCCTGGAGCTGTTGGAGTGCTGAGGAAATCTAGCTCTCCCAGGGAAGAGTGCAGTGTGTTGCCCTACACTCAGCATACACTGAGTGACTGGGAAAGGATTCCGGGCCTGGAAGTTTCTTAGCAGCCTAGTGGAGCCTGCCGGTGCTCGGTGTTCGTGCAGGGAATAGGGTGCCCAGGCGAGGTCCTCCGTTTCCTGAAATGCTTACTAACGTTAAAGAAAGCAGACCTAAAGCTAATGCCTCAAGGACTCTGCTCCAAGCTTCCACTTCGGCAGGGCTATTCAAGGCTTTACCTTGAGGAAAGGACTCACGTCAAGTTTCCTTTTAGCTCTAGAGCGTATCAGGAGGAGCTCCCACCCAGGCTATGAAAGCACCCTGTTGATGTAGAGAAGACTCGTTCCTTTCCCAGAGCCCTGCCTGCAGTGACTAGAGACCCGTCCTAAAACTGTTATTTAGGTAGCTTCAAGGCAGCATGAATGGAGCATTCAAAATGGGAAAGCAAGGCTTGTGCCATAAGGCCCCCGTTTCCAGCGAACACGTAGCCTACCTCCATGTGATTTCTACCAAGTAAGTAGACACTCTAGCTACACACTGGTCCCTTCCTTGAATAAAGTTTATTTGGCACGGCGTTCTGCGTGTAGCCAAACGCCTCCCCCAAGGAGCGCTCTTGCTAGGCTATCGGGCTTAGCTTCTTCTAAAACCCTGCAGTGTAAGAGGAAGAACTGTGCTTTGGTTACAGCAGCAAGGCAAGCTGACTTTCTCCTGTAAGGATGGGGTCCTAAGGTATGACTTTGTAGAAGGAATGCAAAGCAGTTTTGGTTTCTCAGTGCCGCTCAGCCTAGGGCAATGAGGCAGATTGGCATGACATGTAGGACGTGAGAGAACACAGTTCCTGGAGCTGTTGGAGTGCTGAGGAAATCTAGCTCTCCCAGGGAAGAGTGCAGTGTGTTGCCCTACACTCAGCATACACTGAGTGACTGGGAAAGGATTCCGGGCCTGGAAGTTTCTTAGCAGCCTAGTGGAGCCTGCCGGTGCTCGGTGTTCGTGCAGGGAATAGGGTGCCCAGGCGAGGTCCTCCGTTTCCTGAAATGCTTACTAACGTTAAAGAAAGCAGACCTAAAGCTAATGCCTCAAGGACTCTGCTCCAAGCTTCCACTTCGGCAGGGCTATTCAAGGCTTTACCTTGAGGAAAGGACTCATGTCAAGTTTCCTTTTAGCTCTAGAGCGTATCAGGAGGAGCTCCCACCCAGGCTATGAAAGCACCCTGTTGATGTAGAGAAGACTCGTTCCTTTCCCAGAGCCCTGCCTGCAGTGACTAGAGACCCGTCCTAAAACTGTTATTTAGGTAGCTTCAAGGCAGCATGAATGGAGCATTCAAAATGGGAAAGCAAGGCTTGTGCCATAAGGCCCTGTTTCCAGCGAACACGCAGCCTACCTCCTTGTGATTTCTACCAAGTATACACTCTAGCTACACACTGGTCCCTTCCTTGAATAAAGTTTATTTGGCACGGAGTTCTGCGTGTAGCCAACCGCCTCCCCCAAGGAACGCTCTTGCTAGGCTCTCGAGCTTAGCTTCTTCTAAAACCCTGCAGTGTAAGAGGAAGAACTGTGCTTTGTTTACAGCAGGAACGCAAGCCGAATTTCTCCTGTAAGGATGGGGTCTTAATGTATGACTTTGTGGAAGGAATGCGAAGCAGTTTTGGTTTCTCAGTGCCGCTCAGCCTAGGGCAATGAGGCAGATTTGCATGACATGTAGGACGTGAGAGAACACAGTTCCTGGAGCTGTTGGAGTGCTGAGGAAATCTAGCTCTCCCAGGGAAGAGTGCAGTGTGTTGCCCTACACTCAGCATACACTGAGTGACTGGGAAAGGATTCCGGGCCTGGAAGTTTCTTAGCAGCCTAGTGGAGCCTGCCGGTGCTCGGTGTTCGTGCAGGGAATAGGGTGCCCAGGCGAGGTCCTCCGTTTCCTGAAATGCTTACTAACGTTAAAGAAAGCAGACCTAAAGCTAATGCCTCAAGGACTCTGCTCCAAGCTTCCACTTCGGCAGGGCTATTCAAGGCTTTACCTTGAGGAAAGGACTCACGTCAAGTTTCCTTTTAGCTCTAGAGCGTATCAGGAGGAGCTCCCACCCAGGCTATGAAAGCACCCTGTTGATGTAGAGAAGACTTGTTCCTTTCCCAGAGCACTGCCTGCAGTGACTAGAGACCCGTCCTAAACTGTGATTTAGGTAGCTTCAAGGCAGCATGAATGGAGCACTCAAAATGGGAAAGCAAGGCTTGTGCCATAAGGTCCCCGTTTCCAGCGAACACGTAGCCTACCTCCATGTGATTTCTACCAAGTAAGTAGACACTCTAGCTACACACTGGTCCCTTCCTTGAATAAAGTTTATTTGGCACGGAGTTCTGCGTGTAGCCAAACGCCTCCCCCAAGGAGCGCTCTTGCTAGGCTATCGGGCTTAGCTTCTTCTAAAACCCTGCAGTGTAAGAGGAAGAACTGTGCTTTGGTTACAGCAGCAAGGCAAGCTGACTTTCTCCTGTAAGGATGGGGTCCTAAGGTATGACTTTGTAGAAGGAATGCAAAGCAGTTTTGGTTTCTCAGTGCCGCTCAGCCTAGGGCAATGAGGCAGATTTGCATGACATGTAGGACGTGAGAGAACACAGTTCCTGGAGCTGTTGGAGTGCTGAGGAAATCTAGCTCTCCCAGGGAAGAGTGCAGTGTGTTGCCCTACACTCAGCATACACTGAGTGACTGGGAAAGGATTCCGGGCCTGGAAGTTTCTTAGCAGCCTAGTGGAGCCTGCCGGTGCTCGGTGTTCGTGCAGGGAATAGGGTGCCCAGGCGAGGTCCTCCGTTTCCTGAAATGCTTACTAACGTTAAAGAAAGCAGACCTAAAGCTAATGCCTCAAGGACTCTGCTCCAAGCTTCCACTTCGGCAGGGCTATTCAAGGCTTTACCTTGAGGAAAGGACTCACGTCAAGTTTCCTTTTAGCTCTAGAGCGTGTCAGGAGGAGCTCCCACCCAGGCTATGAAAGCACCCTGTTGATGTAGAGAACACTTGTTCCTTTCCCAGAGCCCTGCCTGCAGTGACTAGAGACCCGTCCTAAACTGTGATTTAGGTAGCTTCAAGGCAGCATGAATGGAGCACTCAAAATGGGAAAGCAAGGCTTGTGCCATAAGGCCCCCGTTTCCAGCGAACACGTAGCCTACCTCCATGTGATTTCTACCAAGTAAGTAGACACTCTAGCTACACACTGGTCCCTTCCTTGAATAAAGTTTATTTGGCACGGAGTTCTGCGTGTAGCCAAACGCCTCCCCCAAGGAGCGCTCTTGCTAGGCTATCGGGCTTAGCTTCTTCTAAAACCCTGCAGTGTAAGAGGAAGAACTGTGCTTTGGTTACAGCAGCAAGGCAAGCTGACTTTCTCCTGTAAGAATGGGTTCCTAAGGTATGACTTTGTAGAAGGAATGCAAAGCAGTTTTGGTTTCTCAGTGCCGCTCAGCCTAGGGCAATGAGGCAGATTTGCATGACATGTAGGACGTGAGAGAACACAGTTCCTGGAGCTGTTGGAGTGCTGAGGAAATCTAATTCTCCCAGGGAAGAGTGCAGTGTGTTGCCCTACACTCAGCATACACTGAGTGACTGGGAAAGGTTTCCGGGCCTGGAAGTTTCTTAGCAGCCTAGTGGAGCCTGCCGGTGCTTGGTGTTCGTGCAGGGAATAGGGTGCCCAGGCGAGGTCCTCCGTTTCCTGAAATGCTTACTAACGTTAAAGAAAGCAGACCTAAAGCTAATGCCTCAAGGACTCTGCTCCAATCTTCCACTTCGGCAGGGCTATTCAAGGCTTTACCTTGAGGAAAGGACTCACGTCAAGTTTCCTTTTAGCTCTAGAGCGTATCAGGAGGAGCTCCCACCCAGGCTATGAAAGCACCCTGTTGATGTAGAGAAGACTCGTTCCTTTCCCAGAGCCCTGCCTGCAGTGACTAGAGACCCGTCCTAAAACTGTTATTTAGGTAGCTTCAAGGCAGCATGAATGGAGCATTCAAAATGGAAAAGCAAGGCTTGTGCCATAAGGCCCTGTTTCCAGCGAACACGCAGCCTACCTCCTTGTGATTTCTACCAAGTATACACTCTAGCTACACACTGGTCCCTTCCTTGAATAAAGTTTATTTGGCACGGAGTTCTGCGTGTAGCCAACCGCCTCCCCCAAGGAGCGCTCTTGCTAGGCTATCGGGCTTAGCTTCTTCTAAAACCCTGCAGTGTAAGAGGAAGAACTGTGCTTTGTTTACAGCAGGAACGCAAGCCGAATTTCTCCTGTAAGGATGGGGTCTTAATGTATGACTTTGTGGAAGGAATGCGAAGCAGTTTTGGTTTCTCAGTGCCGCTCAGCCTAGGGCAATGAGGCAGATTGGCATGACATGTAGGACGTGAGAGAACACAGTTCCTGGAGCTGTTGGAGTGCTGAGGAAATCTAGCTCTCCCAGGGAAGAGTGCAGTGTGTTGCCCTACACTCAGCATACACTGAGTGACTGGGAAAGGATTCCGGGCCTGGAAGTTTCTTAGCAGCCTAGTGGAGCCTGCCGGTGCTCGGTGTTCGTGCAGGGAATAGGGTGCCCAGGCGAGGTCCTCCGTTTCCTGAAATGCTTACTAACGTTAAAGAAAGCAGACCTAAAGCTAATGCCTCAAGGACTCTGCTCCAAGCTTCCACTTCGGCAGGGCTATTCAAGGCTTTACCTTGAGGAAAGGACTCACGTCAAGTTTCCTTTTAGCTCTAGAGCGTGTCAGGAGGAGCTCCCACCCAGGCTATGAAAGCACCCTGTTGATGTAGAGAACACTTGTTCCTTTCCCAGAGCCCTGCCTGCAGTGACTAGAGACCCGTCCTAAACTGTGATTTAGGTAGCTTCAAGGCAGCATGAATGGAGCACTCAAAATGGGAAAGCAAGGCTTGTGCCATAAGGCCCCCGTTTCCAGCGAACACGTAGCCTACCTCCATTTGATTTCTACCAAGTAGACACTCTAGCTACACACTGGTCCCTTCCTTGAATAAAGTTTATTTGGCACGGAGTTCTGCGTGTAGCCAAACGCCTCCCCCAAGGAGCGCTCTTGCTAGGCTATCGGGCTTAGCTTCTTCTAAAACCCTGCAGTGTAAGAGGAAGAACTGTGCTTTGTTTACAGCAGGAACGCAAGCCGAATTTCTCCTGTAAGGATGGGGTCTTAATGTATGACTTTGTGGAAGGAATGCGAAGCAGTTTTGGTTTCTCAGTGCCGCTCAGCCTAGGGCAATGAGGCAGATTGGCATGACATGTAGGACGTGAGAGAACACAGTTCCTGGAGCTGTTGGAGTGCTGAGGAAATCTAGCTCTCCCAGGGAAGAGTGCAGTGTGTTGCCCTACACTCAGCATACACTGAGTGACTGGGAAAGGATTCCGGGCCTGGAAGTTTCTTAGCAGCCTAGTGGAGCCTGCCGGTGCTCGGTGTTCGTGCAGGGAATAGGGTGCCCAGGCGAGGTCCTCCGTTTCCTGAAATGCTTACTAACGTTAAAGAAAGCAGACCTAAAGCTAATGCCTCAAGGACTCTGCTCCAAGCTTCCACTTCGGCAGGGCTATTCAAGGCTTTATCTTGAGGAAAGGACTCACGTCAAGTTTCCTTTTAGCTCTAGAGCGTATCAGGAGGAGCTCCCACCCAGGCTATGAAAGCACCCTGTTGATGTAGAGAACACTTGTTCCTTTCCCAGAGCACTGCCTGCAGTGACTAGAGACCCGTCCTAAACTGTGATTTAGGTAGCTTCAAGGCAGCATGAATGGAGCACTCAAAATGGGAAAGCAAGACTTGTGCCATAAGGCCCCCGTTTCCAGCGAACACGTAGCCTACCTCCATGTGATTTCTACCAAGTAAGTAGACACTCTAGCTACACACTGGTCCCTTCCTTGAATAAAGTTTATTTGGCACGGAGTTCTGCGTGTAGCCAAACGCCTCCCCCAAGGAGCGCTCTTGCTAGGCTATCGGGCTTAGCTTCTTCTAAAACCCTGCAGTGTAAGAGGAAGAACTGTGCTTTGGTTACAGCAGCAAGGCAAGCTGACTTTCTCCTGTAAGAATGGGTTCCTAAGGTATGACTTTGTAGAAGGAATGCAAAGCAGTTTTGGTTTCTCAGTGCCGCTCAGCCTAGGGCAATGAGGCAGATTTGCATGACATGTAGGACGTGAGAGAACACAGTTCCTGGAGCTGTTGGAGTGCTGAGGAAATCTAATTCTCCCAGGGAAGAGTGCAGTGTGTTGCCCTACACTCAGCATACACTGAGTGACTGGGAAAGGTTTCCGGGCCTGGAAGTTTCTTAGCAGCCTAGTGGACCCTGCCGGTGCTCGGTGTTCGTGCAGGGAATAGGGTGCCCAGGCGAGGTCCTCCGTTTCCTGAAATGCTTACTAACGTTAAAGAAAGCAGACCTAAAGCTAATGCCTCAAGGACTCTGCTCCAATCTTCCACTTCGGCAGGGCTATTCAAGGCTTTACCTTGAGGAAAGGACTCACGTCAAGTTTCCTTTTAGCTCTAGAGCGTATCAGGAGGAGCTCCCACCCAGGCTATGAAAGCACCCTGTTGATGTAGAGAAGACTCGTTCCTTTCCCAGAGCCCTCCTGCAGTGACTAGAGACCCGTCCTAAAACTGTTATTTAGGTAGCTTCAAGGCAGCATGAATGGAGCATTCAAAATGGGAAAGCAAGGCTTGTGCCATAAGGCCCTGTTTCCAGCGAACACGCAGCCTACCTCCTTGTGATTTCTACCAAGTATACACTCTAGCTACACACTGGTCCCTTCCTTGAATAAAGTTTATTTGGCACGGAGTTCTGCGTGTAGCCAACCGCCTCCCCCAAGGAACGCTCTTGCTAGGCTCTCGGGCTTAGCTTCTTCTAAAACCCTGCAGTGTAAGAGGAAGAACTGTGCTTTGTTTACAGCAGGAACACAAGCCGAATTTCTCCTGTAAGGATGTGGTCTTAATGTATGACTTTGTGGAAGGAATGCGAAGCAGTTTTGGTTTCTCAGTGCCGCTCAGCCTAGGGCAATGAGGCAGATTGGCATGACATGTAGGACGTGAGAGAACACAGTTCCTGGAGCTGTTGGAGTGCTGAGGAAATCTAGCTCTCCCAGGGAAGAGTGCAGTGTGTTGCCCTACACTCAGCATACACTGAGTGACTGGGAAAGGATTCCGGGCCTGGAAGTTTCTTAGCAGCCTAGTGGAGCCTGCCGGTGCTCGGTGTTCGTGCAGGGAATAGGGTGCCCAGGCGAGGTCCTCCGTTTCCTGAAATGCTTACTAACGTTAAAGAAAGCAGACCTAAAGCTAATGCCTCAAGGACTCTGCTCCAAGCTTCCACTTCGGCAGGGCTATTCAAGGCTTTACCTTGAGGAAAGGACTCACGTCAAGTTTCCTTTTAGCTCTAGAGCGTATCAGGAGGAGCTCCCACCCAGGCTATGAAAGCACCCTGTTGATGTAGAGAAGACTTGTTCCTTTCCCAGAGCACTGCCTGCAGTGACTAGAGACCCGTCCTAAACTGTGATTTAGGTAGCTTCAAGGCAGCATGAATGGAGCACTCAAAATGGGAAAGCAAGGCTTGTGCCATAAGGTCCCCGTTTCCAGCGAACACGTAGCCTACCTCCATGTGATTTCTACCAAGTAAGTAGACACTCTAGCTACACACTGGTCCCTTCCTTGAATAAAGTTTATTTGGCACGGAGTTCTGCGTGTAGCCAAACGCCTCCCCCAAGGAGCGCTCTTGCTAGGCTATCGGGCTTAGCTTCTTCTAAAACCCTGCAGTGTAAGAGGAAGAACTGTGCTTTGGTTACAGCAGCAAGGCAAGCTGACTTTCTCCTGTAAGGATGGGGTCCTAAGGTATGACTTTGTAGAAGGAATGCAAAGCAGTTTTGGTTTCTCAGTGCCGCTCAGCCTAGGGCAATGAGGCAGATTTGCATGACATGTAGGACGTGAGAGAACACAGTTCCTGGAGCTGTTGGAGTGCTGAGGAAATCTAGCTCTCCCAGGGAAGAGTGCAGTGTGTTGCCCTACACTCAGCATACACTGAGTGACTGGGAAAGGATTCCGGGCCTGGAAGTTTCTTAGCAGCCTAGTGGAGCCTGCCGGTGCTCGGTGTTCGTGCAGGGAATAGGGTGCCCAGGCGAGGTCCTCCGTTTCCTGAAATGCTTACTAACGTTAAAGAAAGCAGACCTAAAGCTAATGCCTCAAGGACTCTGCTCCAAGCTTCCACTTCGGCAGGGCTATTCAAGGCTTTACCTTGAGGAAAGGACTCACGTCAAGTTTCCTTTTAGCTCTAGAGCGTGTCAGGAGGAGCTCCCACCCAGGCTATGAAAGCACCCTGTTGATGTAGAGAACACTTGTTCCTTTCCCAGAGCCCTGCCTGCAGTGACTAGAGACCCGTCCTAAACTGTGATTTAGGTAGCTTCAAGGCAGCATGAATGGAGCACTCAAAATGGGAAAGCAAGGCTTGTGCCATAAGGCCCCCGTTTCCAGCGAACACGTAGCCTACCTCCATGTGATTTCTACCAAGTAAGTAGACACTCTAGCTACACACTGGTCCCTTCCTTGAATAAAGTTTATTTGGCACGGAGTTCTGCGTGTAGCCAAACGCCTCCCCCAAGGAGCGCTCTTGCTAGGCTATCGGGCTTAGCTTCTTCTAAAACCCTGCAGTGTAAGAGGAAGAACTGTGCTTTGGTTACAGCAGCAAGGCAAGCTGACTTTCTCCTGTAAGAATGGGTTCCTAAGGTATGACTTTGTAGAAGGAATGCAAAGCAGTTTTGGTTTCTCAGTGCCGCTCAGCCTAGGGCAATGAGGCAGATTTGCATGACATGTAGGACGTGAGAGAACACAGTTCCTGGAGCTGTTGGAGTGCTGAGGAAATCTAATTCTCCCAGGGAAGAGTGCAGTGTGTTGCCCTACACTCAGCATACACTGAGTGACTGGGAAAGGTTTCCGGGCCTGGAAGTTTCTTAGCAGCCTAGTGGAGCCTGCCGGTGCTTGGTGTTCGTGCAGGGAATAGGGTGCCCAGGCGAGGTCCTCCGTTTCCTGAAATGCTTACTAACGTTAAAGAAAGCAGACCTAAAGCTAATGCCTCAAGGACTCTGCTCCAATCTTCCACTTCGGCAGGGCTATTCAAGGCTTTACCTTGAGGAAAGGACTCACGTCAAGTTTCCTTTTAGCTCTAGAGCGTATCAGGAGGAGCTCCCACCCAGGCTATGAAAGCACCCTGTTGATGTAGAGAAGACTCGTTCCTTTCCCAGAGCCCTGCCTGCAGTGACTAGAGACCCGTCCTAAAACTGTTATTTAGGTAGCTTCAAGGCAGCATGAATGGAGCATTCAAAATGGAAAAGCAAGGCTTGTGCCATAAGGCCCTGTTTCCAGCGAACACGCAGCCTACCTCCTTGTGATTTCTACCAAGTATACACTCTAGCTACACACTGGTCCCTTCCTTGAATAAAGTTTATTTGGCACGGAGTTCTGCGTGTAGCCAACCGCCTCCCCCAAGGAGCGCTCTTGCTAGGCTATCGGGCTTAGCTTCTTCTAAAACCCTGCAGTGTAAGAGGAAGAACTGTGCTTTGTTTACAGCAGGAACGCAAGCCGAATTTCTCCTGTAAGGATGGGGTCTTAATGTATGACTTTGTGGAAGGAATGCGAAGCAGTTTTGGTTTCTCAGTGCCGCTCAGCCTAGGGCAATGAGGCAGATTGGCATGACATGTAGGACGTGAGAGAACACAGTTCCTGGAGCTGTTGGAGTGCTGAGGAAATCTAGCTCTCCCAGGGAAGAGTGCAGTGTGTTGCCCTACACTCAGCATACACTGAGTGACTGGGAAAGGATTCCGGGCCTGGAAGTTTCTTAGCAGCCTAGTGGAGCCTGCCGGTGCTCGGTGTTCGTGCAGGGAATAGGGTGCCCAGGCGAGGTCCTCCGTTTCCTGAAATGCTTACTAACGTTAAAGAAAGCAGACCTAAAGCTAATGCCTCAAGGACTCTGCTCCAAGCTTCCACTTCGGCAGGGCTATTCAAGGCTTTACCTTGAGGAAAGGACTCACGTCAAGTTTCCTTTTAGCTCTAGAGCGTGTCAGGAGGAGCTCCCACCCAGGCTATGAAAGCACCCTGTTGATGTAGAGAACACTTGTTCCTTTCCCAGAGCCCTGCCTGCAGTGACTAGAGACCCGTCCTAAACTGTGATTTAGGTAGCTTCAAGGCAGCATGAATGGAGCACTCAAAATGGGAAAGCAAGGCTTGTGCCATAAGGCCCCCGTTTCCAGCGAACACGTAGCCTACCTCCATTTGATTTCTACCAAGTAGACACTCTAGCTACACACTGGTCCCTTCCTTGAATAAAGTTTATTTGGCACGGAGTTCTGCGTGTAGCCAAACGCCTCCCCCAAGGAGCGCTCTTGCTAGGCTATCGGGCTTAGCTTCTTCTAAAACCCTGCAGTGTAAGAGGAAGAACTGTGCTTTGGTTACAGCAGCAAGGCAAGCTGACTTTCTCCTGTAAGAATGGGTTCCTAAGGTATGACTTTGTAGAAGGAATGCAAAGCAGTTTTGGTTTCTCAGTGCCGCTCAGCCTAGGGCAATGAGGCAGATTTGCATGACATGTAGGACGTGAGAGAACACAGTTCCTGGAGCTGTTGGAGTGCTGAGGAAATCTAATTCTCCCAGGGAAGAGTGCAGTGTGTTGCCCTACACTCAGCATACACTGAGTGACTGGGAAAGGTTTCCGGGCCTGGAAGTTTCTTAGCAGCCTAGTGGACCCTGCCGGTGCTCGGTGTTCGTGCAGGGAATAGGGTGCCCAGGCGAGGTCCTCCGTTTCCTGAAATGCTTACTAACGTTAAAGAAAGCAGACCTAAAGCTAATGCCTCAAGGACTCTGCTCCAATCTTCCACTTCGGCAGGGCTATTCAAGGCTTTACCTTGAGGAAAGGACTCACGTCAAGTTTCCTTTTAGCTCTAGAGCGTATCAGGAGGAGCTCCCACCCAGGCTATGAAAGCACCCTGTTGATGTAGAGAAGACTCGTTCCTTTCCCAGAGCCCTGCCTGCAGTGACTAGAGACCCGTCCTAAAACTGTTATTTAGGTAGCTTCAAGGCAGCATGAATGGAGCATTCAAAATGGAAAAGCAAGGCTTGTGCCATAAGGCCCTGTTTCCAGCGAACACGCAGCCTACCTCCTTGTGATTTCTACCAAGTATACACTCTAGCTACACACTGGTCCCTTCCTTGAATAAAGTTTATTTGGCACGGAGTTCTGCGTGTAGCCAACCGCCTCCCCCAAGGAGCGCTCTTGCTAGGCTATCGGGCTTAGCTTCTTCTAAAACCCTGCAGTGTAAGAGGAAGAACTGTGCTTTGTTTACAGCAGGAACGCAAGCCGAATTTCTCCTGTAAGGATGGGGTCTTAATGTATGACTTTGTGGAAGGAATGCGAAGCAGTTTTGGTTTCTCAGTGCCGCTCAGCCTAGGGCAATGAGGCAGATTGGCATGACATGTAGGACGTGAGAGAACACAGTTCCTGGAGCTGTTGGAGTGCTGAGGAAATCTAGCTCTCCCAGGGAAGAGTGCAGTGTGTTGCCCTACACTCAGCATACACTGAGTGACTGGGAAAGGATTCCGGGCCTGGAAGTTTCTTAGCAGCCTAGTGGAGCCTGCCGGTGCTCGGTGTTCGTGCAGGGAATAGGGTGCCCAGGCGAGGTCCTCCGTTTCCTGAAATGCTTACTAACGTTAAAGAAAGCAGACCTAAAGCTAATGCCTCAAGGACTCTGCTCCAAGCTTCCACTTCGGCAGGGCTATTCAAGGCTTTACCTTGAGGAAAGGACTCACGTCAAGTTTCCTTTTAGCTCTAGAGCGTGTCAGGAGGAGCTCCCACCCAGGCTATGAAAGCACCCTGTTGATGTACAGAACACTTGTTCCTTTCCCAGAGCCCTGCCTGCAGTGACTAGAGACCCGTCCTAAACTGTGATTTAGGTAGCTTCAAGGCAGCATGAATGGAGCACTCAAAATGGGAAAGCAAGGCTTGTGCCATAAGGCCCCCGTTTCCAGCGAACACGTAGCCTACCTCCATGTGATTTCTACCAAGTAGACACTCTAGCTACACACTGGTCCCTTCCTTGAATAAAGTTTATTTGGCACGGAGTTCTGCGTGTAGCCAAACGCCTCCACCAAGGAGCGCTCTTGCTAGGCTATCGGGCTTAGCTTCTTCTAAAACCCTGCAGTGTAAGAGGAAGAACTGTGCTTTGGTTACAGCAGCAAGGCAAGCTGACTTTCTCCTGTAAGGATGGGGTCCTAAGGTATGACTTTGTAGAAGGAATGCAAAGCAGTTTTGGTTTCTCAGTGCCGCTCAGCCTAGGGCAATGAGGCAGATTTGCATGACATGTAGGACGTGAGAGAACACAGTTCCTGGAGCTGTTGGAGTGCTGAGGAAATCTAGCTCTCCCAGGGAAGAGTGCAGTGTGTTGCCCTACACTCAGCATACACTGAGTGACTGGGAAAGGATTCCGGGCCTGGAAGTTTCTTAGCAGCCTAGTGGAGCCTGCCGGTGCTCGGTGTTCTTGCAGGGAATAGGGTGCCCAGGCGAGGTCCTCCGTTTCCTGAAATGCTTACTAACGTTAAAGAAAGCAGACCTAAAGCTAATGCCTCAAGGACTCTGCTCCAAGCTTCCACTTCGGCAGGGCTATTCAAGGCTTTACCTTGAGGAAAGGACTCACGTCAAGTTTCCTTTTAGCTCTAGAGCGTATCAGGAGGAGCTCCCACCCAGGCTATGAAAGCACCCTGTTGATGTAGAGAAGACTTGTTCCTTTCCCAGAGCACTGCCTGCAGTGACTAGAGACCCGTCCTAAACTGTGATTTAGGTAGCTTCAAGGCAGCATGAATGGAGCACTCAAAATGGGAAAGCAAGGCTTGTGCCGTAAGGCCCCCGTTTCCAGCGAACACGTAGCCTACCTCCATGTGATTTCTACCAAGTAAGTAGACACTCTAGCTACACACTGGTCCCTTCCTTGAATAAAGTTTATTTGGCACGGAGTTCTGCGTGTAGCCAAACGCCTCCCCCAAGGAGCGCTCTTGCTAGGCTATCGGGTTTAGCTTCTTCTAAAACCCTGCAGTGTAAGAGGAAGAACTGTGCTTTGGTTACAGCAGCAAGGCAAGCTGACTTTCTCCTGTAAGGATGGGGTCCTAAGGTATGACTTTGTAGAAGGAATGCAAAGCAGTTTTGGTTTCTCAGTGCCGCTCAGCCTAGGGCAATGAGGCAGATTTGCATGACATGTAGGACGTGAGAGAACACAGTTCCTGGAGCTGTTGGAGTGCTGAGGAAATCTAGCTCTCCCAGGGAAGAGTGCAGTGTGTTGCCCTACACTCAGCATACACTGAGTGACTGGGAAAGGATTCCGGGCCTGGAAGTTTCTTAGCAGCCTAGTGGAGCCTGCCGGTGCTCGGTGTTCGTGCAGGGAATAGGGTGCCCAGGCGAGGTCCTCCGTTTCCTGAAATGCTTACTAACGTTAAAGAAAGCAGACCTAAAGCTAATGCCTCAAGGACTCTGCTCCAAGCTTCCACTTCGGCAGGGCTATTCAAGGCTTTACCTTGAGGAAAGGACTCACGTCAAGTTTCCTTTTAGCTCTAGAGCGTATCAGGAGGAGCTCCCACCCAGGCTATGAAAGCACCCTGTTGATGTAGAGAACACTTGTTCCTTTCCCAGAGCACTGCCTGCAGTGACTAGAGACCCGTCCTAAACTGTGATTTAGGTAGCTTCAAGGCAGCATGAATGGAGCACTCAAAATGGGAAAGCAAGACTTGTGCCGTAAGGCCCCCGTTTCCAGCGAACACGTAGCCTACCTCCATGTGATTTCTACCAAGTAAGTAGACACTCTAGCTACACACTGGTCCCTTCCTTGAATAAAGTTTATTTGACACGGAGTTCTGCGTGTAGCCAAACGCCTCCCCCAAGGAGCGCTCTTGCTAGGCTATCGGGCTTAGCTTCTTCTAAAACCCTGCAGTGTAAGAGGAAGAACTGTGCTTTGGTTACAGCAGCAAGGCAAGCTGACTTTCTCCTGTAAGAATGGGTTCCTAAGGTATGACTTTGTAGAAGGAATGCAAAGCAGTTTTGGTTTCTCAGTGCCGCTCAGCCTAGGGCAATGAGGCAGATTTGCATGACATGTAGGACGTGAGAGAACACAGTTCCTGGAGCTGTTGGAGTGCTGAGGAAATCTAATTCTCCCAGGGAAGAGTGCAGTGTGTTGCCCTACACTCAGCATACACTGAGTGACTGGGAAAGGTTTCCGGGCCTGGAAGTTTCTTAGCAGCCTAGTGGACCCTGCCGGTGCTCGGTGTTCGTGCAGGGAATAGGGTGCCCAGGCGAGGTCCTCCGTTTCCTGAAATGCTTACTAACGTTAAAGAAAGCAGACCTAAAGCTAATGCCTCAAGGACTCTGCTCCAAGCTTCCACTTCGGCAGGGCTATTCAAGGCTTTACCTTGAGGAAAGGACTCACGTCAAGTTTCCTTTTAGCTCTAGAGCGTATCAGGAGGAGCTCCCACCCAGGCTATGAAAGCACCCTGTTGATGTAGAGAAGACTCGTTCCTTTCCCAGAGCCCTGCCTGCAGTGACTAGAGACCCGTCCTAAAACTGTTATTTAGGTAGCTTCAAGGCAGCATGAATGGAGCATTCAAAATGGAAAAGCAAGGCTTGTGCCATAAGGCCCTGTTTCCAGCGAACACGCAGCCTACCTCCTTGTGATTTCTACCAAGTATACACTCTAGCTACACACTGGTCCCTTCCTTGAATAAAGTTTATTTGGCACGGAGTTCTGCGTGTAGCCAACCGCTTCCCCCAAGGAGCGCTCTTGCTAGGCTATCGGGCTTAGCTTCTTCTAAAACCCTGCAGGGTAAGAGGAAGAACTGTGCTTTGGTTACAGCAGCAAGGCAAGCTGACTTTCTCCTGTAAGGATGGGGTCCTAAGGTATGACTTTGTAGAAGGAATGCAAAGCAGTTTTGGTTTCTCAGTGCCGCTCAGCCTAGGGCAATGAGGCAGATTTGCATGACATGTAGGACGTGAGAGAACACAGTTCCTGGAGCTGTTGGAGTGCTGAGGAAATCTAGCTCTCCCAGGGAAGAGTGCAGTGTGTTGCCCTACACTCAGCATACACTGAGTGACTGGGAAAGGATTCCGGGCCTGGAAGTTTCTTAGCAGCCTAGTGGAGCCTGCCGGTGCTCGGTGTTCGTGCAGGGAATAGGGTGCCCAGGCGAGGTCCTCCGTTTCCTGAAATGCTTACTAACGTTAAAGAAAGCAGACCTAAAGCTAATGCCTCAAGGACTCTGCTCCAAGCTTCCACTTCGGCAGGGCTATTCAAGGCTTTACCTTGAGGAAAGGACTCACGTCAAGTTTCCTTTTAGCTCTAGAGCGTATCAGGAGGAGCTCCCACCCAGGCTATGAAAGCACCCTGTTGATGTAGAGAACACTTGTTCCTTTCCCAGAGCACTGCCTGCAGTGACTAGAGACCCGTCCTAAACTGTGATTTAGGTAGCTTCAAGGCAGCATGAATGGAGCACTCAAAATGGGAAAGCAAGACTTGTGCCGTAAGGCCCCCGTTTCCAGCGAACACGTAGCCTACCTCCATGTGATTTCTACCAAGTAAGTAGACACTCTAGCTACACACTGGTCCCTTCCTTGAATAAAGTTTATTTGACACGGAGTTCTGCGTGTAGCCAAACGCCTCCCCCAAGGAGCGCTCTTGCTAGGCTATCGGGCTTAGCTTCTTCTAAAACCCTGCAGTGTAAGAGGAAGAACTGTGCTTTGGTTACAGCAGCAAGGCAAGCTGACTTTCTCCTGTAAGAATGGGTTCCTAAGGTATGACTTTGTAGAAGGAATGCAAAGCAGTTTTGGTTTCTCAGTGCCGCTCAGCCTAGGGCAATGAGGCAGATTTGCATGACATGTAGGACGTGAGAGAACACAGTTCCTGGAGCTGTTGGAGTGCTGAGGAAATCTAATTCTCCCAGGGAAGAGTGCAGTGTGTTGCCCTACACTCAGCATACACTGAGTGACTGGGAAAGGTTTCCGGGCCTGGAAGTTTCTTAGCAGCCTAGTGGACCCTGCCGGTGCTCGGTGTTCGTGCAGGGAATAGGGTGCCCAGGCGAGGTCCTCCGTTTCCTGAAATGCTTACTAACGTTAAAGAAAGCAGACCTAAAGCTAATGCCTCAAGGACTCTGCTCCAAGCTTCCACTTCGGCAGGGCTATTCAAGGCTTTACCTTGAGGAAAGGACTCACGTCAAGTTTCCTTTTAGCTCTAGAGCGTATCAGGAGGAGCTCCCACCCAGGCTATGAAAGCACCCTGTTGATGTAGAGAAGACTCGTTCCTTTCCCAGAGCCCTGCCTGCAGTGACTAGAGACCCGTCCTAAAACTGTTATTTAGGTAGCTTCAAGGCAGCATGAATGGAGCATTCAAAATGGAAAAGCAAGGCTTGTGCCATAAGGCCCTGTTTCCAGCGAACACGCAGCCTACCTCCTTGTGATTTCTACCAAGTATACACTCTAGCTACACACTGGTCCCTTCCTTGAATAAAGTTTATTTGGCACGGAGTTCTGCGTGTAGCCAACCGCTTCCCCCAAGGAGCGCTCTTGCTAGGCTATCGGGCTTAGCTTCTTCTAAAACCCTGCAGTGTAAGAGGAAGAACTGTGCTTTGGTTACAGCAGCAAGGCAAGCTGACTTTCTCCTGTAAGAATGGGTTCCTAAGGTATGACTTTGTAGAAGGAATGCAAAGCAGTTTTGGTTTCTCAGTGCCGCTCAGCCTAGGGCAATGAGGCAGATTTGCATGACATGTAGGACGTGAGAGAACACAGTTCCTGGAGCTGTTGGAGTGCTGAGGAAATCTAATTCTCCCAGGGAAGAGTGCAGTGTGTTGCCCTACACTCAGCATACACTGAGTGACTGGGAAAGGTTTCCGGGCCTGGAAGTTTCTTAGCAGCCTAGTGGACCCTGCCGGTGCTCGGTGTTCGTGCAGGGAATAGGGTGCCCAGGCGAGGTCCTCCGTTTCCTGAAATGCTTACTAACGTTAAAGAAAGCAGACCTAAAGCTAATGCCTCAAGGACTCTGCTCCAAGCTTCCACTTCGGCAGGGCTATTCAAGGCTTTACCTTGAGGAAAGGACTCACGTCAAGTTTCCTTTTAGCTCTAGAGCGTATCAGGAGGAGCTCCCACCCAGGCTATGAAAGCACCCTGTTGATGTAGAGAAGACTCGTTCCTTTCCCAGAGCCCTGCCTGCAGTGACTAGAGACCCGTCCTAAAACTGTTATTTAGGTAGCTTCAAGGCAGCATGAATGGAGCATTCAAAATGGAAAAGCAAGGCTTGTGCCATAAGGCCCTGTTTCCAGCGAACACGCAGCCTACCTCCTTGTGATTTCTACCAAGTATACACTCTAGCTACACACTGGTCCCTTCCTTGAATAAAGTTTATTTGGCACGGAGTTCTGCGTGTAGCCAACCGCTTCCCCCAAGGAGCGCTCTTGCTAGGCTATCGGGCTTAGCTTCTTCTAAAACCCTGCAGGGTAAGAGGAAGAACTGTGCTTTGTTTACAGCAGGAACGCAAGCCGAATTTCTCCTGTAAGGATGGGGTCTTAATGTATGACTTTGTGGAAGGAATGCGAAGCAGTTTTGGTTTCTCAGTGCCGCTCAGCCTAGGGCAATGAGGCAGATTGGCATGACATGTAGGACGTGAGAGAACACAGTTCCTGGAGCTGTTGGAGTGCTGAGGAAATCTAGCTCTCCCAGGGAAGAGTGCAGTGTGTTGCCCTACACTCAGCATACACTGAGTGACTGGGAAAGGATTCCGGGCCTGGAAGTTTCTTAGCAGCCTAGTGGAGCCTGCCGGTGCTCGGTGTTCGTGCAGGGAATAGGGTGCCCAGGCGAGGTCCTCCGTTTCCTGAAATGCTTACTAACGTTAAAGAAAGCAGACCTAAAGCTAATGCCTCAAGGACTCTGCTCCAAGCTTCCACTTCGGCAGGGCTATTCAAGGCTTTACCTTGAGGAAAGGACTCACGTCAAGTTTCCTTTTAGCTCTAGAGCGTGTCAGGAGGAGCTCCCACCCAGGCTATGAAAGCACCCTGTTGATGTACAGAACACTTGTTCCTTTCCCAGAGCCCTGCCTGCAGTGACTAGAGACCCGTCCTAAACTGTGATTTAGGTAGCTTCAAGGCAGCATGAATGGAGCACTCAAAATGGGAAAGCAAGGCTTGTGCCATAAGGCCCCCGTTTCCAGCGAACACGTAGCCTACCTCCATGTGATTTCTACCAAGTAGACACTCTAGCTACACACTGGTCCCTTCCTTGAATAAAGTTTATTTGGCACGGAGTTCTGCGTGTAGCCAAACGCCTCCCCCAAGGAGCGCTCTTGCTAGGCTATCGGGCTTAGCTTCTTCTAAAACCCTGCAGTGTAAGAGGAAGAACTGTGCTTTGGTTACAGCAGCAAGGCAAGCTGACTTTCTCCTGTAAGGATGGGGTCCTAAGGTATGACTTTGTAGAAGGAATGCAAAGCAGTTTTGGTTTCTCAGTGCCGCTCAGCCTAGGGCAATGAGGCAGATTTGCATGACATGTAGGACGTGAGAGAACACAGTTCCTGGAGCTGTTGGAGTGCTGAGGAAATCTAGCTCTCCCAGGGAAGAGTGCAGTGTGTTGCCCTACACTCAGCATACACTGAGTGACTGGGAAAGGATTCCGGGCCTGGAAGTTTCTTAGCAGCCTAGTGGAGCCTGCCGGTGCTCGGTGTTCGTGCAGGGAATAGGGTGCCCAGGCGAGGTCCTCCGTTTCCTGAAATGCTTACTAACGTTAAAGAAAGCAGACCTAAAGCTAATGCCTCAAGGACTCTGCTCCAAGCTTCCACTTCGGCAGGGCTATTCAAGGCTTTACCTTGAGGAAAGGACTCACGTCAAGTTTCCTTTTAGCTCTAGAGCGTATCAGGAGGAGCTCCCACCCAGGCTATGAAAGCACCCTGTTGATGTAGAGAACACTTGTTCCTTTCCCAGAGCACTGCCTGCAGTGACTAGAGACCCGTCCTAAACTGTGATTTAGGTAGCTTCAAGGCAGCATGAATGGAGCACTCAAAATGGGAAAGCAAGACTTGTGCCATAAGGCCCCCGTTTCCAGCGAACACGTAGCCTACCTCCATGTGATTTCTACCAAGTAAGTAGACACTCTAGCTACACACTGGTCCCTTCCTTGAATAAAGTTTATTTGGCACGGAGTTCTGCGTGTAGCCAAACGCCTCCCCCAAGGAGCGCTCTTGCTAGGCTATCGGGCTTAGCTTCTTCTAAAACCCTGCAGTGTAAGAGGAAGAACTGTGCTTTGGTTACAGCAGCAAGGCAAGCTGACTTTCTCCTGTAAGAATGGGTTCCTAAGGTATGACTTTGTAGAAGGAATGCAAAGCAGTTTTGGTTTCTCAGTGCCGCTCAGCCTAGGGCAATGAGGCAGATTTGCATGACATGTAGGACGTGAGAGAACACAGTTCCTGGAGCTGTTGGAGTGCTGAGGAAATCTAATTCTCCCAGGGAAGAGTGCAGTGTGTTGCCCTACACTCAGCATACACTGAGTGACTGGGAAAGGTTTCCGGGCCTGGAAGTTTCTTAGCAGCCTAGTGGACCCTGCCGGTGCTCGGTGTTCGTGCAGGGAATAGGGTGCCCAGGCGAGGTCCTCCGTTTCCTGAAATGCTTACTAACGTTAAAGAAAGCAGACCTAAAGCTAATGCCTCAAGGACTCTGCTCCAATCTTCCACTTCGGCAGGGCTATTCAAGGCTTTACCTTGAGGAAAGGACTCACGTCAAGTTTCCTTTTAGCTCTAGAGCGTATCAGGAGGAGCTCCCACCCAGGCTATGAAAGCACCCTGTTGATGTAGAGAAGACTCGTTCCTTTCCCAGAGCCCTCCTGCAGTGACTAGAGACCCGTCCTAAAACTGTTATTTAGGTAGCTTCAAGGCAGCATGAATGGAGCATTCAAAATGGGAAAGCAAGGCTTGTGCCATAAGGCCCTGTTTCCAGCGAACACGCAGCCTACCTCCTTGTGATTTCTACCAAGTATACACTCTAGCTACACACTGGTCCCTTCCTTGAATAAAGTTTATTTGGCACGGAGTTCTGCGTGTAGCCAACCGCCTCCCCCAAGGAACGCTCTTGCTAGGCTCTCGGGCTTAGCTTCTTCTAAAACCCTGCAGTGTAAGAGGAAGAACTGTGCTTTGTTTACAGCAGGAACACAAGCCGAATTTCTCCTGTAAGGATGTGGTCTTAATGTATGACTTTGTGGAAGGAATGCGAAGCAGTTTTGGTTTCTCAGTGCCGCTCAGCCTAGGGCAATGAGGCAGATTTGCATGACATGTAGGACGTGAGAGAACACAGTTCCTGGAGCTGTTGGAGTGCTGAGGAAATCTAGCTCTCCCAGGGAAGAGTGCAGTGTGTTGCCCTACACTCAGCATACACTGAGTGACTGGGAAAGGATTCCGGGCCTGGAAGTTTCTTAGCAGCCTAGTGGAGCCTGCCGGTGCTCGGTGTTCGTGCAGGGAATAGGGTGCCCAGGCGAGGTCCTCCGTTTCCTGAAATGCTTACTAACGTTAAAGAAAGCAGACCTAAAGCTAATGCCTCAAGGACTCTGCTCCAAGCTTCCACTTCGGCAGGGCTATTCAAGGCTTTACCTTGAGGAAAGGACTCACGTCAAGTTTCCTTTTAGCTCTAGAGCGTATCAGGAGGAGCTCCCACCCAGGCTATGAAAGCACCCTGTTGATGTAGAGAACACTTGTTCCTTTCCCAGAGCACTGCCTGCAGTGACTAGAGACCCGTCCTAAACTGTGATTTAGGTAGCTTCAAGGCAGCATGAATGGAGCACTCAAAATGGGAAAGCAAGGCTTGTGCCATAAGGCCCCCGTTTCCAGCGAACACGTAGCCTACCTCCATGTGATTTCTACCAAGTAAGTAGACACTCTAGCTACACACTGGTCCCTTCCTTGAATAAAGTTTATTTGGCACGGAGTTCTGCGTGTAGCCAAACGCCTCCCCCAAGGAGCGCTCTTGCTAGGCTATCGGGTTTAGCTTCTTCTAAAACCCTGCAGTGTAAGAGGAAGAACTGTGCTTTGGTTACAGCAGCAAGGCAAGCTGACTTTCTCCTGTAAGGATGGGGTCCTAAGGTATGACTTTGTAGAAGGAATGCAAAGCAGTTTTGGTTTCTCAGTGCCGCTCAGCCTAGGGCAATGAGGCAGATTGGCATGACATGTAGGACGTGAGAGAACACAGTTCCTGGAGCTGTTGGAGTGCTGAGGAAATCTAGCTCTCCCAGGGAAGAGTGCAGTGTGTTGCCCTACACTCAGCATACACTGAGTGACTGGGAAAGGATTCCGGGCCTGGAAGTTTCTTAGCAGCCTAGTGGAGCCTGCCGGTGCTCGGTGTTCGTGCAGGGAATAGGGTGCCCAGGCGAGGTCCTCCGTTTCCTGAAATGCTTACTAACGTTAAAGAAAGCAGACCTAAAGCTAATGCCTCAAGGACTCTGCTCCAAGCTTCCACTTCGGCAGGGCTATTCAAGGCTTTACCTTGAGGAAAGGACTCACGTCAAGTTTCCTTTTAGCTCTAGAGCGTATCAGGAGGAGCTCCCACCCAGGCTATGAAAGCACCCTGTTGATGTAGAGAACACTTGTTCCTTTCCCAGAGCACTGCCTGCAGTGACTAGAGACCCGTCCTAAACTGTGATTTAGGTAGCTTCAAGGCAGCATGAATGGAGCACTCAAAATGGGAAAGCAAGACTTGTGCCATAAGGCCCCCGTTTCCAGCGAACACGTAGCCTACCTCCATGTGATTTCTACCAAGTAGACACTCTAGCTACACACTGGTCCCTTCCTTGAATAAAGTTTATTTGGCACGGAGTTCTGCGTGTAGCCAAACGCCTCCACCAAGGAGCGCTCTTGCTAGGCTATCGGGCTTAGCTTCTTCTAAAACCCTGCAGTGTAAGAGGAAGAACTGTGCTTTGGTTACAGCAGCAAGGCAAGCTGACTTTCTCCTGTAAGGATGGGGTCCTAAGGTATGACTTTGTAGAAGGAATGCAAAGCAGTTTTGGTTTCTCAGTGCCGCTCAGCCTAGGGAAATGAGGCAGATTTGCATGACATGTAGGACGTGAGAGAACACAGTTCCTGGAGCTGTTGGAGTGCTGAGGAAATCTAGCTCTCCCAGGGAAGAGTGCAGTGTGTTGCCCTACACTCAGCATACACTGAGTGACTGGGAAAGGATTCCGGGCCTGGAAGTTTCTTAGCAGCCTAGTGGAGCCTGCCGGTGCTCGGTGTTCGTGCAGGGAATAGGGTGCCCAGGCGAGGTCCTCCGTTTCCTGAAATGCTTACTAACGTTAAAGAAAGCAGACCTAAAGCTAATGCCTCAAGGACTCTGCTCCAAGCTTCCACTTCGGCAGGGCTATTCAAGGCTTTACCTTGAGGAAAGGACTCACGTCAAGTTTCCTTTTAGCTCTAGAGCGTATCAGGAGGAGCTCCCACCCAGGCTATGAAAGCACCCTGTTGATGTAGAGAACACTTGTTCCTTTCCCAGAGCACTGCCTGCAGTGACTAGAGACCCGTCCTAAACTGTGATTTAGGTAGCTTCAAGGCAGCATGAATGGAGCACTCAAAATGGGAAAGCAAGACTTGTGCCATAAGGCCCCCGTTTCCAGCGAACACGTAGCCTACCTCCATGTGATTTCTACCAAGTAAGTAGACACTCTAGCTACACACTGGTCCCTTCCTTGAATAAAGTTTATTTGGCACGGAGTTCTGCGTGTAGCCAAACGCCTCCCCCAAGGAGCGCTCTTGCTAGGCTATCGGGCTTAGCTTCTTCTAAAACCCTGCAGTGTAAGAGGAAGAACTGTGCTTTGGTTACAGCAGCAAGGCAAGCTGACTTTCTCCTGTAAGAATGGGTTCCTAAGGTATGACTTTGTAGAAGGAATGCAAAGCAGTTTTGGTTTCTCAGTGCCGCTCAGCCTAGGGCAATGAGGCAGATTTGCATGACATGTAGGACGTGAGAGAACACAGTTCCTGGAGCTGTTGGAGTGCTGAGGAAATCTAATTCTCCCAGGGAAGAGTGCAGTGTGTTGCCCTACACTCAGCATACACTGAGTGACTGGGAAAGGTTTCCGGGCCTGGAAGTTTCTTAGCAGCCTAGTGGACGCTGCCGGTGCTCGGTGTTCGTGCAGGGAATAGGGTGCCCAGGCGAGGTCCTCCGTTTCCTGAAATGCTTACTAACGTTAAAGAAAGCAGACCTAAAGCTAATGCCTCAAGGACTCTGCTCCAATCTTCCACTTCGGCAGGGCTATTCAAGGCTTTACCTTGAGGAAAGGACTCACGTCAAGTTTCCTTTTAGCTCTAGAGCGTATCAGGAGGAGCTCCCACCCAGGCTATGAAAGCACCCTGTTGATGTAGAGAAGACTCGTTCCTTTCCCAGAGCCCTCCTGCAGTGACTAGAGACCCGTCCTAAAACTGTTATTTAGGTAGCTTCAAGGCAGCATGAATGGAGCATTCAAAATGGGAAAGCAAGGCTTGTGCCATAAGGCCCTGTTTCCAGCGAACACGCAGCCTACCTCCTTGTGATTTCTACCAAGTATACACTCTAGCTACACACTGGTCCCTTCCTTGAATAAAGTTTATTTGGCACGGAGTTCTGCGTGTAGCCAACCGCCTCCCCCAAGGAACGCTCTTGCTAGGCTCTCGGGCTTAGCTTCTTCTAAAACCCTGCAGTGTAAGAGGAAGAACTGTGCTTTGTTTACAGCAGGAACACAAGCCGAATTTCTCCTGTAAGGATGTGGTCTTAATGTATGACTTTGTGGAAGGAATGCGAAGCAGTTTTGGTTTCTCAGTGCCGCTCAGCCTAGGGCAATGAGGCAGATTGGCATGACATGTAGGACGTGAGAGAACACAGTTCCTGGAGCTGTTGGAGTGCTGAGGAAATCTAGCTCTCCCAGGGAAGAGTGCAGTGTGTTGCCCTACACTCAGCATACACTGAGTGACTGGGAAAGGATTCCGGGCCTGGAAGTTTCTTAGCAGCCTAGTGGAGCCTGCCGGTGCTCGGTGTTCGTGCAGGGAATAGGGTGCCCAGGCGAGGTCCTCCGTTTCCTGAAATGCTTACTAACGTTAAAGAAAGCAGACCTAAAGCTAATGCCTCAAGGACTCTGCTCCAAGCTTCCACTTCGGCAGGGCTATTCAAGGCTTTACCTTGAGGAAAGGACTCACGTCAAGTTTCCTTTTAGCTCTAGAGCGTATCAGGAGGAGCTCCCACCCAGGCTATGAAAGCACCCTGTTGATGTAGAGAAGACTTGTTCCTTTCCCAGAGCACTGCCTGCAGTGACTAGAGACCCGTCCTAAACTGTGATTTAGGTAGCTTCAAGGCAGCATGAATGGAGCACTCAAAATGGGAAAGCAAGGCTTGTGCCATAAGGCCCCCGTTTCCAGCGAACACGTAGCCTACCTCCATGTGATTTCTACCAAGTAAGTAGACACTCTAGCTACACACTGGTCCCTTCCTTGAATAAAGTTTATTTGGCACGGAGTTCTGCGTGTAGCCAAACGCCTCCCCCAAGGAGCGCTCTTGCTAGGCTATCGGGTTTAGCTTCTTCTAAAACCCTGCAGTGTAAGAGGAAGAACTGTGCTTTGGTTACAGCAGCAAGGCAAGCTGACTTTCTCCTGTAAGGATGGGGTCCTAAGGTATGACTTTGTAGAAGGAATGCAAAGCAGTTTTGGTTTCTCAGTGCCGCTCAGCCTAGGGCAATGAGGCAGATTGGCATGACATGTAGGACGTGAGAGAACACAGTTCCTGGAGCTGTTGGAGTGCTGAGGAAATCTAGCTCTCCCAGGGAAGAGTGCAGTGTGTTGCCCTACACTCAGCATACACTGAGTGACTGGGAAAGGATTCCGGGCCTGGAAGTTTCTTAGCAGCCTAGTGGAGCCTGCCGGTGCTCGGTGTTCGTGCAGGGAATAGGGTGCCCAGGCGAGGTCCTCCGTTTCCTGAAATGCTTACTAACGTTAAAGAAAGCAGACCTAAAGCTAATGCCTCAAGGACTCTGCTCCAAGCTTCCACTTCGGCAGGGCTATTCAAGGCTTTACCTTGAGGAAAGGACTCACGTCAAGTTTCCTTTTAGCTCTAGAGCGTATCAGGAGGAGCTCCCACCCAGGCTATGAAAGCACCCTGTTGATGTAGAGAAGACTCGTTCCTTTCCCAGAGCCCTGCCTGCAGTGACTAGAGACCCGTCCTAAAACTGTTATTTAGGTAGCTTCAAGGCAGCATGAATGGAGCATTCAAAATGGAAAAGCAAGGCTTGTGCCATAAGGCCCTGTTTCCAGCGAACACGCAGCCTACCTCCTTGTGATTTCTACCAAGTATACACTCTAGCTACACACTGGTCCCTTCCTTGAATAAAGTTTATTTGGCACGGAGTTCTGCGTGTAGCCAACCGCTTCCCCCAAGGAGCGCTCTTGCTAGGCTATCGGGCTTAGCTTCTTCTAAAACCCTGCAGGGTAAGAGGAAGAACTCTGCTTTGTTTACAGCAGGAACGCAAGCCGAATTTCTCCTGTAAGGATGGGGTCTTAATGTATGACTTTGTGGAAGGAATGCGAAGCAGTTTTGGTTTCTCAGTGCCGCTCAGCCTAGGGCAATGAGGCAGATTGGCATGACATGTAGGACGTGAGAGAACACAGTTCCTGGAGCTGTTGGAGTGCTGAGGAAATCTAGCTCTCCCAGGGAAGAGTGCAGTGTGTTGCCCTACACTCAGCATACACTGAGTGACTGGGAAAGGATTCCGGGCCTGGAAGTTTCTTAGCAGCCTAGTGGAGCCTGCCGGTGCTCGGTGTTCGTGCAGGGAATAGGGTGCCCAGGCGAGGTCCTCCGTTTCCTGAAATGCTTACTAACGTTAAAGAAAGCAGACCTAAAGCTAATGCCTCAAGGACTCTGCTCCAAGCTTCCACTTCGGCAGGGCTATTCAAGGCTTTACCTTGAGGAAAGGACTCACGTCAAGTTTCCTTTTAGCTCTAGAGCGTGTCAGGAGGAGCTCCCACCCAGGCTATGAAAGCACCCTGTTGATGTACAGAACACTTGTTCCTTTCCCAGAGCCCTGCCTGCAGTGACTAGAGACCCGTCCTAAACTGTGATTTAGGTAGCTTCAAGGCAGCATGAATGGAGCACTCAAAATGGGAAAGCAAGGCTTGTGCCATAAGGCCCCCGTTTCCAGCGAACACGTAGCCTACCTCCATGTGATTTCTACCAAGTAGACACTCTAGCTACACACTGGTCCCTTCCTTGAATAAAGTTTATTTGGCACGGAGTTCTGCGTGTAGCCAAACGCCTCCACCAAGGAGCGCTCTTGCTAGGCTATCGGGCTTAGCTTCTTCTAAAACCCTGCAGTGTAAGAGGAAGAACTGTGCTTTGGTTACAGCAGCAAGGCAAGCTGACTTTCTCCTGTAAGGATGGGGTCCTAAGGTATGACTTTGTAGAAGGAATGCAAAGCAGTTTTGGTTTCTCAGTGCCGCTCAGCCTAGGGCAATGAGGCAGATTTGCATGACATGTAGGACGTGAGAGAACACAGTTCCTGGAGCTGTTGGAGTGCTGAGGAAATCTAGCTCTCCCAGGGAAGAGTGCAGTGTGTTGCCCTACACTCAGCATACACTGAGTGACTGGGAAAGGATTCCGGGCCTGGAAGTTTCTTAGCAGCCTAGTGGAGCCTGCCGGTGCTCGGTGTTCGTGCAGGGAATAGGGTGCCCAGGCGAGGTCCTCCGTTTCCTGAAATGCTTACTAACGTTAAAGAAAGCAGACCTAAAGCTAATGCCTCAAGGACTCTGCTCCAAGCTTCCACTTCGGCAGGGCTATTCAAGGCTTTACCTTGAGGAAAGGACTCACGTCAAGTTTCCTTTTAGCTCTAGAGCGTATCAGGAGGAGCTCCCACCCAGGCTATGAAAGCACCCTGTTGATGTAGAGAACACTTGTTCCTTTCCCAGAGCACTGCCTGCAGTGACTAGAGACCCGTCCTAAACTGTGATTTAGGTAGCTTCAAGGCAGCATGAATGGAGCACTCAAAATGGGAAAGCAAGACTTGTGCCATAAGGCCCCCGTTTCCAGCGAACACGTAGCCTACCTCCATGTGATTTCTACCAAGTAGACACTCTAGCTACACACTGGTCCCTTCCTTGAATAAAGTTTATTTGGCACGGAGTTCTGCGTGTAGCCAAACGCCTCCACCAAGGAGCGCTCTTGCTAGGCTATCGGGCTTAGCTTCTTCTAAAACCCTGCAGTGTAAGAGGAAGAACTGTGCTTTGGTTACAGCAGCAAGGCAAGCTGACTTTCTCCTGTAAGGATGGGGTCCTAAGGTATGACTTTGTAGAAGGAATGCAAAGCAGTTTTGGTTTCTCAGTGCCGCTCAGCCTAGGGCAATGAGGCAGATTTGCATGACATGTAGGACGTGAGAGAACACAGTTCCTGGAGCTGTTGGAGTGCTGAGGAAATCTAGCTCTCCCAGGGAAGAGTGCAGTGTGTTGCCCTACACTCAGCATACACTGAGTGACTGGGAAAGGATTCCGGGCCTGGAAGTTTCTTAGCAGCCTAGTGGAGCCTGCCGGTGCTCGGTGTTCGTGCAGGGAATAGGGTGCCCAGGCGAGGTCCTCCGTTTCCTGAAATGCTTACTAACGTTAAAGAAAGCAGACCTAAAGCTAATGCCTCAAGGACTCTGCTCCAAGCTTCCACTTCGGCAGGGCTATTCAAGGCTTTACCTTGAGGAAAGGACTCACGTCAAGTTTCCTTTTAGCTCTAGAGCGTATCAGGAGGAGCTCCCACCCAGGCTATGAAAGCACCCTGTTGATGTAGAGAACACTTGTTCCTTTCCCAGAGCACTGCCTGCAGTGACTAGAGACCCGTCCTAAACTGTGATTTAGGTAGCTTCAAGGCAGCATGAATGGAGCACTCAAAATGGGAAAGCAAGACTTGTGCCATAAGGCCCCCGTTTCCAGCGAACACGTAGCCTACCTCCATGTGATTTCTACCAAGTAAGTAGACACTCTAGCTACACACTGGTCCCTTCCTTGAATAAAGTTTATTTGGCACGGAGTTCTGCGTGTAGCCAAACGCCTCCCCCAAGGAGCGCTCTTGCTAGGCTATCGGGCTTAGCTTCTTCTAAAACCCTGCAGTGTAAGAGGAAGAACTGTGCTTTGGTTACAGCAGCAAGGCAAGCTGACTTTCTCCTGTAAGGATGGGGTCCTAAGGTATGACTTTGTAGAAGGAATGCAAAGCAGTTTTGGTTTCTCAGTGCCGCTCAGCCTAGGGCAATGAGGCAGATTTGCATGACATGTAGGACGTGAGAGAACACAGTTCCTGGAGCTGTTGGAGTGCTGAGGAAATCTAATTCTCCCAGGGAAGAGTGCAGTGTGTTGCCCTACACTCAGCATACACTGAGTGACTGGGAAAGGTTTCCGGGCCTGGAAGTTTCTTAGCAGCCTAGTGGACCCTGCCGGTGCTCGGTGTTCGTGCAGGGAATAGGGTGCCCAGGCGAGGTCCTCCGTTTCCTGAAATGCTTACTAACGTTAAAGAAAGCAGACCTAAAGCTAATGCCTCAAGGACTCTGCTCCAATCTTCCACTTCGGCAGGGCTATTCAAGGCTTTACCTTGAGGAAAGGACTCACGTCAAGTTTCCTTTTAGCTCTAGAGCGTATCAGGAGGAGCTCCCACCCAGGCTATGAAAGCACCCTGTTGATGTAGAGAAGACTCGTTCCTTTCCCAGAGCCCTCCTGCAGTGACTAGAGACCCGTCCTAAAACTGTTATTTAGGTAGCTTCAAGGCAGCATGAATGGAGCATTCAAAATGGGAAAGCAAGGCTTGTGCCATAAGGCCCTGTTTCCAGCGAACACGCAGCCTACCTCCTTGTGATTTCTACCAAGTATACACTCTAGCTACACACTGGTCCCTTCCTTGAATAAAGTTTATTTGGCACGGAGTTCTGCGTGTAGCCAACCGCCTCCCCCAAGGAACGCTCTTGCTAGGCTCTCGGGCTTAGCTTCTTCTAAAACCCTGCAGTGTAAGAGGAAGAACTGTGCTTTGTTTACAGCAGGAACACAAGCCGAATTTCTCCTGTAAGGATGTGGTCTTAATGTATGACTTTGTGGAAGGAATGCGAAGCAGTTTTGGTTTCTCAGTGCCGCTCAGCCTAGGGCAATGAGGCAGATTTGCATGACATGTAGGACGTGAGAGAACACAGTTCCTGGAGCTGTTGGAGTGCTGAGGAAATCTAGCTCTCCCAGGGAAGAGTGCAGTGTGTTGCCCTACACTCAGCATACACTGAGTGACTGGGAAAGGATTCCGGGCCTGGAAGTTTCTTAGCAGCCTAGTGGAGCCTGCCGGTGCTCGGTGTTCGTGCAGGGAATAGGGTGCCCAGGCGAGGTCCTCCGTTTCCTGAAATGCTTACTAACGTTAAAGAAAGCAGACCTAAAGCTAATGCCTCAAGGACTCTGCTCCAAGCTTCCACTTCGGCAGGGCTATTCAAGGCTTTACCTTGAGGAAAGGACTCACGTCAAGTTTCCTTTTAGCTCTAGAGCGTATCAGGAGGAGCTCCCACCCAGGCTATGAAAGCACCCTGTTGATGTAGAGAAGACTTGTTCCTTTCCCAGAGCACTGCCTGCAGTGACTAGAGACCCGTCCTAAACTGTGATTTAGGTAGCTTCAAGGCAGCATGAATGGAGCACTCAAAATGGGAAAGCAAGGCTTGTGCCATAAGGCCCCCGTTTCCAGCGAACACGTAGCCTACCTCCATGTGATTTCTACCAAGTAAGTAGACACTCTAGCTACACACTGGTCCCTTCCTTGAATAAAGTTTATTTGGCACGGAGTTCTGCGTGTAGCCAAACGCCTCCCCCAAGGAGCGCTCTTGCTAGGCTATCGGGTTTAGCTTCTTCTAAAACCCTGCAGTGTAAGAGGAAGAACTGTGCTTTGGTTACAGCAGCAAGGCAAGCTGACTTTCTCCTGTAAGGATGGGGTCCTAAGGTATGACTTTGTAGAAGGAATGCAAAGCAGTTTTGGTTTCTCAGTGCCGCTCAGCCTAGGGCAATGAGGCAGATTGGCATGACATGTAGGACGTGAGAGAACACAGTTCCTGGAGCTGTTGGAGTGCTGAGGAAATCTAGCTCTCCCAGGGAAGAGTGCAGTGTGTTGCCCTACACTCAGCATACACTGAGTGACTGGGAAAGGATTCCGGGCCTGGAAGTTTCTTAGCAGCCTAGTGGAGCCTGCCGGTGCTCGGTGTTCGTGCAGGGAATAGGGTGCCCAGGCGAGGTCCTCCGTTTCCTGAAATGCTTACTAACGTTAAAGAAAGCAGACCTAAAGCTAATGCCTCAAGGACTCTGCTCCAAGCTTCCACTTCGGCAGGGCTATTCAAGGCTTTACCTTGAGGAAAGGACTCACGTCAAGTTTCCTTTTAGCTCTAGAGCGTGTCAGGAGGAGCTCCCACCCAGGCTATGAAAGCACCCTGTTGATGTAGAGAACACTTGTTCCTTTCCCAGAGCCCTGCCTGCAGTGACTAGAGACCCGTCCTAAACTGTGATTTAGGTAGCTTCAAGGCAGCATGAATGGAGCACTCAAAATGCGAAAGCAAGGCTTGTGCCATAAGGCCCCCGTTTCCAGCGAACACGTAGCCTACCTCCATGTGATTTCTACCAAGTAGACACTCTAGCTACACACTGGTCCCTTCCTTGAATAAAGTTTATTTGGCACGGAGTTATGCGTGTAGCCAAACGCCTCCCCCAAGGAGCGCTCTTGCTAGGCTATCGGGCTTAGCTTCTTCTAAAACCCTGCAGTGTAAGAGGAAGAACTGTGCTTTGGTTACAGCAGCAAGGCAAGCTGACTTTCTCCTGTAAGGATGGGGTCCTAAGGTATGACTTTGTAGAAGGAATGCAAAGCAGTTTTGGTTTCTCAGTGCCGCTCAGCCTAGGGCAATGAGGCAGATTGGCATGACATGTAGGACGTGAGAGAACACAGTTCCTGGAGCTGTTGGAGTGCTGAGGAAATCTAGCTCTCCCAGGGAAGAGTGCAGTGTGTTGCCCTACACTCAGCATACACTGAGTGACTGGGAAAGGATTCCGGGCCTGGAAGTTTCTTAGCAGCCTAGTGGAGCCTGCCGGTGCTCGGTGTTCGTGCAGGGAATAGGGTGCCCAGGCGAGGTCCTCCGTTTCCTGAAATGCTTACTAACGTTAAAGAAAGCAGACCTAAAGCTAATGCCTCAAGGACTCTGCTCCAAGCTTCCACTTCGGCAGGGCTATTCAAGGCTTTACCTTGAGGAAAGGACTCACGTCAAGTTTCCTTTTAGCTCTAGAGCGTATCAGGAGGAGCTCCCACCCAGGCTATGAAAGCACCCTGTTGATGTAGAGAACACTTGTTCCTTTCCCAGAGCACTGCCTGCAGTGACTAGAGACCCGTCCTAAACTGTGATTTAGGTAGCTTCAAGGCAGCATGAATGGAGCACTCAAAATGGGAAAGCAAGACTTGTGCCGTAAGGCCCCCGTTTCCAGCGAACACGTAGCCTACCTCCATGTGATTTCTACCAAGTAAGTAGACACTCTAGCTACACACTGGTCCCTTCCTTGAATAAAGTTTATTTGGCACGGAGTTCTGCGTGTAGCCAAACGCCTCCCCCAAGGAGCGCTCTTGCTAGGCTATCGGGCTTAGCTTCTTCTAAAACCCTGCAGTGTAAGAGGAAGAACTGTGCTTTGGTTACAGCAGCAAGGCAAGCTGACTTTCTCCTGTAAGAATGGGTTCCTAAGGTATGACTTTGTAGAAGGAATGCAAAGCAGTTTTGGTTTCTCAGTGCCGCTCAGCCTAGGGCAATGAGGCAGATTTGCATGACATGTAGGACGTGAGAGAACACAGTTCCTGGAGCTGTTGGAGTGCTGAGGAAATCTAATTCTCCCAGGGAAGAGTGCAGTGTGTTGCCCTACACTCAGCATACACTGAGTGACTGGGAAAGGTTTCCGTGCCTGGAAGTTTCTTAGCAGCCTAGTGGACCCTGCCGGTGCTCGGTGTTCGTGCAGGGAATAGGGTGCCCAGGCGAGGTCCTCCGTTTCCTGAAATGCTTACTAACGTTAAAGAAAGCAGACCTAAAGCTAATGCCTCAAGGACTCTGCTCCAATCTTCCACTTCGGCAGGGCTATTCAAGGCTTTACCTTGAGGAAAGGACTCACGTCAAGTTTCCTTTTAGCTCTAGAGCGTATCAGGAGGAGCTCCCACCCAGGCTATGAAAGCACCCTGTTGATGTAGAGAAGACTCGTTCCTTTCCCAGAGCCCTCCTGCAGTGACTAGAGACCCGTCCTAAAACTGTTATTTAGGTAGCTTCAAGGCAGCATGAATGGAGCATTCAAAATGGGAAAGCAAGGCTTGTGCCATAAGGCCCTGTTTCCAGCGAACACGCAGCCTACCTCCTTGTGATTTCTACCAAGTATACACTCTAGCTACACACTGGTCCCTTCCTTGAATAAAGTTTATTTGGCACGGAGTTCTGCGTGTAGCCAACCGCCTCCCCCAAGGAACGCTCTTGCTAGGCTCTCGGGCTTAGCTTCTTCTAAAACCCTGCAGTGTAAGAGGAAGAACTGTGCTTTGTTTACAGCAGGAACACAAGCCGAATTTCTCCTGTAAGGATGTGGTCTTAATGTATGACTTTGTGGAAGGAATGCGAAGCAGTTTTGGTTTCTCAGTGCCGCTCAGCCTAGGGCAATGAGGCAGATTTGCATGACATGTAGGACGTGAGAGAACACAGTTCCTGGAGCTGTTGGAGTGCTGAGGAAATCTAGCTCTCCCAGGGAAGAGTGCAGTGTGTTGCCCTACACTCAGCATACACTGAGTGACTGGGAAAGGATTCCGGGCCTGGAAGTTTCTTAGCAGCCTAGTGGAGCCTGCCGGTGCTCGGTGTTCGTGCAGGGAATAGGGTGCCCAGGCGAGGTCCTCCGTTTCCTGAAATGCTTACTAACGTTAAAGAAAGCAGACCTAAAGCTAATGCCTCAAGGACTCTGCTCCAAGCTTCCACTTCGGCAGGGCTATTCAAGGCTTTACCTTGAGGAAAGGACTCACGTCAAGTTTCCTTTTAGCTCTAGAGCGTATCAGGAGGAGCTCCCACCCAGGCTATGAAAGCACCCTGTTGATGTAGAGAAGACTTGTTCCTTTCCCAGAGCACTGCCTGCAGTGACTAGAGACCCGTCCTAAACTGTGATTTAGGTAGCTTCAAGGCAGCATGAATGGAGCACTCAAAATGGGAAAGCAAGGCTTGTGCCATAAGGCCCCCGTTTCCAGCGAACACGTAGCCTACCTCCATGTGATTTCTACCAAGTAAGTAGACACTCTAGCTACACACTGGTCCCTTCCTTGAATAAAGTTTATTTGGCACGGAGTTCTGCGTGTAGCCAAACGCCTCCCCCAAGGAGCGCTCTTGCTAGGCTATCGGGTTTAGCTTCTTCTAAAACCCTGCAGTGTAAGAGGAAGAACTGTGCTTTGGTTACAGCAGCAAGGCAAGCTGACTTTCTCCTGTAAGGATGGGGTCCTAAGGTATGACTTTGTAGAAGGAATGCAAAGCAGTTTTGGTTTCTCAGTGCCGCTCAGCCTAGGGCAATGAGGCAGATTGGCATGACATGTAGGACGTGAGAGAACACAGTTCCTGGAGCTGTTGGAGTGCTGAGGAAATCTAGCTCTCCCAGGGAAGAGTGCAGTGTGTTGCCCTACACTCAGCATACACTGAGTGACTGGGAAAGGATTCCGGGCCTGGAAGTTTCTTAGCAGCCTAGTGGAGCCTGCCGGTGCTCGGTGTTCGTGCAGGGAATAGGGTGCCCAGGCGAGGTCCTCCGTTTCCTGAAATGCTTACTAACGTTAAAGAAAGCAGACCTAAAGCTAATGCCTCAAGGACTCTGCTCCAAGCTTCCACTTCGGCAGGGCTATTCAAGGCTTTACCTTGAGGAAAGGACTCACGTCAAGTTTCCTTTTAGCTCTAGAGCGTGTCAGGAGGAGCTCCCACCCAGGCTATGAAAGCACCCTGTTGATGTAGAGAACACTTGTTCCTTTCCCAGAGCCCTGCCTGCAGTGACTAGAGACCCGTCCTAAACTGTGATTTAGGTAGCTTCAAGGCAGCATGAATGGAGCACTCAAAATGCGAAAGCAAGGCTTGTGCCATAAGGCCCCCGTTTCCAGCGAACACGTAGCCTACCTCCATGTGATTTCTACCAAGTAGACACTCTAGCTACACACTGGTCCCTTCCTTGAATAAAGTTTATTTGGCACGGAGTTATGCGTGTAGCCAAACGCCTCCCCCAAGGAGCGCTCTTGCTAGGCTATCGGGCTTAGCTTCTTCTAAAACCCTGCAGTGTAAGAGGAAGAACTGTGCTTTGGTTACAGCAGCAAGGCAAGCTGACTTTCTCCTGTAAGGATGGGGTCCTAAGGTATGACTTTGTAGAAGGAATGCAAAGCAGTTTTGGTTTCTCAGTGCCGCTCAGCCTAGGGCAATGAGGCAGATTGGCATGACATGTAGGACGTGAGAGAACACAGTTCCTGGAGCTGTTGGAGTGCTGAGGAAATCTAGCTCTCCCAGGGAAGAGTGCAGTGTGTTGCCCTACACTCAGCATACACTGAGTGACTGGGAAAGGATTCCGGGCCTGGAAGTTTCTTAGCAGCCTAGTGGAGCCTGCCGGTGCTCGGTGTTCGTGCAGGGAATAGGGTGCCCAGGCGAGGTCCTCCGTTTCCTGAAATGCTTACTAACGTTAAAGAAAGCAGACCTAAAGCTAATGCCTCAAGGACTCTGCTCCAAGCTTCCACTTCGGCAGGGCTATTCAAGGCTTTACCTTGAGGAAAGGACTCACGTCAAGTTTCCTTTTAGCTCTAGAGCGTGTCAGGAGGAGCTCCCACCCAGGCTATGAAAGCACCCTGTTGATGTAGAGAACACTTGTTCCTTTCCCAGAGCCCTGCCTGCAGTGACTAGAGACCCGTCCTAAACTGTGATTTAGGTAGCTTCAAGGCAGCATGAATGGAGCACTCAAAATGGGAAAGCAAGGCTTGTGCCATAAGGCCCCCGTTTCCAGCGAACACGTAGCCTACCTCCATGTGATTTCTACCAAGTAAGTAGACACTCTAGCTACACACTGGTCCCTTCCTTGAATAAAGTTTATTTGGCACGGAGTTCTGCGTGTAGCCAAACGCCTCCCCCAAGGAGCGCTCTTGCTAGGCTATCGGGTTTAGCTTCTTCTAAAACCCTGCAGTGTAAGAGGAAGAACTGTGCTTTGGTTACAGCAGCAAGGCAAGCTGACTTTCTCCTGTAAGGATGGGGTCCTAAGGTATGACTTTGTAGAAGGAATGCAAAGCAGTTTTGGTTTCTCAGTGCCGCTCAGCCTAGGGCAATGAGGCAGATTTGCATGACATGTAGGACGTGAGAGAACACAGTTCCTGGAGCTGTTGGAGTGCTGAGGAAATCTAGCTCTCCCAGGGAAGAGTGCAGTGTGTTGCCCTACACTCAGCATACACTGAGTGACTGGGAAAGGATTCCGGGCCTGGAAGTTTCTTAGCAGCCTAGTGGAGCCTGCCGGTGCTCGGTGTTCGTGCAGGGAATAGGGTGCCCAGGCGAGGTCCTCCGTTTCCTGAAATGCTTACTAACGTTAAAGAAAGCAGACCTAAAGCTAATGCCTCAAGGACTCTGCTCCAAGCTTCCACTTCGGCAGGGCTATTCAAGGCTTTACCTTGAGGAAAGGACTCACGTCAAGTTTCCTTTTAGCTCTAGAGCGTATCAGGAGGAGCTCCCACCCAGGCTATGAAAGCACCCTGTTGATGTAGAGAACACTTGTTCCTTTCCCAGAGCACTGCCTGCAGTGACTAGAGACCCGTCCTAAACTGTGATTTAGGTAGCTTCAAGGCAGCATGAATGGAGCACTCAAAATGGGAAAGCAAGACTTGTGCCGTAAGGCCCCCGTTTCCAGCGAACACGTAGCCTACCTCCATGTGATTTCTACCAAGTAAGTAGACACTCTAGCTACACACTGGTCCCTTCCTTGAATAAAGTTTATTTGGCACGGAGTTCTGCGTGTAGCCAAACGCCTCCCCCAAGGAGCGCTCTTGCTAGGCTATCGGGCTTAGCTTCTTCTAAAACCCTGCAGTGTAAGAGGAAGAACTGTGCTTTGGTTACAGCAGCAAGGCAAGCTGACTTTCTCCTGTAAGAATGGGTTCCTAAGGTATGACTTTGTAGAAGGAATGCAAAGCAGTTTTGGTTTCTCAGTGCCGCTCAGCCTAGGGCAATGAGGCAGATTTGCATGACATGTAGGACGTGAGAGAACACAGTTCCTGGAGCTGTTGGAGTGCTGAGGAAATCTAATTCTCCCAGGGAAGAGTGCAGTGTGTTGCCCTACACTCAGCATACACTGAGTGACTGGGAAAGGTTTCCGTGCCTGGAAGTTTCTTAGCAGCCTAGTGGACCCTGCCGGTGCTCGGTGTTCGTGCAGGGAATAGGGTGCCCAGGCGAGGTCCTCCGTTTCCTGAAATGCTTACTAACGTTAAAGAAAGCAGACCTAAAGCTAATGCCTCAAGGACTCTGCTCCAATCTTCCACTTCGGCAGGGCTATTCAAGGCTTTACCTTGAGGAAAGGACTCACGTCAAGTTTCCTTTTAGCTCTAGAGCGTATCAGGAGGAGCTCCCACCCAGGCTATGAAAGCACCCTGTTGATGTAGAGAACACTTGTTCCTTTCCCAGAGCACTGCCTGCAGTGACTAGAGACCCGTCCTAAACTGTGATTTAGGTAGCTTCAAGGCAGCATGAATGGAGCACTCAAAATGGGAAAGCAAGACTTGTGCCGTAAGGCACCCGTTTCCAGCGAACACGTAGCCTACCTCCATGTGATTTCTACCAAGTAAGTAGACACTCTAGCTACACACTGGTCCCTTCCTTGAATAAAGTTTATTTGGCACGGAGTTCTGCGTGTAGCCAAACGCCTCCCCCAAGGAGCGCTCTTGCTAGGCTATCGGGCTTAGCTTCTTCTAAAACCCTGCAGTGTAAGAGGAAGAACTGTGCTTTGGTTACAGCAGCAAGGCAAGCTGACTTTCTCCTGTAAGAATGGTTTCCTAAGGTATGACTTTGTAGAAGGAATGCAAAGCAGTTTTGGTTTCTCAGTGCCGCTCAGCCTAGGGCAATGAGGCAGATTTGCATGACATGTAGGACTTGAGAGAACACAGTTCCTGGAGCTGTTGGAGTGCTGAAGAAATCTAATTCTCCCAGGGAAGAGTGCAGTGTGTTGCCCTACACTCAGCATACACTGAGTGACTGGGAAAGGTTTCCGGGCCTGGAAGTTTCTTAGCAGCCTAGTGGAGCCTGCCGGTGCTCGGTGTTCGTGCAGGGAATAGGGTGCCCAGGCGAGGTCCTCCGTTTCCTGAAATGCTTACTAACGTTAAAGAAAGCAGACCTAAAGCTAATGCCTCAAGGACTCTGCTCCAATCTTCCACTTCGGCAGGGCTATTCAAGGCTTTACCTTGAGGAAAGGACTCACGTCAAGTTTCCTTTTAGCTCTAGAGCGTATCAGGAGGAGCTCCCACCCAGGCTATGAAAGCACCCTGTTGATGTAGAGAAGACTCGTTCCTTTCCCAGAGCCCTGCCTGCAGTGACTAGAGACCGGTCCTAAAACTGTTATTTAGGTAGCTTCAAGGCAGCATGAATGGAGCATTCAAAATGGAAAAGCAAGGCTTGTGCCATAAGGCCCTGTTTCCAGCGAACACGCAGCCTACCTCCTTGTGATTTCTACCAAGTATACACTCTAGCTACACACTGGTCCCTTCCTTGAATAAAGTTTATTTGGCACGGAGTTCTGCGTGTAGCCAACCGCCTCCCCCAAGGAGCGCTCTTGCTAGGCTATCGGGCTTAGCTTCTTCTAAAACCCTGCAGTGTAAGAGGAAGAACTGTGCTTTGTTTACAGCAGGAACGCAAGCCGAATTTCTCCTGTAAGGATGGGGTCTTAATGTATGACTTTGTGGAAGGAATGCGAAGCAGTTTTGGTTTCTCAGTGCCGCTCAGCCTAGGGCAATGAGGCAGATTGGCATGACATGTAGGACGTGAGAGAACACAGTTCCTGGAGCTGTTGGAGTGCTGAGGAAATCTAGCTCTCCCAGGGAAGAGTGCAGTGTGTTGCCCTACACTCAGCATACACTGAGTGACTGGGAAAGGATTCCGGGCCTGGAAGTTTCTTAGCAGCCTAGTGGAGCCTGCCGGTGCTCGGTGTTCGTGCAGGGAATAGGGTGCCCAGGAGAGGTCCTCCGTTTCCTGAAATGCTTACTAACGTTAAAGAAAGCAGACCTAAAGCTAATGCCTCAAGGACTCTGCTCCAAGCTTCCACTTCGGCAGGGCTATTCAAGGCTTTACCTTGAGGAAAGGACTCACGTCAAGTTTCCTTTTAGCTCTAGAGCGTGTCAGGAGGAGCTCCCACCCAGGCTATGAAAGCACCCTGTTGATGTAGAGAACACTTGTTCCTTTCCCAGAGCCCTGCCTGCAGTGACTAGAGACCCGTCCTAAACTGTGATTTAGGTAGCTTCAAGGCAGCATGAATGGAGCACTCAAAATGGGAAAGCAAGGCTTGTGCCATAAGGCCCCCGTTTCCAAAGAACACGTAGCCTACCTCCATGTGATTTCTACCAAGTAGACACTCTAGCTACACACTGGTCCCTTCCTTGAATAAAGTTTATTTGGCACGGAGTTCTGCGTGTAGCCAAACGCCTCCACCAAGGAGCGCTCTTGCTAGGCTATCGGGCTTAGCTTCTTCTAAAACCCTGCAGTGTAAGAGGAAGAACTGTGCTTTGGTTACAGCAGCAAGGCAAGCTGACTTTCTCCTGTAAGGATGGGGTCCTAAGGTATGACTTTGTAGAAGGAATGCAAAGCAGTTTTGGTTTCTCAGTGCCGCTCAGCCTAGGGCAATGAGGCAGATTTGCATGACATGTAGGACGTGAGAGAACACAGTTCCTGGAGCTGTTGGAGTGCTGAGGAAATCTAGCTCTCCCAGGGAAGAGTGCAGTGTGTTGCCCTACACTCAGCATACACTGAGTGACTGGGAAAGGATTCCGGGCCTGGAAGTTTCTTAGCAGCCTAGTGGAGCCTGCCGGTGCTCGGTGTTCTTGCAGGGAATAGGGTGCCCAGGCGAGGTCCTCCGTTTCCTGAAATGCTTACTAACGTTAAAGAAAGCAGACCTAAAGCTAATGCCTCAAGGACTCTGCTCCAAGCTTCCACTTCGGCAGGGCTATTCAAGGCTTTACCTTGAGGAAAGGACTCACGTCAAGTTTCCTTTTAGCTCTAGAGCGTATCAGGAGGAGCTCCCACCCAGGCTATGAAAGCACCCTGTTGATGTAGAGAAGACTTGTTCCTTTCCCAGAGCACTGCCTGCAGTGACTAGAGACCCGTCCTAAACTGTGATTTAGGTAGCTTCAAGGCAGCATGAATGGAGCACTCAAAATGGGAAAGCAAGACTTGTGCCATAAGGCCCCCGTTTCCAGCGAACACGTAGCCTACCTCCATGTGATTTCTACCAAGTAAGTAGACACTCTAGCTACACACTGGTCCCTTCCTTGAATAAAGTTTATTTGGCACGGAGTTCTGCGTGTAGCCAAACGCCTCCCCCAAGGAGCGCTCTTGCTAGGCTATCGGGCTTAGCTTCTTCTAAAACCCTGCAGTGTAAGAGGAAGAACTGTGCTTTGGTTACAGCAGCAAGGCAAGCTGACTTTCTCCTGTAAGGATGGGGTCCTAAGGTATGACTTTGTAGAAGGAATGCAAAGCAGTTTTGGTTTCTCAGTGCCGCTCAGCCTAGGGCAATGAGGCAGATTGGCATGACATGTAGGACGTGAGAGAACACAGTTCCTGGAGCTGTTGGAGTGCTGAGGAAATCTAGCTCTCCCAGGGAAGAGTGCAGTGTGTTGCCCTACACTCAGCATACACTGAGTGACTGGGAAAGGATTCCGGGCCTGGAAGTTTCTTAGCAGCCTAGTGGAGCCTGCCGGTGCTCGGTGTTCGTGCAGGGAATAGGGTGCCCAGGCGAGGTCCTCCGTTTCCTGAAATGCTTACTAACGTTAAAGAAAGCAGACCTAAAGCTAATGCCTCAAGGACTCTGCTCCAAGCTTCCACTTCGGCAGGGCTATTCAAGGCTTTACCTTGAGGAAAGGACTCACGTCAAGTTTCCTTTTAGCTCTAGAGCGTGTCAGGAGGAGCTCCCACCCAGGCTATGAAAGCACCCTGTTGATGTAGAGAACACTTGTTCCTTTCCCAGAGCCCTGCCTGCAGTGACTAGAGACCCGTCCTAAACTGTGATTTAGGTAGCTTCAAGGCAGCATGAATGGAGCACTCAAAATGGGAAAGCAAGGCTTGTGCCATAAGGCCCCCGTTTCCAGCGAACACGTAGCCTACCTCCATGTGATTTCTACCAAGTAAGTAGACACTCTAGCTACACACTGGTCCCTTCCTTGAATAAAGTTTATTTGGCACGGAGTTCTGTGTGTAGCCAAACGCCTCCCCCAAGGAGCGCTCTTGCTAGGCTATCGGGTTTAGCTTCTTCTAAAACCCTGCAGTGTAAGAGGAAGAACTGTGCTTTGGTTACAGCAGCAAGGCAAGCTGACTTTCTCCTGTAAGGATGGGGTCCTAAGGTATGACTTTGTAGAAGGAATGCAAAGCAGTTTTGGTTTCTCAGTGCCGCTCAGCCTAGGGCAATGAGGCAGATTTGCATGACATGTAGGACGTGAGAGAACACAGTTCCTGGAGCTGTTGGAGTGCTGAGGAAATCTAGCTCTCCCAGGGAAGAGTGCAGTGTGTTGCCCTACACTCAGCATACACTGAGTGACTGGGAAAGGATTCCGGGCCTGGAAGTTTCTTAGCAGCCTAGTGGAGCCTGCTGGTGCTCGGTGTTCGTGCAGGGAATAGGGTGCCCAGGCGAGGTCCTCCGTTTCCTGAAATGCTTACTAACGTTAAAGAAAGCAGACCTAAAGCTAATGCCTCAAGGACTCTGCTCCAAGCTTCCACTTCGGCAGGGCTATTCAAGGCTTTACCTTGAGGAAAGGACTCACGTCAAGTTTCCTTTTAGCTCTAGAGCGTATCAGGAGGAGCTCCCACCCAGGCTATGAAAGCACCCTGTTGATGTAGAGAACACTTGTTCCTTTCCCAGAGCACTGCCTGCAGTGACTAGAGACCCGTCCTAAACTGTGATTTAGGTAGCTTCAAGGCAGCATGAATGGAGCACTCAAAATGGGAAAGCAAGACTTGTGCCGTAAGGCCCCCGTTTCCAGCGAACACGTAGCCTACCTCCATGTGATTTCTACCAAGTAAGTAGACACTCTAGCTACACACTGGTCCCTTCCTTGAATAAAGTTTATTTGGCACGGAGTTCTGCGTGTAGCCAAACGCCTCCCCCAAGGAGCGCTCTTGCTAGGCTATCGGGCTTAGCTTCTTCTAAAACCCTGCAGTGTAAGAGGAAGAACTGTGCTTTGGTTACAGCAGCAAGGCAAGCTGACTTTCTCCTGTAAGAATGGGTTCCTAAGGTATGACTTTGTAGAAGGAATGCAAAGCAGTTTTGGTTTCTCAGTGCCGCTCAGCCTAGGGCAATGAGGCAGATTTGCATGACATGTAGGACGTGAGAGAACACAGTTCCTGGAGCTGTTGGAGTGCTGAGGAAATCTAATTCTCCCAGGGAAGAGTGCAGTGTGTTGCCCTACACTCAGCATACACTGAGTGACTGGGAAAGGTTTCCGGGCCTGGAAGTTTCTTAGCAGCCTAGTGGACCCTGCCGGTGCTCGGTGTTCGTGCAGGGAATAGGGTGCCCAGGCGAGGTCCTCCGTTTCCTGAAATGCTTACTAACGTTAAAGAAAGCAGACCTAAAGCTAATGCCTCAAGGACTCTGCTCCAATCTTCCACTTCGGCAGGGCTATTCAAGGCTTTACCTTGAGGAAAGGACTCACGTCAAGTTTCCTTTTAGCTCTAGAGCGTATCAGGAGGAGCTCCCACCCAGGCTATGAAAGCACCCTGTTGATGTAGAGAACACTTGTTCCTTTCCCAGAGCACTGCCTGCAGTGACTAGAGACCCGTCCTAAACTGTGATTTAGGTAGCTTCAAGGCAGCATGAATGGAGCACTCAAAATGGGAAAGCAAGACTTGTGCCGTAAGGCACCCGTTTCCAGCGAACACGTAGCCTACCTCCATGTGATTTCTACCAAGTAAGTAGACACTCTAGCTACACACTGGTCCCTTCCTTGAATAAAGTTTATTTGGCACGGAGTTCTGCGTGTAGCCAACCGCCTCCCCCAAGGAGCGCTCTTGCTAGGCTATCGGGCTTAGCTTCTTCTAAAACCCTGCAGTGTAAGAGGAAGAACTGTGCTTTGTTTACAGCAGGAACGCAAGCCGAATTTCTCCTGTAAGGATGGGGTCTTAATGTATGACTTTGTGGAAGGAATGCGAAGCAGTTTTGGTTTCTCAGTGCCGCTCAGCCTAGGGCAATGAGGCAGATTGGCATGACATGTAGGACGTGAGAGAACACAGTTCCTGGAGCTGTTGGAGTGCTGAGGAAATCTAGCTCTCCCAGGGAAGAGTGCAGTGTGTTGCCCTACACTCAGCATACACTGAGTGACTGGGAAAGGATTCCGGGCCTGGAAGTTTCTTAGCAGCCTAGTGGAGCCTGCCGGTGCTCGGTGTTCTTGCAGGGAATAGGGTGCCCAGGCGAGGTCCTCCGTTTCCTGAAATGCTTACTAACGTTAAAGAAAGCAGACCTAAAGCTAATGCCTCAAGGACTCTGCTCCAAGCTTCCACTTCGGCAGGGCTATTCAAGGCTTTACCTTGAGGAAAGGACTCACGTCAAGTTTCCTTTTAGCTCTAGAGCGTGTCAGGAGGAGCTCCCACCCAGGCTATGAAAGCACCCTGTTGATGTAGAGAACACTTGTTCCTTTCCCAGAGCCCTGCCTGCAGTGACTAGAGACCCGTCCTAAACTGTGATTTAGGTAGCTTCAAGGCAGCATGAATGGAGCACTCAAAATGGGAAAGCAAGGCTTGTGCCATAAGGCCCCCGTTTCCAAAGAACACGTAGCCTACCTCCATGTGATTTCTACCAAGTAGACACTCTAGCTACACACTGGTCCCTTCCTTGAATAAAGTTTATTTGGCACGGAGTTCTGCGTGTAGCCAAACGCCTCCACCAAGGAGCGCTCTTGCTAGGCTATCGGGCTTAGCTTCTTCTAAAACCCTGCAGTGTAAGAGGAAGAACTGTGCTTTGGTTACAGCAGCAAGGCAAGCTGACTTTCTCCTGTAAGGATGGGGTCCTAAGGTATGACTTTGTAGAAGGAATGCAAAGCAGTTTTGGTTTCTCAGTGCCGCTCAGCCTAGGGCAATGAGGCAGATTTGCATGACATGTAGGACGTGAGAGAACACAGTTCCTGGAGCTGTTGGAGTGCTGAGGAAATCTAGCTCTCCCAGGGAAGAGTGCAGTGTGTTGCCCTACACTCAGCATACACTGAGTGACTGGGAAAGGATTCCGGGCCTGGAAGTTTCTTAGCAGCCTAGTGGAGCCTGCCGGTGCTCGGTGTTCTTGCAGGGAATAGGGTGCCCAGGCGAGGTCCTCCGTTTCCTGAAATGCTTACTAACGTTAAAGAAAGCAGACCTAAAGCTAATGCCTCAAGGACTCTGCTCCAAGCTTCCACTTCGGCAGGGCTATTCAAGGCTTTACCTTGAGGAAAGGACTCACGTCAAGTTTCCTTTTAGCTCTAGAGCGTATCAGGAGGAGCTCCCACCCAGGCTATGAAAGCACCCTGTTGATGTAGAGAAGACTTGTTCCTTTCCCAGAGCACTGCCTGCAGTGACTAGAGACCCGTCCTAAACTGTGATTTAGGTAGCTTCAAGGCAGCATGAATGGAGCACTCAAAATGGGAAAGCAAGACTTGTGCCGTAAGGCCCCCGTTTCCAGCGAACACGTAGCCTACCTCCATGTGATTTCTACCAAGTAAGTAGACACTCTAGCTACACACTGGTCCCTTCCTTGAATAAAGTTTATTTGGCACGGAGTTCTGCGTGTAGCCAAACGCCTCCCCCAAGGAGCGCTCTTGCTAGGCTATCGGGCTTAGCTTCTTCTAAAACCCTGCAGTGTAAGAGGAAGAACTGTGCTTTGGTTACAGCAGCAAGGCAAGCTGACTTTCTCCTGTAAGAATGGGTTCCTAAGGTATGACTTTGTAGAAGGAATGCAAAGCAGTTTTGGTTTCTCAGTGCCGCTCAGCCTAGGGCAATGAGGCAGATTTGCATGACATGTAGGACTTGAGAGAACACAGTTCCTGGAGCTGTTGGAGTGCTGAAGAAATCTAATTCTCCCAGGGAAGAGTGCAGTGTGTTGCCCTACACTCAGCATACACTGAGTGACTGGGAAAGGTTTCCGGGCCTGGAAGTTTCTTAGCAGCCTAGTGGAGCCTGCCGGTGCTCGGTGTTCGTGCAGGGAATAGGGTGCCCAGGCGAGGTCCTCCGTTTCCTGAAATGCTTACTAACGTTAAAGAAAGCAGACCTAAAGCTAATGCCTCAAGGACTCTGCTCCAATCTTCCACTTCGGCAGGGCTATTCAAGGCTTTACCTTGAGGAAAGGACTCACGTCAAGTTTCCTTTTAGCTCTAGAGCGTATCAGGAGGAGCTCCCACCCAGGCTATGAAAGCACCCTGTTGATGTAGAGAAGACTCGTTCCTTTCCCAGAGCCCTGCCTGCAGTGACTAGAGACCGGTCCTAAAACTGTTATTTAGGTAGCTTCAAGGCAGCATGAATGGAGCATTCAAAATGGAAAAGCAAGGCTTGTGCCATAAGGCCCTGTTTCCAGCGAACACGCAGCCTACCTCCTTGTGATTTCTACCAAGTATACACTCTAGCTACACACTGGTCCCTTCCTTGAATAAAGTTTATTTGGCACGGAGTTCTGCGTGTAGCCAACCGCCTCCCCCAAGGAGCGCTCTTGCTAGGCTATCGGACTTAGCTTCTTCTAAAACCCTGCAGTGTAAGAGGAAGAACTGTGCTTTGTTTACAGCAGGAACGCAAGCCGAATTTCTCCTGTAAGGATGGGGTCTTAATGTATGACTTTGTGGAAGGAATGCGAAGCAGTTTTGGTTTCTCAGTGCCGCTCAGCCTAGGGCAATGAGGCAGATTGGCATGACATGTAGGACGTGAGAGAACACAGTTCCTGGAGCTGTTGGAGTGCTGAGGAAATCTAGCTCTCCCAGGGAAGAGTGCAGTGTGTTGCCCTACACTCAGCATACACTGAGTGACTGGGAAAGGATTCCGGGCCTGGAAGTTTCTTAGCAGCCTAGTGGAGCCTGCCGGTGCTCGGTGTTCGTGCAGGGAATAGGGTGCCCAGGCGAGGTCCTCCGTTTCCTGAAATGCTTACTAACGTTAAAGAAAGCAGACCTAAAGCTAATGCCTCAAGGACTCTGCTCCAAGCTTCCACTTCGGCAGGGCTATTCAAGGCTTTACCTTGAGGAAAGGACTCATGTCAAGTTTCCTTTTAGCTCTAGAGCGTGTCAGGAGGAGCTCCCACCCAGGCTATGAAAGCACCCTGTTGATGTAGAGAACACTTGTTCCTTTCCCAGAGCCCTGCCTGCAGTGACTAGAGACCCGTCCTAAACTGTGATTTAGGTAGCTTCAAGGCAGCATGAATGGAGCACTCAAAATGGGAAAGCAAGGCTTGTGCCATAAGGCCCCCGTTTCCAGCGAACACGTAGCCTACCTCCTTGTGATTTCTACCAAGTAGACACTCTAGCTACACACTGGTCCCTTCCTTGAATAAAGTTTATTTGGCACGGAGTTCTGCGTGTAGCCAAACGCCTCCACCAAGGAGCGCTCTTGCTAGGCTATCGGGCTTAGCTTCTTCTAAAACCCTGCAGTGTAAGAGGAAGAACTGTGCTTTGGTTACAGCAGCAAGGCAAGCTGACTTTCTCCTGTAAGGATGGGGTCCTAAGGTATGACTTTGTAGAAGGAATGCAAAGCAGTTTTGGTTTCTCAGTGCCGCTCAGCCTAGGGCAATGAGGCAGATTTGCATGACATGTAGGACGTGAGAGAACACAGTTCCTGGAGCTGTTGGAGTGCTGAGGAAATCTAGCTCTCCCAGGGAAGAGTGCAGTGTGTTGCCCTACACTCAGCATACACTGAGTGACTGGGAAAGGATTCCGGGCCTGGAAGTTTCTTAGCAGCCTAGTGGAGCCTGCCGGTGCTCGGTGTTCTTGCAGGGAATAGGGTGCCCAGGCGAGGTCCTCCGTTTCCTGAAATGCTTACTAACGTTAAAGAAAGCAGACCTAAAGCTAATGCCTCAAGGACTCTGCTCCAAGCTTCCACTTCGGCAGGGCTATTCAAGGCTTTACCTTGAGGAAAGGACTCACGTCAAGTTTCCTTTTAGCTCTAGAGCGTATCAGGAGGAGCTCCCACCCAGGCTATGAAAGCACCCTGTTGATGTAGAGAAGACTTGTTCCTTTCCCAGAGCACTGCCTGCAGTGACTAGAGACCCGTCCTAAACTGTTATTTAGGTAGCTTCAAGGCAGCATGAATGGAGCACTCAAAATGGGAAAGCAAGGCTTGTGCCATAAGGCCCCCGTTTCCAGCGAACACGTAGCCTACCTCCATGTGATTTCTACCAAGTAAGTAGACACTCTAGCTACACACTGGTCCCTTCCTTGAATAAAGTTTATTTGGCACGGAGTTCTGCGTGTAGCCAAACGCCTCCCCCAAGGAGCGCTCTTGCTAGGCTATCGGGTTTAGCTTCTTCTAAAACCCTGCAGTGTAAGAGGAAGAACTGTGCTTTGGTTACAGCAGCAAGGCAAGCTGACTTTCTCCTGTAAGGATGGGGTCCTAAGGTATGACTTTGTAGAAGGAATGCAAAGCAGTTTTGGTTTCTCAGTGCCGCTCAGCCTAGGGCAATGAGGCAGATTTGCATGACATGTAGGACGTGAGAGAACACAGTTCCTGGAGCTGTTGGAGTGCTGAGGAAATCTAGCTCTCCCAGGGAAGAGTGCAGTGTGTTGCCCTACACTCAGCATACACTGAGTGACTGGGAAAGGATTCCGGGCCTGGAAGTTTCTTAGCAGCCTAGTGGAGCCTGCCGGTGCTCGGTGTTCGTGCAGGGAATAGGGTGCCCAGGCGAGGTCCTCCGTTTCCTGAAATGCTTACTAACGTTAAAGAAAGCAGACCTAAAGCTAATGCCTCAAGGACTCTGCTCCAAGCTTCCACTTCGGCAGGGCTATTCAAGGCTTTACCTTGAGGAAAGGACTCACGTCAAGTTTCCTTTTAGCTCTAGAGCGTATCAGGAGGAGCTCCCACCCAGGCTATGAAAGCACCCTGTTGATGTAGAGAACACTTGTTCCTTTCCCAGAGCACTGCCTGCAGTGACTAGAGACCCGTCCTAAACTGTGATTTAGGTAGCTTCAAGGCAGCATGAATGGAGCACTCAAAATGGGAAAGCAAGACTTGTGCCGTAAGGCCCCCGTTTCCAGCGAACACGTAGCCTACCTCCATGTGATTTCTACCAAGTAAGTAGACACTCTAGCTACACACTGGTCCCTTCCTTGAATAAAGTTTATTTGGCACGGAGTTCTGCGTGTAGCCAAACGCCTCCCCCAAGGAGCGCTCTTGCTAGGCTATCGGGCTTAGCTTCTTCTAAAACCCTGCAGTGTAAGAGGAAGAACTGTGCTTTGGTTACAGCAGCAAGGCAAGCTGACTTTCTCCTGTAAGAATGGGTTCCTAAGGTATGACTTTGTAGAAGGAATGCAAAGCAGTTTTGGTTTCTCAGTGCCGCTCAGCCTAGGGCAATGAGGCAGATTTGCATGACATGTAGGACGTGAGAGAACACAGTTCCTGGAGCTGTTGGAGTGCTGAGGAAATCTAATTCTCCCAGGGAAGAGTGCAGTGTGTTGCCCTACACTCAGCATACACTGAGTGACTGGGAAAGGTTTCCGTGCCTGGAAGTTTCTTAGCAGCCTAGTGGACCCTGCCGGTGCTCGGTGTTCGTGCAGGGAATAGGGTGCCCAGGCGAGGTCCTCCGTTTCCTGAAATGCTTACTAACGTTAAAGAAAGCAGACCTAAAGCTAATGCCTCAAGGACTCTGCTCCAATCTTCCACTTCGGCAGGGCTATTCAAGGCTTTACCTTGAGGAAAGGACTCACGTCAAGTTTCCTTTTAGCTCTAGAGCGTATCAGGAGGAGCTCCCACCCAGGCTATGAAAGCACCCTGTTGATGTAGAGAAGACTCGTTCCTTTCCCAGAGCCCTGCCTGCAGTGACTAGAGACCCGTCCTAAAACTGTTATTTAGGTAGCTTCAAGGCAGCATGAATGGAGCATTCAAAATGGAAAAGCAAGGCTTGTGCCATAAGGCCCTGTTTCCAGCGAACACGCAGCCTACCTCCTTGTGATTTCTACCAAGTATACACTCTAGCTACACACTGGTCCCTTCCTTGAATAAAGTTTATTTGGCACGGAGTTCTGCGTGTAGCCAACCGCCTCCCCCAAGGAGCGCTCTTGCTAGGCTATCGGGCTTAGCTTCTTCTAAAACCCTGCAGTGTAAGAGGAAGAACTGTGCTTTGGTTACAGCAGGAACGCAAGCCGAATTTCTCCTGTAAGGATGGGGTCTTAATGTATGACTTTGTGGAAGGAATGCGAAGCAGTTTTGGTTTCTCAGTGCCGCTCAGCCTAGGGCAATGAGGCAGATTTGCATGACATGTAGGACGTGAGAGAACACAGTTCCTGGAGCTGTTGGAGTGCTGAGGAAATCTAGCTCTCCCAGGGAAGAGTGCAGTGTGTTGCCCTACACTCAGCATACACTGAGGGACTGGGAAAGGATTCCGGGCCTGGAAGTTTCTTAGCAGCCTAGTGGAGCCTGCCGGTGCTCGGTGTTCGTGCAGGGAATAGGGTGCCCAGGCGAGGTCCTCCGTTTCCTGAAATGCTTACTAACGTTAAAGAAAGCAGACCTAAAGCTAATGCCTCAAGGACTCTGCTCCAAGCTTCCACTTCGGCAGGGCTATTCAAGGCTTTACCTTGAGGAAAGGACTCACGTCAAGTTTCCTTTTAGCTCTAGAGCGTGTCAGGAGGAGCTCCCACCCAGGCTATGAAAGCACCCTGTTGATGTAGAGAACACTTGTTCCTTTCCCAGAGCCCTGCCTGCAGTGACTAGAGACCCGTCCTAAACTGTGATTTAGGTAGCTTCAAGGCAGCATGAATGGAGCACTCAAAATGGGAAAGCAAGGCTTGTGCCATAAGGCCCCCGTTTCCAGCGAACACGTAGCCTACCTCCATGTGATTTCTACCAAGTAGACACTCTAGCTACACACTGGTCCCTTCCTTGAATAAAGTTTATTTGGCACGGAGTTCTGCGTGTAGCCAAACGCCGCCACCAAGGAGCGCTCTTGCTAGGCTATCGGGCTTAGCTTCTTCTAAAACCCTGCAGTGTAAGAGGAAGAACTGTGCTTTGGTTACAGCAGCAAGGCAAGCTGACTTTCTCCTGTAAGGATGGGGTCCTAAGGTATGACTTTGTAGAAGGAATGCAAAGCAGTTTTGGTTTCTCAGTGCCGCTCAGCCTAGGGCAATGAGGCAGATTTGCATGACATGTAGGACGTGAGAGAACACAGTTCCTGGAGCTGTTGGAGTGCTGAGGAAATCTAGCTCTCCCAGGGAAGAGTGCAGTGTGTTGCCCTACACTCAGCATACACTGAGTGACTGGGAAAGGATTCCGGGCCTGGAAGTTTCTTAGCAGCCTAGTGGAGCCTGCCGGTGCTCGGTGTTCGTGCAGGGAATAGGGTGCCCAGGCGAGGTCCTCCGTTTCCTGAAATGCTTACTAACGTTAAAGAAAGCAGACCTAAAGCTAATGCCTCAAGGACTCTGCTCCAAGCTTCCACTTCGGCAGGGCTATTCAAGGCTTTACCTTGAGGAAAGGACTCACGTCAAGTTTCCTTTTAGCTCTAGAGCGTATCAGGAGGAGCTCCCACCCAGGCTATGAAAGCACCCTGTTGATGTAGAGAACACTTGTTCCTTTCCCAGAGCACTGCCTGCAGTGACTAGAGACCCGTCCTAAACTGTGATTTAGGTAGCTTCAAGGCAGCATGAATGGAGCACTCAAAATGGGAAAGCAAGACTTGTGCCGTAAGGCCCCCGTTTCCAGCGAACACGTAGCCTACCTCCATGTGATTTCTACCAAGTAAGTAGACACTCTAGCTACACACTGGTCCCTTCCTTGAATAAAGTTTATTTGGCACGGAGTTCTGCGTGTAGCCAAACGCCTCCCCCAAGGAGCGCTCTTGCTAGGCTATCGGGCTTAGCTTCTTCTAAAACCCTGCAGTGTAAGAGGAAGAACTGTGCTTTGGTTACAGCAGCAAGGCAAGCTGACTTTCTCCTGTAAGAATGGGTTCCTAAGGTATGACTTTGTAGAAGGAATGCAAAGCAGTTTTGGTTTCTCAGTGCCGCTCAGCCTAGGGCAATGAGGCAGATTTGCATGACATGTAGGACGTGAGAGAACACAGTTCCTGGAGCTGTTGGAGTGCTGAGGAAATCTAATTCTCCCAGGGAAGAGTGCAGTGTGTTGCCCTACACTCAGCATACACTGAGTGACTGGGAAAGGTTTCCGTGCCTGGAAGTTTCTTAGCAGCCTAGTGGACCCTGCCGGTGCTCGGTGTTCGTGCAGGGAATAGGGTGCCCAGGCGAGGTCCTCCGTTTCCTGAAATGCTTACTAACGTTAAAGAAAGCAGACCTAAAGCTAATGCCTCAAGGACTCTGCTCCAATCTTCCACTTCGGCAGGGCTATTCAAGGCTTTACCTTGAGGAAAGGACTCACGTCAAGTTTCCTTTTAGCTCTAGAGCGTATCAGGAGGAGCTCCCACCCAGGCTATGAAAGCACCCTGTTGATGTAGAGAAGACTCGTTCCTTTCCCAGAGCCCTGCCTGCAGTGACTAGAGACCCGTCCTAAAACTGTTATTTAGGTAGCTTCAAGGCAGCATGAATGGAGCATTCAAAATGGAAAAGCAAGGCTTGTGCCATAAGGCCCTGTTTCCAGCGAACACGCAGCCTACCTCCTTGTGATTTCTACCAAGTATACACTCTAGCTACACACTGGTCCCTTCCTTGAATAAAGTTTATTTGGCACGGAGTTCTGCGTGTAGCCAACCGCCTCCCCCAAGGAGCGCTCTTGCTAGGCTATCGGGCTTAGCTTCTTCTAAAACCCTGCAGTGTAAGAGGAAGAACTGTGCTTTGGTTACAGCAGGAACGCAAGCCGAATTTCTCCTGTAAGGATGGGGTCTTAATGTATGACTTTGTGGAAGGAATGCGAAGCAGTTTTGGTTTCTCAGTGCCGCTCAGCCTAGGGCAATGAGGCAGATTTGCATGACATGTAGGACGTGAGAGAACACAGTTCCTGGAGCTGTTGGAGTGCTGAGGAAATCTAGCTCTCCCAGGGAAGAGTGCAGTGTGTTGCCCTACACTCAGCATACACTGAGGGACTGGGAAAGGATTCCGGGCCTGGAAGTTTCTTAGCAGCCTAGTGGAGCCTGCCGGTGCTCGGTGTTCGTGCAGGGAATAGGGTGCCCAGGCGAGGTCCTCCGTTTCCTGAAATGCTTACTAACGTTAAAGAAAGCAGACCTAAAGCTAATGCCTCAAGGACTCTGCTCCAAGCTTCCACTTCGGCAGGGCTATTCAAGGCTTTACCTTGAGGAAAGGACTCACGTCAAGTTTCCTTTTAGCTCTAGAGCGTGTCAGGAGGAGCTCCCACCCAGGCTATGAAAGCACCCTGTTGATGTAGAGAACACTTGTTCCTTTCCCAGAGCCCTGCCTGCAGTGACTAGAGACCCGTCCTAAACTGTGATTTAGGTAGCTTCAAGGCAGCATGAATGGAGCACTCAAAATGGGAAAGCAAGGCTTGTGCCATAAGGCCCCCGTTTCCAGCGAACACGTAGCCTACCTCCATGTGATTTCTACCAAGTAGACACTCTAGCTACACACTGGTCCCTTCCTTGAATAAAGTTTATTTGGCACGGAGTTCTGCGTGTAGCCAAACGCCGCCACCAAGGAGCGCTCTTGCTAGGCTATCGGGCTTAGCTTCTTCTAAAACCCTGCAGTGTAAGAGGAAGAACTGTGCTTTGGTTACAGCAGCAAGGCAAGCTGACTTTCTCCTGTAAGGATGGGGTCCTAAGGTATGACTTTGTAGAAGGAATGCAAAGCAGTTTTGGTTTCTCAGTGCCGCTCAGCCTAGGGCAATGAGGCAGATTTGCATGACATGTAGGACGTGAGAGAACACAGTTCCTGGAGCTGTTGGAGTGCTGAGGAAATCTAGCTCTCCCAGGGAAGAGTGCAGTGTGTTGCCCTACACTCAGCATACACTGAGTGACTGGGAAAGGATTCCGGGCCTGGAAGTTTCTTAGCAGCCTAGTGGAGCCTGCCGGTGCTCGGTGTTCTTGCAGGGAATAGGGTGCCCAGGCGAGGTCCTCCGTTTCCTGAAATGCTTACTAACGTTAAAGAAAGCAGACCTAAAGCTAATGCCTCAAGGACTCTGCTCCAAGCTTCCACTTCGGCAGGGCTATTCAAGGCTTTACCTTGAGGAAAGGACTCACGTCAAGTTTCCTTTTAGCTCTAGAGCGTATCAGGAGGAGCTCCCACCCAGGCTATGAAAGCACCCTGTTGATGTAGAGAAGACTTGTTCCTTTCCCAGAGCACTGCCTGCAGTGACTAGAGACCCGTCCTAAACTGTGATTTAGGTAGCTTCAAGGCAGCATGAATGGAGCACTCAAAATGGGAAAGCAAGGCTTGTGCCATAAGGCCCCCGTTTCCAGCGAACACGTAGCCTACCTCCATGTGATTTCTACCAAGTAAGTAGACACTCTAGCTACACACTGGTCCCTTCCTTGAATAAAGTTTATTTGGCACGGAGTTCTGCGTGTAGCCAAACGCCTCCCCCAAGGAGCGCTCTTGCTAGGCTATCGGGTTTAGCTTCTTCTAAAACCCTGCAGTGTAAGAGGAAGAACTGTGCTTTGGTTACAGCAGCAAGGCAAGCTGACTTTCTCCTGTAAGGATGGGGTCCTAAGGTATGACTTTGTAGAAGGAATGCAAAGCAGTTTTGGTTTCTCAGTGCCGCTCAGCCTAGGGCAATGAGGCAGATTTGCATGACATGTAGGACGTGAGAGAACACAGTTCCTGGAGCTGTTGGAGTGCTGAGGAAATCTAGCTCTCCCAGGGAAGAGTGCAGTGTGTTGCCCTACACTCAGCATACACTGAGTGACTGGGAAAGGATTCCGGGCCTGGAAGTTTCTTAGCAGCCTAGTGGAGCCTGCCGGTGCTCGGTGTTCGTGCAGGGAATAGGGTGCCCAGGCGAGGTCCTCCGTTTCCTGAAATGCTTACTAACGTTAAAGAAAGCAGACCTAAAGCTAATGCCTCAAGGACTCTGCTCCAAGCTTCCACTTCGGCAGGGCTATTCAAGCCTTTACCTTGAGGAAAGGACTCACGTCAAGTTTCCTTTTAGCTCTAGAGCGTATCAGGAGGAGCTCCCACCCAGGCTATGAAAGCACCCTGTTGATGTAGAGAACACTTGTTCCTTTCCCAGAGCACTGCCTGCAGTGACTAGAGACCCGTCCTAAACTGTGATTTAGGTAGCTTCAAGGCAGCATGAATGGAGCACTCAAAATGGGAAAGCAAGACTTGTGCCGTAAGGCCCCCGTTTACAGCGAACACGTAGCCTACCTCCATGTGATTTCTACCAAGTAAGTAGACACTCTAGCTACACACTGGTCCCTTCCTTGAATAAAGTTTATTTGGCACGGAGTTCTGCGTGTAGCCAAACGCCTCCCCCAAGGAGCGCTCTTGCTAGGCTATCGGGCTTAGCTTCTTCTAAAACCCTGCAGTGTAAGAGGAAGAACTGTGCTTTGTTTACAGCAGGAACGCAAGCCGAATTTCTCCTGTAAGGATGGGGTCTTAATGTATGACTTTGTGGAAGGAATGCGAAGCAGTTTTGGTTTCTCAGTGCCGCTCAGCCTAGGGCAATGAGGCAGATTGGCATGACATGTAGGACGTGAGAGAACACAGTTCCTGGAGCTGTTGGAGTGCTGAGGAAATCTAGCTCTCCCAGGGAAGAGTGCAGTGTGTTGCCCTACACTCAGCATACACTGAGTGACTGGGAAAGGATTCCGGGCCTGGAAGTTTCTTAGCAGCCTAGTGGAGCCTGCCGGTGCTCGGTGTTCGTGCAGGGAATAGGGTGCCCAGGCGAGGTCCTCCGTTTCCTGAAATGCTTACTAACGTTAAAGAAAGCAGACCTAAAGCTAATGCCTCAAGGACTCTGCTCCAAGCTTCCACTTCGGCAGGGCTATTCAAGGCTTTACCTTGAGGAAAGGACTCACGTCAAGTTTCCTTTTAGCTCTAGAGCGTATCAGGAGGAGCTCCCACCCAGGCTATGAAAGCACCCTGTTGATGTAGAGAAGACTTGTTCCTTTCCCAGAGCACTGCCTGCAGTGACTAGAGACCCGTCCTAAACTGTTATTTAGGTAGCTTCAAGGCAGCATGAATGGAGCACTCAAAATGGGAAAGCAAGGCTTGTGCCATAAGGCCCCCGTTTCCAGCGAACACGTAGCCTACCTCCATGTGATTTCTACCAAGTAAGTAGACACTCTAGCTACACACTGGTCCCTTCCTTGAATAAAGTTTATTTGGCACGGAGTTCTGCGTGTAGCCAAACGCCTCCCCCAAGGAGCGCTCTTGCTAGGCTATCGGGTTTAGCTTCTTCTAAAACCCTGCAGTGTAAGAGGAAGAACTGTGCTTTGGTTACAGCAGCAAGGCAAGCTGACTTTCTCCTGTAAGGATGGGGTCCTAAGGTATGACTTTGTAGAAGGAATGCAAAGCAGTTTTGGTTTCTCAGTGCCGCTCAGCCTAGGGCGATGAGGCAGATTTGCATGACATGTAGGACGTGAGAGAACACAGTTCCTGGAGCTGTTGGAGTGCTGAGGAAATCTAGCTCTCCCAGGGAAGAGTGCAGTGTGTTGCCCTACACTCAGCATACACTGAGTGACTGGGAAAGGATTCCGGGCCTGGAAGTTTCTTAGCAGCCTAGTGGAGCCTGCCGGTGCTCGGTGTTCGTGCAGGGAATAGGGTGCCCAGGCGAGGTCCTCCGTTTCCTGAAATGCTTACTAACGTTAAAGAAAGCAGACCTAAAGCTAATGCCTCAAGGACTCTGCTCCAAGCTTCCACTTCGGCAGGGCTATTCAAGGCTTTACCTTGAGGAAAGGACTCACGTCAAGTTTCCTTTTAGCTCTAGAGCGTATCAGGAGGAGCTCCCACCCAGGCTATGAAAGCACCCTGTTGATGTAGAGAACACTTGTTCCTTTCCCAGAGCACTGCCTGCAGTGACTAGAGACCCGTCCTAAACTGTGATTTAGGTAGCTTCAAGGCAGCATGAATGGAGCACTCAAAATGGGAAAGCAAGACTTGTGCCGTAAGGCCCCCGTTTACAGCGAACACGTAGCCTACCTCCATGTGATTTCTACCAAGTAAGTAGACACTCTAGCTACACACTGGTCCCTTCCTTGAATAAAGTTTATTTGGCACGGAGTTCTGCGTGTAGCCAAACGCCTCCCCCAAGGAGCGCTCTTGCTAGGCTATCGGGCTTAGCTTCTTCTAAAACCCTGCAGTGTAAGAGGAAGAACTGTGCTTTGGTTACAGCAGCAAGGCAAGCTGACTTTCTCCTGTAAGAATGGGTTCCTAAGGTATGACTTTGTAGAAGGAATGCAAAGCAGTTTTGGTTTCTCAGTGCCGCTCAGCCTAGGGCAATGAGGCAGATTTGCATGACATGTAGGACGTGAGAGAACACAGTTCCTGGAGCTGTTGGAGTGCTGAGGAAATCTAATTCTCCCAGGGAAGAGTGCAGTGTGTTGCCCTACACTCAGCATACACTGAGTGACTGGGAAAGGTTTCCGGGCCTGGAAGTTTCTTAGCAGCCTAGTGGACCCTGCCGGTGCTCGGTGTTCGTGCAGGGAATAGGGTGCCCAGGCGAGGTCCTCCGTTTCCTGAAATGCTTACTAACGTTAAAGAAAGCAGACCTAAAGCTAATGCCTCAAGGACTCTGCTCCAATCTTCCACTTCGGCAGGGCTATTCAAGGCTTTACCTTGAGGAAAGGACTCACGTCAAGTTTCCTTTTAGCTCTAGAGCGTATCAGGAGGAGCTCCCACCCAGGCTATGAAAGCACCCTGTTGATGTAGAGAAGACTCGTTCCTTTCCCAGAGCCCTGCCTGCAGTGACTAGAGACCCGTCCTAAAACTGTTATTTAGGTAGCTTCAAGGCAGCATGAATGGAGCATTCAAAATGGAAAAGCAAGGCTTGTGCCATAAGGCCCTGTTTCCAGCGAACACGCAGCCTACCTCCTTGTGATTTCTACCAAGTATACACTCTAGCTACACACTGGTCCCTTCCTTGAATAAAGTTTATTTGGCACGGAGTTCTGCGTGTAGCCAACCGCCTCCCCCAAGGAGCGCTCTTGCTAGGCTATCGGGCTTAGCTTCTTCTAAAACCCTGCAGTGTAAGAGGAAGAACTGTGCTTTGGTTACAGCAGGAACGCAAGCCGAATTTCTCCTGTAAGGATGGGGTCTTAATGTATGACTTTGTGGAAGGAATGCGAAGCAGTTTTGGTTTCTCAGTGCCGCTCAGCCTAGGGCAATGAGGCAGATTTGCATGACATGTAGGACGTGAGAGAACACAGTTCCTGGAGCTGTTGGAGTGCTGAGGAAATCTAGCTCTCCCAGGGAAGAGTGCAGTGTGTTGCCCTACACTCAGCATACACTGAGGGACTGGGAAAGGATTCCGGGCCTGGAAGTTTCTTAGCAGCCTAGTGGAGCCTGCCGGTGCTCGGTGTTCGTGCAGGGAATAGGGTGCCCAGGCGAGGTCCTCCGTTTCCTGAAATGCTTACTAACGTTAAAGAAAGCAGACCTAAAGCTAATGCCTCAAGGACTCTGCTCCAAGCTTCCACTTCGGCAGGGCTATTCAAGGCTTTACCTTGAGGAAAGGACTCACGTCAAGTTTCCTTTTAGCTCTAGAGCGTGTCAGGAGGAGCTCCCACCCAGGCTATGAAAGCACCCTGTTGATGTAGAGAACACTTGTTCCTTTCCCAGAGCCCTGCCTGCAGTGACTAGAGACCCGTCCTAAACTGTGATTTAGGTAGCTTCAAGGCAGCATGAATGGAGCACTCAAAATGGGAAAGCAAGGCTTGTGCCATAAGGCCCCCGTTTCCAGCGAACACGTAGCCTACCTCCATGTGATTTCTACCAAGTAGACACTCTAGCTACACACTGGTCCCTTCCTTGAATAAAGTTTATTTGGCACGGAGTTCTGCGTGTAGCCAAACGCCTCCACCAAGGAGCGCTCTTGCTAGGCTATCGGGCTTAGCTTCTTCTAAAACCCTGCAGTGTAAGAGGAAGAACTGTGCTTTGGTTACAGCAGCAAGGCAAGCTGACTTTCTCCTGTAAGGATGGGGTCCTAAGGTATGACTTTGTAGAAGGAATGCAAAGCAGTTTTGGTTTCTCAGTGCCGCTCAGCCTAGGGCAATGAGGCAGATTTGCATGACATGTAGGACGTGAGAGAACACAGTTCCTGGAGCTGTTGGAGTGCTGAGGAAATCTAGCTCTCCCAGGGAAGAGTGCAGTGTGTTGCCCTACACTCAGCATACACTGAGTGACTGGGAAAGGATTCCGGGCCTGGAAGTTTCTTAGCAGCCTAGTGGAGCCTGCCGGTGCTCGGTGTTCTTGCAGGGAATAGGGTGCCCAGGCGAGGTCCTCCGTTTCCTGAAATGCTTACTAACGTTAAAGAAAGCAGACCTAAAGCTAATGCCTCAAGGACTCTGCTCCAAGCTTCCACTTCGGCAGGGCTATTCAAGGCTTTACCTTGAGGAAAGGACTCACGTCAAGTTTCCTTTTAGCTCTAGAGCGTATCAGGAGGAGCTCCCACCCAGGCTATGAAAGCACCCTGTTGATGTAGAGAAGACTTGTTCCTTTCCCAGAGCACTGCCTGCAGTGACTAGAGACCCGTCCTAAACTGTGATTTAGGTAGCTTCAAGGCAGCATGAATGGAGCACTCAAAATGGGAAAGCAAGGCTTGTGCCATAAGGCCCCCGTTTCCAGCGAACACGTAGCCTACCTCCATGTGATTTCTACCAAGTAAGTAGACACTCTAGCTACACACTGGTCCCTTCCTTGAATAAAGTTTATTTGGCACGGAGTTCTGCGTGTAGCCAAACGCCTCCCCCAAGGAGCGCTCTTGCTAGGCTATCGGGTTTAGCTTCTTCTAAAACCCTGCAGTGTAAGAGGAAGAACTGTGCTTTGGTTACAGCAGCAAGGCAAGCTGACTTTCTCCTGTAAGGATGGGGTCCTAAGGTATGACTTTGTAGAAGGAATGCAAAGCAGTTTTGGTTTCTCAGTGCCGCTCAGCCTAGGGCAATGAGGCAGATTTGCATGACATGTAGGACGTGAGAGAACACAGTTCCTGGAGCTGTTGGAGTGCTGAGGAAATCTAGCTCTCCCAGGGAAGAGTGCAGTGTGTTGCCCTACACTCAGCATACACTGAGTGACTGGGAAAGGATTCCGGGCCTGGAAGTTTCTTAGCAGCCTAGTGGAGCCTGCCGGTGCTCGGTGTTCGTGCAGGGAATAGGGTGCCCAGGCGAGGTCCTCCGTTTCCTGAAATGCTTACTAACGTTAAAGAAAGCAGACCTAAAGCTAATGCCTCAAGGACTCTGCTCCAAGCTTCCACTTCGGCAGGGCTATTCAAGCCTTTACCTTGAGGAAAGGACTCACGTCAAGTTTCCTTTTAGCTCTAGAGCGTATCAGGAGGAGCTCCCACCCAGGCTATGAAAGCACCCTGTTGATGTAGAGAACACTTGTTCCTTTCCCAGAGCACTGCCTGCAGTGACTAGAGACCCGTCCTAAACTGTGATTTAGGTAGCTTCAAGGCAGCATGAATGGAGCACTCAAAATGGGAAAGCAAGACTTGTGCCGTAAGGCCCCCGTTTACAGCGAACACGTAGCCTACCTCCATGTGATTTCTACCAAGTAAGTAGACACTCTAGCTACACACTGGTCCCTTCCTTGAATAAAGTTTATTTGGCACGGAGTTCTGCGTGTAGCCAAACGCCTCCCCCAAGGAGCGCTCTTGCTAGGCTATCGGGCTTAGCTTCTTCTAAAACCCTGCAGTGTAAGAGGAAGAACTGTGCTTTGGTTACAGCAGCAAGGCAAGCTGACTTTCTCCTGTAAGAATGGGTTCCTAAGGTATGACTTTGTAGAAGGAATGCAAAGCAGTTTTGGTTTCTCAGTGCCGCTCAGCCTAGGGCAATGAGGCAGATTTGCATGACATGTAGGACGTGAGAGAACACAGTTCCTGGAGCTGTTGGAGTGCTGAGGAAATCTAGCTCTCCCAGGGAAGAGTGCAGTGTGTTGCCCTACACTCAGCATACACTGAGTGACTGGGAAAGGTTTCCGGGCCTGGAAGTTTCTTAGCAGCCTAGTGGACCCTGCCGGTGCTCGGTGTTCGTGCAGGGAATAGGGTGCCCAGGCGAGGTCCTCCGTTTCCTGAAATGCTTACTAACGTTAAAGAAAGCAGACCTAAAGCTAATGCCTCAAGGACTCTGCTCCAAGCTTCCACTTCGGCAGGGCTATTCAAGGCTTTACCTTGAGGAAAGGACTCACGTCAAGTTTCCTTTTAGCTCTAGAGCGTGTCAGGAGGAGCTCCCACCCAGGCTATGAAAGCACCCTGTTGATGTAGAGAACACTTGTTCCTTTCCCAGAGCCCTGCCTGCAGTGACTAGAGACCCGTCCTAAACTGTGATTTAGGTAGCTTCAAGGCAGCATGAATGGAGCACTCAAAATGGGAAAGCAAGGCTTGTGCCATAAGGCCCCCGTTTCCAGCGAACACGTAGCCTACCTCCATGTGATTTCTACCAAGTAGACACTCTAGCTACACACTGGTCCCTTCCTTGAATAAAGTTTATTTGGCACGGAGTTCTGCGTGTAGCCAACCGCCTCCACCAAGGAGCGCTCTTGCTAGGCTATCGGGCTTAGCTTCTTCTAAAACCCTGCAGTGTAAGAGGAAGAACTGTGCTTTGGTTACAGCAGCAAGGCAAGCTGACTTTCTCCTGTAAGGATGGGGTCCTAAGGTATGACTTTGTAGAAGGAATGCAAAGCAGTTTTGGTTTCTCAGTGCCGCTCAGCCTAGGGCAATGAGGCAGATTTGCATGACATGTAGGACGTGAGAGAACACAGTTCCTGGAGCTGTTGGAGTGCTGAGGAAATCTAGCTCTCCCAGGGAAGAGTGCAGTGTGTTGCCCTACACTCAGCATACACTGAGTGACTGGGAAAGGATTCCGGGCCTGGAAGTTTCTTAGCAGCCTAGTGGAGCCTGCCGGTGCTCGGTGTTCTTGCAGGGAATAGGGTGCCCAGGCGAGGTCCTCCGTTTCCTGAAATGCTTACTAACGTTAAAGAAAGCAGACCTAAAGCTAATGCCTCAAGGACTCTGCTCCAAGCTTCCACTTCGGCAGGGCTATTCAAGGCTTTACCTTGAGGAAAGGACTCACGTCAAGTTTCCTTTTAGCTCTAGAGCGTATCAGGAGGAGCTCCCACCCAGGCTATGAAAGCACCCTGTTGATGTAGAGAAGACTTGTTCCTTTCCCAGAGCACTGCCTGCAGTGACTAGAGACCCGTCCTAAACTGTGATTTAGGTAGCTTCAAGGCAGCATGAATGGAGCACTCAAAATGGGAAAGCAAGGCTTGTGCCATAAGGCCCCCGTTTCCAGCGAACACGTAGCCTACCTCCATGTGATTTCTACCAAGTAAGTAGACACTCTAGCTACACACTGGTCCCTTCCTTGAATAAAGTTTATTTGGCACGGAGTTCTGCGTGTAGCCAAACGCCTCCCCCAAGGAGCGCTCTTGCTAGGCTATCGGGTTTAGCTTCTTCTAAAACCCTGCAGTGTAAGAGGAAGAACTGTGCTTTGGTTACAGCAGCAAGGCAAGCTGACTTTCTCCTGTAAGGATGGGGTCCTAAGGTATGACTTTGTAGAAGGAATGCAAAGCAGTTTTGGTTTCTCAGTGCCGCTCAGCCTAGGGCAATGAGGCAGATTTGCATGACATGTAGGACGTGAGAGAACACAGTTCCTGGAGCTGTTGGAGTGCTGAGGAAATCTAGCTCTCCCAGGGAAGAGTGCAGTGTGTTGCCCTACACTCAGCATACACTGAGTGACTGGGAAAGGATTCCGGGCCTGGAAGTTTCTTAGCAGCCTAGTGGAGCCTGCCGGTGCTCGGTGTTCGTGCAGGGAATAGGGTGCCCAGGCGAGGTCCTCCGTTTCCTGAAATGCTTACTAACGTTAAAGAAAGCAGACCTAAAGCTAATGCCTCAAGGACTCTGCTCCAAGCTTCCACTTCGGCAGGGCTATTCAAGGCTTTACCTTGAGGAAAGGACTCACGTCAAGTTTCCTTTTAGCTCTAGAGCGTATCAGGAGGAGCTCCCACCCAGGCTATGAAAGCACCCTGTTGATGTAGAGAACACTTGTTCCTTTCCCAGAGCACTGCCTGCAGTGACTAGAGACCCGTCCTAAACTGTGATTTAGGTAGCTTCAAGGCAGCATGAATGGAGCACTCAAAATGGGAAAGCAAGACTTGTGCCGTAAGGCCCCCGTTTACAGCGAACACGTAGCCTACCTCCATGTGATTTCTACCAAGTAAGTAGACACTCTAGCTACACACTGGTCCCTTCCTTGAATAAAGTTTATTTGGCACGGAGTTCTGCGTGTAGCCAAACGCCTCCCCCAAGGAGCGCTCTTGCTAGGCTATCGGGCTTAGCTTCTTCTAAAACCCTGCAGTGTAAGAGGAAGAACTGTGCTTTGGTTACAGCAGCAAGGCAAGCTGACTTTCTCCTGTAAGAATGGGTTCCTAAGGTATGACTTTGTAGAAGGAATGCAAAGCAGTTTTGGTTTCTCAGTGCCTCTCAGCCTAGGGCAATGAGGCAGATTTGCATGACATGTAGGACGTGAGAGAACACAGTTCCTGGAGCTGTTGGAGTGCTGAGGAAATCTAGCTCTCCCAGGGAAGAGTGCAGTGTGTTGCCCTACACTCAGCATACACTGAGTGACTGGGAAAGGTTTCCGGGCCTGGAAGTTTCTTAGCAGCCTAGTGGACCCTGCCGGTGCTCGGTGTTCGTGCAGGGAATAGGGTGCCCAGGCGAGGTCCTCCGTTTCCTGAAATGCTTACTAACGTTAAAGAAAGCAGACCTAAAGCTAATGCCTCAAGGACTCTGCTCCAATCTTCCACTTCGGCAGGGCTATTCAAGGCTTTACCTTGAGGAAAGGACTCACGTCAAGTTTCCTTTTAGCTCTAGAGCGTATCAGGAGGAGCTCCCACCCAGGCTATGAAAGCACCCTGTTGATGTAGAGAAGACTCGTTCCTTTCCCAGAGCCCTGCCTGCAGTGACTAGAGACCCGTCCTAAAACTGTGATTTAGGTAGCTTCAAGGCAGCATGAATGGAGCATTCAAAATGGAAAAGCAAGGCTTGTGCCATAAGGCCCTGTTTCCAGCGAACACGCAGCCTACCTCCTTGTGATTTCTACCAAGTATACACTCTAGCTACACACTGTTCCCTTCCTTGAATAAAGTTTATTTGGCACGGAGTTCTGCGTGTAGCCAACCGCCTCCCCCAAGGAGCGCTCTTGCTAGGCTATCGGGCTTAGCTTCTTCTAAAACCCTGCAGTGTAAGAGGAAGAACTGTGCTTTGTTTACAGCAGGAACGCAAGCCGAATTTCTCCTGTAAGGATGGGGTCTTAATGTATGACTTTGTGGAAGGAATGCGAAGCAGTTTTGGTTTCTCAGTGCCTCTCAGCCTAGGGCAATGAGGCAGATTGGCATGACATGTAGGACGTGAGAGAACACAGTTCCTGGAGCTGTTGGAGTGCTGAGGAAATCTAGCTCTCCCAGGGAAGAGTGCAGTGTGTTGCCCTACACTCAGCATACACTGAGTGACTGGGAAAGGATTCCGGGCCTGGAAGTTTCTTAGCAGCCTAGTGGAGCCTGCCGGTGCTCGGTGTTCGTGCAGGGAATAGGGTGCCCAGGCGAGGTCCTCCGTTTCCTGAAATGCTTACTAACGTTAAAGAAAGCAGACCTAAAGCTAATGCCTCAAGGACTCTGCTCCAAGCTTCCACTTCGGCAGGGCTATTCAAGGCTTTACCTTGAGGAAAGGACTCACGTCAAGTTTCCTTTTAGCTCTAGAGCGTGTCAGGAGGAGCTCCCACCCAGGCTATGAAAGCACCCTGTTGATGTAGAGAACACTTGTTCCTTTCCCAGAGCCCTGCCTGCAGTGACTAGAGACCCGTCCTAAACTGTGATTTAGGTAGCTTCAAGGCAGCATGAATGGAGCACTCAAAATGGGAAAGCAAGGCTTGTGCCATAAGGCCCCCGTTTCCAGCGAACACGTAGCCTACCTCCATGTGATTTCTACCAAGTAGACACTCTAGCTACACACTGGTCCCTTCCTTGAATAAAGTTTATTTGGCACGGAGTTCTGCGTGTAGCCAAACGCCTCCACCAAGGAGCGCTCTTGCTAGGCTATCGGGCTTAGCTTCTTCTAAAACCCTGCAGTGTAAGAGGAAGAACTGTGCTTTGGTTACAGCAGCAAGGCAAGCTGACTTTCTCCTGTAAGGATGGGGTCCTAAGGTATGACTTTGTAGAAGGAATGCAAAGCAGTTTTGGTTTCTCAGTGCCGCTCAGCCTAGGGCAATGAGGCAGATTTGCATGACATGTAGGACGTGAGAGAACACAGTTCCTGGAGCTGTTGGAGTGCTGAGGAAATCTAGCTCTCCCAGGGAAGAGTGCAGTGTGTTGCCCTACACTCAGCATACACTGAGTGACTGGGAAAGGATTCCGGGCCTGGAAGTTTCTTAGCAGCCTAGTGGAGCCTGCCGGTGCTCGGTGTTCTTGCAGGGAATAGGGTGCCCAGGCGAGGTCCTCCGTTTCCTGAAATGCTTACTAACGTTAAAGAAAGCAGACCTAAAGCTAATGCCTCAAGGACTCTGCTCCAAGCTTCCACTTCGGCAGGGCTATTCAAGGCTTTACCTTGAGGAAAGGACTCACGTCAAGTTTCCTTTTAGCTCTAGAGCGTATCAGGAGGAGCTCCCACCCAGGCTATGAAAGCACCCTGTTGATGTAGAGAAGACTTGTTCCTTTCCCAGAGCACTGCCTGCAGTGACTAGAGACCCGTCCTAAACTGTGATTTAGGTAGCTTCAAGGCAGCATGAATGGAGCACTCAAAATGGGAAAGCAAGGCTTGTGCCATAAGGCCCCCGTTTCCAGCGAACACGTAGCCTACCTCCATGTGATTTCTACCAAGTAAGTAGACACTCTAGCTACACACTGGTCCCTTCCTTGAATAAAGTTTATTTGGCACGGAGTTCTGCGTGTAGCCAAACGCCTCCCCCAAGGAGCGCTCTTGCTAGGCTATCGGGTTTAGCTTCTTCTAAAACCCTGCAGTGTAAGAGGAAGAACTGTGCTTTGGTTACAGCAGCAAGGCAAGCTGACTTTCTCCTGTAAGGATGGGGTCCTAAGGTATGACTTTGTAGAAGGAATGCAAAGCAGTTTTGGTTTCTCAGTGCCGCTCAGCCTAGGGCAATGAGGCAGATTTGCATGACATGTAGGACGTGAGAGAACACAGTTCCTGGAGCTGTTGGAGTGCTGAGGAAATCTAGCTCTCCCAGGGAAGAGTGCAGTGTGTTGCCCTACACTCAGCATACACTGAGTGACTGGGAAAGGATTCCGGGCCTGGAAGTTTCTTAGCAGCCTAGTGGAGCCTGCCGGTGCTCGGTGTTCGTGCAGGGAATAGGGTGCCCAGGCGAGGTCCTCCGTTTCCTGAAATGCTTACTAACGTTAAAGAAAGCAGACCTAAAGCTAATGCCTCAAGGACTCTGCTCCAAGCTTCCACTTCGGCAGGGCTATTCAAGCCTTTACCTTGAGGAAAGGACTCACGTCAAGTTTCCTTTTAGCTCTAGAGCGTATCAGGAGGAGCTCCCACCCAGGCTATGAAAGCACCCTGTTGATGTAGAGAACACTTGTTCCTTTCCCAGAGCACTGCCTGCAGTGACTAGAGACCCGTCCTAAACTGTGATTTAGGTAGCTTCAAGGCAGCATGAATGGAGCACTCAAAATGGGAAAGCAAGACTTGTGCCGTAAGGCCCCCGTTTACAGCGAACACGTAGCCTACCTCCATGTGATTTCTACCAAGTAAGTAGACACTCTAGCTACACACTGGTCCCTTCCTTGAATAAAGTTTATTTGGCACGGAGTTCTGCGTGTAGCCAAACGCCTCCCCCAAGGAGCGCTCTTGCTAGGCTATCGGGCTTAGCTTCTTCTAAAACCCTGCAGTGTAAGAGGAAGAACTGTGCTTTGGTTACAGCAGCAAGGCAAGCTGACTTTCTCCTGTAAGAATGGGTTCCTAAGGTATGACTTTGTAGAAGGAATGCAAAGCAGTTTTGGTTTCTCAGTGCCTCTCAGCCTAGGGCAATGAGGCAGATTTGCATGACATGTAGGACGTGAGAGAACACAGTTCCTGGAGCTGTTGGAGTGCTGAGGAAATCTAGCTCTCCCAGGGAAGAGTGCAGTGTGTTGCCCTACACTCAGCATACACTGAGTGACTGGGAAAGGTTTCCGGGCCTGGAAGTTTCTTAGCAGCCTAGTGGACCCTGCCGGTGCTCGGTGTTCGTGCAGGGAATAGGGTGCCCAGGCGAGGTCCTCCGTTTCCTGAAATGCTTACTAACGTTAAAGAAAGCAGACCTAAAGCTAATGCCTCAAGGACTCTGCTCCAATCTTCCACTTCGGCAGGGCTATTCAAGGCTTTACCTTGAGGAAAGGACTCACGTCAAGTTTCCTTTTAGCTCTAGAGCGTATCAGGAGGAGCTCCCACCCAGGCTATGAAAGCACCCTGTTGATGTAGAGAAGACTCGTTCCTTTCCCAGAGCCCTGCCTGCAGTGACTAGAGACCCGTCCTAAAACTGTGATTTAGGTAGCTTCAAGGCAGCATGAATGGAGCATTCAAAATGGAAAAGCAAGGCTTGTGCCATAAGGCCCTGTTTCCAGCGAACACGCAGCCTACCTCCTTGTGATTTCTACCAAGTATACACTCTAGCTACACACTGTTCCCTTCCTTGAATAAAGTTTATTTGGCACGGAGTTCTGCGTGTAGCCAACCGCCTCCCCCAAGGAGCGCTCTTGCTAGGCTATCGGGCTTAGCTTCTTCTAAAACCCTGCAGTGTAAGAGGAAGAACTGTGCTTTGTTTACAGCAGGAACGCAAGCCGAATTTCTCCTGTAAGGATGGGGTCTTAATGTATGACTTTGTGGAAGGAATGCGAAGCAGTTTTGGTTTCTCAGTGCCTCTCAGCCTAGGGCAATGAGGCAGATTGGCATGACATGTAGGACGTGAGAGAACACAGTTCCTGGAGCTGTTGGAGTGCTGAGGAAATCTAGCTCTCCCAGGGAAGAGTGCAGTGTGTTGCCCTACACTCAGCATACACTGAGTGACTGGGAAAGGATTCCGGGCCTGGAAGTTTCTTAGCAGCCTAGTGGAGCCTGCCGGTGCTCGGTGTTCGTGCAGGGAATAGGGTGCCCAGGCGAGGTCCTCCGTTTCCTGAAATGCTTACTAACGTTAAAGAAAGCAGACCTAAAGCTAATGCCTCAAGGACTCTGCTCCAAGCTTCCACTTCGGCAGGGCTATTCAAGGCTTTACCTTGAGGAAAGGACTCACGTCAAGTTTCCTTTTAGCTCTAGAGCGTGTCAGGAGGAGCTCCCACCCAGGCTATGAAAGCACCCTGTTGATGTAGAGAACACTTGTTCCTTTCCCAGAGCCCTGCCTGCAGTGACTAGAGACCCGTCCTAAACTGTGATTTAGGTAGCTTCAAGGCAGCATGAATGGAGCACTCAAAATGGGAAAGCAAGGCTTGTGCCATAAGGCCCCCGTTTCCAGCGAACACGTAGCCTACCTCCATGTGATTTCTACCAAGTAAGTAGACACTCTAGCTACACACTGGTCCCTTCCTTGAATAAAGTTTATTTGGCACGGCGTTCTGCGTGTAGCCAAACGCCTCCCCCAAGGAGCGCTCTTGCTAGGCTATCGGGCTTAGCTTCTTCTAAAACCCTGCAGTGTAAGAGGAAGAACTGTGCTTTGGTTACAGCAGCAAGGCAAGCTGACTTTCTCCTGTAAGGATGGGGTCCTAAGGTATGACTTTGTAGAAGGAATGCAAAGCAGTTTTGGTTTCTCAGTGCCGCTCAGCCTAGGGCAATGAGGCAGATTGGCATGACATGTAGGACGTGAGAGAACACAGTTCCTGGAGCTGTTGGAGTGCTGAGGAAATCTAGCTCTCCCAGGGAAGAGTGCAGTGTGTTGCCCTACACTCAGCATACACTGAGTGACTGGGAAAGGATTCCGGGCCTGGAAGTTTCTTAGCAGCCTAGTGGAGCCTGCCGGTGCTCGGTGTTCGTGCAGGGAATAGGGTGCCCAGGCGAGGTCCTCCGTTTCCTGAAATGCTTACTAACGTTAAAGAAAGCAGACCTAAAGCTAATGCCTCAAGGACTCTGCTCCAAGCTTCCACTTCGGCAGGGCTATTCAAGGCTTTACCTTGAGGAAAGGACTCACGTCAAGTTTCCTTTTAGCTCTAGAGCGTGTCAGGAGGAGCTCCCACCCAGGCTATGAAAGCACCCTGTTGATGTAGAGAACACTTGTTCCTTTCCCAGAGCCCTGCCTGCAGTGACTAGAGACCCGTCCTAAACTGTGATTTAGGTAGCTTCAAGGCAGCATGAATGGAGCACTCAAAATGGGAAAGCAAGGCTTGTGCCATAAGGCCCCCGTTTCCAGCGAACACGTAGCCTACCTCCATGTGATTTCTACCAAGTAGACACTCTAGCTACACACTGGTCCCTTCCTTGAATAAAGTTTATTTGGCACGGAGTTCTGCGTGTAGCCAAACGCCTCCACCAAGGAGCGCTCTTGCTAGGCTATCGGGCTTAGCTTCTTCTAAAACCCTGCAGTGTAAGAGGAAGAACTGTGCTTTGGTTACAGCAGCAAGGCAAGCTGACTTTCTCCTGTAAGGATGGGGTCCTAAGGTATGACTTTGTAGAAGGAATGCAAAGCAGTTTTGGTTTCTCAGTGCCGCTCAGCCTAGGGCAATGAGGCAGATTTGCATGACATGTAGGACGTGAGAGAACACAGTTCCTGGAGCTGTTGGAGTGCTGAGGAAATCTAGCTCTCCCAGGGAAGAGTGCAGTGTGTTGCCCTACACTCAGCATACACTGAGTGACTGGGAAAGGATTCCGGGCCTGGAAGTTTCTTAGCAGCCTAGTGGAGCCTGCCGGTGCTCGGTGTTCTTGCAGGGAATAGGGTGCCCAGGCGAGGTCCTCCGTTTCCTGAAATGCTTACTAACGTTAAAGAAAGCAGACCTAAAGCTAATGCCTCAAGGACTCTGCTCCAAGCTTCCACTTCGGCAGGGCTATTCAAGGCTTTACCTTGAGGAAAGGACTCACGTCAAGTTTCCTTTTAGCTCTAGAGCGTATCAGGAGGAGCTCCCACCCAGGCTATGAAAGCACCCTGTTGATGTAGAGAAGACTCGTTCCTTTCCCAGAGCCCTGCCTGCAGTGACTAGAGACCCGTCCTAAAACTGTGATTTAGGTAGCTTCAAGGCAGCATGAATGGAGCATTCAAAATGGGAAAGCAAGGCTTGTGCCATAAGGCCCTGTTTCCAGCGAACACGCAGCCTACCTCCTTGTGATTTCTACCAAGTATACACTCTAGCTACACACTGGTCCCTTCCTTGAATAAAGTTTATTTGGCACGGAGTTCTGCGTGTAGCCAACCGCCTCCCCCAAGGAGCGCTCTTGCTAGGCTATCGGGTTTAGCTTCTTCTAAAACCCTGCAGTGTAAGAGGAAGAACTGTGCTTTGTTTACAGCAGCAACGCAAGCCGAATTTCTCCTGTAAGGATGGGGTCTTAATGTATGACTTTGTGGAAGGAATGCGAAGCAGTTTTGGTTTCTCAGTGCCGCTCAGCCTAGGGCAATGAGGCAGATTTGCATGACATGTAGGACGTGAGAGAACACAGTTCCTGGAGCTGTTGGAGTGCTGAGGAAATCTAGCTCTCCCAGGGAAGAGTGCAGTGTGTTGCCCTACACTCAGCATACACTGAGTGACTGGGAAAGGATTCCGGGCCTGGAAGTTTCTTAGCAGCCTAGTGGAGCCTGCCGGTGCTCGGTGTTCGTGCAGGGAATAGGGTGCCCAGGCGAGGTCCTCCGTTTCCTTAAATGCTTACTAACGTTAAAGAAAGCAGACCTAAAGCTAATGCCTCAAGGACTCTGCTCCAAGCTTCCACTTCGGCAGGGCTATTCAAGGCTTTACCTTGAGGAAAGGACTCACGTCAAGTTTCCTTTTAGCTCTAGAGCGTATCAGGAGGAGCTCCCACCCAGGCTATGAAAGCACCCTGTTGATGTACAGAACACTTGTTCCTTTCCCAGAGCCCTGCCTGCAGTGACTAGAGACCCGTCCTAAACTGTGATTTAGGTAGCTTCAAGGCAGCATGAATGGAGCACTCAAAATGGGAAAGCAAGGCTTGTGCCATAAGGCCCCCGTTTCCAGCGAACACGTAGCCTACCTCCATGTGATTTCTACCAAGTAAGTAGACACTCTAGCTACACACTGGTCCCTTCCTTGAATAAAGTTTATTTGGCACGGCGTTCTGCGTGTAGCCAAACGCCTCCCCCAAGGAGCGCTCTTGCTAGGCTATCGGGCTTAGCTTCTTCTAAAACCCTGCAGTGTAAGAGGAAGAACTGTGCTTTGGTTACAGCAGCAAGGCAAGCTGACTTTCTCCTGTAAGGATGGGGTCCTAAGGTATGACTTTGTAGAAGGAATGCAAAGCAGTTTTGGTTTCTCAGTGCCGCTCAGCCTAGGGCAATGAGGCAGATTGGCATGACATGTAGGACGTGAGAGAACACAGTTCCTGGAGCTGTTGGAGTGCTGAGGAAATCTAGCTCTCCCAGGGAAGAGTGCAGTGTGTTGCCCTACACTCAGCATACACTGAGTGACTGGGAAAGGATTCCGGGCCTGGAAGTTTCTTAGCAGCCTAGTGGAGCCTGCCGGTGCTCGGTGTTCTTGCAGGGAATAGGGTGCCCAGGCGAGGTCCTCCGTTTCCTGAAATGCTTACTAACGTTAAAGAAAGCAGACCTAAAGCTAATGCCTCAAGGACTCTGCTCCAAGCTTCCACTTCGGCAGGGCTATTCAAGGCTTTACCTTGAGGAAAGGACTCACGTCAAGTTTCCTTTTAGCTCTAGAGCGTATCAGGAGGAGCTCCCACCCAGGCTATGAAAGCACCCTGTTGATGTAGAGAAGACTCGTTCCTTTCCCAGAGCCCTGCCTGCAGTGACTAGAGACCCGTCCTAAAACTGTTATTTAGGTAGCTTCAAGGCAGCATGAATGGAGCACTCAAAATGGGAAAGCAAGGCTTGTGCCATAAGGCCCTGTTTCCAGCGAACACGCAGCCTACCTCCTTGTGATTTCTACCAAGTATACACTCTAGCTACACACTGGTCCCTTCCTTGAATAAAGTTTATTTGGCACGGAGTTCTGCGTGTAGCCAACCGCCTCCCCCAAGGAACGCTCTTGCTAGGCTCTCGAGCTTAGCTTCTTCTAAAACCCTGCAGTGTAAGAGGAAGAACTGTGCTTTGTTTACAGCAGGAACGCAAGCCGAATTTCTCCTGTAAGGATGGGGTCTTAATGTATGACTTTGTGGAAGGAATGCGAAGCAGTTTTGGTTTCTCAGTGCCGCTCAGCCTAGGGCAATGAGGCAGATTTGCATGACATGTAGGACGTGAGAGAACACAGTTCCTGGAGCTGTTGGAGTGCTGAGGAAATCTAGCTCTCCCAGGGAAGAGTGCAGTGTGTTGCCCTACACTCAGCATACACTGAGTGACTGGGAAAGGATTCCGGGCCTGGAAGTTTCTTAGCAGCCTAGTGGAGCCTGCCGGTGCTCGGTGTTCGTGCAGGGAATAGGGTGCCCAGGCGAGGTCCTCCGTTTCCTGAAATGCTTACTAACGTTAAAGAAAGCAGACCTAAAGCTAATGCCTCAAGGACTCTGCTCCAAGCTTCCACTTCGGCAGGGCTATTCAAGGCTTTACCTTGAGGAAAGGACTCACGTCAAGTTTCCTTTTAGCTCTAGAGCGTGTCAGGAGGAGCTCCCACCCAGGCTATGAAAGCACCCTGTTGATGTACAGAACACTTGTTCCTTTCCCAGAGCCCTGCCTGCAGTGACTAGAGACCCGTCCTAAACTGTGATTTAGGTAGCTTCAAGGCAGCATGAATGGAGCACTCAAAATGGGAAAGCAAGGCTTGTGCCATAAGGCCCCCGTTTCCAGCGAACACGTAGCCTACCTCCATGTGATTTCTACCAAGTAAGTAGACACTCTAGCTACACACTGGTCCCTTCCTTGAATAAAGTTTATTTGGCACGGCGTTCTGCGTGTAGCCAAACGCCTCCCCCAAGGAGCGCTCTTGCTAGGCTATCGGGCTTAGCTTCTTCTAAAACCCTGCAGTGTAAGAGGAAGAACTGTGCTTTGGTTACAGCAGCAAGGCAAGCTGACTTTCTCCTGTAAGGATGGGGTCCTAAAGTATGACTTTGTAGAAGGAATGCAAAGCAGTTTTGGTTTCTCAGTGCCGCTCAGCCTAGGGCAATGAGGCAGATTGGCATGACATGTAGGACGTGAGAGAACACAGTTCCTGGAGCTGTTGGAGTGCTGAGGAAATCTAGCTCTCCCAGGGAAGAGTGCAGTGTGTTGCCCTACACTCAGCATACACTGAGTGACTGGGAAAGGATTCCGGGCCTGGAAGTTTCTTAGCAGCCTAGTGGACCCTGCCGGTGCTCGGTGTTCGTGCAGGGAATAGGGTGCCCAGGAGAGGTCCTCCGTTTCCTGAAATGCTTACTAACGTTAAAGAAAGCAGACCTAAAGCTAATGCCTCAAGGACTCTGCTCCAAGCTTCCACTTCGGCAGGGCTATTCAAGGCTTTACCTTGAGGAAAGGACTCATGTCAAGTTTCCTTTTAGCTCTAGAGCGTATCAGGAGGAGCTCCCACCCAGGCTATGAAAGCACCCTGTTGATGTAGAGAAGACTCGTTCCTTTCCCAGAGCCCTGCCTGCAGTGACTAGAGACCCGTCCTAAAACTGTTATTTAGGTAGCTTCAAGGCAGCATGAATGGAGCATTCAAAATGGGAAAGCAAGGCTTGTGCCATAAGGCCCTGTTTCCAGCGAACACGCAGCCTACCTCCTTGTGATTTCTACCAAGTATACACTCTAGCTACACACTGGTCCCTTCCTTGAATAAAGTTTATTTGGCACGGAGTTCTGCGTGTAGCCAACCGCCTCCCCCAAGGAACGCTCTTGCTAGGCTCTCGAGCTTAGCTTCTTCTAAAACCCTGCAGTGTAAGAGGAAGAACTGTGCTTTGTTTACAGCAGGAACGCAAGCCGAATTTCTCCTGTAAGGATGGGGTCTTAATGTATGACTTTGTGGAAGGAATGCGAAGCAGTTTTGGTTTCTCAGTGCCGCTCAGCCTAGGGCAATGAGGCAGATTTGCATGACATGTAGGACGTGAGAGAACACAGTTCCTGGAGCTGTTGGAGTGCTGAGGAAATCTAGCTCTCCCAGGGAAGAGTGCAGTGTGTTGCCCTACACTCAGCATACACTGAGTGACTGGGAAAGGATTCCGGGCCTGGAAGTTTCTTAGCAGCCTAGTGGAGCCTGCCGGTGCTCGGTGTTCGTGCAGGGAATAGGGTGCCCAGGCGAGGTCCTCCGTTTCCTGAAATGCTTACTAACGTTAAAGAAAGCAGACCTAAAGCTAATGCCTCAAGGACTCTGCTCCAAGCTTCCACTTCGGCAGGGCTATTCAAGGCTTTACCTTGAGGAAAGGACTCACGTCAAGTTTCCTTTTAGCTCTAGAGCGTGTCAGGAGGAGCTCCCACCCAGGCTATGAAAGCACCCTGTTGATGTACAGAACACTTGTTCCTTTCCCAGAGCCCTGCCTGCAGTGACTAGAGACCCGTCCTAAACTGTGATTTAGGTAGCTTCAAGGCAGCATGAATGGAGCACTCAAAATGGGAAAGCAAGGCTTGTGCCATAAGGCCCCCGTTTCCAGCGAACACGTAGCCTACCTCCATGTGATTTCTACCAAGTAGACACTCTAGCTACACACTGGTCCCTTCCTTGAATAAAGTTTATTTGGCACGGAGTTCTGCGTGTAGCCAAACGCCTCCCCCAAGGAGCGCTCTTGCTAGGCTATCGGGCTTAGCTTCTTCTAAAACCCTGCAGTGTAAGAGGAAGAACTGTGCTTTGGTTACAGCAGCAAGGCAAGCTGACTTTCTCCTGTAAGGATGGGGTCCTAAGGTATGACTTTGTAGAAGGAATGCAAAGCAGTTTTGGTTTCTCAGTGCCGCTCAGCCTAGGGCAATGAGGCAGATTGGCATGACATGTAGGACGTGAGAGAACACAGTTCCTGGAGCTGTTGGAGTGCTGAGGAAATCTAGCTCTCCCAGGGAAGAGTGCAGTGTGTTGCCCTACACTCAGCATACACTGAGTGACTGGGAAAGGATTCCGGGCCTGGAAGTTTCTTAGCAGCCTAGTGGAGCCTGCCGGTGCTCGGTGTTCGTGCAGGGAATAGGGTGCCCAGGCGAGGTCCTCCGTTTCCTGAAATGCTTACTAACGTTAAAGAAAGCAGACCTAAAGCTAATGCCTCAAGGACTCTGCTCCAAGCTTCCACTTCGGCAGGGCTATTCAAGGCTTTACCTTGAGGAAAGGACTCACGTCAAGTTTCCTTTTAGCTCTAGAGCGTATCAGGAGGAGCTCCCACCCAGGCTATGAAAGCACCCTGTTGATGTAGAGAAGACTTGTTCCTTTCCCAGAGCACTGCCTGCAGTGACTAGAGACCCGTCCTAAACTGTGATTTAGGTAGCTTCAAGGCAGCATGAATGGAGCACTCAAAATGGGAAAGCAAGGCTTGTGCCATAAGGCCCCCATTTCCAGCGAACACGTAGCCTACCTCCATGTGATTTCTACCAAGTAAGTAGACACTCTAGCTACACACTGGTCCCTTCCTTGAATAAAGTTTATTTGGCACGGAGTTCTGCGTGTAGCCAAACGCCTCCCCCAAGGAGCGCTCTTGCTAGGCTATCGGGTTTAGCTTCTTCTAAAACCCTGCAGTGTAAGAGGAAGAACTGTGCTTTGGTTACAGCAGCAAGGCAAGCTGACTTTCTCCTGTAAGGATGGGGTCCTAAGGTATGACTTTGTAGAAGGAATGCAAAGCAGTTTTGGTTTCTCAGTGCCGCTCAGCCTAGGGCAATGAGGCAGATTGGCATGACATGTAGGACGTGAGAGAACACAGTTCCTGGAGCTGTTGGAGTGCTGAGGAAATCTAGCTCTCCCAGGGAAGAGTGCAGTGTGTTGCCCTACACTCAGCATACACTGAGTGACTGGGAAAGGATTCCGGGCCTGGAAGTTTCTTAGCAGCCTAGTGGAGCCTGCCGGTGCTCGGTGTTCGTGCAGGGAAGAGGGTGCCCAGGCGAGGTCCTCCGTTTCCTGAAATGCTTACTAACGTTAAAGAAAGCAGACCTAAAGCTAATGCCTCAAGGACTCTGCTCCAAGCTTCCACTTCGGCAGGGCTATTCAAGGCTTTACCTTGAGGAAAGGACTCACGTCAAGTTTCCTTTTAGCTCTAGAGCGTATCAGGAGGAGCTCCCACCCAGGCTATGAAAGCACCCTGTTGATGTAGAGAACACTTGTTCCTTTCCCAGAGCACTGCCTGCAGTGACTAGAGACCCGTCCTAAACTGTGATTTAGGTAGCTTCAAGGCAGCATGAATGGAGCACTCAAAATGGGAAAGCAAGGCTTGTGCCATAAGGCCCCCGTTTCCAGCAAACACGTAGCCTACCTCCATGTGATTTCTACCAAGTAAGTAGACACTCTAGCTACACACTGGTCCCTTCCTTGAATAAAGTTTATTTGGCACGGAGTTCTGCGTGTAGCCAAACGCCTCCCCCAAGGAGCGCTCTTGCTAGGCTATCGGGCTTAGCTTCTTCTAAAACCCTGCAGTGTAAGAGGAAGAACTGTGCTTTGGTTACAGCAGCAAGGCAAGCTGACTTTCTCCTGTAAGAATGGGTTCCTAAGGTATGACTTTGTAGAAGGAATGCAAAGCAGTTTTGGTTTCTCAGTGCCGCTCAGCCTAGGGCAATGAGGCAGATTTGCATGACATGTAGGACGTGAGAGAACACAGTTCCTGGAGCTGTTGGAGTGCTGAGGAAATCTAATTCTCCCAGGGAAGAGTGCAGTGTGTTGCCCTACACTCAGCATACACTGAGTGACTGGGAAAGGTTTCCGGGCCTGGAAGTTTCTTAGCAGCCTAGTGGACCCTGCCGGTGCTCGGTGTTCGTGCAGGGAATAGGGTGCCCAGGCGAGGTCCTCCGTTTCCTGAAATGCTTACTAACGTTAAAGAAAGCAGACCTAAAGCTAATGCCTCAAGGACTCTGCTCCAATCTTCCACTTCGGCAGGGCTATTCAAGGCTTTACCTTGAGGAAAGGACTCACGTCAAGTTTCCTTTTAGCTCTAGAGCGTATCAGGAGGAGCTCCCACCCAGGCTATGAAAGCACCCTGTTGATGTAGAGAAGACTCGTTCCTTTCCCAGAGCCCTCCTGCAGTGACTAGAGACCCGTCCTAAAACTGTTATTTAGGTAGCTTCAAGGCAGCATGAATGGAGCATTCAAAATGGGAAAGCAAGGCTTGTGCCATAAGGCCCTGTTTCCAGCGAACACGCAGCCTACCTCCTTGTGATTTCTACCAAGTATACACTCTAGCTACACACTGGTCCCTTCCTTGAATAAAGTTTATTTGGCACGGAGTTCTGCGTGTAGCCAACCGCCTCCCCCAAGGAACGCTCTTGCTAGGCTCTCGGGCTTAGCTTCTTCTAAAACCCTGCAGTGTAAGAGGAAGAACTGTGCTTTGTTTACAGCAGGAACACAAGCCGAATTTCTCCTGTAAGGATGTGGTCTTAATGTATGACTTTGTGGAAGGAATGCGAAGCAGTTTTGGTTTCTCAGTGCCGCTCAGCCTAGGGCAATGAGGCAGATTTGCATGACATGTAGGACGTGAGAGAACACAGTTCCTGGAGCTGTTGGAGTGCTGAGGAAATCTAGCTCTCCCAGGGAAGAGTGCAGTGTGTTGCCCTACACTCAGCATACACTGAGTGACTGGGAAAGGATTCCGGGCCTGGAAGTTTCTTAGCAGCCTAGTGGAGCCTGCCGGTGCTCGGTGTTCGTGCAGGGAATAGGGTGCCCAGGCGAGGTCCTCCGTTTCCTGAAATGCTTACTAACGTTAAAGAAAGCAGACCTAAAGCTAATGCCTCAAGGACTCTGCTCCAAGCTTCCACTTCGGCAGGGCTATTCAAGGCTTTACCTTGAGGAAAGGACTCACGTCAAGTTTCCTTTTAGCTCTAGAGCGTATCAGGAGGAGCTCCCACCCAGGCTATGAAAGCACCCTGTTGATGTAGAGAAGACTTGTTCCTTTCCCAGAGCACTGCCTGCAGTGACTAGAGACCCGTCCTAAACTGTGATTTAGGTAGCTTCAAGGCAGCATGAATGGAGCACTCAAAATGGGAAAGCAAGGCTTGTGCCATAAGGTCCCCGTTTCCAGCGAACACGTAGCCTACCTCCATGTGATTTCTACCAAGTAAGTAGACACTCTAGCTACACACTGGTCCCTTCCTTGAATAAAGTTTATTTGGCACGGAGTTCTGCGTGTAGCCAAACGCCTCCCCCAAGGAGCGCTCTTGCTAGGCTATCGGGTTTAGCTTCTTCTAAAACCCTGCAGTGTAAGAGGAAGAACTGTGCTTTGGTTACAGCAGCAAGGCAAGCTGACATTCTCCTGTAAGGATGGGGTCCTAAGGTATGACTTTGTAGAAGGAATGCAAAGCAGTTTTGGTTTCTCAGTGCCGCTCAGCCTAGGGCAATGAGGCAGATTTGCATGACATGTAGGACGTGAGAGAACACAGTTCCTGGAGCTGTTGGAGTGCTGAGGAAATCTAGCTCTCCCAGGGAAGAGTGCAGTGTGTTGCCCTACACTCAGCATACACTGAGTGACTGGGAAAGGATTCCGGGCCTGGAAGTTTCTTAGCAGCCTAGTGGAGCCTGCCGCTGCTCGGTGTTCGTGCAGGGAATAGGGTGCCCAGGCGAGGTCCTCCGTTTCCTGAAATGCTTACTAACGTTAAAGAAAGCAGACCTAAAGCTAATGTCTCAAGGACTCTGCTCCAAGCTTCCACTTCGGCAGGGCTATTCAAGGCTTTACCTTGAGGAAAGGACTCACGTCAAGTTTCCTTTTAGCTCTAGAGCGTGTCAGGAGGAGCTCCCACCCAGGCTATGAAAGCACCCTGTTGATGTAGAGAACACTTGTTCCTTTCCCAGAGCCCTGCCTGCAGTGACTAGAGACCCGTCCTAAACTGTGATTTAGGTAGCTTCAAGGCAGCATGAATGGAGCACTCAAAATGGGAAAGCAAGGCTTGTGCCATAAGGCCCCCGTTTCCAGCGAACACGTAGCCTACCTCCATTTGATTTCTACCAAGTAAGTAGACACTCTAGCTACACACTGGTCCCTTCCTTGAATAAAGTTTATTTGGCACGGAGTTCTGCGTGTAGCCAAACGCCTCCCCCAAGGAGCGCTCTTGCTAGGCTATCGGGCTTAGCTTCTTCTAAAACCCTGCAGTGTAAGAGGAAGAACTGTGCTTTGGTTACAGCAGCAAGGCAAGCTGACTTTCTCCTGTAAGAATGGGTTCCTAAGGTATGACTTTGTAGAAGGAATGCAAAGCAGTTTTGGTTTCTCAGTGCCGCTCAGCCTAGGGCAATGAGGCAGATTTGCATGACATGTAGGACGTGAGAGAACACAGTTCCTGGAGCTGTTGGAGTGCTGAGGAAATCTAATTCTCCCAGGGAAGAGTGCAGTGTGTTGCCCTACACTCAGCATACACTGAGTGACTGGGAAAGGTTTCCGGGCCTGGAAGTTTCTTAGCAGCCTAGTGGACCCTGCCGGTGCTCGGTGTTCGTGCAGGGAATAGGGTGCCCAGGCGAGGTCCTCCGTTTCCTGAAATGCTTACTAACGTTAAAGAAAGCAGACCTAAAGCTAATGCCTCAAGGACTCTGCTCCAATCTTCCACTTCGGCAGGGCTATTCAAGGCTTTACCTTGAGGAAAGGACTCACGTCAAGTTTCCTTTTAGCTCTAGAGCGTATCAGGAGGAGCTCCCACCCAGGCTATGAAAGCACCCTGTTGATGTAGAGAAGACTCGTTCCTTTCCCAGAGCCCTGCCTGCAGTGACTAGAGACCCGTCCTAAAACTGTTATTTAGGTAGCTTCAAGGCAGCATGAATGGAGCATTCAAAATGGAAAAGCAAGGCTTGTGCCATAAGGCCCTGTTTCCAGCGAACACGCAGCCTACCTCCTTGTGATTTCTACCAAGTATACACTCTAGCTACACACTGGTCCCTTCCTTGAATAAAGTTTATTTGGCACGGAGTTCTGCGTGTAGCCAACCGCCTCCCCCAAGGAGCGCTCTTGCTAGGCTATCGGGCTTAGCTTCTTCTAAAACCCTGCAGTGTAAGAGGAAGAACTGTGCTTTGTTTACAGCAGGAACGCAAGCCGAATTTCTCCTGTAAGGATGGGGTCTTAATGTATGACTTTGTGGAAGGAATGCGAAGCAGTTTTGGTTTCTCAGTGCCGCTCAGCCTAGGGCAATGAGGCAGATTGGCATGACATGTAGGACGTGAGAGAACACAGTTCCTGGAGCTGTTGGAGTGCTGAGGAAATCTAGCTCTCCCAGGGAAGAGTGCAGTGTGTTGCCCTACACTCAGCATACACTGAGTGACTGGGAAAGGATTCCGGGCCTGGAAGTTTCTTAGCAGCCTAGTGGAGCCTGCCGGTGCTCGGTGTTCGTGCAGGGAATAGGGTGCCCAGGCGAGGTCCTCCGTTTCCTGAAATGCTTACTAACGTTAAAGAAAGCAGACCTAAAGCTAATGCCTCAAGGACTCTGCTCCAAGCTTCCACTTCGGCAGGGCTATTCAAGGCTTTACCTTGAGGAAAGGACTCACGTCAAGTTTCCTTTTAGCTCTAGAGCGTGTCAGGAGGAGCTCCCACCCAGGCTATGAAAGCACCCTGTTGATGTAGAGAACACTTGTTCCTTTCCCAGAGCCCTGCCTGCAGTGACTAGAGACCCGTCCTAAACTGTGATTTAGGTAGCTTCAAGGCAGCATGAATGGAGCACTCAAAATGGGAAAGCAAGGCTTGTGCCATAAGGCCCCCGTTTCCAGCGAACACGTAGCCTACCTCCATGTGATTTCTACCAAGTAGACACTCTAGCTACACACTGGTCCCTTCCTTGAATAAAGTTTATTTGGCACGGAGTTCTGCGTGTAGCCAAACGCCTCCCCCAAGGAGCGCTCTTGCTAGGCTATCGGGCTTAGCTTCTTCTAAAACCCTGCAGTGTAAGAGGAAGAACTGTGCTTTGGTTACAGCAGCAAGGCAAGCTGACTTTCTCCTGTAAGAATGGGTTCCTAAGGTATGACTTTGTAGAAGGAATGCAAAGCAGTTTTGGTTTCTCAGTGCCGCTCAGCCTAGGGCAATGAGGCAGATTTGCATGACATGTAGGACGTGAGAGAACACAGTTCCTGGAGCTGTTGGAGTGCTGAGGAAATCTAATTCTCCCAGGGAAGAGTGCAGTGTGTTGCCCTACACTCAGCATACACTGAGTGACTGGGAAAGGTTTCCGGGCCTGGAAGTTTCTTAGCAGCCTAGTGGACCCTGCCGGTGCTCGGTGTTCGTGCAGGGAATAGGGTGCCCAGGCGAGGTCCTCCGTTTCCTGAAATGCTTACTAACGTTAAAGAAAGCAGACCTAAAGCTAATGCCTCAAGGACTCTGCTCCAATCTTCCACTTCGGCAGGGCTATTCAAGGCTTTACCTTGAGGAAAGGACTCACGTCAAGTTTCCTTTTAGCTCTAGAGCGTATCAGGAGGAGCTCCCACCCAGGCTATGAAAGCACCCTGTTGATGTAGAGAAGACTCGTTCCTTTCCCAGAGCCCTGCCTGCAGTGACTAGAGACCCGTCCTAAAACTGTTATTTAGGTAGCTTCAAGGCAGCATGAATGGAGCATTCAAAATGGAAAAGCAAGGCTTGTGCCATAAGGCCCTGTTTCCAGCGAACACGCAGCCTACCTCCTTGTGATTTCTACCAAGTATACACTCTAGCTACACACTGGTCCCTTCCTTGAATAAAGTTTATTTGGCACGGAGTTCTGCGTGTAGCCAACCGCCTCCCCCAAGGAGCGCTCTTGCTAGGCTATCGGGCTTAGCTTCTTCTAAAACCCTGCAGTGTAAGAGGAAGAACTGTGCTTTGTTTACAGCAGGAACGCAAGCCGAATTTCTCCTGTAAGGATGGGGTCTTAATGTATGACTTTGTGGAAGGAATGCGAAGCAGTTTTGGTTTCTCAGTGCCGCTCAGCCTAGGGCAATGAGGCAGACTTGCATGACATGTAGAACGTGAGAGAACACAGTTCCTGGAGCTGTTGGAGTGCTGAGGAAATCTAGCTCTCCCAGGGAAGAGTGCAGTGTGTTGCCCTACACTCAGCATACACTGAGTGACTGGGAAAGGATTCCGGGCCTGGAAGTTTCTTAGCAGCCTAGTGGAGCCTGCCGGTGCTCGGTGTTCGTGCAGGGAAGAGGGTGCCCAGGCGAGGTCCTCCGTTTTCTGAAATGCTTACTAACGTTAAAGAAAGCAGACCTAAAGCTAATGCCTCAAGGACTCTGCTCCAAGCTTCCACTTCGGCAGGGCTATTCAAGCCTTTACCTTGAGGAAAGGACTCACGTCAAGTTTCCTTTTAGCTCTAGAGCGTATCAGGAGGAGCTCCCACCCAGGCTATGAAAGCACCCTGTTGATGTAGAGAACACTTGTTCCTTTCCCAGAGCCCTGCCTGCAGTGACTAGAGACCCGTCCTAAACTGTGATTTAGGTAGCTTCAAGGCAGCATGAATGGAGCACTCAAAATGGGAAAGCAAGACTTGTGCCGTAAGGCCCCCGTTTCCAGCGAACACGTAGCCTACCTCCATGTGATTTCTACCAAGTAAGTAGACACTCTAGCTACACACTGGTCCCTTCCTTGAATAAAGTTTATTTGGCACGGAGTTCTGCGTGTAGCCAAACGCCTCCCCCAAGGAGCGCTCTTGCTAGGCTATCGGGCTTAGCTTCTTCTAAAACCCTGCAGTGTAAGAGGAAGAACTGTGCTTTGGTTACAGCAGCAAGGCAAGCTGACTTTCTCCTGTAAGAATGGGTTCCTAAGGTATGACTTTGTAGAAGGAATGCAAAGCAGTTTTGGTTTCTCAGTGCCGCTCAGCCTAGGGCAATGAGGCAGATTTGCATGACATGTAGGACGTGAGAGAACACAGTTCCTGGAGCTGTTGGAGTGCTGAGGAAATCTAATTCTCCCAGGGAAGAGTGCAGTGTGTTGCCCTACACTCAGCATACACTGAGTGACTGGGAAAGGTTTCCGGGCCTGGAAGTTTCTTAGCAGCCTAGTGGACCCTGCCGGTGCTCGGTGTTCGTGCAGGGAATAGGGTGCCCAGGCGAGGTCCTCCGTTTCCTGAAATGCTTACTAACGTTAAAGAAAGCAGACCTAAAGCTAATGCCTCAAGGACTCTGCTCCAATCTTCCACTTCGGCAGGGCTATTCAAGGCTTTACCTTGAGGAAAGGACTCACGTCAAGTTTCCTTTTAGCTCTAGAGCGTATCAGGAGGAGCTCCCACCCAGGCTATGAAAGCACCCTGTTGATGTAGAGAAGACTCGTTCCTTTCCCAGAGCCCTGCCTGCAGTGACTAGAGACCCGTCCTAAAACTGTTATTTAGGTAGCTTCAAGGCAGCATGAATGGAGCATTCAAAATGGAAAAGCAAGGCTTGTGCCATAAGGCCCTGTTTCCAGCGAACACGCAGCCTACCTCCTTGTGATTTCTACCAAGTATACACTCTAGCTACACACTGGTCCCTTCCTTGAATAAAGTTTATTTGGCACGGAGTTCTGCGTGTAGCCAACCGCCTCCCCCAAGGAGCGCTCTTGCTAGGCTATCGGGCTTAGCTTCTTCTAAAACCCTGCAGTGTAAGAGGAAGAACTGTGCTTTGTTTACAGCAGGAACGCAAGCCGAATTTCTCCTGTAAGGATGGGGTCTTAATGTATGACTTTGTGGAAGGAATGCGAAGCAGTTTTGGTTTCTCAGTGCCGCTCAGCCTAGGGCAATGAGGCAGATTGGCATGACATGTAGGACGTGAGAGAACACAGTTCCTGGAGCTGTTGGAGTGCTGAGGAAATCTAGCTCTCCCAGGGAAGAGTGCAGTGTGTTGCCCTACACTCAGCATACACTGAGTGACTGGGAAAGGATTCCGGGCCTGGAAGTTTCTTAGCAGCCTAGTGGAGCCTGCCGGTGCTCGGTGTTCGTGCAGGGAATAGGGTGCCCAGGCGAGGTCCTCCGTTTCCTGAAATGCTTACTAACGTTAAAGAAAGCAGACCTAAAGCTAATGCCTCAAGGACTCTGCTCCAAGCTTCCACTTCGGCAGGGCTATTCAAGGCTTTACCTTGAGGAAAGGACTCACGTCAAGTTTCCTTTTAGCTCTAGAGCGTATCAGGAGGAGCTCCCACCCAGGCTATGAAAGCACCCTGTTGATGTACAGAACACTTGTTCCTTTCCCAGAGCCCTGCCTGCAGTGACTAGAGACCCGTCCTAAACTGTGATTTAGGTAGCTTCAAGGCAGCATGAATGGAGCACTCAAAATGGGAAAGCAAGGCTTGTGCCATAAGGCCCCCGTTTCCAGCGAACACGTAGCCTACCTCCATGTGATTTCTACCAAGTAGACACTCTAGCTACACACTGGTCCCTTCCTTGAATAAAGTTTATTTGGCACGGAGTTCTGCGTGTAGCCAAACGCCTCCACCAAGGAGCGCTCTTGCTAGGCTATCGGGCTTAGCTTCTTCTAAAACCCTGCAGTGTAAGAGGAAGAACTGTGCTTTGGTTACAGCAGCAAGGCAAGCTGACTTTCTCCTGTAAGGATGGGGTCCTAAGGTATGACTTTGTAGAAGGAATGCAAAGCAGTTTTGGTTTCTCAGTGCCGCTCAGCCTAGGGCAATGAGGCAGATTTGCATGACATGTAGGACGTGAGAGAACACAGTTCCTGGAGCTGTTGGAGTGCTGAGGAAATCTAGCTCTCCCAGGGAAGAGTGCAGTGTGTTGCCCTACACTCAGCATACACTGAGTGACTGGGAAAGGATTCCGGGCCTGGAAGTTTCTTAGCAGCCTAGTGGAGCCTGCCGGTGCTCGGTGTTCTTGCAGGGAATAGGGTGCCCAGGCGAGGTCCTCCGTTTCCTGAAATGCTTACTAACGTTAAAGAAAGCAGACCTAAAGCTAATGCCTCAAGGACTCTGCTCCAAGCTTCCACTTCGGCAGGGCTATTCAAGGCTTTACCTTGAGGAAAGGACTCACGTCAAGTTTCCTTTTAGCTCTAGAGCGTATCAGGAGGAGCTCCCACCCAGGCTATGAAAGCACCCTGTTGATGTAGAGAAGACTTGTTCCTTTCCCAGAGCACTGCCTGCAGTGACTAGAGACCCGTCCTAAACTGTGATTTAGGTAGCTTCAAGGCAGCATGAATGGAGCACTCAAAATGGGAAAGCAAGGCTTGTGCCATAAGGCCCCCGTTTCCAGCGAACACGTAGCCTACCTCCATGTGATTTCTACCAAGTAAGTAGACACTCTAGCTACACACTGGTCCCTTCCTTGAATAAAGTTTATTTGGCACGGAGTTCTGCGTGTAGCCAAACGCCTCCCCCAAGGAGCGCTCTTGCTAGGCTATCGGGTTTAGCTTCTTCTAAAACCCTGCAGTGTAAGAGGAAGAACTGTGCTTTGGTTACAGCAGCAAGGCAAGCTGACTTTCTCCTGTAAGGATGGGGTCCTAAGGTATGACTTTGTAGAAGGAATGCAAAGCAGTTTTGGTTTCTCAGTGCCGCTCAGCCTAGGGCAATGAGGCAGATTGGCATGACATGTAGGACGTGAGAGAACACAGTTCCTGGAGCTGTTGGAGTGCTGAGGAAATCTAGCTCTCCCAGGGAAGAGTGCAGTGTGTTGCCCTACACTCAGCATACACTGAGTGACTGGGAAAGGATTCCGGGCCTGGAAGTTTCTTAGCAGCCTAGTGGAGCCTGCCGGTGCTCGGTGTTCGTGCAGGGAATAGGGTGCCCAGGCGAGGTCCTCCGTTTCCTGAAATGCTTACTAACGTTAAAGAAAGCAGACCTAAAGCTAATGCCTCAAGGACTCTGCTCCAATCTTCCACTTCGGCAGGGCTATTCAAGGCTTTACCTTGAGGAAAGGACTCACGTCAAGTTTCCTTTTAGCTCTAGAGCGTATCAGGAGGAGCTCCCACCCAGGCTATGAAAGCACCCTGTTGATGTAGAGAACACTTGTTCCTTTCCCAGAGCACTGCCTGCAGTGACTAGAGACCCGTCCTAAACTGTGATTTAGGTAGCTTCAAGGCAGCATGAATGGAGCACTCAAAATGGGAAAGCAAGACTTGTGCCGTAAGGCCCCCGTTTCCAGCGAACACGTAGCCTACCTCCATGTGATTTCTACCAAGTAAGTAGACACTCTAGCTACACACTGGTCCCTTCCTTGAATAAAGTTTATTTGGCACGGAGTTCTGCGTGTAGCCAAACGCCTCCCCCAAGGAGCGCTCTTGCTAGGCTATCGGGCTTAGCTTCTTCTAAAACCCTGCAGTGTAAGAGGAAGAACTGTGCTTTGGTTACAGCAGCAAGGCAAGCTGACTTTCTCCTGTAAGAATGGGTTCCTAAGGTATGACTTTGTAGAAGGAATGCAAAGCAGTTTTGGTTTCTCAGTGCCGCTCAGCCTAGGGCAATGAGGCAGATTTGCATGACATGTAGGACGTGAGAGAACACAGTTCCTGGAGCTGTTGGAGTGCTGAGGAAATCTAATTCTCCCAGGGAAGAGTGCAGTGTGTTGCCCTACACTCAGCATACACTGAGTGACTGGGAAAGGTTTCCGGGCCTGGAAGTTTCTTAGCAGCCTAGTGGACCCTGCCGGTGCTCGGTGTTCGTGCAGGGAATAGGGTGCCCAGGCGAGGTCCTCCGTTTCCTGAAATGCTTACTAACGTTAAAGAAAGCAGACCTAAAGCTAATGCCTCAAGGACTCTGCTCCAATCTTCCACTTCGGCAGGGCTATTCAAGGCTTTACCTTGAGGAAAGGACTCACGTCAAGTTTCCTTTTAGCTCTAGAGCGTATCAGGAGGAGCTCCCACCCAGGCTATGAAAGCACCCTGTTGATGTAGAGAAGACTCGTTCCTTTCCCAGAGCCCTGCCTGCAGTGACTAGAGACCCGTCCTAAAACTGTTATTTAGGTAGCTTCAAGGCAGCATGAATGGAGCATTCAAAATGGAAAAGCAAGGCTTGTGCCATAAGGCCCTGTTTCCAGCGAACACGCAGCCTACCTCCTTGTGATTTCTACCAAGTATACACTCTAGCTACACACTGGTCCCTTCCTTGAATAAAGTTTATTTGGCACGGAGTTCTGCGTGTAGCCAACCGCCTCCCCCAAGGAGCGCTCTTGCTAGGCTATCGGGCTTAGCTTCTTCTAAAACCCTGCAGTGTAAGAGGAAGAACTGTGCTTTGTTTACAGCAGGAACGCAAGCCGAATTTCTCCTGTAAGGATGGGGTCTTAATGTATGACTTTGTGGAAGGAATGCGAAGCAGTTTTGGTTTCTCAGTGCCGCTCAGCCTAGGGCAATGAGGCAGATTTGCATGACATGTAGAACGTGAGAGAACACAGTTCCTGGAGCTGTTGGAGTGCTGAGGAAATCTAGCTCTCCCAGGGAAGAGTGCAGTGTGTTGCCCTACACTCAGCATACACTGAGTGACTGGGAAAGGATTCCGGGCCTGGAAGTTTCTTAGCAGCCTAGTGGAGCCTGCCGGTGCTCGGTGTTCGTGCAGGGAAGAGGGTGCCCAGGCGAGGTCCTCCGTTTTCTGAAATGCTTACTAACGTTAAAGAAAGCAGACCTAAAGCTAATGCCTCAAGGACTCTGCTCCAAGCTTCCACTTCGGCAGGGCTATTCAAGCCTTTACCTTGAGGAAAGGACTCACGTCAAGTTTCCTTTTAGCTCTAGAGCGTATCAGGAGGAGCTCCCACCCAGGCTATGAAAGCACCCTGTTGATGTAGAGAACACTTGTTCCTTTCCCAGAGCCCTGCCTGCAGTGACTAGAGACCCGTCCTAAACTGTGATTTAGGTAGCTTCAAGGCAGCATGAATGGAGCACTCAAAATGGGAAAGCAAGACTTGTGCCGAAAGGCCCCCGTTTCCAGCGAACACGTAGCCTACCTCCATGTGATTTCTACCAAGTAAGTAGACACTCTAGCTACACACTGGTCCCTTCCTTGAATAAAGTTTATTTGGCACGGAGTTCTGCGTGTAGCCAAACGCCTCCCCCAAGGAGCGCTCTTGCTAGGCTATCGGGCTTAGCTTCTTCTAAAACCCTGCAGTGTAAGAGGAAGAACTGTGCTTTGGTTACAGCAGCAAGGCAAGCTGACTTTCTCCTGTAAGGATGGGGTCCTAAGGTATGACTTTGTAGAAGGAATGCAAAGCAGTTTTGGTTTCTCAGTGCCGCTCAGCCTAGGGCAATGAGGCAGATTTGCATGACATGTAGGACGTGAGAGAACACAGTTCCTGGAGCTGTTGGAGTGCTGAGGAAATCTAGCTCTCCCAGGGAAGAGTGCAGTGTGTTGCCCTACACTCAGCATACACTGAGTGACTGGGAAAGGATTCCGGGCCTGGAAGTTTCTTAGCAGCCTAGTGGAGCCTGCCGGTGCTCAGTGTTCGTGCAGGGAATAGGGTGCCCAGGCGAGGTCCTCCGTTTCCTGAAATGCTTACTAACGTTAAAGAAAGCAGACCTAAAGCTAATGCCTCAAGGACTCTGCTCCAAGCTTCCACTTCGGCAGGGCTATTCAAGGCTTTACCTTGAGGAAAGGACTCACGTCAAGTTTCCTTTTAGCTCTAGAGCGTATCAGGAGGAGCTCCCACCCAGGCTATGAAAGCACCCTGTTGATGTAGAGAACACTTGTTCCTTTCCCAGAGCACTGCCTGCAGTGACTAGAGACCCGTCCTAAACTGTGATTTAGGTAGCTTCAAGGCAGCATGAATGGAGCACTCAAAATGGGAAAGCAAGACTTGTGCCGTAAGGCCCCCGTTTCCAGCGAACACGTAGCCTACCTCCATGTGATTTCTACCAAGTAAGTAGACACTCTAGCTACACACTGGTCCCTTCCTTGAATAAAGTTTATTTGGCACGGAGTTCTGCGTGTAGCCAAACGCCTCCCCCAAGGAGCGCTCTTGCTAGGCTATCGGGCTTAGCTTCTTCTAAAACCCTGCAGTGTAAGAGGAAGAACTGTGCTTTGGTTACAGCAGCAAGGCAAGCTGACTTTCTCCTGTAAGAATGGGTTCCTAAGGTATGACTTTGTAGAAGGAATGCAAAGCAGTTTTGGTTTCTCAGTGCCGCTCAGCCTAGGGCAATGAGGCAGATTTGCATGACATGTAGGACGTGAGAGAACACAGTTCCTGGAGCTGTTGGAGTGCTGAGGAAATCTAATTCTCCCAGGGAAGAGTGCAGTGTGTTGCCCTACACTCAGCATACACTGAGTGACTGGGAAAGGTTTCCGGGCCTGGAAGTTTCTTAGCAGCCTAGTGGACCCTGCCGGTGCTCGGTGTTCGTGCAGGGAATAGGGTGCCCAGGCGAGGTCCTCCGTTTCCTGAAATGCTTACTAACGTTAAAGAAAGCAGACCTAAAGCTAATGCCTCAAGGACTCTGCTCCAATCTTCCACTTCGGCAGGGCTATTCAAGGCTTTACCTTGAGGAAAGGACTCACGTCAACTTTCCTTTTAGCTCTAGAGCGTATCAGGAGGAGCTCCCACCCAGGCTATGAAAGCACCCTGTTGATGTAGAGAAGACTCGTTCCTTTCCCAGAGCCCTGCCTGCAGTGACTAGAGACCCGTCCTAAAACTGTTATTTAGGTAGCTTCAAGGCAGCATGAATGGAGCATTCAAAATGGAAAAGCAAGGCTTGTGCCATAAGGCCCTGTTTCCAGCGAACACGCAGCCTACCTCCTTGTGATTTCTACCAAGTATACACTCTAGCTACACACTGGTCCCTTCCTTGAATAAAGTTTATTTGGCACGGAGTTCTGCGTGTAGCCAACCGCCTCCCCCAAGGAGCGCTCTTGCTAGGCTATCGGGCTTAGCTTCTTCTAAAACCCTGCAGTGTAAGAGGAAGAACTGTGCTTTGTTTACAGCAGGAACGCAAGCCGAATTTCTCCTGTAAGGATGGGGTCTTAATGTATGACTTTGTGGAAGGAATGCGAAGCAGTTTTGGTTTCTCAGTGCCGCTCAGCCTAGGGCAATGAGGCAGATTGGCATGACATGTAGGACGTGAGAGAACACAGTTCCTGGAGCTGTTGGAGTGCTGAGGAAATCTAGCTCTCCCAGGGAAGAGTGCAGTGTGTTGCCCTACACTCAGCATACACTGAGTGACTGGGAAAGGATTCCGGGCCTGGAAGTTTCTTAGCAGCCTAGTGGAGCCTGCCGGTGCTCGGTGTTCGTGCAGGGAATAGGGTGCCCAGGCGAGGTCCTCCGTTTCCTGAAATGCTTACTAACGTTAAAGAAAGCAGACCTAAAGCTAATGCCTCAAGGACTCTGCTCCAAGCTTCCACTTCGGCAGGGCTATTCAAGGCTTTACCTTGAGGAAAGGACTCACGTCAAGTTTCCTTTTAGCTCTAGAGCGTGTCAGGAGGAGCTCCCACCCAGGCTATGAAAGCACCCTGTTGATGTACAGAACACTTGTTCCTTTCCCAGAGCCCTGCCTGCAGTGACTAGAGACCCGTCCTAAACTGTGATTTAGGTAGCTTCAAGGCAGCATGAATGGAGCACTCAAAATGGGAAAGCAAGGCTTGTGCCATAAGGCCCCCGTTTCCAGCGAACACGTAGCCTACCTCCATGTGATTTCTACCAAGTAGACACTCTAGCTACACACTGGTCCCTTCCTTGAATAAAGTTTATTTGGCACGGAGTTCTGCGTGTAGCCAAACGCCTCCACCAAGGAGCGCTCTTGCTAGGCTATCGGGCTTAGCTTCTTCTAAAACCCTGCAGTGTAAGAGGAAGAACTGTGCTTTGGTTACAGCAGCAAGGCAAGCTGACTTTCTCCTGTAAGGATGGGGTCCTAAGGTATGACTTTGTAGAAGGAATGCAAAGCAGTTTTGGTTTCTCAGTGCCGCTCAGCCTAGGGCAATGAGGCAGATTTGCATGACATGTAGGACGTGAGAGAACACAGTTCCTGGAGCTGTTGGAGTGCTGAGGAAATCTAGCTCTCCCAGGGAAGAGTGCAGTGTGTTGCCCTACACTCAGCATACACTGAGTGACTGGGAAAGGATTCCGGGCCTGGAAGTTTCTTAGCAGCCTAGTGGAGCCTGCCGGTGCTCGGTGTTCTTGCAGGGAATAGGGTGCCCAGGCGAGGTCCTCCGTTTCCTGAAATGCTTACTAACGTTAAAGAAAGCAGACCTAAAGCTAATGCCTCAAGGACTCTGCTCCAAGCTTCCACTTCGGCAGGGCTATTCAAGGCTTTACCTTGAGGAAAGGACTCACGTCAAGTTTCCTTTTAGCTCTAGAGCGTATCAGGAGGAGCTCCCACCCAGGCTATGAAAGCACCCTGTTGATGTAGAGAAGACTTGTTCCTTTCCCAGAGCACTGCCTGCAGTGACTAGAGACCCGTCCTAAACTGTGATTTAGGTAGCTTCAAGGCAGCATGAATGGAGCACTCAAAATGGGAAAGCAAGGCTTGTGCCATAAGGCCCCCGTTTCCAGCGAACACGTAGCCTACCTCCATGTGATTTCTACCAAGTAAGTAGACACTCTAGCTACACACTGGTCCCTTCCTTGAATAAAGTTTATTTGGCACGGAGTTCTGCGTGTAGCCAAACGCCTCCCCCAAGGAGCGCTCTTGCTAGGCTATCGGGTTTAGCTTCTTCTAAAACCCTGCAGTGTAAGAGGAAGAACTGTGCTTTGGTTACAGCAGCAAGGCAAGCTGACTTTCTCCTGTAAGGATGGGGTCCTAAGGTATGACTTTGTAGAAGGAATGCAAAGCAGTTTTGGTTTCTCAGTGCCGCTCAGCCTAGGGCAATGAGGCAGATTTGCATGACATGTAGGACGTGAGAGAACACAGTTCCTGGAGCTGTTGGAGTGCTGAGGAAATCTAGCTCTCCCAGGGAAGAGTGCAGTGTGTTGCCCTACACTCAGCATACACTGAGTGACTGGGAAAGGATTCCGGGCCTGGAAGTTTCTTAGCAGCCTAGTGGAGCCTGCCGGTGCTCGGTGTTCGTGCAGGGAATAGGGTGCCCAGGCGAGGTCCTCCGTTTCCTGAAATGCTTACTAACGTTAAAGAAAGCAGACCTAAAGCTAATGCCTCAAGGACTCTGCTCCAATCTTCCACTTCGGCAGGGCTATTCAAGGCTTTACCTTGAGGAAAGGACTCACGTCAAGTTTCCTTTTAGCTCTAGAGCGTATCAGGAGGAGCTCCCACCCAGGCTATGAAAGCACCCTGTTGATGTAGAGAACACTTGTTCCTTTCCCAGAGCGCTGCCTGCAGTGACTAGAGACCCGTCCTAAACTGTGATTTAGGTAGCTTCAAGGCAGCATGAATGGAGCACTCAAAATGGGAAAGCAAGACTTGTGCCGTAAGGCCCCCGTTTCCAGCGAACACGTAGCCTACCTCCATGTGATTTCTACCAAGTAAGTAGACACTCTAGCTACACACTGGTCCCTTCCTTGAATAAAGTTTATTTGGCACGGAGTTCTGCGTGTAGCCAAACGCCTCCCCCAAGGAGCGCTCTTGCTAGGCTATCGGGCTTAGCTTCTTCTAAAACCCTGCAGTGTAAGAGGAAGAACTGTGCTTTGGTTACAGCAGCAAGGCAAGCTGACTTTCTCCTGTAAGAATGGGTTCCTAAGGTATGACTTTGTAGAAGGAATGCAAAGCAGTTTTGGTTTCTCAGTGCCGCTCAGCCTAGGGCAATGAGGCAGATTTGCATGACATGTAGGACGTGAGAGAACACAGTTCCTGGAGCTGTTGGAGTGCTGAGGAAATCTAATTCTCCCAGGGAAGAGTGCAGTGTGTTGCCCTACACTCAGCATACACTGAGTGACTGGGAAAGGTTTCCGGGCCTGGAAGTTTCTTAGCAGCCTAGTGGACCCTGCCGGTGCTCGGTGTTCGTGCAGGGAATAGGGTGCCCAGGCGAGGTCCTCCGTTTCCTGAAATGCTTACTAACGTTAAAGAAAGCAGACCTAAAGCTAATGCCTCAAGGACTCTGCTCCAATCTTCCACTTCGGCAGGGCTATTCAAGGCTTTACCTTGAGGAAAGGACTCACGTCAAGTTTCCTTTTAGCTCTAGAGCGTATCAGGAGGAGCTCCCACCCAGGCTATGAAAGCACCCTGTTGATGTAGAGAAGACTCGTTCCTTTCCCAGAGCCCTGCCTGCAGTGACTAGAGACCCGTCCTAAAACTGTTATTTAGGTAGCTTCAAGGCAGCATGAATGGAGCATTCAAAATGGAAAAGCAAGGCTTGTGCCATAAGGCCCTGTTTCCAGCGAACACGCAGCCTACCTCCTTGTGATTTCTACCAAGTATACACTCTAGCTACACACTGGTCCCTTCCTTGAATAAAGTTTATTTGGCACGGAGTTCTGCGTGTAGCCAACCGCCTCCCCCAAGGAGCGCTCTTGCTAGGCTATCGGGCTTAGCTTCTTCTAAAACCCTGCAGTGTAAGAGGAAGAACTGTGCTTTGTTTACAGCAGGAACGCAAGCCGAATTTCTCCTGTAAGGATGGGGTCTTAATGTATGACTTTGTGGAAGGAATGCGAAGCAGTTTTGGTTTCTCAGTGCCGCTCAGCCTAGGGCAATGAGGCAGATTTGCATGACATGTAGAACGTGAGAGAACACAGTTCCTGGAGCTGTTGGAGTGCTGAGGAAATCTAGCTCTCCCAGGGAAGAGTGCAGTGTGTTGCCCTACACTCAGCATACACTGAGTGACTGGGAAAGGATTCCGGGCCTGGAAGTTTCTTAGCAGCCTAGTGGAGCCTGCCGGTGCTCGGTGTTCGTGCAGGGAAGAGGGTGCCCAGGCGAGGTCCTCCGTTTTCTGAAATGCTTACTAACGTTAAAGAAAGCAGACCTAAAGCTAATGCCTCAAGGACTCTGCTCCAAGCTTCCACTTCGGCAGGGCTATTCAAGCCTTTACCTTGAGGAAAGGACTCACGTCAAGTTTCCTTTTAGCTCTAGAGCGTATCAGGAGGAGCTCCCACCCAGGCTATGAAAGCACCCTGTTGATGTAGAGAACACTTGTTCCTTTCCCAGAGCCCTGCCTGCAGTGACTAGAGACCCGTCCTAAACTGTGATTTAGGTAGCTTCAAGGCAGCATGAATGGAGCACTCAAAATGGGAAAGCAAGACTTGTGCCGAAAGGCCCCCGTTTCCAGCGAACACGTAGCCTACCTCCATGTGATTTCTACCAAGTAAGTAGACACTCTAGCTACACACTGGTCCCTTCCTTGAATAAAGTTTATTTGGCACGGAGTTCTGCGTGTAGCCAAACGCCTCCCCCAAGGAGCGCTCTTGCTAGGCTATCGGGCTTAGCTTCTTCTAAAACCCTGCAGTGTAAGAGGAAGAACTGTGCTTTGGTTACAGCAGCAAGGCAAGCTGACTTTCTCCTGTAAGGATGGGGTCCTAAGGTATGACTTTGTAGAAGGAATGCAAAGCAGTTTTGGTTTCTCAGTGCCGCTCAGCCTAGGGCAATGAGGCAGATTTGCATGACATGTAGGACGTGAGAGAACACAGTTCCTGGAGCTGTTGGAGTGCTGAGGAAATCTAGCTCTCCCAGGGAAGAGTGCAGTGTGTTGCCCTACACTCAGCATACACTGAGTGACTGGGAAAGGATTCCGGGCCTGGAAGTTTCTTAGCAGCCTAGTGGAGCCTGCCGGTGCTCAGTGTTCGTGCAGGGAATAGGGTGCCCAGGCGAGGTCCTCCGTTTCCTGAAATGCTTACTAACGTTAAAGAAAGCAGACCTAAAGCTAATGCCTCAAGGACTCTGCTCCAAGCTTCCACTTCGGCAGGGCTATTCAAGGCTTTACCTTGAGGAAAGGACTCACGTCAAGTTTCCTTTTAGCTCTAGAGCGTATCAGGAGGAGCTCCCACCCAGGCTATGAAAGCACCCTGTTGATGTAGAGAACACTTGTTCCTTTCCCAGAGCACTGCCTGCAGTGACTAGAGACCCGTCCTAAACTGTGATTTAGGTAGCTTCAAGGCAGCATGAATGGAGCACTCAAAATGGGAAAGCAAGACTTGTGCCGTAAGGCCCCCGTTTCCAGCGAACACGTAGCCTACCTCCATGTGATTTCTACCAAGTAAGTAGACACTCTAGCTACACACTGGTCCCTTCCTTGAATAAAGTTTATTTGGCACGGAGTTCTGCGTGTAGCCAAACGCCTCCCCCAAGGAGCGCTCTTGCTAGGCTATCGGGCTTAGCTTCTTCTAAAACCCTGCAGTGTAAGAGGAAGAACTGTGCTTTGGTTACAGCAGCAAGGCAAGCTGACTTTCTCCTGTAAGAATGGGTTCCTAAGGTATGACTTTGTAGAAGGAATGCAAAGCAGTTTTGGTTTCTCAGTGCCGCTCAGCCTAGGGCAATGAGGCAGATTTGCATGACATGTAGGACGTGAGAGAACACAGTTCCTGGAGCTGTTGGAGTGCTGAGGAAATCTAATTCTCCCAGGGAAGAGTGCAGTGTGTTGCCCTACACTCAGCATACACTGAGTGACTGGGAAAGGTTTCCGGGCCTGGAAGTTTCTTAGCAGCCTAGTGGACCCTGCCGGTGCTCGGTGTTCGTGCAGGGAATAGGGTGCCCAGGCGAGGTCCTCCGTTTCCTGAAATGCTTACTAACGTTAAAGAAAGCAGACCTAAAGCTAATGCCTCAAGGACTCTGCTCCAATCTTCCACTTCGGCAGGGCTATTCAAGGCTTTACCTTGAGGAAAGGACTCACGTCAAGTTTCCTTTTAGCTCTAGAGCGTATCAGGAGGAGCTCCCACCCAGGCTATGAAAGCACCCTGTTGATGTAGAGAAGACTCGTTCCTTTCCCAGAGCCCTGCCTGCAGTGACTAGAGACCCGTCCTAAAACTGTTATTTAGGTAGCTTCAAGGCAGCATGAATGGAGCATTCAAAATGGAAAAGCAAGGCTTGTGCCATAAGGCCCTGTTTCCAGCGAACACGCAGCCTACCTCCTTGTGATTTCTACCAAGTATACACTCTAGCTACACACTGGTCCCTTCCTTGAATAAAGTTTATTTGGCACGGAGTTCTGCGTGTAGCCAACCGCCTCCCCCAAGGAGCGCTCTTGCTAGGCTATCGGGCTTAGCTTCTTCTAAAACCCTGCAGTGTAAGAGGAAGAACTGTGCTTTGTTTACAGCAGGAACGCAAGCCGAATTTCTCCTGTAAGGATGGGGTCTTAATGTATGACTTTGTGGAAGGAATGCGAAGCAGTTTTGGTTTCTCAGTGCCGCTCAGCCTAGGGCAATGAGGCAGATTGGCATGACATGTAGGACGTGAGAGAACACAGTTCCTGGAGCTGTTGGAGTGCTGAGGAAATCTAGCTCTCCCAGGGAAGAGTGCAGTGTGTTGCCCTACACTCAGCATACACTGAGTGACTGGGAAAGGATTCCGGGCCTGGAAGTTTCTTAGCAGCCTAGTGGAGCCTGCCGGTGCTCGGTGTTCTTGCAGGGAATAGGGTGCCCAGGCGAGGTCCTCCGTTTCCTGAAATGCTTACTAACGTTAAAGAAAGCAGACCTAAAGCTAATGCCTCAAGGACTCTGCTCCAAGCTTCCACTTCGGCAGGGCTATTCAAGGCTTTACCTTGAGGAAAGGACTCACGTCAAGTTTCCTTTTAGCTCTAGAGCGTATCAGGAGGAGCTCCCACCCAGGCTATGAAAGCACCCTGTTGATGTAGAGAAGACTTGTTCCTTTCCCAGAGCACTGCCTGCAGTGACTAGAGACCCGTCCTAAACTGTGATTTAGGTAGCTTCAAGGCAGCATGAATGGAGCACTCAAAATGGGAAAGCAAGGCTTGTGCCATAAGGCCCCCGTTTCCAGCGAACACGTAGCCTACCTCCATGTGATTTCTACCAAGTAAGTAGACACTCTAGCTACACACTGGTCCCTTCCTTGAATAAAGTTTATTTGGCACGGAGTTCTGCGTGTAGCCAAACGCCTCCCCCAAGGAGCGCTCTTGCTAGGCTATCGGGTTTAGCTTCTTCTAAAACCCTGCAGTGTAAGAGGAAGAACTGTGCTTTGGTTACAGCAGCAAGGCAAGCTGACTTTCTCCTGTAAGGATGGGGTCCTAAGGTATGACTTTGTAGAAGGAATGCAAAGCAGTTTTGGTTTCTCAGTGCCGCTCAGCCTAGGGCAATGAGGCAGATTTGCATGACATGTAGGACGTGAGAGAACACAGTTCCTGGAGCTGTTGGAGTGCTGAGGAAATCTAGCTCTCCCAGGGAAGAGTGCAGTGTGTTGCCCTACACTCAGCATACACTGAGTGACTGGGAAAGGATTCCGGGCCTGGAAGTTTCTTAGCAGCCTAGTGGAGCCTGCCGGTGCTCGGTGTTCGTGCAGGGAATAGGGTGCCCAGGCGAGGTCCTCCGTTTCCTGAAATGCTTACTAACGTTAAAGAAAGCAGACCTAAAGCTAATGCCTCAAGGACTCTGCTCCAAGCTTCCACTTCGGCAGGGCTATTCAAGGCTTTACCTTGAGGAAAGGACTCACGTCAAGTTTCCTTTTAGCTCTAGAGCGTATCAGGAGGAGCTCCCACCCAGGCTATGAAAGCACCCTGTTGATGTAGAGAACACTTGTTCCTTTCCCAGAGCACAGCCTGCAGTGACTAGAGACCCGTCCTAAACTGTGATTTAGGTAGCTTCAAGGCAGCATGAATGGAGCACTCAAAATGGGAAAGCAAGACTTGTGCCGTAAGGCCCCCGTTTCCAGCGAACACGTAGCCTACCTCCATGTGATTTCTACCAAGTAAGTAGACACTCTAGCTACACACTGGTCCCTTCCTTGAATAAAGTTTATTTGGCACGGAGTTCTGCGTGTAGCCAAACGCCTCCCCCAAGGAGCGCTCTTGCTAGGCTATCGGGCTTAGCTTCTTCTAAAACCCTGCAGTGTAAGAGGAAGAACTGTGCTTTGGTTACAGCAGCAAGGCAAGCTGACTTTCTCCTGTAAGAATGGGTTCCTAAGGTATGACTTTGTAGAAGGAATGCAAAGCAGTTTTGGTTTCTCAGTGCCGCTCAGCCTAGGGCAATGAGGCAGATTTGCATGACATGTAGGACGTGAGAGAACACAGTTCCTGGAGCTGTTGGAGTGCTGAGGATATCTAATTCTCCCAGGGAAGAGTGCAGTGTGTTGCCCTACACTCAGCATACACTGAGTGACTGGGAAAGGTTTCCGTGCCTGGAAGTTTCTTAGCAGCCTAGTGGACCCTGCCGGTGCTCGGTGTTCGTGCAGGGAATAGGGTGCCCAGGCGAGGTCCTCCGTTTCCTGAAATGCTTACTAACGTTAAAGAAAGCAGACCTAAAGCTAATGCCTCAAGGACTCTGCTCCAATCTTCCACTTCGGCAGGGCTATTCAAGGCTTTACCTTGAGGAAAGGACTCACGTCAAGTTTCCTTTTAGCTCTAGAGCGTATCAGGAGGAGCTCCCACCCAGGCTATGAAAGCACCCTGTTGATGTAGAGAACACTTGTTCCTTTCCCAGAGCACTGCCTGCAGTGACTAGAGACCCGTCCTAAACTGTGATTTAGGTAGCTTCAAGGCAGCATGAATGGAGCACTCAAAATGGGAAAGCAAGACTTGTGCCGTAAGGCCCCCGTTTCCAGCGAACACGTAGCCTACCTCCATGTGATTTCTACCAAGTAAGTAGACACTCTAGCTACACACTGGTCCCTTCCTTGAATAAAGTTTATTTGGCACGGAGTTCTGCGTGTAGCCAAACGCCTCCCCCAAGGAGCGCTCTTGCTAGGCTATCGGGCTTAGCTTCTTCTAAAACCCTGCAGTGTAAGAGGAAGAACTGTGCTTTGGTTACAGCAGCAAGGCAAGCTGACTTTCTCCTGTAAGAATGGGTTCCTAAGGTATGACTTTGTAGAAGGAATGCAAAGCAGTTTTGGTTTCTCAGTGCCGCTCAGCCTAGGGCAATGAGGCAGATTTGCATGACATGTAGGACGTGAGAGAACACAGTTCCTGGAGCTGTTGGAGTGCTGAGGAAATCTAATTCTCCCAGGGAAGAGTGCAGTGTGTTGCCCTACACTCAGCATACACTGAGTGACTGGGAAAGGTTTCCGGGCCTGGAAGTTTCTTAGCAGCCTAGTGGACCCTGCCGGTGCTCGGTGTTCGTGCAGGGAATAGGGTGCCCAGGCGAGGTCCTCCGTTTCCTGAAATGCTTACTAACGTTAAAGAAAGCAGACCTAAAGCTAATGCCTCAAGGACTCTGCTCCAATCTTCCACTTCGGCAGGGCTATTCAAGGCTTTACCTTGAGGAAAGGACTCACGTCAAGTTTCCTTTTAGCTCTAGAGCGTATCAGGAGGAGCTCCCACCCAGGCTATGAAAGCACCCTGTTGATGTAGAGAAGACTCGTTCCTTTCCCAGAGCCCTGCCTGCAGTGACTAGAGACCCGTCCTAAAACTGTTATTTAGGTAGCTTCAAGGCAGCATGAATGGAGCATTCAAAATGGAAAAGCAAGGCTTGTGCCATAAGGCCCTGTTTCCAGCGAACACGCAGCCTACCTCCTTGTGATTTCTACCAAGTATACACTCTAGCTACACACTGGTCCCTTCCTTGAATAAAGTTTATTTGGCACGGAGTTCTGCGTGTAGCCAACCGCTTCCCCCAAGGAGCGCTCTTGCTAGGCTATCGGGCTTAGCTTCTTCTAAAACCCTGCAGTGTAAGAGGAAGAACTGTGCTTTGTTTACAGCAGGAACGCAAGCCGAATTTCTCCTGTAAGGATGGGGTCTTAATGTATGACTTTGTGGAAGGAATGCGAAGCAGTTTTGGTTTCTCAGTGCCGCTCAGCCTAGGGCAATGAGGCAGATTGGCATGACATGTAGGACGTGAGAGAACACAGTTCCTGGAGCTGTTGGAGTGCTGAGGAAATCTAGCTCTCCCAGGGAAGAGTGCAGTGTGTTGCCCTACACTCAGCATACACTGAGTGACTGGGAAAGGATTCCGGGCCTGGAAGTTTCTTAGCAGCCTAGTGGAGCCTGCCGGTGCTCGGTGTTCGTGCAGGGAATAGGGTGCCCAGGCGAGGTCCTCCGTTTCCTGAAATGCTTACTAACGTTAAAGAAAGCAGACCTAAAGCTAATGCCTCAAGGACTCTGCTCCAAGCTTCCACTTCGGCAGGGCTATTCAAGGCTTTACCTTGAGGAAAGGACTCACGTCAAGTTTCCTTTTAGCTCTAGAGCGTGTCAGGAGGAGCTCCCACCCAGGCTATGAAAGCACCCTGTTGATGTAGAGAACACTTGTTCCTTTCCCAGAGCCCTGCCTGCAGTGACTAGAGACCCGTCCTAAACTGTGATTTAGGTAGCTTCAAGGCAGCATGAATGGAGCACTCAAAATGGGAAAGCAAGGCTTGTGCCATAAGGCCCCCGTTTCCAGCGAACACGTAGCCTACCTCCATGTGATTTCTACCAAGTAGACACTCTAGCTACACACTGGTCCCTTCCTTGAATAAAGTTTATTTGGCACGGAGTTCTGCGTGTAGCCAAACGCCTCCACCAAGGAGCGCTCTTGCTAGGCTATCGGGCTTAGCTTCTTCTAAAACCCTGCAGTGTAAGAGGAAGAACTGTGCTTTGGTTACAGCAGCAAGGCAAGCTGACTTTCTCCTGTAAGGATGGGGTCCTAAGGTATGACTTTGTAGAAGGAATGCAAAGCAGTTTTGGTTTCTCAGTGCCGCTCAGCCTAGGGCAATGAGGCAGATTTGCATGACATGTAGGACGTGAGAGAACACAGTTCCTGGAGCTGTTGGAGTGCTGAGGAAATCTAGCTCTCCCAGGGAAGAGTGCAGTGTGTTGCCCTACACTCAGCATACACTGAGTGACTGGGAAAGGATTCCGGGCCTGGAAGTTTCTTAGCAGCCTAGTGGAGCCTGCCGGTGCTCGGTGTTCGAGCAGGGAATAGGGTGCCCAGGCGAGGTCCTCCGTTTCCTGAAATGCTTACTAACGTTAAAGAAAGCAGACCTAAAGCTAATGCCTCAAGGACTCTGCTCCAAGCTTCCACTTCGGCAGGGCTATTCAAGGCTTTACCTTGAGGAAAGGACTCACGTCAAGTTTCCTTTTAGCTCTAGAGCGTATCAGGAGGAGCTCCCACCCAGGCTATGAAAGCACCCTGTTGATGTAGAGAACACTTGTTCCTTTCCCAGAGCACTGCCTGCAGTGACTAGAGACCCGTCCTAAACTGTGATTTAGGTAGCTTCAAGGCAGCATGAATGGAGCACTCAAAATGGGAAAGCAAGACTTGTGCCATAAGGCCCCCGTTTCCAGCGAACACGTAGCCTACCTCCATGTGATTTCTACCAAGTAGACACTCTAGCTACACACTGGTCCCTTCCTTGAATAAAGTTTATTTGGCACGGAGTTCTGCGTGTAGCCAAACGCCTCCACCAAGGAGCGCTCTTGCTAGGCTATCGGGCTTATCTTCTTCTAAAACCCTGCAGTGTAAGAGGAAGAACTGTGCTTTGGTTACAGCAGCAAGGCAAGCTGACTTTCTCCTGTAAGGATGGGGTCCTAAGGTATGACTTTGTAGAAGGAATGCAAAGCAGTTTTGGTTTCTCAGTGCCGCTCAGCCTAGGGCAATGAGGCAGATTTGCATGACATGTAGGACGTGAGAGAACACAGTTCCTGGAGCTGTTGGAGTGCTGAGGAAATCTAGCTCTCCCAGGGAAGAGTGCAGTGTGTTGCCCTACACTCAGCATACACTGAGTGACTGGGAAAGGATTCCGGGCCTGGAAGTTTCTTAGCAGCCTAGTGGAGCCTGCCGGTGCTCGGTGTTCGTGCAGGGAATAGGGTGCCCAGGCGAGGTCCTCCGTTTCCTGAAATGCTTACTAACGTTAAAGAAAGCAGACCTAAAGCTAATGCCTCAAGGACTCTGCTCCAAGCTTCCACTTCGGCAGGGCTATTCAAGGCTTTACCTTGAGGAAAGGACTCACGTCAAGTTTCCTTTTAGCTCTAGAGCGTATCAGGAGGAGCTCCCACCCAGGCTATGAAAGCACCCTGTTGATGTAGAGAACACTTGTTCCTTTCCCAGAGCACTGCCTGCAGTGACTAGAGACCCGTCCTAAACTGTGATTTAGGTAGCTTCAAGGCAGCATGAATGGAGCACTCAAAATGGGAAAGCAAGACTTGTGCCATAAGGCCCCCGTTTCCAGCGAACACGTAGCCTACCTCCATGTGATTTCTACCAAGTAAGTAGACACTCTAGCTACACACTGGTCCCTTCCTTGAATAAAGTTTATTTGGCACGGAGTTCTGCGTGTAGCCAAACGCCTCCCCCAAGGAGCGCTCTTGCTAGGCTATCGGGCTTACCTTCTTCTAAAACCCTGCAGTGTAAGAGGAAGAACTGTGCTTTGGTTACAGCAGCAAGGCAAGCTGACTTTCTCCTGTAAGAATGGGTTCCTAAGGTATGACTTTGTAGAAGGAATGCAAAGCAGTTTTGGTTTCTCAGTGCCGCTCAGCCTAGGGCAATGAGGCAGATTTGCATGACATGTAGGACGTGAGAGAACACAGTTCCTGGAGCTGTTGGAGTGCTGAGGAAATCTAATTCTCCCAGGGAAGAGTGTAGTGTGTTGCCCTACACTCAGCATACACTGAGTGACTGGGAAAGGTTTCCGGGCCTGGAAGTTTCTTAGCAGCCTAGTGGACCCTGCCGGTGCTCGGTGTTCGTGCAGGGAATAGGGTGCCCAGGCGAGGTCCTCCGTTTCCTGAAATGCTTACTAACGTTAAAGAAAGCAGACCTAAAGCTAATGCCTCAAGGACTCTGCTCCAATCTTCCACTTCGGCAGGGCTATTCAAGGCTTTACCTTGAGGAAAGGACTCACGTCAAGTTTCCTTTTAGCTCTAGAGCGTATCAGGAGGAGCTCCCACCCAGGCTATGAAAGCACCCTGTTGATGTAGAGAAGACTCGTTCCTTTCCCAGAGCCCTCCTGCAGTGACTAGAGACCCGTCCTAAAACTGTTATTTAGGTAGCTTCAAGGCAGCATGAATGGAGCATTCAAAATGGGAAAGCAAGGCTTGTGCCATAAGGCCCTGTTTCCAGCGAACACGCAGCCTACCTCCTTGTGATTTCTACCAAGTATACACTCTAGCTACACACTGGTCCCTTCCTTGAATAAAGTTTATTTGGCACGGAGTTCTGCGTGTAGCCAACCGCCTCCCCCAAGGAACGCTCTTGCTAGGCTCTCGGGCTTAGCTTCTTCTAAAACCCTGCAGTGTAAGAGGAAGAACTGTGCTTTGTTTACAGCAGGAACACAAGCCGAATTTCTCCTGTAAGGATGTGGTCTTAATGTATGACTTTGTGGAAGGAATGCGAAGCAGTTTTGGTTTCTCAGTGCCGCTCAGCCTAGGGCAATGAGGCAGATTTGCATGACATGTAGGACGTGAGAGAACACAGTTCCTGGAGCTGTTGGAGTGCTGAGGAAATCTAGCTCTCCCAGGGAAGAGTGCAGTGTGTTGCCCTACACTCAGCATACACTGAGTGACTGGGAAAGGATTCCGGGCCTGGAAGTTTCTTAGCAGCCTAGTGGAGCCTGCCGGTGCTCGGTGTTCGTGCAGGGAATAGGGTGCCCAGGCGAGGTCCTCCGTTTCCTGAAATGCTTACTAACGTTAAAGAAAGCAGACCTAAAGCTAATGCCTCAAGGACTCTGCTCCAAGCTTCCACTTCGGCAGGGCTATTCAAGGCTTTACCTTGAGGAAAGGACTCACGTCAAGTTTCCTTTTAGCTCTAGAGCGTATCAGGAGGAGCTCCCACCCAGGCTATGAAAGCACCCTGTTGATGTAGAGAAGACTTGTTCCTTTCCCAGAGCACTGCCTGCAGTGACTAGAGACCCGTCCTAAACTGTGATTTAGGTAGCTTCAAGGCAGCATGAATGGAGCACTCAAAATGGGAAAGCAAGGCTTGTGCCATAAGGCCCCCGTTTCCAGCGAACACGTAGCCTACCTCCATGTGATTTCTACCAAGTAAGTAGACACTCTAGCTACACACTGGTCCCTTCCTTGAATAAAGTTTATTTGGCACGGAGTTCTGCGTGTAGCCAAACGCCTCCCCCAAGGAGCGCTCTTGCTAGGCTATCGGGTTTAGCTTCTTCTAAAACCCTGCAGTGTAAGAGGAAGAACTGTGCTTTGGTTACAGCAGCAAGGCAAGCTGACTTTCTCCTGTAAGGATGGGGTCCTAAGGTATGACTTTGTAGAAGGAATGCAAAGCAGTTTTGGTTTCTCAGTGCCGCTCAGCCTAGGGCAATGAGGCAGATTTGCATGACATGTAGGACGTGAGAGAACACAGTTCCTGGAGCTGTTGGAGTGCTGAGGAAATCTAGCTCTCCCAGGGAAGAGTGCAGTGTGTTGCCCTACACTCAGCATACACTGAGTGACTGGGAAAGGATTCCGGGCCTGGAAGTTTCTTAGCAGCCTAGTGGAGCCTGCCGGTGCTCGGTGTTCGTGCAGGGAATAGGGTGCCCAGGCGAGGTCCTCCGTTTCCTGAAATGCTTACTAACGTTAAAGAAAGCAGACCTAAAGCTAATGCCTCAAGGACTCTGCTCCAAGCTTCCACTTCGGCAGGGCTATTCAAGGCTTTACCTTGAGGAAAGGACTCACGTCAAGTTTCCTTTTAGCTCTAGAGCGTGTCAGGAGGAGCTCCCACCCAGGCTATGAAAGCACCCTGTTGATGTACAGAACACTTGTTCCTTTCCCAGAGCCCTGCCTGCAGTGACTAGAGACCCGTCCTAAACTGTGATTTAGGTAGCTTCAAGGCAGCATGAATGGAGCACTCAAAATGGGAAAGCAAGGCTTGTGCCATAAGGCCCCCGTTTCCAGCGAACACGTAGCCTACCTCCATGTGATTTCTACCAAGTAGACACTCTAGCTACACACTGGTCCCTTCCTTGAATAAAGTTTATTTGGCACGGAGTTCTGCGTGTAGCCAAACGCCTCCACCAAGGAGCGCTCTTGCTAGGCTATCGGGCTTAGCTTCTTCTAAAACCCTGCAGTGTAAGAGGAAGAACTGTGCTTTGGTTACAGCAGCAAGGCAAGCTGACTTTCTCCTGTAAGGATGGGGTCCTAAGGTATGACTTTGTAGAAGGAATGCAAAGCAGTTTTGGTTTCTCAGTGCCGCTCAGCCTAGGGCAATGAGGCAGATTTGCATGACATGTAGGACGTGAGAGAACACAGTTCCTGGAGCTGTTGGAGTGCTGAGGAAATCTAGCTCTCCCAGGGAAGAGTGCAGTGTGTTGCCCTACACTCAGCATACACTGAGTGACTGGGAAAGGATTCCGGGCCTGGAAGTTTCTTAGCAGCCTAGTGGAGCCTGCCGGTGCTCGGTGTTCGAGCAGGGAATAGGGTGCCCAGGCGAGGTCCTCCGTTTCCTGAAATGCTTACTAACGTTAAAGAAAGCAGACCTAAAGCTAATGCCTCAAGGACTCTGCTCCAAGCTTCCACTTCGGCAGGGCTATTCAAGGCTTTACCTTGAGGAAAGGACTCACGTCAAGTTTCCTTTTAGCTCTAGAGCGTATCAGGAGGAGCTCCCACCCAGGCTATGAAAGCACCCTGTTGATGTAGAGAACACTTGTTCCTTTCCCAGAGCACTGCCTGCAGTGACTAGAGACCCGTCCTAAACTGTGATTTAGGTAGCTTCAAGGCAGCATGAATGGAGCACTCAAAATGGGAAAGCAAGACTTGTGCCATAAGGCCCCCGTTTCCAGCGAACACGTAGCCTACCTCCATGTGATTTCTACCAAGTAGACACTCTAGCTACACACTGGTCCCTTCCTTGAATAAAGTTTATTTGGCACGGAGTTCTGCGTGTAGCCAAACGCCTCCACCAAGGAGCGCTCTTGCTAGGCTATCGGGCTTAGCTTCTTCTAAAACCCTGCAGTGTAAGAGGAAGAACTGTGCTTTGGTTACAGCAGCAAGGCAAGCTGACTTTCTCCTGTAAGGATGGGGTCCTAAGGTATGACTTTGTAGAAGGAATGCAAAGCAGTTTTGGTTTCTCAGTGCCGCTCAGCCTAGGGCAATGAGGCAGATTTGCATGACATGTAGGACGTGAGAGAACACAGTTCCTGGAGCTGTTGGAGTGCTGAGGAAATCTAGCTCTCCCAGGGAAGAGTGCAGTGTGTTGCCCTACACTCAGCATACACTGAGTGACTGGGAAAGGATTCCGGGCCTGGAAGTTTCTTAGCAGCCTAGTGGAGCCTGCCGGTGCTCGGTGTTCGTGCAGGGAATAGGGTGCCCAGGCGAGGTCCTCCGTTTCCTGAAATGCTTACTAACGTTAAAGAAAGCAGACCTAAAGCTAATGCCTCAAGGACTCTGCTCCAAGCTTCCACTTCGGCAGGGCTATTCAAGGCTTTACCTTGAGGAAAGGACTCACGTCAAGTTTCCTTTTAGCTCTAGAGCGTATCAGGAGGAGCTCCCACCCAGGCTATGAAAGCACCCTGTTGATGTAGAGAAGACTTGTTCCTTTCCCAGAGCACTGCCTGCAGTGACTAGAGACCCGTCCTAAACTGTGATTTAGGTAGCTTCAAGGCAGCATGAATGGAGCACTCAAAATGGGAAAGCAAGACTTGTGCCATAAGGCCCCCGTTTCCAGCGAACACGTAGCCTACCTCCATGTGATTTCTACCAAGTAAGTAGACACTCTAGCTACACACTGGTCCCTTCCTTGAATAAAGTTTATTTGGCACGGAGTTCTGCGTGTAGCCAAACGCCTCCCCCAAGGAGCGCTCTTGCTAGGCTATCGGGCTTACCTTCTTCTAAAACCCTGCAGTGTAAGAGGAAGAACTGTGCTTTGGTTACAGCAGCAAGGCAAGCTGACTTTCTCCTGTAAGAATGGGTTCCTAAGGTATGACTTTGTAGAAGGAATGCAAAGCAGTTTTGGTTTCTCAGTGCCGCTCAGCCTAGGGCAATGAGGCAGATTTGCATGACATGTAGGACGTGAGAGAACACAGTTCCTGGAGCTGTTGGAGTGCTGAGGAAATCTAATTCTCCCAGGGAAGAGTGCAGTGTGTTGCCCTACACTCAGCATACACTGAGTGACTGGGAAAGGTTTCCGGGCCTGGAAGTTTCTTAGCAGCCTAGTGGACCCTGCCGGTGCTCGGTGTTCGTGCAGGGAATAGGGTGCCCAGGCGAGGTCCTCCGTTTCCTGAAATGCTTACTAACGTTAAAGAAAGCAGACCTAAAGCTAATGCCTCAAGGACTCTGCTCCAATCTTCCACTTCGGCAGGGCTATTCAAGGCTTTACCTTGAGGAAAGGACTCACGTCAAGTTTCCTTTTAGCTCTAGAGCGTATCAGGAGGAGCTCCCACCCAGGCTATGAAAGCACCCTGTTGATGTAGAGAAGACTCGTTCCTTTCCCAGAGCCCTCCTGCAGTAACTAGAGACCCGTCCTAAAACTGTTATTTAGGTAGCTTCAAGGCAGCATGAATGGAGCATTCAAAATGGGAAAGCAAGGCTTGTGCCATAAGGCCCTGTTTCCAGCGAACACGCAGCCTACCTCCTTGTGATTTCTACCAAGTATACACTCTAGCTACACACTGGTCCCTTCCTTGAATAAAGTTTATTTGGCACGGAGTTCTGCGTGTAGCCAACCGCCTCCCCCAAGGAACGCTCTTGCTAGGCTCTCGGGCTTAGCTTCTTCTAAAACCCTGCAGTGTAAGAGGAAGAACTGTGCTTTGTTTACAGCAGGAACACAAGCCGAATTTCTCCTGTAAGGATGTGGTCTTAATGTATGACTTTGTGGAAGGAATGCGAAGCAGTTTTGGTTTCTCAGTGCCGCTCAGCCTAGGGCAATGAGGCAGATTTGCATGACATGTAGGACGTGAGAGAACACAGTTCCTGGAGCTGTTGGAGTGCTGAGGAAATCTAGCTCTCCCAGGGAAGAGTGCAGTGTGTTGCCCTACACTCAGCATACACTGAGTGACTGGGAAAGGATTCCGGGCCTGGAAGTTTCTTAGCAGCCTAGTGGAGCCTGCCGGTGCTCGGTGTTCGTGCAGGGAATAGGGTGCCCAGGCGAGGTCCTCCGTTTCCTGAAATGCTTACTAACGTTAAAGAAAGCAGACCTAAAGCTAATGCCTCAAGGACTCTGCTCCAAGCTTCCACTTCGGCAGGGCTATTCAAGGCTTTACCTTGAGGAAAGGACTCACGTCAAGTTTCCTTTTAGCTCTAGAGCGTATCAGGAGGAGCTCCCACCCAGGCTATGAAAGCACCCTGTTGATGTAGAGAAGACTTGTTCCTTTCCCAGAGCACTGCCTGCAGTGACTAGAGACCCGTCCTAAACTGTGATTTAGGTAGCTTCAAGGCAGCATGAATGGAGCACTCAAAATGGGAAAGCAAGGCTTGTGCCATAAGGCCCCCGTTTCCAGCGAACACGTAGCCTACCTCCATGTGATTTCTACCAAGTAAGTAGACACTCTAGCTACACACTGGTCCCTTCCTTGAATAAAGTTTATTTGGCACGGAGTTCTGCGTGTAGCCAAACGCCTCCCCCAAGGAGCGCTCTTGCTAGGCTATCGGGTTTAGCTTCTTCTAAAACCCTGCAGTGTAAGAGGAAGAACTGTGCTTTGGTTACAGCAGCAAGGCAAGCTGACTTTCTCCTGTAAGGATGGGGTCCTAAGGTATGACTTTGTAGAAGGAATGCAAAGCAGTTTTGGTTTCTCAGTGCCGCTCAGCCTAGGGCAATGAGGCAGATTTGCATGACATGTAGGACGTGAGAGAACACAGTTCCTGGAGCTGTTGGAGTGCTGAGGAAATCTAGCTCTCCCAGGGAAGAGTGCAGTGTGTTGCCCTACACTCAGCATACACTGAGTGACTGGGAAAGGATTCCGGGCCTGGAAGTTTCTTAGCAGCCTAGTGGAGCCTGCCGGTGCTCGGTGTTCGTGCAGGGAATAGGGTGCCCAGGCGAGGTCCTCCGTTTCCTGAAATGCTTACTAACGTTAAAGAAAGCAGACCTAAAGCTAATGCCTCAAGGACTCTGCTCCAAGCTTCCACTTCGGCAGGGCTATTCAAGGCTTTACCTTGAGGAAAGGACTCACGTCAAGTTTCCTTTTAGCTCTAGAGCGTGTCAGGAGGAGCTCCCACCCAGGCTATGAAAGCACCCTGTTGATGTAGAGAACACTTGTTCCTTTCCCAGAGCCCTGCCTGCAGTGACTAGAGACCCGTCCTAAACTGTGATTTAGGTAGCTTCAAGGCAGCATGAATGGAGCACTCAAAATGCGAAAGCAAGGCTTGTGCCATAAGGCCCCCGTTTCCAGCGAACACGTAGCCTACCTCCATGTGATTTCTACCAAGTAGACACTCTAGCTACACACTGGTCCCTTCCTTGAATAAAGTTTATTTGGCACGGAGTTATGCGTGTAGCCAAACGCCTCCCCCAAGGAGCGCTCTTGCTAGGCTATCGGGCTTAGCTTCTTCTAAAACCCTGCAGTGTAAGAGGAAGAACTGTGCTTTGGTTACAGCAGCAAGGCAAGCTGACTTTCTCCTGTAAGGATGGGGTCCTAAGGTATGACTTTGTAGAAGGAATGCAAAGCAGTTTTGGTTTCTCAGTGCCGCTCAGCCTAGGGCAATGAGGCAGATTTGCATGACATGTAGGACGTGAGAGAACACAGTTCCTGGAGCTGTTGGAGTGCTGAGGAAATCTAGCTCTCCCAGGGAAGAGTGCAGTGTGTTGCCCTACACTCAGCATACACTGAGTGACTGGGAAAGGATTCCGGGCCTGGAAGTTTCTTAGCAGCCTAGTGGAGCCTGCCGGTGCTCGGTGTTCTTGCAGGGAATAGGGTGCCCAGGCGAGGTCCTCCGTTTCCTGAAATGCTTACTAACGTTAAAGAAAGCAGACCTAAAGCTAATGCCTCAAGGACTCTGCTCCAAGCTTCCACTTCGGCAGGGCTATTCAAGGCTTTACCTTGAGGAAAGGACTCACGTCAAGTTTCCTTTTAGCTCTAGAGCGTATCAGGAGGAGCTCCCACCCAGGCTATGAAAGCACCCTGTTGATGTAGAGAACACTTGTTCCTTTCCCAGAGCACTGCCTGCAGTGACTAGAGACCCGTCCTAAACTGTGATTTAGGTAGCTTCAAGGCAGCATGAATGGAGCACTCAAAATGGGAAAGCAAGACTTGTGCCGTAAGGCCCCCGTTTCCAGCGAACACGTAGCCTACCTCCATGTGATTTCTACCAAGTAAGTAGACACTCTAGCTACACACTGGTCCCTTCCTTGAATAAAGTTTATTTGGCACGGAGTTCTGCGTGTAGCCAAACGCCTCCCCCAAGGAGCGCTCTTGCTAGGCTATCGGGCTTAGCTTCTTCTAAAACCCTGCAGTGTAAGAGGAAGAACTGTGCTTTGGTTACAGCAGCAAGGCAAGCTGACTTTCTCCTGTAAGAATGGGTTCCTAAGGTATGACTTTGTAGAAGGAATGCAAAGCAGTTTTGGTTTCTCAGTGCCGCTCAGCCTAGGGCAATGAGGCAGATTTGCATGACATGTAGGACGTGAGAGAACACAGTTCCTGGAGCTGTTGGAGTGCTGAGGAAATCTAATTCTCCCAGGGAAGAGTGCAGTGTGTTGCCCTACACTCAGCATACACTGAGTGACTGGGAAAGGTTTCCGGGCCTGGAAGTTTCTTAGCAGCCTAGTGGACCCTGCCGGTGCTCGGTGTTCGTGCAGGGAATAGGGTGCCCAGGCGAGGTCCTCCGTTTCCTGAAATGCTTACTAACGTTAAAGAAAGCAGACCTAAAGCTAATGCCTCAAGGACTCTGCTCCAATCTTCCACTTCGGCAGGGCTATTCAAGGCTTTACCTTGAGGAAAGGACTCACGTCAAGTTTCCTTTTAGCTCTAGAGCGTATCAGGAGGAGCTCCCACCCAGGCTATGAAAGCACCCTGTTGATGTAGAGAAGACTCGTTCCTTTCCCAGAGCCCTGCCTGCAGTGACTAGAGACCCGTCCTAAAACTGTTATTTAGGTAGCTTCAAGGCAGCATGAATGGAGCATTCAAAATGGAAAAGCAAGGCTTGTGCCATAAGGCCCTGTTTCCAGCGAACACGCAGCCTACCTCCTTGTGATTTCTACCAAGTATACACTCTAGCTACACACTGGTCCCTTCCTTGAATAAAGTTTATTTGGCACGGAGTTCTGCGTGTAGCCAACCGCCTCCCCCAAGGAGCGCTCTTGCTAGGCTATCGGGCTTAGCTTCTTCTAAAACCCTGCAGTGTAAGAGGAAGAACTGTGCTTTGTTTACAGCAGGAACGCAAGCCGAATTTCTCCTGTAAGGATGGGGTCTTAATGTATGACTTTGTGGAAGGAATGCGAAGCAGTTTTGGTTTCTCAGTGCCGCTCAGCCTAGGGCAATGAGGCAGATTGGCATGACATGTAGGACGTGAGAGAACACAGTTCCTGGAGCTGTTGGAGTGCTGAGGAAATCTAGCTCTCCCAGGGAAGAGTGCAGTGTGTTGCCCTACACTCAGCATACACTGAGTGACTGGGAAAGGATTCCGGGCCTGGAAGTTTCTTAGCAGCCTAGGGGAGCCTGCCGGTGCTCAGTGTTCGTGCAGGGAATAGGGTGCCCAGGCGAGGTCCTCCGTTTCCTGAAATGCTTACTAACGTTAAAGAAAGCAGACCTAAAGCTAATGCCTCAAGGACTCTGCTCCAAGCTTCCACTTCGGCAGGGCTATTCAAGGCTTTACCTTGAGGAAAGGACTCACGTCAAGTTTCCTTTTAGCTCTAGAGCGTATCAGGAGGAGCTCCCACCCAGGCTATGAAAGCACCCTGTTGATGTAGAGAAGACTTGTTCCTTTCCCAGAGCACTGCCTGCAGTGACTAGAGACCCGTCCTAAACTGTGATTTAGGTAGCTTCAAGGCAGCATGAATGGAGCACTCAAAATGGGAAAGCAAGACTTGTGCCGTAAGGCCCCCGTTTCCAGCGAACACGTAGCCTACCTCCATGTGATTTCTACCAAGTAAGTAGACACTCTAGCTACACACTGGTCCCTTCCTTGAATAAAGTTTATTTGGCACGGAGTTCTGCGTGTAGCCAAACGCCTCCACCAAGGAGCGCTCTTGCTAGGCTATCGGGCTTAGCTTCTTCTAAAACCCTGCAGTGTAAGAGGAAGAACTGTGCTTTGGTTACAGCAGCAAGGCAAGCTGACTTTCTCCTGTAAGGATGGGGTCCTAAGGTATGACTTTGTAGAAGGAATGCAAAGCAGTTTTGGTTTCTCAGTGCCGCTCAGCCTAGGGCAATGAGGCAGATTTGCATGACATGTAGGACGTGAGAGAACACAGTTCCTGGAGCTGTTGGAGTGCTGAGGAAATCTAGCTCTCCCAGGGAAGAGTGCAGTGTGTTGCCCTACACTCAGCATACACTGAGTGACTGGGAAAGGATTCCGGGCCTGGAAGTTTCTTAGCAGCCTAGTGGAGCCTGCCGGTGCTCGGTGTTCTTGCAGGGAATAGGGTGCCCAGGCGAGGTCCTCCGTTTCCTGAAATGCTTACTAACGTTAAAGAAAGCAGACCTAAAGCTAATGCCTCAAGGACTCTGCTCCAAGCTTCCACTTCGGCAGGGCTATTCAAGGCTTTACCTTGAGGAAAGGACTCACGTCAAGTTTCCTTTTAGCTCTAGAGCGTATCAGGAGGAGCTCCCACCCAGGCTATGAAAGCACCCTGTTGATGTAGAGAACACTTGTTCCTTTCCCAGAGCACTGCCTGCAGTGACTAGAGACCCGTCCTAAACTGTGATTTAGGTAGCTTCAAGGCAGCATGAATGGAGCACTCAAAATGGGAAAGCAAGACTTGTGCCATAAGGCCCCCGTTTCCAGCGAACACGTAGCCTACCTCCATGTGATTTCTACCAAGTAGACACTCTAGCTACACACTGGTCCCTTCCTTGAATAAAGTTTATTTGGCACGGAGTTCTGCGTGTAGCCAAACGCCTCCACCAAGGAGCGCTCTTGCTAGGCTATCGGGCTTAGCTTCTTCTAAAACCCTGCAGTGTAAGAGGAAGAACTGTGCTTTGGTTACAGCAGCAAGGCAAGCTGACTTTCTCCTGTAAGGATGGGGTCCTAAGGTATGACTTTGTAGAAGGAATGCAAAGCAGTTTTGGTTTCTCAGTGCCGCTCAGCCTAGGGCAATGAGGCAGATTTGCATGACATGTAGGACGTGAGAGAACACAGTTCCTGGAGCTGTTGGAGTGCTGAGCAAATCTAGCTCTCCCAGGGAAGAGTGCAGTGTGTTGCCCTACACTCAGCATACACTGAGTGACTGGGAAAGGATTCCGGGCCTGGAAGTTTCTTAGCAGCCTAGTGGAGCCTGCCGGTGCTCGGTGTTCGTGCAGGGAATAGGGTGCCCAGGCGAGGTCCTCCGTTTCCTGAAATGCTTACTAACGTTAAAGAAAGCAGACCTAAAGCTAATGCCTCAAGGACTCTGCTCCAAGCTTCCACTTCGGCAGGGCTATTCAAGGCTTTACCTTGAGGAAAGGACTCACGTCAAGTTTCCTTTTAGCTCTAGAGCGTATCAGGAGGAGCTCCCACCCAGGCTATGAAAGCACCCTGTTGATGTAGAGAACACTTGTTCCTTTCCCAGAGCACTGCCTGCAGTGACTAGAGACCCGTCCTAAACTGTGATTTAGGTAGCTTCAAGGCAGCATGAATGGAGCACTCAAAATGGGAAAGCAAGTCTTGTGCCATAAGGCCCCCGTTTCCAGCGAACACGTAGCCTACCTCCATGTGATTTCTACCAAGTAAGTAGACACTCTAGCTACACACTGGTCCCTTCCTTGAATAAAGTTTATTTGGCACGGAGTTCTGCGTGTAGCCAAACGCCTCCCCCAAGGAGCGCTCTTGCTAGGCTATCGGGCTTAGCTTCTTCTAAAACCCTGCAGTGTAAGAGGAAGAACTGTGCTTTGGTTACAGCAGCAAGGCAAGCTGACTTTCTCCTGTAAGAATGGGTTCCTAAGGTATGACTTTGTAGAAGGAATGCAAAGCAGTTTTGGTTTCTCAGTGCCGCTCAGCCTAGGGCAATGAGGCAGATTTGCATGACATGTAGGACGTGAGAGAACACAGTTCCTGGAGCTGTTGGAGTGCTGAGGAAATCTAATTCTCCCAGGGAAGAGTGCAGTGTGTTGCCCTACACTCAGCATACACTGAGTGACTGGGAAAGGTTTCCGGGCCTGGAAGTTTCTTAGCAGCCTAGTGGACCCTGCCGGTGCTCGGTGTTCGTGCAGGGAATAGGGTGCCCAGGCGAGGTCCTCCGTTTCCTGAAATGCTTACTAACGTTAAAGAAAGCAGACCTAAAGCTAATGCCTCAAGGACTCTGCTCCAATCTTCCACTTCGGCAGGGCTATTCAAGGCTTTACCTTGAGGAAAGGACTCACGTCAAGTTTCCTTTTAGCTCTAGAGCGTATCAGGAGGAGCTCCCACCCAGGCTATGAAAGCACCCTGTTGATGTAGAGAAGACTCGTTCCTTTCCCAGAGCCCTCCTGCAGTGACTAGAGACCCGTCCTAAAACTGTTATTTAGGTAGCTTCAAGGCAGCATGAATGGAGCATTCAAAATGGGAAAGCAAGGCTTGTGCCATAAGGCCCTGTTTCCAGCGAACACGCAGCCTACCTCCTTGTGATTTCTACCAAGTATACACTCTAGCTACACACTGGTCCCTTCCTTGAATAAAGTTTATTTGGCACGGAGTTCTGCGTGTAGCCAACCGCCTCCCCCAAGGAACGCTCTTGCTAGGCTCTCGGGCTTAGCTTCTTCTAAAACCCTGCAGTGTAAGAGGAAGAACTGTGCTTTGTTTACAGCAGGAACACAAGCCGAATTTCTCCTGTAAGGATGTGGTCTTCATGTATGACTTTGTGGAAGGAATGCGAAGCAGTTTTGGTTTCTCAGTGCCGCTCAGCCTAGGGCAATGAGGCAGATTTGCATGACATGTAGGACGTGAGAGAACACAGTTCCTGGAGCTGTTGGAGTGCTGAGGAAATCTAGCTCTCCCAGGGAAGAGTGCAGTGTGTTGCCCTACACTCAGCATACACTGAGTGACTGGGAAAGGATTCCGGGCCTGGAAGTTTCTTAGCAGCCTAGTGGAGCCTGCCGGTGCTCGGTGTTCGTGCAGGGAATAGGGTGCCCAGGCGAGGTCCTCCGTTTCCTGAAATGCTTACTAACGTTAAAGAAAGCAGACCTAAAGCTAATGCCTCAAGGACTCTGCTCCAAGCTTCCACTTCGGCAGGGCTATTCAAGGCTTTACCTTGAGGAAAGGACTCACGTCAAGTTTCCTTTTAGCTCTAGAGCGTATCAGGAGGAGCTCCCACCCAGGCTATGAAAGCACCCTGTTGATGTAGAGAAGACTTGTTCCTTTCCCAGAGCACTGCCTGCAGTGACTAGAGACCCGTCCTAAACTGTGATTTAGGTAGCTTCAAGGCAGCATGAATGGAGCACTCAAAAAGGGAAAGCAAGGCTTGTGCCATAAGGCCCCCGTTTCCAGCGAACACGTAGCCTACCTCCATGTGATTTCTACCAAGTAAGTAGACACTCTAGCTACACACTGGTCCCTTCCTTGAATAAAGTTTATTTGGCACGGAGTTCTGCGTGTAGCCAACCGCCTCCCCCAAGGAACGCTCTTGCTAGGCTCTCGGGCTTAGCTTCTTCTAAAACCCTGCAGTGTAAGAGGAAGAACTGTGCTTTGTTTACAGCAGGAACGCAAGCCGAATTTCTCCTGTAAGGATGGGGTCTTAATGTATGACTTTGTGGAAGGAATGCGAAGCAGTTTTGGTTTCTCAGTGCCGCTCAGCCTAAGGCAATGAGGCAGATTTGCATGACATGTAGGACGTGAGAGAACACAGTTCCTGGAGCTGTTGGAGTGCTGAGGAAATCTAGCTCTCCCAGGGAAGAGTGCAGTGTGTTGCCCTACACTCAGCATACACTGAGTGACTGGGAAAGGATTCCGGGCCTGGAAGTTTCTTAGCAGCCTAGTGGAGCCTGCCGGTGCTCGGTGTTCGTGCAGGGAATAGGGTGCCCAGGCGAGGTCCTCCTTTTCCTGAAATGCTTACTAACGTTAAAGAAAGCAGACCTAAAGCTAATGCCTCAAGGACTCTGCTCCAAGCTTCCACTTCGGCAGGGCTATTCAAGGCTTTACCTTGAGGAAAGGACTCACGTCAAGTTTCCTTTTAGCTCTAGAGCGTATCAGGAGGAGCTCCCACCCAGGCTATGAAAGCACCCTTTTGATGTAGAGAACACTTGTTCCTTTCCCAGAGCCCTGCCTGCAGTGACTAGAGACCCGTCCTAAACTGTGATTTAGGTAGCTTCAAGGCAGCATGAATGGAGCACTCAAAATGGGAAAGCAAGTCTTGTGCCATAAGGCCCCCGTTTCCAGCGAACACGTAGCCTACCTCCATGTGATTTCTACCAAGTAAGTAGACACTCTAGCTACACACTGGTCCCTTCCTTGAATAAAGTTTATTTGGCACGGAGTTCTGCGTGTAGCCAAACGCCTCCCCCAAGGAGCGCTCTTGCTAGGCTATCGGGCTTAGCTTCTTCTAAAACCCTGCAGTGTAAGAGGAAGAACTGTGCTTTGGTTACAGCAGCAAGGCAAGCTGACTTTCTCCTGTAAGAATGGGTTCCTAAGGTATGACTTTGTAGAAGGAATGCAAAGCAGTTTTGGTTTCTCAGTGCCGCTCAGCCTAGGGCAATGAGGCAGATTTGCATGACATGTAGGACGTGAGAGAACACAGTTCCTGGAGCTGTTGGAGTGCTGAGGAAATCTAATTCTCCCAGGGAAGAGTGCAGTGTGTTGCCCTACACTCAGCATACACTGAGTGACTGGGAAAGGTTTCCGGGCCTGGAAGTTTCTTAGCAGCCTAGTGGACCCTGCCGGTGCTCGGTGTTCGTGCAGGGAATAGGGTGCCCAGGCGAGGTCCTCCGTTTCCTGAAATGCTTACTAACGTTAAAGAAAGCAGACCTAAAGCTAATGCCTCAAGGACTCTGCTCCAATCTTCCACTTCGGCAGGGCTATTCAAGGCTTTACCTTGAGGAAAGGACTCACGTCAAGTTTCCTTTTAGCTCTAGAGCGTATCAGGAGGAGCTCCCACCCAGGCTATGAAAGCACCCTGTTGATGTAGAGAAGACTCGTTCCTTTCCCAGAGCCCTCCTGCAGTGACTAGAGACCCGTCCTAAAACTGTTATTTAGGTAGCTTCAAGGCAGCATGAATGGAGCATTCAAAATGGGAAAGCAAGGCTTGTGCCATAAGGCCCTGTTTCCAGCGAACACGCAGCCTACCTCCTTGTGATTTCTACCAAGTATACACTCTAGCTACACACTGGTCCCTTCCTTGAATAAAGTTTATTTGGCACGGAGTTCTGCGTGTAGCCAACCGCCTCCCCCAAGGAACGCTCTTGCTAGGCTCTCGGGCTTAGCTTCTTCTAAAACCCTGCAGTGTAAGAGGAAGAACTGTGCTTTGTTTACAGCAGGAACACAAGCCGAATTTCTCCTGTAAGGATGTGGTCTTCATGTATGACTTTGTGGAAGGAATGCGAAGCAGTTTTGGTTTCTCAGTGCCGCTCAGCCTAGGGCAATGAGGCAGATTTGCATGACATGTAGGACGTGAGAGAACACAGTTCCTGGAGCTGTTGGAGTGCTGAGGAAATCTAGCTCTCCCAGGGAAGAGTGCAGTGTGTTGCCCTACACTCAGCATACACTGAGTGACTGGGAAAGGATTCCGGGCCTGGAAGTTTCTTAGCAGCCTAGTGGAGCCTGCCGGTGCTCGGTGTTCGTGCAGGGAATAGGGTGCCCAGGCGAGGTCCTCCGTTTCCTGAAATGCTTACTAACGTTAAAGAAAGCAGACCTAAAGCTAATGCCTCAAGGACTCTGCTCCAAGCTTCCACTTCGGCAGGGCTATTCAAGGCTTTACCTTGAGGAAAGGACTCACGTCAAGTTTCCTTTTAGCTCTAGAGCGTATCAGGAGGAGCTCCCACCCAGGCTATGAAAGCACCCTGTTGATGTAGAGAAGACTTGTTCCTTTCCCAGAGCACTGCCTGCAGTGACTAGAGACCCGTCCTAAACTGTGATTTAGGTAGCTTCAAGGCAGCATGAATGGAGCACTCAAAATGGGAAAGCAAGGCTTGTGCCATAAGGCCCCCGTTTCCAGCGAACACGTAGCCTACCTCCATGTGATTTCTACCAAGTAAGTAGACACTCTAGCTACACACTGGTCCCTTCCTTGAATAAAGTTTATTTGGCACGGAGTTCTGCGTGTAGCCAAACGCCTCCCCCAAGGAGCGCTCTTGCTAGGCTATCGGGTTTAGCTTCTTCTAAAACCCTGCAGTGTAAGAGGAAGAACTGTGCTTTGGTTACAGCAGCAAGGCAAGCTGACTTTCTCCTGTAAGGATGGGGTCCTAAGGTATGACTTTGTAGAAGGAATGCAAAGCAGTTTTGGTTTCTCAGTGCCGCTCAGCCTAGGGCAATGAGGCAGATTTGCATGACATGTAGGACGTGAGAGAACACAGTTCCTGGAGCTGTTGGAGTGCTGAGGAAATCTAGCTCTCCCAGGGAAGAGTGCAGTGTGTTGCCCTACACTCAGCATACACTGAGTGACTGGGAAAGGATTCCGGGCCTGGAAGTTTCTTAGCAGCCTAGTGGAGCCTGCCGGTGCTCGGTGTTCGTGCAGGGAATAGGGTGCCCAGGCGAGGTCCTCCGTTTCCTGAAATGCTTACTAACGTTAAAGAAAGCAGACCTAAAGCTAATGCCTCAAGGACTCTGCTCCAAGCTTCCACTTCGGCAGGGCTATTCAAGGCTTTCCCTTGAGGAAAGGACTCACGTCAAGTTTCCTTTTAGCTCTAGAGCGTATCAGGAGGAGCTCCCACCCAGGCTATGAAAGCACCCTGTTGATGTAGAGAACACTTGTTCCTTTCCCAGAGCCCTGCCTGCAGTGACTAGAGACCCGTCCTAAACTGTGATTTAGGTAGCTTCAAGGCAGCATGAATGGAGCATTCAAAATGGGAAAGCAAGGCTTGTGCCATAAGGCCCCCGTTTCCAGCGAACACGTAGCCTACCTCCATGTGATTTCTACCAAGTAGACACTCTAGCTACACACTGGTCCCTTCCTTGAATAAAGTTTATTTGGCACGGAGTTCTGCGTGTAGCCAAACGCCTCCACCAAGGAGCGCTCTTGCTAGGCTATCGGGCTTAGCTTCTTCTAAAACCCTGCAGTGTAAGAGGAAGAACTGTGCTTTGGTTACAGCAGCAAGGCAAGCTGACTTTCTCCTGTAAGGATGGGGTCCTAAGGTATGACTTTGTAGAAGGAATGCAAAGCAGTTTTGGTTTCTCAGTGCCGCTCAGCCTAGGGCAATGAGGCAGATTTGCATGACATGTAGGACGTGAGAGAACACAGTTCCTGGAGCTGTTGGAGTGCTGAGCAAATCTAGCTCTCCCAGGGAAGAGTGCAGTGTGTTGCCCTACACTCAGCATACACTGAGTGACTGGGAAAGGATTCCGGGCCTGGAAGTTTCTTAGCAGCCTAGTGGAGCCTGCCGGTGCTCGGTGTTCGTGCAGGGAATAGGGTGCCCAGGCGAGGTCCTCCGTTTCCTGAAATGCTTACTAACGTTAAAGAAAGCAGACCTAAAGCTAATGCCTCAAGGACTCTGCTCCAAGCTTCCACTTCGGCAGGGCTATTCAAGGCTTTACCTTGAGGAAAGGACTCACGTCAAGTTTCCTTTTAGCTCTAGAGCGTATCAGGAGGAGCTCCCACCCAGGCTATGAAAGCACCCTGTTGATGTAGAGAACACTTGTTCCTTTCCCAGAGCACTGCCTGCAGTGACTAGAGACCCGTCCTAAACTGTGATTTAGGTAGCTTCAAGGCAGCATGAATGGAGCACTCAAAATGGGAAAGCAAGACTTGTGCCATAAGGCCCCCGTTTCCAGCGAACACGTAGCCTACCTCCATGTGATTTCTACCAAGTAAGTAGACACTCTAGCTACACACTGGTCCCTTCCTTGAATAAAGTTTATTTGGCACGGAGTTCTGCGTGTAGCCAAACGCCTCCCCCAAGGAGCGCTCTTGCTAGGCTATCGGGCTTAGCTTCTTCTAAAACCCTGCAGTGTAAGAGGAAGAACTGTGCTTTGGTTACAGCAGCAAGGCAAGCTGACTTTCTCCTGTAAGAATGGGTTCCTAAGGTATGACTTTGTAGAAGGAATGCAAAGCAGTTTTGGTTTCTCAGTGCCGCTCAGCCTAGGGCAATGAGGCAGATTTGCATGACATGTAGGACGTGAGAGAACACAGTTCCTGGAGCTGTTGGAGTGCTGAGGAAATCTAATTCTCCCAGGGAAGAGTGCAGTGTGTTGCCCTACACTCAGCATACACTGAGTGACTGGGAAAGGTTTCCGGGCCTGGAAGTTTCTTAGCAGCCTAGTGGACCCTGCCGGTGCTCGGTGTTCGTGCAGGGAATAGGGTGCCCAGGCGAGGTCCTCCGTTTCCTGAAATGCTTACTAACGTTAAAGAAAGCAGACCTAAAGCTAATGCCTCAAGGACTCTGCTCCAATCTTCCACTTCGGCAGGGCTATTCAAGGCTTTACCTTGAGGAAAGGACTCACGTCAAGTTTCCTTTTAGCTCTAGAGCGTATCAGGAGGAGCTCCCACCCAGGCTATGAAAGCACCCTGTTGATGTAGAGAAGACTCGTTCCTTTCCCAGAGCCCTCCTGCAGTGACTAGAGACCCGTCCTAAAACTGTTATTTAGGTAGCTTCAAGGCAGCATGAATGGAGCATTCAAAATGGGAAAGCAAGGCTTGTGCCATAAGGCCCTGTTTCCAGCGAACACGCAGCCTACCTCCTTGTGATTTCTACCAAGTATACACTCTAGCTACACACTGGTCCCTTCCTTGAATAAAGTTTATTTGGCACGGAGTTCTGCGTGTAGCCAACCGCCTCCCCCAAGGAACGCTCTTGCTAGGCTCTCGGGCTTAGCTTCTTCTAAAACCCTGCAGTGTAAGAGGAAGAACTGTGCTTTGTTTACAGCAGGAACACAAGCCGAATTTCTCCTGTAAGGATGTGGTCTTCATGTATGACTTTGTGGAAGGAATGCGAAGCAGTTTTGGTTTCTCAGTGCCGCTCAGCCTAGGGCAATGAGGCAGATTTGCATGACATGTAGGACGTGAGAGAACACAGTTCCTGGAGCTGTTGGAGTGCTGAGGAAATCTAGCTCTCCCAGGGAAGAGTGCAGTGTGTTGCCCTACACTCAGCATACACTGAGTGACTGGGAAAGGATTCCGGGCCTGGAAGTTTCTTAGCAGCCTAGTGGAGCCTGCCGGTGCTCGGTGTTCGTGCAGGGAATAGGGTGCCCAGGCGAGGTCCTCCGTTTCCTGAAATGCTTACTAACGTTAAAGAAAGCAGACCTAAAGCTAATGCCTCAAGGACTCTGCTCCAAGCTTCCACTTCGGCAGGGCTATTCAAGGCTTTACCTTGAGGAAAGGACTCACGTCAAGTTTCCTTTTAGCTCTAGAGCGTATCAGGAGGAGCTCCCACCCAGGCTATGAAAGCACCCTGTTGATGTAGAGAAGACTTGTTCCTTTCCCAGAGCACTGCCTGCAGTGACTAGAGACCCGTCCTAAACTGTGATTTAGGTAGCTTCAAGGCAGCATGAATGGAGCACTCAAAATGGGAAAGCAAGGCTTGTGCCATAAGGCCCCCGTTTCCAGCGAACACGTAGCCTACCTCCATGTGATTTCTACCAAGTAAGTAGACACTCTAGCTACACACTGGTCCCTTCCTTGAATAAAGTTTATTTGGCACGGAGTTCTGCGTGAAGCCAAACGCCTCCCCCAAGGAGCGCTCTTGCTAGGCTATCGGGTTTAGCTTCTTCTAAAACCCTGCAGTGTAAGAGGAAGAACTGTGCTTTGGTTACAGCAGCAAGGCAAGCTGACTTTCTCCTGTAAGGATGGGGTCCTAAGGTATGACTTTGTAGAAGGAATGCAAAGCAGTTTTGGTTTCTCAGTGCCGCTCAGCCTAGGGCAATGAGGCAGATTTGCATGACATGTAGGACGTGAGAGAACACAGTTCCTGGAGCTGTTGGAGTGCTGAGGAAATCTAGCTCTCCCAGGGAAGAGTGCAGTGTGTTGCCCTACACTCAGCATACACTGAGTGACTGGGAAAGGATTCCGGGCCTGGAAGTTTCTTAGCAGCCTAGTGGAGCCTGCCGGTGCTCGGTGTTCGTGCAGGGAATAGGGTGCCCAGGCGAGGTCCTCCGTTTCCTGAAATGCTTACTAACGTTAAAGAAAGCAGACCTAAAGCTAATGCCTCAAGGACTCTGCTCCAAGCTTCCACTTCGGCAGGGCTATTCAAGGCTTTACCTTGAGGAAAGGACTCACGTCAAGTTTCCTTTTAGCTCTAGAGCGTGTCAGGAGGAGCTCCCACCCAGGCTATGAAAGCACCCTGTTGATGTAGAGAACACTTGTTCCTTTCCCAGAGCCCTGCCTGCAGTGACTAGAGACCCGTCCTAAACTGTGATTTAGGTAGCTTCAAGGCAGCATGAATGGAGCACTCAAAATGCGAAAGCAAGGCTTGTGCCATAAGGCCCCCGTTTCCAGCGAACACGTAGCCTACCTCCATGTGATTTCTACCAAGTAGACACTCTAGCTACACACTGGTCCCTTCCTTGAATAAAGTTTATTTGGCACGGAGTTATGCGTGTAGCCAAACGCCTCCCCCAAGGAGCGCTCTTGCTAGGCTATCGGGCTTAGCTTCTTCTAAAACCCTGCAGTGTAAGAGGAAGAACTGTGCTTTGGTTACAGCAGCAAGGCAAGCTGACTTTCTCCTGTAAGGATGGGGTCCTAAGGTATGACTTTGTAGAAGGAATGCAAAGCAGTTTTGGTTTCTCAGTGCCGCTCAGCCTAGGGCAATGAGGCAGATTTGCATGACATGTAGGACGTGAGAGAACACAGTTCCTGGAGCTGTTGGAGTGCTGAGGAAATCTAGCTCTCCCAGGGAAGAGTGCAGTGTGTTGCCCTACACTCAGCATACACTGAGTGACTGGGAAAGGATTCCGGGCCTGGAAGTTTCTTAGCAGCCTAGTGGAGCCTGCCGCTGCTAGGTGTTCTTGCAGGGAATAGGGTGCCCAGGCGAGGTCCTCCGTTTCCTGAAATGCTTACTAACGTTAAAGAAAGCAGACCTAAAGCTAATGCCTCAAGGACTCTGCTCCAAGCTTCCACTTCGGCAGGGCTATTCAAGGCTTTACCTTGAGGAAAGGACTCACGTCAAGTTTCCTTTTAGCTCTAGAGCGTATCAGGAGGAGCTCCCACCCAGGCTATGAAAGCACCCTGTTGATGTAGAGAACACTTGTTCCTTTCCCAGAGCACTGCCTGCAGTGACTAGAGACCCGTCCTAAACTGTGATTTAGGTAGCTTCAAGGCAGCATGAATGGAGCACTCAAAATGGGAAAGCAAGACTTGTGCCGTAAGGCCCCCGTTTCCAGCGAACACGTAGCCTACCTCCATGTGATTTCTACCAAGTAAGTAGACACTCTAGCTACACACTGGTCCCTTCCTTGAATAAAGTTTATTTGGCACGGAGTTCTGCGTGTAGCCAAACGCCTCCCCCAAGGAGCGCTCTTGCTAGGCTATCGGGCTTAGCTTCTTCTAAAACCCTGCAGTGTAAGAGGAAGAACTGTGCTTTGGTTACAGCAGCAAGGCAAGCTGACTTTCTCCTGTAAGAATGGGTTCCTAAGGTATGACTTTGTAGAAGGAATGCAAAGCAGTTTTGGTTTCTCAGTGCCGCTCAGCCTAGGGCAATGAGGCAGATTTGCATGACATGTAGGACGTGAGAGAACACAGTTCCTGGAGCTGTTGGAGTGCTGAGGAAATCTAATTCTCCCAGGGAAGAGTGCAGTGTGTTGCCCTACACTCAGCATACACTGAGTGACTGGGAAAGGTTTCTGGGCCTGGAAGTTTCTTAGCAGCCTAGTGGACCCTGCCGGTGCTCGGTGTTCGTGCAGGGAATAGGGTGCCCAGGCGAGGTCCTCCGTTTCCTGAAATGCTTACTAACGTTAAAGAAAGCAGACCTAAAGCTAATGCCTCAAGGACTCTGCTCCAATCTTCCACTTCGGCAGGGCTATTCAAGGCTTTACCTTGAGGAAAGGACTCACGTCAAGTTTCCTTTTAGCTCTAGAGCGTATCAGGAGGAGCTCCCACCCAGGCTATGAAAGCACCCTGTTGATGTAGAGAAGACTCGTTCCTTTCCCAGAGCCCTGCCTGCAGTGACTAGAGACCGGTCCTAAAACTGTTATTTAGGTAGCTTCAAGGCAGCATGAATGGAGCATTCAAAATGGAAAAGCAAGGCTTGTGCCATAAGGCCCTGTTTCCAGCGAACACGCAGCCTACCTCCTTGTGATTTCTACCAAGTATACACTCTAGCTACACACTGGTCCCTTCCTTGAATAAAGTTTATTTGGCACGGAGTTCTGCGTGTAGCCAACCGCCTCCCCCAAGGAGCGCTCTTGCTAGGCTATCGGGCTTAGCTTCTTCTAAAACCCTGCAGTGTAAGAGGAAGAACTGTGCTTTGTTTACAGCAGGAACGCAAGCCGAATTTCTCCTGTAAGGATGGGGTCTTAATGTATGACTTTGTGGAAGGAATGCGAAGCAGTTTTGGTTTCTCAGTGCCGCTCAGCCTAGGGCAATGAGGCAGATTGGCATGACATGTAGGACGTGAGAGAACACAGTTCCTGGAGCTGTTGGAGTGCTGAGGAAATCTAGCTCTCCCAGGGAAGAGTGCAGTGTGTTGCCCTACACTCAGCATACACTGAGTGACTGGGAAAGGATTCCGGGCCTGGAAGTTTCTTAGCAGCCTAGTGGAGCCTGCCGGTGCTCGGTGTTCGTGCAGGGAATAGGGTGCCCAGGCGAGGTCCTCCGTTTCCTGAAATGCTTACTAACGTTAAAGAAAGCAGACCTAAAGCTAATGCCTCAAGGACTCTGCTCCAAGCTTCCACTTCGGCAGGGCTATTCAAGGCTTTACCTTGAGGAAAGGACTCACGTCAAGTTTCCTTTTAGCTCTAGAGCGTGTCAGGAGGAGCTCCCACCCAGGCTATGAAAGCACCCTGTTGATGTAGAGAACACTTGTTCCTTTCCCAGAGCCCTGCCTGCAGTGACTAGAGACCCGTCCTAAACTGTGATTTAGGTAGCTTCAAGGCAGCATGAATGGAGCACTCAAAATGGGAAAGCAAGGCTTGTGCCATAAGGCCCCCGTTTCCAGCGAACACGTAGCCTACCTCCATGTGATTTCTACCAAGTAGACACTCTAGCTACACACTGGTCCCTTCCTTGAATAAAGTTTATTTGGCACGGAGTTCTGCGTGTAGCCAAACGCCTCCCCCAAGGAGCGCTCTTGCTAGGCTATCGGGCTTAGCTTCTTCTAAAACCCTGCAGTGTAAGAGGAAGAACTGTGCTTTGGTTACAGCAGCAAGGCAAGCTGACTTTCTCCTGTAAGAATGGGTTCCTAAGGTATGACTTTGTAGAAGGAATGCAAAGCAGTTTTGGTTTCTCAGTGCCGCTCAGCCTAGGGCAATGAGGCAGATTTGCATGACATGTAGGACGTGAGAGAACACAGTTCCTGGAGCTGTTGGAGTGCTGAGGAAATCTAATTCTCCCAGGGAAGAGTGCAGTGTGTTGCCCTACACTCAGCATACACTGAGTGACTGGGAAAGGTTTCCGGGCCTGGAAGTTTCTTAGCAGCCTAGTGGACCCTGCCGGTGCTCGGTGTTCGTGCAGGGAATAGGGTGCCCAGGCGAGGTCCTCCGTTTCCTGAAATGCTTACTAACGTTAAAGAAAGCAGACCTAAAGCTAATGCCTCAAGGACTCTGCTCCAATCTTCCACTTCGGCAGGGCTATTCAAGGCTTTACCTTGAGGAAAGGACTCACGTCAAGTTTCCTTTTAGCTCTAGAGCGTATCAGGAGGAGCTCCCACCCAGGCTATGAAAGCACCCTGTTGATGTAGAGAAGACTCGTTCCTTTCCCAGAGCCCTGCCTGCAGTGACTAGAGACCCGTCCTAAAACTGTTATTTAGGTAGCTTCAAGGCAGCATGAATGGAGCATTCAAAATGGAAAAGCAAGGCTTGTGCCATAAGGCCCTGTTTCCAGCGAACACGCAGCCTACCTCCTTGTGATTTCTACCAAGTATACACTCTAGCTACACACTGGTCCCTTCCTTGAATAAAGTTTATTTGGCACGGAGTTCTGCGTGTAGCCAACCGCCTCCCCCAAGGAGCGCTCTTGCTAGGCTATCGGGCTTAGCTTCTTCTAAAACCCTGCAGTGTAAGAGGAAGAACTGTGCTTTGTTTACAGCAGGAACGCAAGCCGAATTTTTCCTGTAAGGATGGGGTCTTAATGTATGACTTTGTGGAAGGAATGCGAAGCAGTTTTGGTTTCTCAGCGCCGCTCAGCCTAGGGCAATGAGGCAGATTGGCATGACATGTAGGACGTGAGAGAACACAGTTCCTGGAGCTGTTGGAGTGCTGAGGAAATCTAGCTCTCCCAGGGAAGAGTGCAGTGTGTTGCCCTACACTCAGCATACACTGAGTGACTGGGAAAGGATTCCGGGCCTGGAAGTTTCTTAGCAGCCTAGTGGAGCCTGCCGGTGCTCGGTGTTCGTGCAGGGAATAGGGTGCCCAGGCGAGGTCCTCCGTTTCCTGAAATGCTTACTAACGTTAAAGAAAGCAGACCTAAAGCTAATGCCTCAAGGACTCTGCTCCAAGCTTCCACTTCGGCAGGGCTATTCAAGGCTTTACCTTGAGGAAAGGACTCACGTCAAGTTTCCTTTTAGCTCTAGAGCGTGTCAGGAGGAGCTCCCACCCAGGCTATGAAAGCACCCTGTTGATGTAGAGAAGACTCGTTCCTTTCCCAGAGCCCTGCCTGCAGTGACTAGAGACCCGTCCTAAACTGTGATTTAGGTAGCTTCAAGGCAGCATGAATGGAGCACTCAAAATGGGAAAGCAAGACTTGTGCCGTAAGGCCCCCGTTTCCAGCGAACACGTAGCCTACCTCCATGTGATTTCTACCAAGTAAGTAGACACTCTAGCTACACACTGGTCCCTTCCTTGAATAAAGTTTATTTGGCACGGAGTTCTGCGTGTAGCCAAACGCCTCCCCCAAGGAGCGCTCTTGCTAGGCTATCGGGCTTAGCTTCTTCTAAAACCCTGCAGTGTAAGAGGAAGAACTGTGCTTTGGTTACAGCAGCAAGGCAAGCTGACTTTCTCCTGTAAGAATGGGTTCCTAAGGTATGACTTTGTAGAAGGAATGCAAAGCAGTTTTGGTTTCTCAGTGCCGCTCAGCCTAGGGCAATGAGGCAGATTTGCATGACATGTAGGACGTGAGAGAACACAGTTCCTGGAGCTGTTGGAGTGCTGAGGAAATCTAATTCTCCCAGGGAAGAGTGCAGTGTGTTGCCCTACACTCAGCATACACTGAGTGACTGGGAAAGGTTTCTGGGCCTGGAAGTTTCTTAGCAGCCTAGTGGACCCTGCCGGTGCTCGGTGTTCGTGCAGGGAATAGGGTGCCCAGGCGAGGTCCTCCGTTTCCTGAAATGCTTACTAACGTTAAAGAAAGCAGACCTAAAGCTAATGCCTCAAGGACTCTGCTCCAATCTTCCACTTCGGCAGGGCTATTCAAGGCTTTACCTTGAGGAAAGGACTCACGTCAAGTTTCCTTTTAGCTCTAGAGCGTATCAGGAGGAGCTCCCACCCAGGCTATGAAAGCACCCTGTTGATGTAGAGAAGACTCGTTCCTTTCCCAGAGCCCTGCCTGCAGTGACTAGAGACCGGTCCTAAAACTGTTATTTAGGTAGCTTCAAGGCAGCATGAATGGAGCATTCAAAATGGAAAAGCAAGGCTTGTGCCATAAGGCCCTGTTTCCAGCGAACACGCAGCCTACCTCCTTGTGATTTCTACCAAGTATACACTCTAGCTACACACTGGTCCCTTCCTTGAATAAAGTTTATTTGGCACGGAGTTCTGCGTGTAGCCAACCGCCTCCCCCAAGGAGCGCTCTTGCTAGGCTATCGGGCTTAGCTTCTTCTAAAACCCTGCAGTGTAAGAGGAAGAACTGTGCTTTGTTTACAGCAGGAACGCAAGCCGAATTTCTCCTGTAAGGATGGGGTCTTAATGTATGACTTTGTGGAAGGAATGCGAAGCAGTTTTGGTTTCTCAGTGCCGCTCAGCCTAGGGCAATGAGGCAGATTGGCATGACATGTAGGACGTGAGAGAACACAGTTCCTGGAGCTGTTGGAGTGCTGAGGAAATCTAGCTCTCCCAGGGAAGAGTGCAGTGTGTTGCCCTACACTCAGCATACACTGAGTGACTGGGAAAGGATTCCGGGCCTGGAAGTTTCTTAGCAGCCTAGTGGAGCCTGCCGGTGCTCGGTGTTCGTGCAGGGAATAGGGTGCCCAGGCGAGGTCCTCCGTTTCCTGAAATGCTTACTAACGTTAAAGAAAGCAGACCTAAAGCTAATGCCTCAAGGACTCTGCTCCAAGCTTCCACTTCGGCAGGGCTATTCAAGGCTTTACCTTGAGGAAAGGACTCACGTCAAGTTTCCTTTTAGCTCTAGAGCGTGTCAGGAGGAGCTCCCACCCAGGCTATGAAAGCACCCTGTTGATGTAGAGAACACTTGTTCCTTTCCCAGAGCCCTGCCTGCAGTGACTAGAGACCCGTCCTAAACTGTGATTTAGGTAGCTTCAAGGCAGCATGAATGGAGCACTCAAAATGGGAAAGCAAGGCTTGTGCCATAAGGCCCCCGTTTCCAGCGAACACGTAGCCTACCTCCATGTGATTTCTACCAAGTAGACACTCTAGCTACACACTGGTCCCTTCCTTGAATAAAGTTTATTTGGCACGGAGTTCTGCGTGTAGCCAAACGCCTCCCCCAAGGAGCGCTCTTGCTAGGCTATCGGGCTTAGCTTCTTCTAAAACCCTGCAGTGTAAGAGGAAGAACTGTGCTTTGGTTACAGCAGCAAGGCAAGCTGACTTTCTCCTGTAAGAATGGGTTCCTAAGGTATGACTTTGTAGAAGGAATGCAAAGCAGTTTTGGTTTCTCAGTGCCGCTCAGCCTAGGGCAATGAGGCAGATTTGCATGACATGTAGGACGTGAGAGAACACAGTTCCTGGAGCTGTTGGAGTGCTGAGGAAATCTAATTCTCCCAGGGAAGAGTGCAGTGTGTTGCCCTACACTCAGCATACACTGAGTGACTGGGAAAGGTTTCCGGGCCTGGAAGTTTCTTAGCAGCCTAGTGGACCCTGCCGGTGCTCGGTGTTCGTGCAGGGAATAGGGTGCCCAGGCGAGGTCCTCCGTTTCCTGAAATGCTTACTAACGTTAAAGAAAGCAGACCTAAAGCTAATGCCTCAAGGACTCTGCTCCAATCTTCCACTTCGGCAGGGCTATTCAAGGCTTTACCTTGAGGAAAGGACTCACGTCAAGTTTCCTTTTAGCTCTAGAGCGTATCAGGAGGAGCTCCCACCCAGGCTATGAAAGCACCCTGTTGATGTAGAGAAGACTCGTTCCTTTCCCAGAGCCCTGCCTGCAGTGACTAGAGACCCGTCCTAAAACTGTTATTTAGGTAGCTTCAAGGCAGCATGAATGGAGCATTCAAAATGGAAAAGCAAGGCTTGTGCCATAAGGCCCTGTTTCCAGCGAACACGCAGCCTACCTCCTTGTGATTTCTACCAAGTATACACTCTAGCTACACACTGGTCCCTTCCTTGAATAAAGTTTATTTGGCACGGAGTTCTGCGTGTAGCCAACCGCCTCCCCCAAGGAGCGCTCTTGCTAGGCTATCGGGCTTAGCTTCTTCTAAAACCCTGCAGTGTAAGAGGAAGAACTGTGCTTTGTTTACAGCAGGAACGCAAGCCGAATTTTTCCTGTAAGGATGGGGTCTTAATGTATGACTTTGTGGAAGGAATGCGAAGCAGTTTTGGTTTCTCAGCGCCGCTCAGCCTAGGGCAATGAGGCAGATTGGCATGACATGTAGGACGTGAGAGAACACAGTTCCTGGAGCTGTTGGAGTGCTGAGGAAATCTAGCTCTCCCAGGGAAGAGTGCAGTGTGTTGCCCTACACTCAGCATACACTGAGTGACTGGGAAAGGATTCCGGGCCTGGAAGTTTCTTAGCAGCCTAGTGGAGCCTGCCGGTGCTCGGTGTTCGTGCAGGGAATAGGGTGCCCAGGCGAGGTCCTCCGTTTCCTGAAATGCTTACTAACGTTAAAGAAAGCAGACCTAAAGCTAATGCCTCAAGGACTCTGCTCCAAGCTTCCACTTCGGCAGGGCTATTCAAGGCTTTACCTTGAGGAAAGGACTCACGTCAAGTTTCCTTTTAGCTCTAGAGCGTGTCAGGAGGAGCTCCCACCCAGGCTATGAAAGCACCCTGTTGATGTAGAGAAGACTCGTTCCTTTCCCAGAGCCCTGCCTGCAGTGACTAGAGACCCGTCCTAAACTGTGATTTAGGTAGCTTCAAGGCAGCATGAATGGAGCACTCAAAATGGGAAAGCAAGACTTGTGCCGTAAGGCCCCCGTTTCCAGCGAACACGTAGCCTACCTCCATGTGATTTCTACCAAGTAAGTAGACACTCTAGCTACACACTGGTCCCTTCCTTGAATAAAGTTTATTTGGCACGGAGTTCTGCGTGTAGCCAAACGCCTCCCCCAAGGAGCGCTCTTGCTAGGCTATCGGGCTTAGCTTCTTCTAAAACCCTGCAGTGTAAGAGGAAGAACTGTGCTTTGGTTACAGCAGCAAGGCAAGCCGACTTTCTCCTGTAAGGATGGGGTCCTAAGGTATGACTTTGTAGAAGGAATGCAAAGCAGTTTTGGTTTCTCAGTGCCGCTCAGCCTAGGGCAATGAGGCAGATTTGCATGACATGTAGGACGTGAGAGAACACAGTTCCTGGAGCTGTTGGAGTGCTGAGGAAATCTAGCTCTCCCAGGGAAGAGTGCAGTGTGTTGCCCTACACTCAGCATACACTGAGTGACTGGGAAAGGATTCCGGGCCTGGAAGTTTCTTAGCAGCCTAGTGGAGCCTGCCGGTGCTCAGTGTTCGTGCAGGGAATAGGGTGCCCAGGCGAGGTCCTCCGTTTCCTGAAATGCTTACTAACGTTAAAGAAAGCAGACCTAAAGCTAATGCCTCAAGGACTCTGCTCCAAGCTTCCACTTCGGCAGGGCTATTCAAGGCTTTACCTTGAGGAAAGGACTCACGTCAAGTTTCCTTTTAGCTCTAGAGCGTATCAGGAGGAGCTCCCACCCAGGCTATGAAAGCACCCTGTTGATGTAGAGAAGACTTGTTCCTTTCCCAGAGCACTGCCTGCAGTGACTAGAGACCCGTCCTAAACTGTGATTTAGGTAGCTTCAAGGCAGCATGAATGGAGCACTCAAAATGGGAAAGCAAGACTTGTGCCGTAAGGCCCCCGTTTCCAGCGAACACGTAGCCTACCTCCATGTGATTTCTACCAAGTAAGTAGACACTCTAGCTACACACTGGTCCCTTCCTTGAATAAAGTTTATTTGGCACGGAGTTCTGCGTGTAGCCAAACGCCTCCCCCAAGGAGCGCTCTTGCTAGGCTATCGGGCTTAGCTTCTTCTAAAACCCTGCAGTGTAAGAGGAAGAACTGTGCTTTGGTTACAGCAGCAAGGCAAGCTGACTTTCTCCTGTAAGGATGGGGTCCTAAGGTATGACTTTGTAGAAGGAATGCAAAGCAGTTTTGGTTTCTCAGTGCCGCTCAGCCTAGGGCAATGAGGCAGATTTGCATGACATGTAGGACGTGAGAGAACACAGTTCCTGGAGCTGTTGGAGTGCTGAGGAAATCTAGCTCTCCCAGGGAAGAGTGCAGTGTGTTGCCCTACACTCAGCATACACTGAGTGACTGGGAAAGGATTCCGGGCCTGGAAGTTTCTTAGCAGCCTAGTGGAGCCTGCCGGTGCTCAGTGTTCGTGCAGGGAATAGGGTGCCCAGGCGAGGTCCTCCGTTTCCTGAAATGCTTACTAACGTTAAAGAAAGCAGACCTAAAGCTAATGCCTCAAGGACTCTGCTCCAAGCTTCCACTTCGGCAGGGCTATTCAAGGCTTTACCTTGAGGAAAGGACTCACGTCAAGTTTCCTTTTAGCTCTAGAGCGTATCAGGAGGAGCTCCCACCCAGGCTATGAAAGCACCCTGTTGATGTAGAGAAGACTTGTTCCTTTCCCAGAGCACTGCCTGCAGTGACTAGAGACCCGTCCTAAACTGTGATTTAGGTAGCTTCAAGGCAGCATGAATGGAGCACTCAAAATGGGAAAGCAAGACTTGTGCCGTAAGGCCCCCGTTTCCAGCGAACACGTAGCCTACCTCCATGTGATTTCTACCAAGTAAGTAGACACTCTAGCTACACACTGGTCCCTTCCTTGAATAAAGTTTATTTGGCACGGAGTTCTGCGTGTAGCCAAACGCCTCCCCCAAGGAGCGCTCTTGCTAGGCTATCGGGCTTAGCTTCTTCTAAAACCCTGCAGTGTAAGAGGAAGAACTGTGCTTTGGTTACAGCAGCAAGGCAAGCTGACTTTCTCCTGTAAGAATGGGTTCCTAAGGTATGACTTTGTAGAAGGAATGCAAAGCAGTTTTGGTTTCTCAGTGCCGCTCAGCCTAGGGCAATGAGGCAGATTTGCATGACATGTAGGACGTGAGAGAACACAGTTCCTGGAGCTGTTGGAGTGCTGAGGAAATCTAATTCTCCCAGGGAAGAGTGCAGTGTGTTGCCCTACACTCAGCATACACTGAGTGACTGGGAAAGGTTTCCGGGCCTGGAAGTTTCTTAGCAGCCTAGTGGACCCTGCCGGTGCTCGGTGTTCGTGCAGGGAATAGGGTGCCCAGGCGAGGTCCTCCGTTTCCTGAAATGCTTACTAACGTTAAAGAAAGCAGACCTAAAGCTAATGCCTCAAGGACTCTGCTCCAATCTTCCACTTCGGCAGGGCTATTCAAGGCTTTACCTTGAGGAAAGGACTCACGTCAAGTTTCCTTTTAGCTCTAGAGCGTATCAGGAGGAGCTCCCACCCAGGCTATGAAAGCACCCTGTTGATGTAGAGAAGACTCGTTCCTTTCCCAGAGCCCTGCCTGCAGTGACTAGAGACCCGTCCTAAAACTGTTATTTAGGTAGCTTCAAGGCAGCATGAATGGAGCATTCAAAATGGAAAAGCAAGGCTTGTGCCATAAGGCCCCCGTTTCCAGCGAACACGCAGCCTACCTCCTTGTGATTTCTACCAAGTATACACTCTAGCTACACACTGGTCCCTTCCTTGAATAAAGTTTATTTGGCACGGAGTTCTGCGTGTAGCCAACCGCCTCCCCCAAGGAGCGCTCTTGCTAGGCTATCGGGCTTAGCTTCTTCTAAAACCCTGCAGTGTAAGAGGAAGAACTGTGCTTTGTTTACAGCAGGAACGCAAGCCGAATTTCTCCTGTAAGGATGGGGTCTTAATGTATGACTTTGTGGAAGGAATGCGAAGCAGTTTTGGTTTCTCAGTGCCGCTCAGCCTAGGGCAATGAGGCAGATTGGCATGACATGTAGGACGTGAGAGAACACAGTTCCTGGAGCTGTTGGAGTGCTGAGGAAATCTAGCTCTCCCAGGGAAGAGTGCAGTGTGTTGCCCTACACTCAGCATACACTGAGTGACTGGGAAAGGATTCCGGGCCTGGAAGTTTCTTAGCAGCCTAGTGGAGCCTGCCGGTGCTCGGTGTTCGTGCAGGGAATAGGGTGCCCAGGCGAGGTCCTCCGTTTCCTGAAATGCTTACTAACGTTAAAGAAAGCAGACCTAAAGCTAATGCCTCAAGGACTCTGCTCCAAGCTTCCACTTCGGCAGGGCTATTCAAGGCTTTACCTTGAGGAAAGGACTCACGTCAAGTTTCCTTTTAGCTCTAGAGCGTATCAGGAGGAGCTCCCACCCAGGCTATGAAAGCACCCTGTTGATGTAGAGAACACTTGTTCCTTTCCCAGAGCACTGCCTGCAGTGACTAGAGACCCGTCCTAAACTGTGATTTAGGTAGCTTCAAGGCAGCATGAATGGAGCACTCAAAATGGGAAAGCAAGGCTTGTGCCATAAGGCCCCCGTTTCCAGCGAACACGTAGCCTACCTCCATGTGATTTCTACCAAGTAAGTAGACACTCTAGCTACACACTGGTCCCTTCCTTGAATAAAGTTTATTTGGCACGGAGTTCTGCGTGTAGCCAAACGCCTCCCCCAAGGAGCGCTCTTGCTAGGCTATCGGGCTTAGCTTCTTCTAAAACCCTGCAGTGTAAGAGGAAGAACTGTGCTTTGGTTACAGCAGCAAGGCAAGCTGACTTTCTCCTGTAAGGATGGGGTCCTAAGGTATGACTTTGTAGAAGGAATGCAAAGCAGTTTTGGTTTCTCAGTGCCGCTCAGCCTAGGGCAATGAGGCAGATTTGCATGACATGTAGGACGTGAGAGAACACAGTTCCTGGAGCTGTTGGAGTGCTGAGGAAATCTAGCTCTCCCAGGGAAGAGTGCAGTGTGTTGCCCTACACTCAGCATACACTGAGTGACTGGGAAAGGATTCCGGGCCTGGAAGTTTCTTAGCAGCCTAGTGGAGCCTGCCGGTGCTCGGTGTTCGTGCAGGGAATAGGGTGCCCAGGCGAGGTCCTCCGTTTCCTGAAATGCTTACTAACGTTAAAGAAAGCAGACCTAAAGCTAATGCCTCAAGGACTCTGCTCCAAGCTTCCACTTCGGCAGGGCTATTCAAGGCTTTACCTTGAGGAAAGGACTCACGTCAAGTTTCCTTTTAGCTCTAGAGCGTATCAGGAGGAGCTCCCACCCAGGCTATGAAAGCACCCTGTTGATGTAGAGAACACTTGTTCCTTTCCCAGAGCACTGCCTGCAGTGACTAGAGACCCGTCCTAAACTGTGATTTAGGTAGCTTCAAGGCAGCATGAATGGAGCACTCAAAATGGGAAAGCAAGACTTGTGCCATAAGGCCCCCGTTTCCAGCGAACACGTAGCCTACCTCCATGTGATTTCTACCAAGTAAGTAGACACTCTAGCTACACACTGGTCCCTTCCTTGAATAAAGTTTATTTGGCACGGAGTTCTGCGTGTAGCCAAACGCCTCCCCCAAGGAGCGCTCTTGCTAGGCTATCGGGCTTAGCTTCTTCTAAAACCCTGCAGTGTAAGAGGAAGAACTGTGCTTTGGTTACAGCAGCAAGGCAAGCTGACTTTCTCCTGTAAGAATGGGTTCCTAAGGTATGACTTTGTAGAAGGAATGCAAAGCAGTTTTGGTTTCTCAGTGCCGCTCAGCCTAGGGCAATGAGGCAGATTTGCATGACATGTAGGACGTGAGAGAACACAGTTCCTGGAGCTGTTGGAGTGCTGAGGAAATCTAATTCTCCCAGGGAAGAGTGCAGTGTGTTGCCCTACACTCAGCATACACTGAGTGACTGGGAAAGGTTTCCGGGCCTGGAAGTTTCTTAGCAGCCTAGTGGACCCTGCCGGTGCTCGGTGTTCGTGCAGGGAATAGGGTGCCCAGGCGAGGTCCTCCGTTTCCTGAAATGCTTACTAACGTTAAAGAAAGCAGACCTAAAGCTAATGCCTCAAGGACTCTGCTCCAATCTTCCACTTCGGCAGGGCTATTCAAGGCTTTACCTTGAGGAAAGGACTCACGTCAAGTTTCCTTTTAGCTCTAGAGCGTATCAGGAGGAGCTCCCACCCAGGCTATGAAAGCACCCTGTTGATGTAGAGAAGACTCGTTCCTTTCCCAGAGCCCTCCTGCAGTGACTAGAGACCCGTCCTAAAACTGTTATTTAGGTAGCTTCAAGGCAGCATGAATGGAGCATTCAAAATGGGAAAGCAAGGCTTGTGCCATAAGGCCCTGTTTCCAGCGAACACGCAGCCTACCTCCTTGTGATTTCTACCAAGTATACACTCTAGCTACACACTGGTCCCTTCCTTGAATAAAGTTTATTTGGCACGGAGTTCTGCGTGTAGCCAACCGCCTCCCCCAAGGAACGCTCTTGCTAGGCTCTCGGGCTTAGCTTCTTCTAAAACCCTGCAGTGTAAGAGGAAGAACTGTGCTTTGTTTACAGCAGGAACACAAGCCGAATTTCTCCTGTAAGGATGTGGTCTTCATGTATGACTTTGTGGAAGGAATGCGAAGCAGTTTTGGTTTCTCAGTGCCGCTCAGCCTAGGGCAATGAGGCAGATTTGCATGACATGTAGGACGTGAGAGAACACAGTTCCTGGAGCTGTTGGAGTGCTGAGGAAATCTAGCTCTCCCAGGGAAGAGTGCAGTGTGTTGCCCTACACTCAGCATACACTGAGTGACTGGGAAAGGATTCCGGGCCTGGAAGTTTCTTAGCAGCCTAGTGGAGCCTGCCGGTGCTCGGTGTTCGTGCAGGGAATAGGGTGCCCAGGCGAGGTCCTCCGTTTCCTGAAATGCTTACTAACGTTAAAGAAAGCAGACCTAAAGCTAATGCCTCAAGGACTCTGCTCCAAGCTTCCACTTCGGCAGGGCTATTCAAGGCTTTACCTTGAGGAAAGGACTCACGTCAAGTTTCCTTTTAGCTCTAGAGCGTATCAGGAGGAGCTCCCACCCAGGCTATGAAAGCACCCTGTTGATGTAGAGAAGACTTGTTCCTTTCCCAGAGCACTGCCTGCAGTGACTAGAGACCCGTCCTAAACTGTGATTTAGGTAGCTTCAAGGCAGCATGAATGGAGCACTCAAAATGGGAAAGCAAGGCTTGTGCCATAAGGCCCCCGTTTCCAGCGAACACGTAGCCTACCTCCATGTGATTTCTACCAAGTAAGTAGACACTCTAGCTACACACTGGTCCCTTCCTTGAATAAAGTTTATTTGGCACGGAGTTCTGCGTGTAGCCAAACGCCTCCCCCAAGGAGCGCTCTTGCTAGGCTATCGGGTTTAGCTTCTTCTAAAACCCTGCAGTGTAAGAGGAAGAACTGTGCTTTGGTTACAGCAGCAAGGCAAGCTGACTTTCTCCTGTAAGGATGGGGTCCTAAGGTATGACTTTGTAGAAGGAATGCAAAGCAGTTTTGGTTTCTCAGTGCCGCTCAGCCTAGGGCAATGAGGCAGATTTGCATGACATGTAGGACGTGAGAGAACACAGTTCCTGGAGCTGTTGGAGTGCTGAGGAAATCTAGCTCTCCCAGGGAAGAGTGCAGTGTGTTGCCCTACACTCAGCATACACTGAGTGACTGGGAAAGGATTCCGGGCCTGGAAGTTTCTTAGCAGCCTAGTGGAGCCTGCCGGTGCTCGGTGTTCGTGCAGGGAATAGGGTGCCCAGGCGAGGTCCTCCGTTTCCTGAAATGCTTACTAACGTTAAAGAAAGCAGACCTAAAGCTAATGCCTCAAGGACTCTGCTCCAAGCTTCCACTTCGGCAGGGCTATTCAAGGCTTTACCTTGAGGAAAGGACTCACGTCAAGTTTCCTTTTAGCTCTAGAGCGTGTCAGGAGGAGCTCCCACCCAGGCTATGAAAGCACCCTGTTGATGTAGAGAACACTTGTTCCTTTCCCAGAGCCCTGCCTGCAGTGACTAGAGACCCGTCCTAAACTGTGATTTAGGTAGCTTCAAGGCAGCATGAATGGAGCACTCAAAATGCGAAAGCAAGGCTTGTGCCATAAGGCCCCCGTTTCCAGCGAACACGTAGCCTACCTCCATGTGATTTCTACCAAGTAGACACTCTAGCTACACACTGGTCCCTTCCTTGAATAAAGTTTATTTGGCACGGAGTTATGCGTGTAGCCAAACGCCTCCCCCAAGGAGCGCTCTTGCTAGGCTATCGGGCTTAGCTTCTTCTAAAACCCTGCAGTGTAAGAGGAAGAACTGTGCTTTGGTTACAGCAGCAAGGCAAGCTGACTTTCTCCTGTAAGGATGGGGTCCTAAGGTATGACTTTGTAGAAGGAATGCAAAGCAGTTTTGGTTTCTCAGTGCCGCTCAGCCTAGGGCAATGAGGCAGATTTGCATGACATGTAGGACGTGAGAGAACACAGTTCCTGGAGCTGTTGGAGTGCTGAGGAAATCTAGCTCTCCCAGGGAAGAGTGCAGTGTGTTGCCCTACACTCAGCATACACTGAGTGACTGGGAAAGGATTCCGGGCCTGGAAGTTTCTTAGCAGCCTAGTGGAGCCTGCCGGTGCTCGGTGTTCTTGCAGGGAATAGGGTGCCCAGGCGAGGTCCTCCGTTTCCTGAAATGCTTACTAACGTTAAAGAAAGCAGACCTAAAGCTAATGCCTCAAGGACTCTGCTCCAAGCTTCCACTTCGGCAGGGCTATTCAAGGCTTTACCTTGAGGAAAGGACTCACGTCAAGTTTCCTTTTAGCTCTAGAGCGTATCAGGAGGAGCTCCCACCCAGGCTATGAAAGCACCCTGTTGATGTAGAGAACACTTGTTCCTTTCCCAGAGCACTGCCTGCAGTGACTAGAGACCCGTCCTAAACTGTGATTTAGGTAGCTTCAAGGCAGCATGAATGGAGCACTCAAAATGGGAAAGCAAGACTTGTGCCGTAAGGCCCCCGTTTCCAGCGAACACGTAGCCTACCTCCATGTGATTTCTACCAAGTAAGTAGACACTCTAGCTACACACTGGTCCCTTCCTTGAATAAAGTTTATTTGGCACGGAGTTCTGCGTGTAGCCAAACGCCTCCCCCAAGGAGCGCTCTTGCTAGGCTATCGGGCTTAGCTTCTTCTAAAACCCTGCAGTGTAAGAGGAAGAACTGTGCTTTGGTTACAGCAGCAAGGCAAGCTGACTTTCTCCTGTAAGAATGGGTTCCTAAGGTATGACTTTGTAGAAGGAATGCAAAGCAGTTTTGGTTTCTCAGTGCCGCTCAGCCTAGGGCAATGAGGCAGATTTGCATGACATGTAGGACGTGAGAGAACACAGTTCCTGGAGCTGTTGGAGTGCTGAGGAAATCTAATTCTCCCAGGGAAGAGTGCAGTGTGTTGCCCTACACTCAGCATACACTGAGTGACTGGGAAAGGTTTCTGGGCCTGGAAGTTTCTTAGCAGCCTAGTGGACCCTGCCGGTGCTCGGTGTTCGTGCAGGGAATAGGGTGCCCAGGCGAGGTCCTCCGTTTCCTGAAATGCTTACTAACGTTAAAGAAAGCAGACCTAAAGCTAATGCCTCAAGGACTCTGCTCCAATCTTCCACTTCGGCAGGGCTATTCAAGGCTTTACCTTGAGGAAAGGACTCACGTCAAGTTTCCTTTTAGCTCTAGAGCGTATCAGGAGGAGCTCCCACCCAGGCTATGAAAGCACCCTGTTGATGTAGAGAAGACTCGTTCCTTTCCCAGAGCCCTGCCTGCAGTGACTAGAGACCGGTCCTAAAACTGTTATTTAGGTAGCTTCAAGGCAGCATGAATGGAGCATTCAAAATGGAAAAGCAAGGCTTGTGCCATAAGGCCCTGTTTCCAGCGAACACGCAGCCTACCTCCTTGTGATTTCTACCAAGTATACACTCTAGCTACACACTGGTCCCTTCCTTGAATAAAGTTTATTTGGCACGGAGTTCTGCGTGTAGCCAACCGCCTCCCCCAAGGAGCGCTCTTGCTAGGCTATCGGGCTTAGCTTCTTCTAAAACCCTGCAGTGTAAGAGGAAGAACTGTGCTTTGTTTACAGCAGGAACGCAAGCCGAATTTCTCCTGTAAGGATGGGGTCTTAATGTATGACTTTGTGGAAGGAATGCGAAGCAGTTTTGGTTTCTCAGTGCCGCTCAGCCTAGGGCAATGAGGCAGATTGGCATGACATGTAGGACGTGAGAGAACACAGTTCCTGGAGCTGTTGGAGTGCTGAGGAAATCTAGCTCTCCCAGGGAAGAGTGCAGTGTGTTGCCCTACACTCAGCATACACTGAGTGACTGGGAAAGGATTCCGGGCCTGGAAGTTTCTTAGCAGCCTAGTGGAGCCTGCCGGTGCTCGGTGTTCGTGCAGGGAATAGGGTGCCCAGGCGAGGTCCTCCGTTTCCTGAAATGCTTACTAACGTTAAAGAAAGCAGACCTAAAGCTAATGCCTCAAGGACTCTGCTCCAAGCTTCCACTTCGGCAGGGCTATTCAAGGCTTTACCTTGAGGAAAGGACTCACGTCAAGTTTCCTTTTAGCTCTAGAGCGTGTCAGGAGGAGCTCCCACCCAGGCTATGAAAGCACCCTGTTGATGTAGAGAACACTTGTTCCTTTCCCAGAGCCCTGCCTGCAGTGACTAGAGACCCGTCCTAAACTGTGATTTAGGTAGCTTCAAGGCAGCATGAATGGAGCACTCAAAATGGGAAAGCAAGGCTTGTGCCATAAGGCCCCCGTTTCCAGCGAACACGTAGCCTACCTCCATGTGATTTCTACCAAGTAGACACTCTAGCTACACACTGGTCCCTTCCTTGAATAAAGTTTATTTGGCACGGAGTTCTGCGTGTAGCCAAACGCCTCCCCCAAGGAGCGCTCTTGCTAGGCTATCGGGCTTAGCTTCTTCTAAAACCCTGCAGTGTAAGAGGAAGAACTGTGCTTTGGTTACAGCAGCAAGGCAAGCTGACTTTCTCCTGTAAGAATGGGTTCCTAAGGTATGACTTTGTAGAAGGAATGCAAAGCAGTTTTGGTTTCTCAGTGCCGCTCAGCCTAGGGCAATGAGGCAGATTTGCATGACATGTAGGACGTGAGAGAACACAGTTCCTGGAGCTGTTGGAGTGCTGAGGAAATCTAATTCTCCCAGGGAAGAGTGCAGTGTGTTGCCCTACACTCAGCATACACTGAGTGACTGGGAAAGGTTTCCGGGCCTGGAAGTTTCTTAGCAGCCTAGTGGACCCTGCCGGTGCTCGGTGTTCGTGCAGGGAATAGGGTGCCCAGGCGAGGTCCTCCGTTTCCTGAAATGCTTACTAACGTTAAAGAAAGCAGACCTAAAGCTAATGCCTCAAGGACTCTGCTCCAATCTTCCACTTCGGCAGGGCTATTCAAGGCTTTACCTTGAGGAAAGGACTCACGTCAAGTTTCCTTTTAGCTCTAGAGCGTATCAGGAGGAGCTCCCACCCAGGCTATGAAAGCACCCTGTTGATGTAGAGAAGACTCGTTCCTTTCCCAGAGCCCTGCCTGCAGTGACTAGAGACCCGTCCTAAAACTGTTATTTAGGTAGCTTCAAGGCAGCATGAATGGAGCATTCAAAATGGAAAAGCAAGGCTTGTGCCATAAGGCCCTGTTTCCAGCGAACACGCAGCCTACCTCCTTGTGATTTCTACCAAGTATACACTCTAGCTACACACTGGTCCCTTCCTTGAATAAAGTTTATTTGGCACGGAGTTCTGCGTGTAGCCAACCGCCTCCCCCAAGGAGCGCTCTTGCTAGGCTATCGGGCTTAGCTTCTTCTAAAACCCTGCAGTGTAAGAGGAAGAACTGTGCTTTGTTTACAGCAGGAACGCAAGCCGAATTTCTCCTGTAAGGATGGGGTCTTAATGTATGACTTTGTGGAAGGAATGCGAAGCAGTTTTGGTTTCTCAGCGCCGCTCAGCCTAGGGCAATGAGGCAGATTGGCATGACATGTAGGACGTGAGAGAACACAGTTCCTGGAGCTGTTGGAGTGCTGAGGAAATCTAGCTCTCCCAGGGAAGAGTGCAGTGTGTTGCCCTACACTCAGCATACACTGAGTGACTGGGAAAGGATTCCGGGCCTGGAAGTTTCTTAGCAGCCTAGTGGAGCCTGCCGGTGCTCGGTGTTCGTGCAGGGAATAGGGTGCCCAGGCGAGGTCCTCCGTTTCCTGAAATGCTTACTAACGTTAAAGAAAGCAGACCTAAAGCTAATGCCTCAAGGACTCTGCTCCAAGCTTCCACTTCGGCAGGGCTATTCAAGGCTTTACCTTGAGGAAAGGACTCACGTCAAGTTTCCTTTTAGCTCTAGAGCGTGTCAGGAGGAGCTCCCACCCAGGCTATGAAAGCACCCTGTTGATGTAGAGAAGACTCGTTCCTTTCCCAGAGCCCTGCCTGCAGTGACTAGAGACCCGTCCTAAACTGTGATTTAGGTAGCTTCAAGGCAGCATGAATGGAGCACTCAAAATGGGAAAGCAAGACTTGTGCCGTAAGGCCCCCGTTTCCAGCGAACACGTAGCCTACCTCCATGTGATTTCTACCAAGTAAGTAGACACTCTAGCTACACACTGGTCCCTTCCTTGAATAAAGTTTATTTGGCACGGAGTTCTGCGTGTAGCCAAACGCCTCCCCCAAGGAGCGCTCTTGCTAGGCTATCGGGCTTAGCTTCTTCTAAAACCCTGCAGTGTAAGAGGAAGAACTGTGCTTTGGTTACAGCAGCAAGGCAAGCTGACTTTCTCCTGTAAGGATGGGGTCCTAAGGTATGACTTTGTAGAAGGAATGCAAAGCAGTTTTGGTTTCTCAGTGCCGCTCAGCCTAGGGCAATGAGGCAGATTTGCATGACATGTAGGACGTGAGAGAACACAGTTCCTGGAGCTGTTGGAGTGCTGAGGAAATCTAGCTCTCCCAGGGAAGAGTGCAGTGTGTTGCCCTACACTCAGCATACACTGAGTGACTGGGAAAGGATTCCGGGCCTGGAAGTTTCTTAGCAGCCTAGTGGAGCCTGCCGGTGCTCAGTGTTCGTGCAGGGAATAGGGTGCCCAGGCGAGGTCCTCCGTTTCCTGAAATGCTTACTAACGTTAAAGAAAGCAGACCTAAAGCTAATGCCTCAAGGACTCTGCTCCAAGCTTCCACTTCGGCAGGGCTATTCAAGGCTTTACCTTGAGGAAAGGACTCACGTCAAGTTTCCTTTTAGCTCTAGAGCGTATCAGGAGGAGCTCCCACCCAGGCTATGAAAGCACCCTGTTGATGTAGAGAAGACTTGTTCCTTTCCCAGAGCACTGCCTGCAGTGACTAGAGACCCGTCCTAAACTGTGATTTAGGTAGCTTCAAGGCAGCATGAATGGAGCACTCAAAATGGGAAAGCAAGACTTGTGCCGTAAGGCCCCCGTTTCCAGCGAACACGTAGCCTACCTCCATGTGATTTCTACCAAGTAAGTAGACACTCTAGCTACACACTGGTCCCTTCCTTGAATAAAGTTTATTTGGCACGGAGTTCTGCGTGTAGCCAAACGCCTCCCCCAAGGAGCGCTCTTGCTAGGCTATCGGGCTTAGCTTCTTCTAAAACCCTGCAGTGTAAGAGGAAGAACTGTGCTTTGGTTACAGCAGCAAGGCAAGCTGACTTTCTCCTGTAAGGATGGGGTCCTAAGGTATGACTTTGTAGAAGGAATGCAAAGCAGTTTTGGTTTCTCAGTGCCGCTCAGCCTAGGGCAATGAGGCAGATTTGCATGACATGTAGGACGTGAGAGAACACAGTTCCTGGAGCTGTTGGAGTGCTGAGGAAATCTAGCTCTCCCAGGGAAGAGTGCAGTGTGTTGCCCTACACTCAGCATACACTGAGTGACTGGGAAAGGATTCCGGGCCTGGAAGTTTCTTAGCAGCCTAGTGGAGCCTGCCGGTGCTCAGTGTTCGTGCAGGGAATAGGGTGCCCAGGCGAGGTCCTCCGTTTCCTGAAATGCTTACTAACGTTAAAGAAAGCAGACCTAAAGCTAATGCCTCAAGGACTCTGCTCCAAGCTTCCACTTCGGCAGGGCTATTCAAGGCTTTACCTTGAGGAAAGGACTCACGTCAAGTTTCCTTTTAGCTCTAGAGCGTATCAGGAGGAGCTCCCACCCAGGCTATGAAAGCACCCTGTTGATGTAGAGAAGACTTGTTCCTTTCCCAGAGCACTGCCTGCAGTGACTAGAGACCCGTCCTAAACTGTGATTTAGGTAGCTTCAAGGCAGCATGAATGGAGCACTCAAAATGGGAAAGCAAGACTTGTGCCGTAAGGCCCCCGTTTCCAGCGAACACGTAGCCTACCTCCATGTGATTTCTACCAAGTAAGTAGACACTCTAGCTACACACTGGTCCCTTCCTTGAATAAAGTTTATTTGGCACGGAGTTCTGCGTGTAGCCAAACGCCTCCCCCAAGGAGCGCTCTTGCTAGGCTATCGGGCTTAGCTTCTTCTAAAACCCTGCAGTGTAAGAGGAAGAACTGTGCTTTGGTTACAGCAGCAAGGCAAGCTGACTTTCTCCTGTAAGAATGGGTTCCTAAGGTATGACTTTGTAGAAGGAATGCAAAGCAGTTTTGGTTTCTCAGTGCCGCTCAGCCTAGGGCAATGAGGCAGATTTGCATGACATGTAGGACGTGAGAGAACACAGTTCCTGGAGCTGTTGGAGTGCTGAGGAAATCTAATTCTCCCAGGGAAGAGTGCAGTGTGTTGCCCTACACTCAGCATACACTGAGTGACTGGGAAAGGTTTCCGGGCCTGGAAGTTTCTTAGCAGCCTAGTGGACCCTGCCGGTGCTCGGTGTTCGTGCAGGGAATAGGGTGCCCAGGCGAGGTCCTCCGTTTCCTGAAATGCTTACTAACGTTAAAGAAAGCAGACCTAAAGCTAATGCCTCAAGGACTCTGCTCCAATCTTCCACTTCGGCAGGGCTATTCAAGGCTTTACCTTGAGGAAAGGACTCACGTCAAGTTTCCTTTTAGCTCTAGAGCGTATCAGGAGGAGCTCCCACCCAGGCTATGAAAGCACCCTGTTGATGTAGAGAAGACTCGTTCCTTTCCCAGAGCCCTGCCTGCAGTGACTAGAGACCCGTCCTAAAACTGTTATTTAGGTAGCTTCAAGGCAGCATGAATGGAGCATTCAAAATGGAAAAGCAAGGCTTGTGCCATAAGGCCCTGTTTCCAGCGAACACGCAGCCTACCTCCTTGTGATTTCTACCAAGTATACACTCTAGCTACACACTGGTCCCTTCCTTGAATAAAGTTTATTTGGCACGGAGTTCTGCGTGTAGCCAACCGCCTCCCCCAAGGAGCGCTCTTGCTAGGCTATCGGGCTTAGCTTCTTCTAAAACCCTGCAGTGTAAGAGGAAGAACTGTGCTTTGTTTACAGCAGGAACGCAAGCCGAATTTCTCCTGTAAGGATGGGGTCTTAATGTATGACTTTGTGGAAGGAATGCGAAGCAGTTTTGGTTTCTCAGTGCCGCTCAGCCTAGGGCAATGAGGCAGATTGGCATGACATGTAGGACGTGAGAGAACACAGTTCCTGGAGCTGTTGGAGTGCTGAGGAAATCTAGCTCTCCCAGGGAAGAGTGCAGTGTGTTGCCCTACACTCAGCATACACTGAGTGACTGGGAAAGGATTCCGGGCCTGGAAGTTTCTTAGCAGCCTAGTGGAGCCTGCCGGTGCTCGGTGTTCGTGCAGGGAATAGGGTGCCCAGGCGAGGTCCTCCGTTTCCTGAAATGCTTACTAACGTTAAAGAAAGCAGACCTAAAGCTAATGCCTCAAGGACTCTGCTCCAAGCTTCCACTTCGGCAGGGCTATTCAAGGCTTTACCTTGAGGAAAGGACTCACGTCAAGTTTCCTTTTAGCTCTAGAGCGTATCAGGAGGAGCTCCCACCCAGGCTATGAAAGCACCCTGTTGATGTAGAGAACACTTGTTCCTTTCCCAGAGCACTGCCTGCAGTGACTAGAGACCCGTCCTAAACTGTGATTTAGGTAGCTTCAAGGCAGCATGAATGGAGCACTCAAAATGGGAAAGCAAGGCTTGTGCCATAAGGCCCCCGTTTCCAGCGAACACGTAGCCTACCTCCATGTGATTTCTACCAAGTAAGTAGACACTCTAGCTACACACTGGTCCCTTCCTTGAATAAAGTTTATTTGGCACGGAGTTCTGCGTGTAGCCAAACGCCTCCCCCAAGGAGCGCTCTTGCTAGGCTATCGGGCTTAGCTTCTTCTAAAACCCTGCAGTGTAAGAGGAAGAACTGTGCTTTGGTTACAGCAGCAAGGCAAGCTGACTTTCTCCTGTAAGGATGGGGTCCTAAGGTATGACTTTGTAGAAGGAATGCAAAGCAGTTTTGGTTTCTCAGTGCCGCTCAGCCTAGGGCAATGAGGCAGATTTGCATGACATGTAGGACGTGAGAGAACACAGTTCCTGGAGCTGTTGGAGTGCTGAGGAAATCTAGCTCTCCCAGGGAAGAGTGCAGTGTGTTGCCCTACACTCAGCATACACTGAGTGACTGGGAAAGGATTCCGGGCCTGGAAGTTTCTTAGCAGCCTAGTGGAGCCTGCCGGTGCTCGGTGTTCGTGCAGGGAATAGGGTGCCCAGGCGAGGTCCTCCGTTTCCTGAAATGCTTACTAACGTTAAAGAAAGCAGACCTAAAGCTAATGCCTCAAGGACTCTGCTCCAAGCTTCCACTTCGGCAGGGCTATTCAAGGCTTTACCTTGAGGAAAGGACTCACGTCAAGTTTCCTTTTAGCTCTAGAGCGTATCAGGAGGAGCTCCCACCCAGGCTATGAAAGCACCCTGTTGATGTAGAGAACACTTGTTCCTTTCCCAGAGCACTGCCTGCAGTGACTAGAGACCCGTCCTAAACTGTGATTTAGGTAGCTTCAAGGCAGCATGAATGGAGCACTCAAAATGGGAAAGCAAGACTTGTGCCGTAAGGCCCCCGTTTCCAGCGAACACGTAGCCTACCTCCATGTGATTTCTACCAAGTAAGTAGACACTCTAGCTACACACTGGTCCCTTCCTTGAATAAAGTTTATTTGGCACGGAGTTCTGCGTGTAGCCAAACGCCTCCCCCAAGGAGCGCTCTTGCTAGGCTATCGGGCTTAGCTTCTTCTAAAACCCTGCAGTGTAAGAGGAAGAACTGTGCTTTGGTTACAGCAGCAAGGCAAGCTGACTTTCTCCTGTAAGAATGGGTTCCTAAGGTATGACTTTGTAGAAGGAATGCAAAGCAGTTTTGGTTTCTCAGTGCCGCTCAGCCTAGGGCAATGAGGCAGATTTGCATGACATGTAGGACGTGAGAGAACACAGTTCCTGGAGCTGTTGGAGTGCTGAGGAAATCTAATTCTCCCAGGGAAGAGTGCAGTGTGTTGCCCTACACTCAGCATACACTGAGTGACTGGGAAAGGTTTCCGGGCCTGGAAGTTTCTTAGCAGCCTAGTGGACCCTGCCGGTGCTCGGTGTTCGTGCAGGGAATAGGGTGCCCAGGCGAGGTCCTCCGTTTCCTGAAATGCTTACTAACGTTAAAGAAAGCAGACCTAAAGCTAATGCCTCAAGGACTCTGCTCCAATCTTCCACTTCGGCAGGGCTATTCAAGGCTTTACCTTGAGGAAAGGACTCACGTCAAGTTTCCTTTTAGCTCTAGAGCGTATCAGGAGGAGCTCCCACCCAGGCTATGAAAGCACCCTGTTGATGTAGAGAAGACTCGTTCCTTTCCCAGAGCCCTGCCTGCAGTGACTAGAGACCCGTCCTAAAACTGTTATTTAGGTAGCTTCAAGGCAGCATGAATGGAGCATTCAAAATGGAAAAGCAAGGCTTGTGCCATAAGGCCCTGTTTCCAGCGAACACGCAGCCTACCTCCTTGTGATTTCTACCAAGTATACACTCTAGCTACACACTGGTCCCTTCCTTGAATAAAGTTTATTTGGCACGGAGTTCTGCGTGTAGCCAACCGCCTCCCCCAAGGAGCGCTCTTGCTAGGCTATCGGGCTTAGCTTCTTCTAAAACCCTGCAGTGTAAGAGGAAGAACTGTGCTTTGTTTACAGCAGGAACGCAAGCCGAATTTCTCCTGTAAGGATGGGGTCTTAATGTATGACTTTGTGGAAGGAATGCGAAGCAGTTTTGGTTTCTCAGTGCCGCTCAGCCTAGGGCAATGAGGCAGATTGGCATGACATGTAGGACGTGAGAGAACACAGTTCCTGGAGCTGTTGGAGTGCTGAGGAAATCTAGCTCTCCCAGGGAAGAGTGCAGTGTGTTGCCCTACACTCAGCATACACTGAGTGACTGGGAAAGGATTCCGGGCCTGGAAGTTTCTTAGCAGCCTAGTGGAGCCTGCCGGTGCTCGGTGTTCGTGCAGGGAATAGGGTGCCCAGGCGAGGTCCTCCGTTTCCTGAAATGCTTACTAACGTTAAAGAAAGCAGACCTAAAGCTAATGCCTCAAGGACTCTGCTCCAAGCTTCCACTTCGGCAGGGCTATTCAAGGCTTTACCTTGAGGAAAGGACTCACGTCAAGTTTCCTTTTAGCTCTAGAGCGTGTCAGGAGGAGCTCCCACCCAGGCTATGAAAGCACCCTGTTGATGTAGAGAAGACTCGTTCCTTTCCCAGAGCCCTGCCTGCAGTGACTAGAGACCCGTCCTAAACTGTGATTTAGGTAGCTTCAAGGCAGCATGAATGGAGCACTCAAAATGGGAAAGCAAGACTTGTGCCGTAAGGCCCCCGTTTCCAGCGAACACGTAGCCTACCTCCATGTGATTTCTACCAAGTAAGTAGACACTCTAGCTACACACTGGTCCCTTCCTTGAATAAAGTTTATTTGGCACGGAGTTCTGCGTGTAGCCAAACGCCTCCCCCAAGGAGCGCTCTTGCTAGGCTATCGGGCTTAGCTTCTTCTAAAACCCTGCAGTGTAAGAGGAAGAACTGTGCTTTGGTTACAGCAGCAAGGCAAGCTGACTTTCTCCTGTAAGGATGGGGTCCTAAGGTATGACTTTGTAGAAGGAATGCAAAGCAGTTTTGGTTTCTCAGTGCCGCTCAGCCTAGGGCAATGAGGCAGATTTGCATGACATGTAGGACGTGAGAGAACACAGTTCCTGGAGCTGTTGGAGTGCTGAGGAAATCTAGCTCTCCCAGGGAAGAGTGCAGTGTGTTGCCCTACACTCAGCATACACTGAGTGACTGGGAAAGGATTCCGGGCCTGGAAGTTTCTTAGCAGCCTAGTGGAGCCTGCCGGTGCTCAGTGTTCGTGCAGGGAATAGGGTGCCCAGGCGAGGTCCTCCGTTTCCTGAAATGCTTACTAACGTTAAAGAAAGCAGACCTAAAGCTAATGCCTCAAGGACTCTGCTCCAAGCTTCCACTTCGGCAGGGCTATTCAAGGCTTTACCTTGAGGAAAGGACTCACGTCAAGTTTCCTTTTAGCTCTAGAGCGTATCAGGAGGAGCTCCCACCCAGGCTATGAAAGCACCCTGTTGATGTAGAGAAGACTTGTTCCTTTCCCAGAGCACTGCCTGCAGTGACTAGAGACCCGTCCTAAACTGTGATTTAGGTAGCTTCAAGGCAGCATGAATGGAGCACTCAAAATGGGAAAGCAAGACTTGTGCCGTAAGGCCCCCGTTTCCAGCGAACACGTAGCCTACCTCCATGTGATTTCTACCAAGTAAGTAGACACTCTAGCTACACACTGGTCCCTTCCTTGAATAAAGTTTATTTGGCACGGAGTTCTGCGTGTAGCCAAACGCCTCCCACAAGGAGCGCTCTTGCTAGGCTATCGGGCTTAGCTTCTTCTAAAACCCTGCAGTGTAAGAGGAAGAACTGTGCTTTGGTTACAGCAGCAAGGCAAGCTGACTTTCTCCTGTAAGAATGGGTTCCTAAGGTATGACTTTGTAGAAGGAATGCAAAGCAGTTTTGGTTTCTCAGTGCCGCTCAGCCTAGGGCAATGAGGCAGATTTGCATGACATGTAGGACGTGAGAGAACACAGTTCCTGGAGCTGTTGGAGTGCTGAGGAAATCTAATTCTCCCAGGGAAGAGTGCAGTGTGTTGCCCTACACTCAGCATACACTGAGTGACTGGGAAAGGTTTCCGGGCCTGGAAGTTTCTTAGCAGCCTAGTGGACCCTGCCGGTGCTCGGTGTTCGTGCAGGGAATAGGGTGCCCAGGCGAGGTCCTCCGTTTCCTGAAATGCTTACTAACGTTAAAGAAAGCAGACCTAAAGCTAATGCCTCAAGGACTCTGCTCCAATCTTCCACTTCGGCAGGGCTATTCAAGGCTTTACCTTGAGGAAAGGACTCACGTCAAGTTTCCTTTTAGCTCTAGAGCGTATCAGGAGGAGCTCCCACCCAGGCTATGAAAGCACCCTGTTGATGTAGAGAAGACTCGTTCCTTTCCCAGAGCCCTGCCTGCAGTGACTAGAGACCCGTCCTAAAACTGTTATTTAGGTAGCTTCAAGGCAGCATGAATGGAGCATTCAAAATGGAAAAGCAAGGCTTGTGCCATAAGGCCCTGTTTCCAGCGAACACGCAGCCTACCTCCTTGTGATTTCTACCAAGTATACACTCTAGCTACACACTGGTCCCTTCCTTGAATAAAGTTTATTTGGCACGGAGTTCTGCGTGTAGCCAACCGCCTCCCCCAAGGAGCGCTCTTGCTAGGCTATCGGGCTTAGCTTCTTCTAAAACCCTGCAGTGTAAGAGGAAGAACTGTGCTTTGTTTACAGCAGGAACGCAAGCCGAATTTCTCCTGTAAGGATGGGGTCTTAATGTATGACTTTGTGGAAGGAATGCGAAGCAGTTTTGGTTTCTCAGTGCCGCTCAGCCTAGGGCAATGAGGCAGATTGGCATGACATGTAGGACGTGAGAGAACACAGTTCCTGGAGCTGTTGGAGTGCTGAGGAAATCTAGCTCTCCCAGGGAAGAGTGCAGTGTGTTGCCCTACACTCAGCATACACTGAGTGACTGGGAAAGGATTCCGGGCCTGGAAGTTTCTTAGCAGCCTAGTGGAGCCTGCCGGTGCTCGGTGTTCGTGCAGGGAATAGGGTGCCCAGGCGAGGTCCTCCGTTTCCTGAAATGCTTACTAACGTTAAAGAAAGCAGACCTAAAGCTAATGCCTCAAGGACTCTGCTCCAAGCTTCCACTTCGGCAGGGCTATTCAAGGCTTTACCTTGAGGAAAGGACTCACGTCAAGTTTCCTTTTAGCTCTAGAGCGTATCAGGAGGAGCTCCCACCCAGGCTATGAAAGCACCCTGTTGATGTAGAGAACACTTGTTCCTTTCCCAGAGCACTGCCTGCAGTGACTAGAGACCCGTCCTAAACTGTGATTTAGGTAGCTTCAAGGCAGCATGAATGGAGCACTCAAAATGGGAAAGCAAGGCTTGTGCCATAAGGCCCCCGTTTCCAGCGAACACGTAGCCTACCTCCATGTGATTTCTACCAAGTAAGTAGACACTCTAGCTACACACTGGTCCCTTCCTTGAATAAAGTTTATTTGGCACGGAGTTCTGCGTGTAGCCAAACGCCTCCCCCAAGGAGCGCTCTTGCTAGGCTATCGGGCTTAGCTTCTTCTAAAACCCTGCAGTGTAAGAGGAAGAACTGTGCTTTGGTTACAGCAGCAAGGCAAGCTGACTTTCTCCTGTAAGGATGGGGTCCTAAGGTATGACTTTGTAGAAGGAATGCAAAGCAGTTTTGGTTTCTCAGTGCCGCTCAGCCTAGGGCAATGAGGCAGATTTGCATGACATGTAGGACGTGAGAGAACACAGTTCCTGGAGCTGTTGGAGTGCTGAGGAAATCTAGCTCTCCCAGGGAAGAGTGCAGTGTGTTGCCCTACACTCAGCATACACTGAGTGACTGGGAAAGGATTCCGGGCCTGGAAGTTTCTTAGCAGCCTAGTGGAGCCTGCCGGTGCTCGGTGTTCGTGCAGGGAATAGGGTGCCCAGGCGAGGTCCTCCGTTTCCTGAAATGCTTACTAACGTTAAAGAAAGCAGACCTAAAGCTAATGCCTCAAGGACTCTGCTCCAAGCTTCCACTTCGGCAGGGCTATTCAAGGCTTTACCTTGAGGAAAGGACTCACGTCAAGTTTCCTTTTAGCTCTAGAGCGTATCAGGAGGAGCTCCCACCCAGGCTATGAAAGCACCCTGTTGATGTAGAGAACACTTGTTCCTTTCCCAGAGCACTGCCTGCAGTGACTAGAGACCCGTCCTAAACTGTGATTTAGGTAGCTTCAAGGCAGCATGAATGGAGCACTCAAAATGGGAAAGCAAGACTTGTGCCATAAGGCCCCCGTTTCCAGCGAACACGTAGCCTACCTCCATGTGATTTCTACCAAGTAAGTAGACACTCTAGCTACACACTGGTCCCTTCCTTGAATAAAGTTTATTTGGCACGGAGTTCTGCGTGTAGCCAAACGCCTCCCCCAAGGAGCGCTCTTGCTAGGCTATCGGGCTTAGCTTCTTCTAAAACCCTGCAGTGTAAGAGGAAGAACTGTGCTTTGGTTACAGCAGCAAGGCAAGCTGACTTTCTCCTGTAAGAATGGGTTCCTAAGGTATGACTTTGTAGAAGGAATGCAAAGCAGTTTTGGTTTCTCAGTGCCGCTCAGCCTAGGGCAATGAGGCAGATTTGCATGACATGTAGGACGTGAGAGAACACAGTTCCTGGAGCTGTTGGAGTGCTGAGGAAATCTAATTCTCCCAGGGAAGAGTGCAGTGTGTTGCCCTACACTCAGCATACACTGAGTGACTGGGAAAGGTTTCCGGGCCTGGAAGTTTCTTAGCAGCCTAGTGGACCCTGCCGGTGCTCGGTGTTCGTGCAGGGAATAGGGTGCCCAGGCGAGGTCCTCCGTTTCCTGAAATGCTTACTAACGTTAAAGAAAGCAGACCTAAAGCTAATGCCTCAAGGACTCTGCTCCAATCTTCCACTTCGGCAGGGCTATTCAAGGCTTTACCTTGAGGAAAGGACTCACGTCAAGTTTCCTTTTAGCTCTAGAGCGTATCAGGAGGAGCTCCCACCCAGGCTATGAAAGCACCCTGTTGATGTAGAGAAGACTCGTTCCTTTCCCAGAGCCCTCCTGCAGTGACTAGAGACCCGTCCTAAAACTGTTATTTAGGTAGCTTCAAGGCAGCATGAATGGAGCATTCAAAATGGGAAAGCAAGGCTTGTGCCATAAGGCCCTGTTTCCAGCGAACACGCAGCCTACCTCCTTGTGATTTCTACCAAGTATACACTCTAGCTACACACTGGTCCCTTCCTTGAATAAAGTTTATTTGGCACGGAGTTCTGCGTGTAGCCAACCGCCTCCCCCAAGGAACGCTCTTGCTAGGCTCTCGGGCTTAGCTTCTTCTAAAACCCTGCAGTGTAAGAGGAAGAACTGTGCTTTGTTTACAGCAGGAACACAAGCCGAATTTCTCCTGTAAGGATGTGGTCTTCATGTATGACTTTGTGGAAGGAATGCGAAGCAGTTTTGGTTTCTCAGTGCCGCTCAGCCTAGGGCAATGAGGCAGATTTGCATGACATGTAGGACGTGAGAGAACACAGTTCCTGGAGCTGTTGGAGTGCTGAGGAAATCTAGCTCTCCCAGGGAAGAGTGCAGTGTGTTGCCCTACACTCAGCATACACTGAGTGACTGGGAAAGGATTCCGGGCCTGGAAGTTTCTTAGCAGCCTAGTGGAGCCTGCCGGTGCTCGGTGTTCGTGCAGGGAATAGGGTGCCCAGGCGAGGTCCTCCGTTTCCTGAAATGCTTACTAACGTTAAAGAAAGCAGACCTAAAGCTAATGCCTCAAGGACTCTGCTCCAAGCTTCCACTTCGGCAGGGCTATTCAAGGCTTTACCTTGAGGAAAGGACTCACGTCAAGTTTCCTTTTAGCTCTAGAGCGTATCAGGAGGAGCTCCCACCCAGGCTATGAAAGCACCCTGTTGATGTAGAGAAGACTTGTTCCTTTCCCAGAGCACTGCCTGCAGTGACTAGAGACCCGTCCTAAACTGTGATTTAGGTAGCTTCAAGGCAGCATGAATGGAGCACTCAAAATGGGAAAGCAAGGCTTGTGCCATAAGGCCCCCGTTTCCAGCGAACACGTAGCCTACCTCCATGTGATTTCTACCAAGTAAGTAGACACTCTAGCTACACACTGGTCCCTTCCTTGAATAAAGTTTATTTGGCACGGAGTTCTGCGTGTAGCCAAACGCCTCCCCCAAGGAGCGCTCTTGCTAGGCTATCGGGTTTAGCTTCTTCTAAAACCCTGCAGTGTAAGAGGAAGAACTGTGCTTTGGTTACAGCAGCAAGGCAAGCTGACTTTCTCCTGTAAGGATGGGGTCCTAAGGTATGACTTTGTAGAAGGAATGCAAAGCAGTTTTGGTTTCTCAGTGCCGCTCAGCCTAGGGCAATGAGGCAGATTTGCATGACATGTAGGACGTGAGAGAACACAGTTCCTGGAGCTGTTGGAGTGCTGAGGAAATCTAGCTCTCCCAGGGAAGAGTGCAGTGTGTTGCCCTACACTCAGCATACACTGAGTGACTGGGAAAGGATTCCGGGCCTGGAAGTTTCTTAGCAGCCTAGTGGAGCCTGCCGGTGCTCGGTGTTCGTGCAGGGAATAGGGTGCCCAGGCGAGGTCCTCCGTTTCCTGAAATGCTTACTAACGTTAAAGAAAGCAGACCTAAAGCTAATGCCTCAAGGACTCTGCTCCAAGCTTCCACTTCGGCAGGGCTATTCAAGGCTTTACCTTGAGGAAAGGACTCACGTCAAGTTTCCTTTTAGCTCTAGAGCGTGTCAGGAGGAGCTCCCACCCAGGCTATGAAAGCACCCTGTTGATGTAGAGAACACTTGTTCCTTTCCCAGAGCCCTGCCTGCAGTGACTAGAGACCCGTCCTAAACTGTGATTTAGGTAGCTTCAAGGCAGCATGAATGGAGCACTCAAAATGCGAAAGCAAGGCTTGTGCCATAAGGCCCCCGTTTCCAGCGAACACGTAGCCTACCTCCATGTGATTTCTACCAAGTAGACACTCTAGCTACACACTGGTCCCTTCCTTGAATAAAGTTTATTTGGCACGGAGTTATGCGTGTAGCCAAACGCCTCCCCCAAGGAGCGCTCTTGCTAGGCTATCGGGCTTAGCTTCTTCTAAAACCCTGCAGTGTAAGAGGAAGAACTGTGCTTTGGTTACAGCAGCAAGGCAAGCTGACTTTCTCCTGTAAGGATGGGGTCCTAAGGTATGACTTTGTAGAAGGAATGCAAAGCAGTTTTGGTTTCTCAGTGCCGCTCAGCCTAGGGCAATGAGGCAGATTTGCATGACATGTAGGACGTGAGAGAACACAGTTCCTGGAGCTGTTGGAGTGCTGAGGAAATCTAGCTCTCCCAGGGAAGAGTGCAGTGTGTTGCCCTACACTCAGCATACACTGAGTGACTGGGAAAGGATTCCGGGCCTGGAAGTTTCTTAGCAGCCTAGTGGAGCCTGCCGGTGCTCGGTGTTCTTGCAGGGAATAGGGTGCCCAGGCGAGGTCCTCCGTTTCCTGAAATGCTTACTAACGTTAAAGAAAGCAGACCTAAAGCTAATGCCTCAAGGACTCTGCTCCAAGCTTCCACTTCGGCAGGGCTATTCAAGGCTTTACCTTGAGGAAAGGACTCACGTCAAGTTTCCTTTTAGCTCTAGAGCGTATCAGGAGGAGCTCCCACCCAGGCTATGAAAGCACCCTGTTGATGTAGAGAACACTTGTTCCTTTCCCAGAGCACTGCCTGCAGTGACTAGAGACCCGTCCTAAACTGTGATTTAGGTAGCTTCAAGGCAGCATGAATGGAGCACTCAAAATGGGAAAGCAAGACTTGTGCCGTAAGGCCCCCGTTTCCAGCGAACACGTAGCCTACCTCCATGTGATTTCTACCAAGTAAGTAGACACTCTAGCTACACACTGGTCCCTTCCTTGAATAAAGTTTATTTGGCACGGAGTTCTGCGTGTAGCCAAACGCCTCCCCCAAGGAGCGCTCTTGCTAGGCTATCGGGCTTAGCTTCTTCTAAAACCCTGCAGTGTAAGAGGAAGAACTGTGCTTTGGTTACAGCAGCAAGGCAAGCTGACTTTCTCCTGTAAGAATGGGTTCCTAAGGTATGACTTTGTAGAAGGAATGCAAAGCAGTTTTGGTTTCTCAGTGCCGCTCAGCCTAGGGCAATGAGGCAGATTTGCATGACATGTAGGACGTGAGAGAACACAGTTCCTGGAGCTGTTGGAGTGCTGAGGAAATCTAATTCTCCCAGGGAAGAGTGCAGTGTGTTGCCCTACACTCAGCATACACTGAGTGACTGGGAAAGGTTTCTGGGCCTGGAAGTTTCTTAGCAGCCTAGTGGACCCTGCCGGTGCTCGGTGTTCGTGCAGGGAATAGGGTGCCCAGGCGAGGTCCTCCGTTTCCTGAAATGCTTACTAACGTTAAAGAAAGCAGACCTAAAGCTAATGCCTCAAGGACTCTGCTCCAATCTTCCACTTCGGCAGGGCTATTCAAGGCTTTACCTTGAGGAAAGGACTCACGTCAAGTTTCCTTTTAGCTCTAGAGCGTATCAGGAGGAGCTCCCACCCAGGCTATGAAAGCACCCTGTTGATGTAGAGAAGACTCGTTCCTTTCCCAGAGCCCTGCCTGCAGTGACTAGAGACCGGTCCTAAAACTGTTATTTAGGTAGCTTCAAGGCAGCATGAATGGAGCATTCAAAATGGAAAAGCAAGGCTTGTGCCATAAGGCCCTGTTTCCAGCGAACACGCAGCCTACCTCCTTGTGATTTCTACCAAGTATACACTCTAGCTACACACTGGTCCCTTCCTTGAATAAAGTTTATTTGGCACGGAGTTCTGCGTGTAGCCAACCGCCTCCCCCAAGGAGCGCTCTTGCTAGGCTATCGGGCTTAGCTTCTTCTAAAACCCTGCAGTGTAAGAGGAAGAACTGTGCTTTGTTTACAGCAGGAACGCAAGCCGAATTTCTCCTGTAAGGATGGGGTCTTAATGTATGACTTTGTGGAAGGAATGCGAAGCAGTTTTGGTTTCTCAGTGCCGCTCAGCCTAGGGCAATGAGGCAGATTGGCATGACATGTAGGACGTGAGAGAACACAGTTCCTGGAGCTGTTGGAGTGCTGAGGAAATCTAGCTCTCCCAGGGAAGAGTGCAGTGTGTTGCCCTACACTCAGCATACACTGAGTGACTGGGAAAGGATTCCGGGCCTGGAAGTTTCTTAGCAGCCTAGTGGAGCCTGCCGGTGCTCGGTGTTCGTGCAGGGAATAGGGTGCCCAGGCGAGGTCCTCCGTTTCCTGAAATGCTTACTAACGTTAAAGAAAGCAGACCTAAAGCTAATGCCTCAAGGACTCTGCTCCAAGCTTCCACTTCGGCAGGGCTATTCAAGGCTTTACCTTGAGGAAAGGACTCACGTCAAGTTTCCTTTTAGCTCTAGAGCGTGTCAGGAGGAGCTCCCACCCAGGCTATGAAAGCACCCTGTTGATGTAGAGAACACTTGTTCCTTTCCCAGAGCCCTGCCTGCAGTGACTAGAGACCCGTCCTAAACTGTGATTTAGGTAGCTTCAAGGCAGCATGAATGGAGCACTCAAAATGGGAAAGCAAGGCTTGTGCCATAAGGCCCCCGTTTCCAGCGAACACGTAGCCTACCTCCATGTGATTTCTACCAAGTAGACACTCTAGCTACACACTGGTCCCTTCCTTGAATAAAGTTTATTTGGCACGGAGTTCTGCGTGTAGCCAAACGCCTCCCCCAAGGAGCGCTCTTGCTAGGCTATCGGGCTTAGCTTCTTCTAAAACCCTGCAGTGTAAGAGGAAGAACTGTGCTTTGGTTACAGCAGCAAGGCAAGCTGACTTTCTCCTGTAAGAATGGGTTCCTAAGGTATGACTTTGTAGAAGGAATGCAAAGCAGTTTTGGTTTCTCAGTGCCGCTCAGCCTAGGGCAATGAGGCAGATTTGCATGACATGTAGGACGTGAGAGAACACAGTTCCTGGAGCTGTTGGAGTGCTGAGGAAATCTAATTCTCCCAGGGAAGAGTGCAGTGTGTTGCCCTACACTCAGCATACACTGAGTGACTGGGAAAGGTTTCCGGGCCTGGAAGTTTCTTAGCAGCCTAGTGGACCCTGCCGGTGCTCGGTGTTCGTGCAGGGAATAGGGTGCCCAGGCGAGGTCCTCCGTTTCCTGAAATGCTTACTAACGTTAAAGAAAGCAGACCTAAAGCTAATGCCTCAAGGACTCTGCTCCAATCTTCCACTTCGGCAGGGCTATTCAAGGCTTTACCTTGAGGAAAGGACTCACGTCAAGTTTCCTTTTAGCTCTAGAGCGTATCAGGAGGAGCTCCCACCCAGGCTATGAAAGCACCCTGTTGATGTAGAGAAGACTCGTTCCTTTCCCAGAGCCCTGCCTGCAGTGACTAGAGACCCGTCCTAAAACTGTTATTTAGGTAGCTTCAAGGCAGCATGAATGGAGCATTCAAAATGGAAAAGCAAGGCTTGTGCCATAAGGCCCTGTTTCCAGCGAACACGCAGCCTACCTCCTTGTGATTTCTACCAAGTATACACTCTAGCTACACACTGGTCCCTTCCTTGAATAAAGTTTATTTGGCACGGAGTTCTGCGTGTAGCCAACCGCCTCCCCCAAGGAGCGCTCTTGCTAGGCTATCGGGCTTAGCTTCTTCTAAAACCCTGCAGTGTAAGAGGAAGAACTGTGCTTTGTTTACAGCAGGAACGCAAGCCGAATTTCTCCTGTAAGGATGGGGTCTTAATGTATGACTTTGTGGAAGGAATGCGAAGCAGTTTTGGTTTCTCAGCGCCGCTCAGCCTAGGGCAATGAGGCAGATTGGCATGACATGTAGGACGTGAGAGAACACAGTTCCTGGAGCTGTTGGAGTGCTGAGGAAATCTAGCTCTCCCAGGGAAGAGTGCAGTGTGTTGCCCTACACTCAGCATACACTGAGTGACTGGGAAAGGATTCCGGGCCTGGAAGTTTCTTAGCAGCCTAGTGGAGCCTGCCGGTGCTCGGTGTTCGTGCAGGGAATAGGGTGCCCAGGCGAGGTCCTCCGTTTCCTGAAATGCTTACTAACGTTAAAGAAAGCAGACCTAAAGCTAATGCCTCAAGGACTCTGCTCCAAGCTTCCACTTCGGCAGGGCTATTCAAGGCTTTACCTTGAGGAAAGGACTCACGTCAAGTTTCCTTTTAGCTCTAGAGCGTGTCAGGAGGAGCTCCCACCCAGGCTATGAAAGCACCCTGTTGATGTAGAGAAGACTCGTTCCTTTCCCAGAGCCCTGCCTGCAGTGACTAGAGACCCGTCCTAAACTGTGATTTAGGTAGCTTCAAGGCAGCATGAATGGAGCACTCAAAATGGGAAAGCAAGACTTGTGCCGTAAGGCCCCCGTTTCCAGCGAACACGTAGCCTACCTCCATGTGATTTCTACCAAGTAAGTAGACACTCTAGCTACACACTGGTCCCTTCCTTGAATAAAGTTTATTTGGCACGGAGTTCTGCGTGTAGCCAAACGCCTCCCCCAAGGAGCGCTCTTGCTAGGCTATCGGGCTTAGCTTCTTCTAAAACCCTGCAGTGTAAGAGGAAGAACTGTGCTTTGGTTACAGCAGCAAGGCAAGCTGACTTTCTCCTGTAAGGATGGGGTCCTAAGGTATGACTTTGTAGAAGGAATGCAAAGCAGTTTTGGTTTCTCAGTGCCGCTCAGCCTAGGGCAATGAGGCAGATTTGCATGACATGTAGGACGTGAGAGAACACAGTTCCTGGAGCTGTTGGAGTGCTGAGGAAATCTAGCTCTCCCAGGGAAGAGTGCAGTGTGTTGCCCTACACTCAGCATACACTGAGTGACTGGGAAAGGATTCCGGGCCTGGAAGTTTCTTAGCAGCCTAGTGGAGCCTGCCGGTGCTCAGTGTTCGTGCAGGGAATAGGGTGCCCAGGCGAGGTCCTCCGTTTCCTGAAATGCTTACTAACGTTAAAGAAAGCAGACCTAAAGCTAATGCCTCAAGGACTCTGCTCCAAGCTTCCACTTCGGCAGGGCTATTCAAGGCTTTACCTTGAGGAAAGGACTCACGTCAAGTTTCCTTTTAGCTCTAGAGCGTATCAGGAGGAGCTCCCACCCAGGCTATGAAAGCACCCTGTTGATGTAGAGAAGACTTGTTCCTTTCCCAGAGCACTGCCTGCAGTGACTAGAGACCCGTCCTAAACTGTGATTTAGGTAGCTTCAAGGCAGCATGAATGGAGCACTCAAAATGGGAAAGCAAGACTTGTGCCGTAAGGCCCCCGTTTCCAGCGAACACGTAGCCTACCTCCATGTGATTTCTACCAAGTAAGTAGACACTCTAGCTACACACTGGTCCCTTCCTTGAATAAAGTTTATTTGGCACGGAGTTCTGCGTGTAGCCAAACGCCTCCCCCAAGGAGCGCTCTTGCTAGGCTATCGGGCTTAGCTTCTTCTAAAACCCTGCAGTGTAAGAGGAAGAACTGTGCTTTGGTTACAGCAGCAAGGCAAGCTGACTTTCTCCTGTAAGGATGGGGTCCTAAGGTATGACTTTGTAGAAGGAATGCAAAGCAGTTTTGGTTTCTCAGTGCCGCTCAGCCTAGGGCAATGAGGCAGATTTGCATGACATGTAGGACGTGAGAGAACACAGTTCCTGGAGCTGTTGGAGTGCTGAGGAAATCTAGCTCTCCCAGGGAAGAGTGCAGTGTGTTGCCCTACACTCAGCATACACTGAGTGACTGGGAAAGGATTCCGGGCCTGGAAGTTTCTTAGCAGCCTAGTGGAGCCTGCCGGTGCTCAGTGTTCGTGCAGGGAATAGGGTGCCCAGGCGAGGTCCTCCGTTTCCTGAAATGCTTACTAACGTTAAAGAAAGCAGACCTAAAGCTAATGCCTCAAGGACTCTGCTCCAAGCTTCCACTTCGGCAGGGCTATTCAAGGCTTTACCTTGAGGAAAGGACTCACGTCAAGTTTCCTTTTAGCTCTAGAGCGTATCAGGAGGAGCTCCCACCCAGGCTATGAAAGCACCCTGTTGATGTAGAGAAGACTTGTTCCTTTCCCAGAGCACTGCCTGCAGTGACTAGAGACCCGTCCTAAACTGTGATTTAGGTAGCTTCAAGGCAGCATGAATGGAGCACTCAAAATGGGAAAGCAAGACTTGTGCCGTAAGGCCCCCGTTTCCAGCGAACACGTAGCCTACCTCCATGTGATTTCTACCAAGTAAGTAGACACTCTAGCTACACACTGGTCCCTTCCTTGAATAAAGTTTATTTGGCACGGAGTTCTGCGTGTAGCCAAACGCCTCCCCCAAGGAGCGCTCTTGCTAGGCTATCGGGCTTAGCTTCTTCTAAAACCCTGCAGTGTAAGAGGAAGAACTGTGCTTTGGTTACAGCAGCAAGGCAAGCTGACTTTCTCCTGTAAGAATGGGTTCCTAAGGTATGACTTTGTAGAAGGAATGCAAAGCAGTTTTGGTTTCTCAGTGCCGCTCAGCCTAGGGCAATGAGGCAGATTTGCATGACATGTAGGACGTGAGAGAACACAGTTCCTGGAGCTGTTGGAGTGCTGAGGAAATCTAATTCTCCCAGGGAAGAGTGCAGTGTGTTGCCCTACACTCAGCATACACTGAGTGACTGGGAAAGGTTTCCGGGCCTGGAAGTTTCTTAGCAGCCTAGTGGACCCTGCCGGTGCTCGGTGTTCGTGCAGGGAATAGGGTGCCCAGGCGAGGTCCTCCGTTTCCTGAAATGCTTACTAACGTTAAAGAAAGCAGACCTAAAGCTAATGCCTCAAGGACTCTGCTCCAATCTTCCACTTCGGCAGGGCTATTCAAGGCTTTACCTTGAGGAAAGGACTCACGTCAAGTTTCCTTTTAGCTCTAGAGCGTATCAGGAGGAGCTCCCACCCAGGCTATGAAAGCACCCTGTTGATGTAGAGAAGACTCGTTCCTTTCCCAGAGCCCTGCCTGCAGTGACTAGAGACCCGTCCTAAAACTGTTATTTAGGTAGCTTCAAGGCAGCATGAATGGAGCATTCAAAATGGAAAAGCAAGGCTTGTGCCATAAGGCCCTGTTTCCAGCGAACACGCAGCCTACCTCCTTGTGATTTCTACCAAGTATACACTCTAGCTACACACTGGTCCCTTCCTTGAATAAAGTTTATTTGGCACGGAGTTCTGCGTGTAGCCAACCGCCTCCCCCAAGGAGCGCTCTTGCTAGGCTATCGGGCTTAGCTTCTTCTAAAACCCTGCAGTGTAAGAGGAAGAACTGTGCTTTGTTTACAGCAGGAACGCAAGCCGAATTTCTCCTGTAAGGATGGGGTCTTAATGTATGACTTTGTGGAAGGAATGCGAAGCAGTTTTGGTTTCTCAGTGCCGCTCAGCCTAGGGCAATGAGGCAGATTTGCATGACATGTAGGATGCGAGAGAACACAGTTCCTGGAGCTGTCGGAGTGCTGAGGAAATCTAGCTCTCCCAGGGAAGAGTGCAGTGTGTTGCCCTACACTCAGCATACACTGAGTGACTGGGAAAGGATTCCGGGCCTGGAAATTTCTTAGCAGCCTAGTGGAGCCTGCCGGTGCTCGTTGTTCGTACATGGAGTAGGGTGCCCAGGCGAGGTCCTCCGTTTCCTGAAATGCTTACTAACGTTAAAGAAAGCAGACCTAAAGCTAATGCCTCAAGGACTCTGCTCCAAGCTTCCACTTCGGCAGGGCTATTCAAGGCTTTCCCTTGAGGAAAGGACTCACGTCAAGTTTCCTTTTAGCTCTAGAGCGTATCAGGAGGAGCTCCCACCCAGGCTATGAAAGCACCCTGTTGATGTAGAGAACACTTGTTCCTTTCCCAGAGCCCTGCCTGCAGTGACTAGAGACCCGTCCTAAACTGTGATTTAGGTAGCTTCAAGGCAGCATGAATGGAGCATTCAAAATGGGAAAGCAAGGCTTGTGCCATAAGGCCCTGTTTCCAGCGAACACGCAGCCTACCTCCTTGTGATTTCTACCAAGTATACACTCTAGCTACACACTGGTCCGTTCCTTGAATAAAGTTTATTTGGCCCGGAGTTCTGCGTGTAGCCAACTGCCTCCCCCAAGGAACGCTCTTGCTAGGCTCTCGGGTTAAGCTTCTTCTAAAACCCTGCAGTGTAAGAGGAAGAACTGTGCTTTGTTTACAGCAGGAACGCAAGCCGAATTTCTCCTGTAAGGATGGGGTCTTAATGTATGACTTTGTGGAAGGAATGCAAAGCAGTTTTGGTTTCTCAGTGCCGCTCAGCCTAGGGCAATGAGGCAGATTTGCATGACATGTAGGATGTGAGAGAACACAGTTCCTGGAGCTGTCGGAGTGCTGAGGAAATCTAGCTCTCCCAGGGAAGAGTGCAGTGTGTTGCCCTACACTCAGCATACACTGAGTGACTGGGAAAGGATTCCGGGCCTGGAAATTTCTTAGCAGCCTAGTGGAGCCTGCCGGTGCTCGTTGTTCGTACATGGAGTAGGGTGCCCAGGCGAGGTCCTCCGTTTCCTGAAATGCTTACTAACGTTAAAGAAAGCAGACCTAAAGCTAATGCCTCAAGGACTCTGCTCCAAGCTTCCACTTCGGCAGGGCTATTCAAGGCTTTCCCTTGAGGAAAGGACTCACGTCAAGTTTCCTTTTAGCTCTAGAGCGTATCAGGAGGAGCTCCCACCCAGGCTATGAAAGCACCCTGTTGATGTAGAGAAGACTCGTTCCTTTCCCAGAGCCCTGCCTGCAGTGACTAGAGACCCGTCCTAAACTGTGATTTAGGTAGCTTCAAGGCAGCATGAATGGAGCACTCAAAAAGGGAAAGCAAGGCTTGTGCCATAAGGCCCCCGTTTCCAGCGAACACGTAGCCTACCTCCATGTGATTTCTATCAAGTAAGTAGACACTCTAGCTACACACTGGTCCCTTCCTTGAATAAAGTTTATTTGGCACGGAGTTCTGCGTGTAGCCAAACGCCTCCCCCAAGGAGCGCTCTTGCTAGGCTATCGGGCTTAGCTTCTTCTAAAACCCTGCAGTGTAAGAGGAAGAACTGTGCTTTGGTTACAGCAGCAAGGCAAGCTGACTTTCTCCTGTAAAGATGGGTTCCTAAGGTATGACTTTGTAGAAGGAATGCAAAGCAGTTTTGGTTTCTCAGTGCCGCTCAGCCTAGGGCAATGAGGCAGATTTGCATGACATGTAGGACGTGAGAGAACACAGTTCCTGGAGCTGTTGGAGTGCTGAGGAAATCTAGCTCTCCCAGGGAAGAGTGCAGTGTGTTGCCCTACACTCAGCATACACTGAGTGACTGGGAAAGGATTCCGGGCCTGGAAGTTTCTTAGCAGCCTAGTGGAGCCTGCCGGTGCTCGGTGTTCGTGCAGGGAATAGGGTGCCCAGGCGAGGTCCTCCGTTTCCTGAAATGCTTACTAACGTTAAAGAAAGCAGACCTAAAGCTAATGCCTCAAGGACTCTGCTCCAAGCTTCCACTTCGGCAGGGCTATTCAAGGCTTTACCTTGAGGAAAGGACTCACGTCGTTTCCTTTTAGCTCTAGAGCGTATCAGGAGGAGCTCCCACCCAGGCTATGAAAGCACCCTGTTGATGTAGAGAAGACTCGTTCTTTTCCCAGAGCCCTGCCTGCAGTGACTAGAGACCCGTCCTAAACTGTGATTTAGGTAGCTTCAAGGCAGCATGAATGGAGCACTCAAAAAGGGAAAGCAAGGCTTGTGCCATAAGGCCCCCGTTTCCAGCGAACACGTAGCCTACCTCCATGTGATTTCTACCAAGTAAGTAGACACTCTAGCTACACACTGGTCCCTTCCTTGAATAAAGTTTATTTGGCACGGAGTTCTGCGTGTAGCCAACCGCCTCCCCCAAGGAACGCTCTTGCTAGGCTCTCGGGCTTAGCTTCTTCTAAAACCCTGCAGTGTAAGAGGAAGAACTGTGCTTTGTTTACAGCAGGAACGCAAGCCGAATTTCTCCTGTAAGGATGGGGTCTTAATGTATGACTTTGTGGAAGGAATGCGAAGCAGTTTTGGTTTCTCAGTGCCGCTCAGCCTAAGGCAATGAGGCAGATTTGCATGACATGTAGGACGTGAGAGAACACAGTTCCTGGAGCTGTTGGAGTGCTGAGGAAATCTAGCTCTCCCAGGGAAGAGTGCAGTGTGTTGCCCTACACTCAGCATACACTGAGTGACTGGGAAAGGATTCCGGGCCTGGAAGTTTCTTAGCAGCCTAGTGGAGCCTGCCGGTGCTCGGTGTTCGTGCAGGGAATAGGGTGCCCAGGCGAGGTCCTCCTTTTCCTGAAATGCTTACTAACGTTAAAGAAAGCAGACCTAAAGCTAATGCCTCAAGGACTCTGCTCCAAGCTTCCACTTCGGCAGGGCTATTCAAGGCTTTACCTTGAGGAAAGGACTCACGTCAAGTTTCCTTTTAGCTCTAGAGCGTATCAGGAGGAGCTCCCACCCAGGCTATGAAAGCACCCTTTTGATGTAGAGAACACTTGTTCCTTTCCCAGAGCCCTGCCTGCAGTGACTAGAGACCCGTCCTAAACTGTGATTTAGGTAGCTTCAAGGCAGCATGAATGGAGCACTCAAAATGCGAAAGCAAGGCTTGTGCCATAAGGCCCCCGTTTCCAGCGAACACGTAGCCTACCTCCATGTGATTTCTACCAAGTAAGTAGACACTCTAGCTACACACTGGTCCCTTCCTTGAATAAAGTTTATTTGGCATGGCGTTCTGCGTGTAGCCAAACGCCTCCCCCAAGGAGCGCTCTTGCTAGGCTCTCGGGCTTAGCTTCTTCTAAAACCCTGCAGTGTAAGAGGAAGAACTGTGCTTTGGTTACAGCAGCAAGGCAAGCTGACTTTCTCCTGTAAGGATGGGGTCCTAAGGTATGACTTTGTAGAAGGAATGCAAAGCAGTTTTGGTTTCTCAGTGCCGCTCAGCCTAGGGCAATGAGGCAGATTGGCATGACATGTAGGACGTGAGAGAACACAGTTCCTGGAGCTGTTGGAGTGCTGAGGAAATCTAGCTCTCCCAGGGAAGAGTGCAGTGTGTTGCCCTACACTCAGCATACACTGAGTGACTGGGAAAGGATTCCGGGCCTGGAAGTTTCTTAGCAGCCTAGTGGAGCCTGCCGGTGCTCGGTGTTCGTGCAGGGAATAGGGTGCCCAGGAGAGGTCCTCCGTTTCCTGAAATGCTTACTAACGTTAAAGAAAGCAGACCTAAAGCTAATGCCTCAAGGACTCTGCTCCAAGCTTCCACTTCGGCAGGGCTATTCAAGGCTTTACCTTGAGGAAAGGACTCACGTCAAGTTTCCTTTTAGCTCTAGAGCGTGTCAGGAGGAGCTCCCACCCAGGCTATGAAAGCACCCTGTTGATGTAGAGAACACTTGTTCCTTTCCCAGAGCCCTGCCTGCAGTGACTAGAGACCCGTCCTAAACTGTGATTTAGGTAGCTTCAAGGCAGCATGAATGGAGCACTCAAAATGCGAAAGCAAGGCTTGTGCCATAAGGCCCCCGTTTCCAGCGAACACGTAGCCTACCTCCATGTGATTTCTACCAAGTAGACACTCTAGCTACACACTGGTCCCTTCCTTGAATAAAGTTTATTTGGCACGGAGTTATGCGTGTAGCCAAACGCCTCCCCCAAGGAGCGCTCTTGCTAGGCTATCGGGCTTAGCTTCTTCTAAAACCCTGCAGTGTAAGAGGAAGAACTGTGCTTTGGTTACAGCAGCAAGGCAAGCTGACTTTCTCCTGTAAGGATGGGGTCCTAAGGTATGACTTTGTAGAAGGAATGCAAAGCAGTTTTGGTTTCTCAGTGCCGCTCAGCCTAGGGCAATGAGGCAGATTTGCATGACATGTAGGACGTGAGAGAACACAGTTCCTGGAGCTGTTGGAGTGCTGAGGAAATCTAGCTCTCCCAGGGAAGAGTGCAGTGTGTTGCCCTACACTCAGCATACACTGAGTGACTGGGAAAGGATTCCGGGCCTGGAAGTTTCTTAGCAGCCTAGTGGAGCCTGCCGGTGCTCGGTGTTCGTGCAGGGAATAGGGTGCCCAGGCGAGGTCCTCCGTTTCCTGAAATGCTTACTAACGTTAAAGAAAGCAGACCTAAAGCTAATGCCTCAAGGACTCTGCTCCAAGCTTCCACTTCGGCAGGGCTATTCAAGGCTTTACCTTGAGGAAAGGACTCACGTCAAGTTTCCTTTTAGCTCTAGAGCGTATCAGGAGGAGCTCCCACCCAGGCTATGAAAGCACCCTGTTGATGTAGAGAACACTTGTTCCTTTCCCAGAGCACTGCCTGCAGTGACTAGAGACCCGTCCTAAACTGTGATTTAGGTAGCTTCAAGGCAGCATGAATGGAGCACTCAAAATGGGAAAGCAAGACTTGTGCCGTAAGGCCCCCGTTTCCAGCGAACACGTAGCCTACCTCCATGTGATTTCTACCAAGTAAGTAGACACTCTAGCTACACACTGGTCCCTTCCTTGAATAAAGTTTATTTGGCACGGAGTTCTGCGTGTAGCCAAACGCCTCCCCCAAGGAGCGCTCTTGCTAGGCTATCGGGCTTAGCTTCTTCTAAAACCCTGCAGTGTAAGAGGAAGAACTGTGCTTTGGTTACAGCAGCAAGGCAAGCTGACTTTCTCCTGTAAGAATGGGTTCCTAAGGTATGACTTTGTAGAAGGAATGCAAAGCAGTTTTGGTTTCTCAGTGCCGCTCAGCCTAGGGCAATGAGGCAGATTTGCATGACATGTAGGACGTGAGAGAACACAGTTCCTGGAGCTGTTGGAGTGCTGAGGAAATCTAATTCTCCCAGGGAAGAGTGCAGTGTGTTGCCCTACACTCAGCATACACTGAGTGACTGGGAAAGGTTTCCGGGCCTGGAAGTTTCTTAGCAGCCTAGTGGACCCTGCCGGTGCTCGGTGTTCGTGCAGGGAATAGGGTGCCCAGGCGAGGTCCTCCGTTTCCTGAAATGCTTACTAACGTTAAAGAAAGCAGACCTAAAGCTAATGCCTCAAGGACTCTGCTCCAATCTTCCACTTCGGCAGGGCTATTCAAGGCTTTACCTTGAGGAAAGGACTCACGTCAAGTTTCCTTTTAGCTCTAGAGCGTATCAGGAGGAGCTCCCACCCAGGCTATGAAAGCACCCTGTTGATGTAGAGAAGACTCGTTCCTTTCCCAGAGCCCTGCCTGCAGTGACTAGAGACCCGTCCTAAAACTGTTATTTAGGTAGCTTCAAGGCAGCATGAATGGAGCATTCAAAATGGAAAAGCAAGGCTTGTGCCATAAGGCCCTGTTTCCAGCGAACACGCAGCCTACCTCCTTGTGATTTCTACCAAGTATACACTCTAGCTACACACTGGTCCCTTCCTTGAATAAAGTTTATTTGGCACGGAGTTCTGCGTGTAGCCAACCGCCTCCCCCAAGGAGCGCTCTTGCTAGGCTATCGGGCTTAGCTTCTTCTAAAACCCTGCAGTGTAAGAGGAAGAACTGTGCTTTGTTTACAGCAGGAACGCAAGCCGAATTTCTCCTGTAAGGATGGGGTCTTAATGTATGACTTTGTGGAAGGAATGCGAAGCAGTTTTGGTTTCTCAGTGCCGCTCAGCCTAGGGCAATGAGGCAGATTGGCATGACATGTAGGACGTGAGAGAACACAGTTCCTGGAGCTGTTGGAGTGCTGAGGAAATCTAGCTCTCCCAGGGAAGAGTGCAGTGTGTTGCCCTACACTCAGCATACACTGAGTGACTGGGAAAGGATTCCGGGCCTGGAAGTTTCTTAGCAGCCTAGTGGAGCCTGCCGGTGCTCGGTGTTCGTGCAGGGAATAGGGTGCCCAGGCGAGGTCCTCCGTTTCCTGAAATGCTTACTAACGTTAAAGAAAGCAGACCTAAAGCTAATGCCTCAAGGACTCTGCTCCAAGCTTCCACTTCGGCAGGGCTATTCAAGGCTTTACCTTGAGGAAAGGACTCACGTCAAGTTTCCTTTTAGCTCTAGAGCGTGTCAGGAGGAGCTCCCACCCAGGCTATGAAAGCACCCTGTTGATGTAGAGAAGACTCGTTCCTTTCCCAGAGCCCTGCCTGCAGTGACTAGAGACCCGTCCTAAACTGTGATTTAGGTAGCTTCAAGGCAGCATGAATGGAGCACTCAAAATGGGAAAGCAAGACTTGTGCCGTAAGGCCCCCGTTTCCAGCGAACACGTAGCCTACCTCCATGTGATTTCTACCAAGTAAGTAGACACTCTAGCTACACACTGGTCCCTTCCTTGAATAAAGTTTATTTGGCACGGAGTTCTGCGTGTAGCCAAACGCCTCCCCCAAGGAGCGCTCTTGCTAGGCTATCGGGCTTAGCTTCTTCTAAAACCCTGCAGTGTAAGAGGAAGAACTGTGCTTTGTTTACAGCAGGAACGCAAGCCGAATTTCTCCTGTAAGGATGGGGTCTTAATGTATGACTTTGTGGAAGGAATGCGAAGCAGTTTTGGTTTCTCAGTGCCGCTCAGCCTAGGGCAATGAGGCAGATTTGCATGACATGTAGGATGCGAGAGAACACAGTTCCTGGAGCTGTCGGAGTGCTGAGGAAATCTAGCTCTCCCAGGGAAGAGTGCAGTGTGTTGCCCTACACTCAGCATACACTGAGTGACTGGGAAAGGATTCCGGGCCTGGAAATTTCTTAGCAGCCTAGTGGAGCCTGCCGGTGCTCGTTGTTCGTACATGGAGTAGGGTGCCCAGGCGAGGTCCTCCGTTTCCTGAAATGCTTACTAACGTTAAAGAAAGCAGACCTAAAGCTAATGCCTCAAGGACTCTGCTCCAAGCTTCCACTTCGGCAGGGCTATTCAAGGCTTTCCCTTGAGGAAAGGACTCACGTCAAGTTTCCTTTTAGCTCTAGAGCGTATCAGGAGGAGCTCCCACCCAGGCTATGAAAGCACCCTGTTGATGTAGAGAACACTTGTTCCTTTCCCAGAGCCCTGCCTGCAGTGACTAGAGACCCGTCCTAAACTGTGATTTAGGTAGCTTCAAGGCAGCATGAATGGAGCATTCAAAATGGGAAAGCAAGGCTTGTGCCATAAGGCCCTGTTTCCAGCGAACACGCAGCCTACCTCCTTGTGATTTCTACCAAGTATACACTCTAGCTACACACTGGTCCGTTCCTTGAATAAAGTTTATTTGGCCCGGAGTTCTGCGTGTAGCCAACTGCCTCCCCCAAGGAACGCTCTTGCTAGGCTCTCGGGTTAAGCTTCTTCTAAAACCCTGCAGTGTAAGAGGAAGAACTGTGCTTTGTTTACAGCAGGAACGCAAGCCGAATTTCTCCTGTAAGGATGGGGTCTTAATGTATGACTTTGTGGAAGGAATGCAAAGCAGTTTTGGTTTCTCAGTGCCGCTCAGCCTAGGGCAATGAGGCAGATTTGCATGACATGTAGGATGTGAGAGAACACAGTTCCTGGAGCTGTCGGAGTGCTGAGGAAATCTAGCTCTCCCAGGGAAGAGTGCAGTGTGTTGCCCTACACTCAGCATACACTGAGTGACTGGGAAAGGATTCCGGGCCTGGAAATTTCTTAGCAGCCTAGTGGAGCCTGCCGGTGCTCGTTGTTCGTACATGGAGTAGGGTGCCCAGGCGAGGTCCTCCGTTTCCTGAAATGCTTACTAACGTTAAAGAAAGCAGACCTAAAGCTAATGCCTCAAGGACTCTGCTCCAAGCTTCCACTTCGGCAGGGCTATTCAAGGCTTTCCCTTGAGGAAAGGACTCACGTCAAGTTTCCTTTTAGCTCTAGAGCGTATCAGGAGGAGCTCCCACCCAGGCTATGAAAGCACCCTGTTGATGTAGAGAAGACTCGTTCCTTTCCCAGAGCCCTGCCTGCAGTGACTAGAGACCCGTCCTAAACTGTGATTTAGGTAGCTTCAAGGCAGCATGAATGGAGCACTCAAAAAGGGAAAGCAAGGCTTGTGCCATAAGGCCCCCGTTTCCAGCGAACACGTAGCCTACCTCCATGTGATTTCTATCAAGTAAGTAGACACTCTAGCTACACACTGGTCCCTTCCTTGAATAAAGTTTATTTGGCACGGAGTTCTGCGTGTAGCCAAACGCCTCCCCCAAGGAGCGCTCTTGCTAGGCTATCGGGCTTAGCTTCTTCTAAAACCCTGCAGTGTAAGAGGAAGAACTGTGCTTTGGTTACAGCAGCAAGGCAAGCTGACTTTCTCCTGTAAAGATGGGTTCCTAAGGTATGACTTTGTAGAAGGAATGCAAAGCAGTTTTGGTTTCTCAGTGCCGCTCAGCCTAGGGCAATGAGGCAGATTTGCATGACATGTAGGACGTGAGAGAACACAGTTCCTGGAGCTGTTGGAGTGCTGAGGAAATCTAGCTCTCCCAGGGAAGAGTGCAGTGTGTTGCCCTACACTCAGCATACACTGAGTGACTGGGAAAGGATTCCGGGCCTGGAAGTTTCTTAGCAGCCTAGTGGAGCCTGCCGGTGCTCGGTGTTCGTGCAGGGAATAGGGTGCCCAGGCGAGGTCCTCCGTTTCCTGAAATGCTTACTAACGTTAAAGAAAGCAGACCTAAAGCTAATGCCTCAAGGACTCTGCTCCAAGCTTCCACTTCGGCAGGGCTATTCAAGGCTTTACCTTGAGGAAAGGACTCACGTCGTTTCCTTTTAGCTCTAGAGCGTATCAGGAGGAGCTCCCACCCAGGCTATGAAAGCACCCTGTTGATGTAGAGAAGACTCGTTCTTTTCCCAGAGCCCTGCCTGCAGTGACTAGAGACCCGTCCTAAACTGTGATTTAGGTAGCTTCAAGGCAGCATGAATGGAGCACTCAAAAAGGGAAAGCAAGGCTTGTGCCATAAGGCCCCCGTTTCCAGCGAACACGTAGCCTACCTCCATGTGATTTCTACCAAGTAAGTAGACACTCTAGCTACACACTGGTCCCTTCCTTGAATAAAGTTTATTTGGCACGGAGTTCTGCGTGTAGCCAACCGCCTCCCCCAAGGAACGCTCTTGCTAGGCTCTCGGGCTTAGCTTCTTCTAAAACCCTGCAGTGTAAGAGGAAGAACTGTGCTTTGTTTACAGCAGGAACGCAAGCCGAATTTCTCCTGTAAGGATGGGGTCTTAATGTATGACTTTGTGGAAGGAATGCGAAGCAGTTTTGGTTTCTCAGTGCCGCTCAGCCTAAGGCAATGAGGCAGATTTGCATGACATGTAGGACGTGAGAGAACACAGTTCCTGGAGCTGTTGGAGTGCTGAGGAAATCTAGCTCTCCCAGGGAAGAGTGCAGTGTGTTGCCCTACACTCAGCATACACTGAGTGACTGGGAAAGGATTCCGGGCCTGGAAGTTTCTTAGCAGCCTAGTGGAGCCTGCCGGTGCTCGGTGTTCGTGCAGGGAATAGGGTGCCCAGGCGAGGTCCTCCTTTTCCTGAAATGCTTACTAACGTTAAAGAAAGCAGACCTAAAGCTAATGCCTCAAGGACTCTGCTCCAAGCTTCCACTTCGGCAGGGCTATTCAAGGCTTTACCTTGAGGAAAGGACTCACGTCAAGTTTCCTTTTAGCTCTAGAGCGTATCAGGAGGAGCTCCCACCCAGGCTATGAAAGCACCCTTTTGATGTAGAGAACACTTGTTCCTTTCCCAGAGCCCTGCCTGCAGTGACTAGAGACCCGTCCTAAACTGTGATTTAGGTAGCTTCAAGGCAGCATGAATGGAGCACTCAAAATGCGAAAGCAAGGCTTGTGCCATAAGGCCCCCGTTTCCAGCGAACACGTAGCCTACCTCCATGTGATTTCTACCAAGTAAGTAGACACTCTAGCTACACACTGGTCCCTTCCTTGAATAAAGTTTATTTGGCATGGCGTTCTGCGTGTAGCCAAACGCCTCCCCCAAGGAGCGCTCTTGCTAGGCTCTCGGGCTTAGCTTCTTCTAAAACCCTGCAGTGTAAGAGGAAGAACTGTGCTTTGGTTACAGCAGCAAGGCAAGCTGACTTTCTCCTGTAAGGATGGGGTCCTAAGGTATGACTTTGTAGAAGGAATGCAAAGCAGTTTTGGTTTCTCAGTGCCGCTCAGCCTAGGGCAATGAGGCAGATTGGCATGACATGTAGGACGTGAGAGAACACAGTTCCTGGAGCTGTTGGAGTGCTGAGGAAATCTAGCTCTCCCAGGGAAGAGTGCAGTGTGTTGCCCTACACTCAGCATACACTGAGTGACTGGGAAAGGATTCCGGGCCTGGAAGTTTCTTAGCAGCCTAGTGGAGCCTGCCGGTGCTCGGTGTTCGTGCAGGGAATAGGGTGCCCAGGCGAGGTCCTCCGTTTCCTGAAATGCTTACTAACGTTAAAGAAAGCAGACCTAAAGCTAATGCCTCAAGGACTCTGCTCCAAGCTTCCACTTCGGCAGGGCTATTCAAGGCTTTACCTTGAGGAAAGGACTCACGTCAAGTTTCCTTTTAGCTCTAGAGCGTGTCAGGAGGAGCTCCCACCCAGGCTATGAAAGCACCCTGTTGATGTAGAGAACACTTGTTCCTTTCCCAGAGCCCTGCCTGCAGTGACTAGAGACCCGTCCTAAACTGTGATTTAGGTAGCTTCAAGGCAGCATGAATGGAGCACTCAAAATGCGAAAGCAAGGCTTGTGCCATAAGGCCCCCGTTTCCAGCGAACACGTAGCCTACCTCCATGTGATTTCTACCAAGTAGACACTCTAGCTACACACTGGTCCCTTCCTTGAATAAAGTTTATTTGGCACGGAGTTATGCGTGTAGCCAAACGCCTCCCCCAAGGAGCGCTCTTGCTAGGCTATCGGGCTTAGCTTCTTCTAAAACCCTGCAGTGTAAGAGGAAGAACTGTGCTTTGGTTACAGCAGCAAGGCAAGCTGACTTTCTCCTGTAAGGATGGGGTCCTAAGGTATGACTTTGTAGAAGGAATGCAAAGCAGTTTTGGTTTCTCAGTGCCGCTCAGCCTAGGGCAATGAGGCAGATTTGCATGACATGTAGGACGTGAGAGAACACAGTTCCTGGAGCTGTTGGAGTGCTGAGGAAATCTAGCTCTCCCAGGGAAGAGTGCAGTGTGTTGCCCTACACTCAGCATACACTGAGTGACTGGGAAAGGATTCCGGGCCTGGAAGTTTCTTAGCAGCCTAGTGGAGCCTGCCGGTGCTCGGTGTTCGTGCAGGGAATAGGGTGCCCAGGCGAGGTCCTCCGTTTCCTGAAATGCTTACTAACGTTAAAGAAAGCAGACCTAAAGCTAATGCCTCAAGGACTCTGCTCCAAGCTTCCACTTCGGCAGGGCTATTCAAGGCTTTACCTTGAGGAAAGGACTCACGTCAAGTTTCCTTTTAGCTCTAGAGCGTATCAGGAGGAGCTCCCACCCAGGCTATGAAAGCACCCTGTTGATGTAGAGAACACTTGTTCCTTTCCCAGAGCACTGCCTGCAGTGACTAGAGACCCGTCCTAAACTGTGATTTAGGTAGCTTCAAGGCAGCATGAATGGAGCACTCAAAATGGGAAAGCAAGACTTGTGCCGTAAGGCCCCCGTTTCCAGCGAACACGTAGCCTACCTCCATGTGATTTCTACCAAGTAAGTAGACACTCTAGCTACACACTGGTCCCTTCCTTGAATAAAGTTTATTTGGCACGGAGTTCTGCGTGTAGCCAAACGCCTCCCCCAAGGAGCGCTCTTGCTAGGCTATCGGGCTTAGCTTCTTCTAAAACCCTGCAGTGTAAGAGGAAGAACTGTGCTTTGGTTACAGCAGCAAGGCAAGCTGACTTTCTCCTGTAAGAATGGGTTCCTAAGGTATGACTTTGTAGAAGGAATGCAAAGCAGTTTTGGTTTCTCAGTGCCGCTCAGCCTAGGGCAATGAGGCAGATTTGCATGACATGTAGGACGTGAGAGAACACAGTTCCTGGAGCTGTTGGAGTGCTGAGGAAATCTAATTCTCCCAGGGAAGAGTGCAGTGTGTTGCCCTACACTCAGCATACACTGAGTGACTGGGAAAGGTTTCCGGGCCTGGAAGTTTCTTAGCAGCCTAGTGGACCCTGCCGGTGCTCGGTGTTCGTGCAGGGAATAGGGTGCCCAGGCGAGGTCCTCCGTTTCCTGAAATGCTTACTAACGTTAAAGAAAGCAGACCTAAAGCTAATGCCTCAAGGACTCTGCTCCAATCTTCCACTTCGGCAGGGCTATTCAAGGCTTTACCTTGAGGAAAGGACTCACGTCAAGTTTCCTTTTAGCTCTAGAGCGTATCAGGAGGAGCTCCCACCCAGGCTATGAAAGCACCCTGTTGATGTAGAGAAGACTCGTTCCTTTCCCAGAGCCCTGCCTGCAGTGACTAGAGACCCGTCCTAAAACTGTGATTTAGGTAGCTTCAAGGCAGCATGAATGGAGCACTCAAAATGGGAAAGCAAGGCTTGTGCCATAAGGCCCCCGTTTCCAGCGAACACGTAGCCTACCTCCATGTGATTTCTACCAAGTAAGTAGACACTCTAGCTACACACTGGTCCCTTCCTTGAATAAAGTTTATTTGGCATGGCGTTCTGCGTGTAGCCAAACGCCTCCCCCAAGGAGCGCTCTTGCTAGGCTCTCGGGCTTAGCTTCTTCTAAAACCCTGCAGTGTAAGAGGAAGAACTGTGCTTTGGTTACAGCAGCAAGGCAAGCTGACTTTCTCCTGTAAGGATGGGGTCCTAAGGTATGACTTTGTAGAAGGAATGCAAAGCAGTTTTGGTTTCTCAGTGCCGCTCAGCCTAGGGCAATGAGGCAGATTTGCATGACATGTAGGACGTGAGAGAACACAGTTCCTGGAGCTGTTGGAGTGCTGAGGAAATCTAGCTCTCCCAGGGAAGAGTGCAGTGTGTTGCCCTACACTCAGCATACACTGAGTGACTGGGAAAGGATTCCGGGCCTGGAAGTTTCTTAGCAGCCTAGTGGAGCCTGCCGGTGCTCGGTGTTCGTGCAGGGAATAGGGTGCCCAGGCGAGGTCCTCCGTTTCCTGAAATGCTTACTAACGTTAAAGAAAGCAGACCTAAAGCTAATGCCTCAAGGACTCTGCTCCAAGCTTCCACTTCGGCAGGGCTATTCAAGGCTTTACCTTGAGGAAAGGACTCACGTCAAGTTTCCTTTTAGCTCTAGAGCGTGTCAGGAGGAGCTCCCACCCAGGCTATGAAAGCACCCTGTTGATGTAGAGAACACTTGTTCCTTTCCCAGAGCCCTGCCTGCAGTGACTAGAGACCCGTCCTAAACTGTGATTTAGGTAGCTTCAAGGCAGCATGAATGGAGCACTCAAAATGCGAAAGCAAGGCTTGTGCCATAAGGCCCCCGTTTCCAGCGAACACGTAGCCTACCTCCATGTGATTTCTACCAAGTAGACACTCTAGCTACACACTGGTCCCTTCCTTGAATAAAGTTTATTTGGCACGGAGTTATGCGTGTAGCCAAACGCCTCCCCCAAGGAGCGCTCTTGCTAGGCTATCGGGCTTAGCTTCTTCTAAAACCCTGCAGTGTAAGAGGAAGAACTGTGCTTTGGTTACAGCAGCAAGGCAAGCTGACTTTCTCCTGTAAGGATGGGGTCCTAAGGTATGACTTTGTAGAAGGAATGCAAAGCAGTTTTGGTTTCTCAGTGCCGCTCAGCCTAGGGCAATGAGGCAGATTTGCATGACATGTAGGACGTGAGAGAACACAGTTCCTGGAGCTGTTGGAGTGCTGAGGAAATCTAGCTCTCCCAGGGAAGAGTGCAGTGTGTTGCCCTACACTCAGCATACACTGAGTGACTGGGAAAGGATTCCGGGCCTGGAAGTTTCTTAGCAGCCTAGTGGAGCCTGCCGGTGCTCGGTGTTCTTGCAGGGAATAGGGTGCCCAGGCGAGGTCCTCCGTTTCCTGAAATGCTTACTAACGTTAAAGAAAGCAGACCTAAAGCTAATGCCTCAAGGACTCTGCTCCAAGCTTCCACTTCGGCAGGGCTATTCAAGGCTTTACCTTGAGGAAAGGACTCACGTCAAGTTTCCTTTTAGCTCTAGAGCGTATCAGGAGGAGCTCCCACCCAGGCTATGAAAGCACCCTGTTGATGTAGAGAACACTTGTTCCTTTCCCAGAGCACTGCCTGCAGTGACTAGAGACCCGTCCTAAACTGTGATTTAGGTAGCTTCAAGGCAGCATGAATGGAGCACTCAAAATGGGAAAGCAAGACTTGTGCCGTAAGGCCCCCGTTTCCAGCGAACACGTAGCCTACCTCCATGTGATTTCTACCAAGTAAGTAGACACTCTAGCTACACACTGGTCCCTTCCTTGAATAAAGTTTATTTGGCACGGAGTTCTGCGTGTAGCCAAACGCCTCCCCCAAGGAGCGCTCTTGCTAGGCTATCGGGCTTAGCTTCTTCTAAAACCCTGCAGTGTAAGAGGAAGAACTGTGCTTTGGTTACAGCAGCAAGGCAAGCTGACTTTCTCCTGTAAGAATGGGTTCCTAAGGTATGACTTTGTAGAAGGAATGCAAAGCAGTTTTGGTTTCTCAGTGCCGCTCAGCCTAGGGCAATGAGGCAGATTTGCATGACATGTAGGACGTGAGAGAACACAGTTCCTGGAGCTGTTGGAGTGCTGAGGAAATCTAATTCTCCCAGGGAAGAGTGCAGTGTGTTGCCCTACACTCAGCATACACTGAGTGACTGGGAAAGGTTTCTGGGCCTGGAAGTTTCTTAGCAGCCTAGTGGACCCTGCCGGTGCTCGGTGTTCGTGCAGGGAATAGGGTGCCCAGGCGAGGTCCTCCGTTTCCTGAAATGCTTACTAACGTTAAAGAAAGCAGACCTAAAGCTAATGCCTCAAGGACTCTGCTCCAATCTTCCACTTCGGCAGGGCTATTCAAGGCTTTACCTTGAGGAAAGGACTCACGTCAAGTTTCCTTTTAGCTCTAGAGCGTATCAGGAGGAGCTCCCACCCAGGCTATGAAAGCACCCTGTTGATGTAGAGAAGACTCGTTCCTTTCCCAGAGCCCTGCCTGCAGTGACTAGAGACCCGTCCTAAAACTGTTATTTAGGTAGCTTCAAGGCAGCATGAATGGAGCATTCAAAATGGAAAAGCAAGGCTTGTGCCATAAGGCCCTGTTTCCAGCGAACACGCAGCCTACCTCCTTGTGATTTCTACCAAGTATACACTCTAGCTACACACTGGTCCCTTCCTTGAATAAAGTTTATTTGGCACGGAGTTCTGCGTGTAGCCAACCGCCTCCCCCAAGGAGCGCTCTTGCTAGGCTATCGGGCTTAGCTTCTTCTAAAACCCTGCAGTGTAAGAGGAAGAACTGTGCTTTGTTTACAGCAGGAACGCAAGCCGAATTTCTCCTGTAAGGATGGGGTCTTAATGTATGACTTTGTGGAAGGAATGCGAAGCAGTTTTGGTTTCTCAGTGCCGCTCAGCCTAGGGCAATGAGGCAGATTGGCATGACATGTAGGACGTGAGAGAACACAGTTCCTGGAGCTGTTGGAGTGCTGAGGAAATCTAGCTCTCCCAGGGAAGAGTGCAGTGTGTTGCCCTACACTCAGCATACACTGAGTGACTGGGAAAGGATTCCGGGCCTGGAAGTTTCTTAGCAGCCTAGTGGAGCCTGCCGGTGCTCGGTGTTCGTGCAGGGAATAGGGTGCCCAGGCGAGGTCCTCCGTTTCCTGAAATGCTTACTAACGTTAAAGAAAGCAGACCTAAAGCTAATGCCTCAAGGACTCTGCTCCAAGCTTCCACTTCGGCAGGGCTATTCAAGGCTTTACCTTGAGGAAAGGACTCACGTCAAGTTTCCTTTTAGCTCTAGAGCGTGTCAGGAGGAGCTCCCACCCAGGCTATGAAAGCACCCTGTTGATGTACAGAACACTTGTTCCTTTCCCAGAGCCCTGCCTGCAGTGACTAGAGACCCGTCCTAAACTGTGATTTAGGTAGCTTCAAGGCAGCATGAATGGAGCACTCAAAATGGGAAAGCAAGACTTGTGCCATAAGGCCCCCGTTTCCAGCGAACACGTAGCCTACCTCCATGTGATTTCTACCAAGTAGACACTCTAGCTACACACTGGTCCCTTCCTTGAATAAAGTTTATTTGGCACGGAGTTCTGCGTGTAGCCAAACGCCTCCCCCAAGGAGCGCTCTTGCTAGGCTATCGGGCTTAGCTTCTTCTAAAACCCTGCAGTGTAAGAGGAAGAACTGTGCTTTGGTTACAGCAGCAAGGCAAGCTGACTTTCTCCTGTAAGGATGGGGTCCTAAGGTATGACTTTGTAGAAGGAATGCAAAGCAGTTTTGGTTTCTCAGTGCCGCTCAGCCTAGGGCAATGAGGCAGATTTGCATGACATGTAGGACGTGAGAGAACACAGTTCCTGGAGCTGTTGGAGTGCTGAGGAAATCTAGCTCTCCCAGGGAAGAGTGCAGTGTGTTGCCCTACACTCAGCATACACTGAGTGACTGGGAAAGGATTCTGGGCCTGGAAGTTTCTTAGCAGCCTAGTGGAGCCTGCCGGTGCTCGGTGTTCTTGCAGGGAATAGGGTGCCCAGGCGAGGTCCTCCGTTTCCTGAAATGCTTACTAACGTTAAAGAAAGCAGACCTAAAGCTAATGCCTCAAGGACTCTGCTCCAAGCTTCCACTTCGGCAGGGCTATTCAAGGCTTTACCTTGAGGAAAGGACTCACGTCAAGTTTCCTTTTAGCTCTAGAGCGTATCAGGAGGAGCTCCCACCCAGGCTATGAAAGCACCCTGTTGATGTAGAGAACACTTGTTCCTTTCCCAGAGCACTGCCTGCAGTGACTAGAGACCCGTCCTAAACTGTGATTTAGGTAGCTTCAAGGCAGCATGAATGGAGCACTCAAAATGGGAAAGCAAGACTTGTGCCGTAAGGCCCCCGTTTCCAGCGAACACGTAGCCTACCTCCATGTGATTTCTACCAAGTAAGTAGACACTCTAGCTACACACTGGTCCCTTCCTTGAATAAAGTTTATTTGGCACGGAGTTCTGCGTGTAGCCAAACGCCTCCCCCAAGGAGCGCTCTTGCTAGGCTATCGGGCTTAGCTTCTTCTAAAACCCTGCAGTGTAAGAGGAAGAACTGTGCTTTGGTTACAGCAGCAAGGCAAGCTGACTTTCTCCTGTAAGAATGGGTTCCTAAGGTATGACTTTGTAGAAGGAATGCAAAGCAGTTTTGGTTTCTCAGTGCCGCTCAGCCTAGGGCAATGAGGCAGATTTGCATGACATGTAGGACGTGAGAGAACACAGTTCCTGGAGCTGTTGGAGTGCTGAGGAAATCTAATTCTCCCAGGGAAGAGTGCAGTGTGTTGCCCTACACTCAGCATACACTGAGTGACTGGGAAAGGTTTCCGGGCCTGGAAGTTTCTTAGCAGCCTAGTGGACCCTGCCGGTGCTCGGTGTTCGTGCAGGGAATAGGGTGCCCAGGCGAGGTCCTCCGTTTCCTGAAATGCTTACTAACGTTAAAGAAAGCAGACCTAAAGCTAATGCCTCAAGGACTCTGCTCCAATCTTCCACTTCGGCAGGGCTATTCAAGGCTTTACCTTGAGGAAAGGACTCACGTCAACTTTCCTTTTAGCTCTAGAGCGTATCAGGAGGAGCTCCCACCCAGGCTATGAAAGCACCCTGTTGATGTAGAGAAGACTCGTTCCTTTCCCAGAGCCCTGCCTGCAGTGACTAGAGACCCGTCCTAAAACTGTTATTTAGGTAGCTTCAAGGCAGCATGAATGGAGCATTCAAAATGGAAAAGCAAGGCTTGTGCCATAAGGCCCTGTTTCCAGCGAACACGCAGCCTACCTCCTTGTGATTTCTACCAAGTATACACTCTAGCTACACACTGGTCCCTTCCTTGAATAAAGTTTATTTGGCACGGAGTTCTGCGTGTAGCCAACCGCCTCCCCCAAGGAACGCTCTTGCTAGGCTATCGGGCTTAGCTTCTTCTAAAACCCTGCAGTGTAAGAGGAAGAACTGTGCTTTGTTTACAGCAGGAACGCAAGCCGAATTTCTCCTGTAAGGATGGGGTCTTAATGTATGACTTTGTGGAAGGAATGCGAAGCAGTTTTGGTTTCTCAGTGCCGCTCAGCCTAGGGCAATGAGGCAGATTGGCATGACATGTAGGACGTGAGAGAACACAGTTCCTGGAGCTGTTGGAGTGCTGAGGAAATCTAGCTCTCCCAGGGAAGAGTGCAGTGTGTTGCCCTACACTCAGCATACACTGAGTGACTGGGAAAGGATTCCGGGCCTGGAAGTTTCTTAGCAGCCTAGTGGAGCCTGCCGGTGCTCGGTGTTCGTGCAGGGAATAGGGTGCCCAGGCGAGGTCCTCCGTTTCCTGAAATGCTTACTAACGTTAAAGAAAGCAGACCTAAAGCTAATGCCTCAAGGACTCTGCTCCAAGCTTCCACTTCGGCAGGGCTATTCAAGGCTTTACCTTGAGGAAAGGACTCACGTCAAGTTTCCTTTTAGCTCTAGAGCGTGTCAGGAGGAGCTCCCACCCAGGCTATGAAAGCACCCTGTTGATGTACAGAACACTTGTTCCTTTCCCAGAGCCCTGCCTGCAGTGACTAGAGACCCGTCCTAAACTGTGATTTAGGTAGCTTCAAGGCAGCATGAATGGAGCACTCAAAATGGGAAAGCAAGGCTTGTGCCATAAGGCCCCCGTTTCCAGCGAACACGTAGCCTACCTCCATGTGATTTCTACCAAGTAGACACTCTAGCTACACACTGGTCCCTTCCTTGAATAAAGTTTATTTGGCACGGAGTTCTGCGTGTAGCCAAACGCCTCCACCAAGGAGCACTCTTGCTAGGCTATCGGGCTTAGCTTCTTCTAAAACCCTGCAGTGTAAGAGGAAGAACTGTGCTTTGGTTACAGCAGCAAGGCAAGCTGACTTTCTCCTGTAAGGATGGGGTCCTAAGGTATGACTTTGTAGAAGGAATGCAAAGCAGTTTTGGTTTCTCAGTGCCGCTCAGCCTAGGGCAATGAGGCAGATTTGCATGACATGTAGGACGTGAGAGAACACAGTTCCTGGAGCTGTTGGAGTGCTGAGGAAATCTAGCTCTCCCAGGGAAGAGTGCAGTGTGTTGCCCTACACTCAGCATACACTGAGTGACTGGGAAAGGATTCCGGGCCTGGAAGTTTCTTAGCAGCCTAGTGGAGCCTGCCGGTGCTCGGTGTTCTTGCAGGGAATAGGGTGCCCAGGCGAGGTCCTCCGTATCCTGAAATGCTTACTAACGTTAAAGAAAGCAGACCTAAAGCTAATGCCTCAAGGACTCTGCTCCAAGCTTCCACTTCGGCAGGGCTATTCAAGGCTTTACCTTGAGGAAAGGACTCACGTCAAGTTTCCTTTTAGCTCTAGAGCGTATCAGGAGGAGCTCCCACCCAGGCTATGAAAGCACCCTGTTGATGTAGAGAAGACTTGTTCCTTTCCCAGAGCACTGCCTGCAGTGACTAGAGACCCGTCCTAAACTATGATTTAGGTAGCTTCAAGGCAGCATGAATGGAGCACTCAAAATGGGAAAGCAAGGCTTGTGCCATAAGGCCCCCGTTTCCAGCGAACACGTAGCCTACCTCCATGTGATTTCTACCAAGTAAGTAGACACTCTAGCTACACACTGGTCCCTTCCTTGAATAAAGTTTATTTGGCACGGAGTTCTGCGTGTAGCCAAACGCCTCCCCCAAGGAGCGCTCTTGCTAGGCTATCGGGTTTAGCTTCTTCTAAAACCCTGCAGTGTAAGAGGAAGAACTGTGCTTTGGTTACAGCAGCAAGGCAAGCTGACTTTCTCCTGTAAGGATGGGGTCCTAAGGTATGACTTTGTAGAAGGAATGCAAAGCAGTTTTGGTTTCTCAGTGCCGCTCAGCCTAGGGCAATGAGGCAGATTTGCATGACATGTAGGACGTGAGAGAACACAGTTCCTGGAGCTGTTGGAGTGCTGAGGAAATCTAGCTCTCCCAGGGAAGAGTGCAGTGTGTTGCCCTACACTCAGCATACACTGAGTGACTGGGAAAGGATTCCGGGCCTGGAAGTTTCTTAGCAGCCTAGTGGAGCCTGCCGGTGCTCGGTGTTCTTGCAGGGAATAGGGTGCCCAGGCGAGGTCCTCCGTTTCCTGAAATGCTTACTAACGTTAAAGAAAGCAGACCTAAAGCTAATGCCTCAAGGACTCTGCTCCAAGCTTCCACTTCGGCAGGGCTATTCAAGGCTTTACCTTGAGGAAAGGACTCACGTCAAGTTTCCTTTTAGCTCTAGAGCGTATCAGGAGGAGCTCCCACCCAGGCTATGAAAGCACCCTGTTGATGTAGAGAACACTTGTTCCTTTCCCAGAGCACTGCCTGCAGTGACTAGAGACCCGTCCTAAACTGTGATTTAGGTAGCTTCAAGGCAGCATGAATGGAGCACTCAAAATGGGAAAGCAAGACTTGTGCCGTAAGGCCCCCGTTTCCAGCGAACACGTAGCCTACCTCCATGTGATTTCTACCAAGTAAGTAGACACTCTAGCTACACACTGGTCCCTTCCTTGAATAAAGTTTATTTGGCACGGAGTTCTGCGTGTAGCCAAACGCCTCCCCCAAGGAGCGCTCTTGCTAGGCTATCGGGCTTAGCTTCTTCTAAAACCCTGCAGTGTAAGAGGAAGAACTGTGCTTTGGTTACAGCAGCAAGGCAAGCTGACTTTCTCCTGTAAGAATGGGTTCCTAAGGTATGACTTTGTAGAAGGAATGCAAAGCAGTTTTGGTTTCTCAGTGCCGCTCAGCCTAGGGCAATGAGGCAGATTTGCATGACATGTAGGACGTGAGAGAACACAGTTCCTGGAGCTGTTGGAGTGCTGAGGAAATCTAATTCTCCCAGGGAAGAGTGCAGTGTGTTGCCCTACACTCAGCATACACTGAGTGACTGGGAAAGGTTTCCGGGCCTGGAAGTTTCTTAGCAGCCTAGTGGACCCTGCCGGTGCTCGGTGTTCGTGCAGGGAATAGGGTGCCCAGGCGAGGTCCTCCGTTTCCTGAAATGCTTACTAACGTTAAAGAAAGCAGACCTAAAGCTAATGCCTCAAGGACTCTGCTCCAATCTTCCACTTCGGCAGGGCTATTCAAGGCTTTACCTTGAGGAAAGGACTCACGTCAACTTTCCTTTTAGCTCTAGAGCGTATCAGGAGGAGCTCCCACCCAGGCTATGAAAGCACCCTGTTGATGTAGAGAAGACTCGTTCCTTTCCCAGAGCCCTGCCTGCAGTGACTAGAGACCCGTCCTAAAACTGTTATTTAGGTAGCTTCAAGGCAGCATGAATGGAGCATTCAAAATGGAAAAGCAAGGCTTGTGCCATAAGGCCCTGTTTCCAGCGAACACGCAGCCTACCTCCTTGTGATTTCTACCAAGTATACACTCTAGCTACACACTGGTCCCTTCCTTGAATAAAGTTTATTTGGCACGGAGTTCTGCGTGTAGCCAACCGCCTCCCCCAAGGAACGCTCTTGCTAGGCTATCGGGCTTAGCTTCTTCTAAAACCCTGCAGTGTAAGAGGAAGAACTGTGCTTTGTTTACAGCAGGAACGCAAGCCGAATTTCTCCTGTAAGGATGGGGTCTTAATGTATGACTTTGTGGAAGGAATGCGAAGCAGTTTTGGTTTCTCAGTGCCGCTCAGCCTAGGGCAATGAGGCAGATTGGCATGACATGTAGGACGTGAGAGAACACAGTTCCTGGAGCTGTTGGAGTGCTGAGGAAATCTAGCTCTCCCAGGGAAGAGTGCAGTGTGTTGCCCTACACTCAGCATACACTGAGTGACTGGGAAAGGATTCCGGGCCTGGAAGTTTCTTAGCAGCCTAGTGGAGCCTGCCGGTGCTCGGTGTTCGTGCAGGGAATAGGGTGCCCAGGCGAGGTCCTCCGTTTCCTGAAATGCTTACTAACGTTAAAGAAAGCAGACCTAAAGCTAATGCCTCAAGGACTCTGCTCCAAGCTTCCACTTCGGCAGGGCTATTCAAGGCTTTACCTTGAGGAAAGGACTCACGTCAAGTTTCCTTTTAGCTCTAGAGCGTGTCAGGAGGAGCTCCCACCCAGGCTATGAAAGCACCCTGTTGATGTACAGAACACTTGTTCCTTTCCCAGAGCCCTGCCTGCAGTGACTAGAGACCCGTCCTAAACTGTGATTTAGGTAGCTTCAAGGCAGCATGAATGGAGCACTCAAAATGGGAAAGCAAGGCTTGTGCCATAAGGCCCCCGTTTCCAGCGAACACGTAGCCTACCTCCATGTGATTTCTACCAAGTAGACACTCTAGCTACACACTGGTCCCTTCCTTGAATAAAGTTTATTTGGCACGGAGTTCTGCGTGTAGCCAAACGCCTCCACCAAGGAGCACTCTTGCTAGGCTATCGGGCTTAGCTTCTTCTAAAACCCTGCAGTGTAAGAGGAAGAACTGTGCTTTGGTTACAGCAGCAAGGCAAGCTGACTTTCTCCTGTAAGGATGGGGTCCTAAGGTATGACTTTGTAGAAGGAATGCAAAGCAGTTTTGGTTTCTCAGTGCCGCTCAGCCTAGGGCAATGAGGCAGATTTGCATGACATGTAGGACGTGAGAGAACACAGTTCCTGGAGCTGTTGGAGTGCTGAGGAAATCTAGCTCTCCCAGGGAAGAGTGCAGTGTGTTGCCCTACACTCAGCATACACTGAGTGACTGGGAAAGGATTCCGGGCCTGGAAGTTTCTTAGCAGCCTAGTGGAGCCTGCCGGTGCTCGGTGTTCTTGCAGGGAATAGGGTGCCCAGGCGAGGTCCTCCGTATCCTGAAATGCTTACTAACGTTAAAGAAAGCAGACCTAAAGCTAATGCCTCAAGGACTCTGCTCCAAGCTTCCACTTCGGCAGGGCTATTCAAGGCTTTACCTTGAGGAAAGGACTCACGTCAAGTTTCCTTTTAGCTCTAGAGCGTATCAGGAGGAGCTCCCACCCAGGCTATGAAAGCACCCTGTTGATGTAGAGAAGACTTGTTCCTTTCCCAGAGCACTGCCTGCAGTGACTAGAGACCCGTCCTAAACTATGATTTAGGTAGCTTCAAGGCAGCATGAATGGAGCACTCAAAATGGGAAAGCAAGGCTTGTGCCATAAGGCCCCCGTTTCCAGCGAACACGTAGCCTACATCCATGTGATTTCTACCAAGTAAGTAGACACTCTAGCTACACACTGGTCCCTTCCTTGAATAAAGTTTATTTGGCACGGAGTTCTGCGTGTAGCCAAACGCCTCCCCCAAGGAGCGCTCTTGCTAGGCTATCGGGTTTAGCTTCTTCTAAAACCCTGCAGTGTAAGAGGAAGAACTGTGCTTTGGTTACAGCAGCAAGGCAAGCTGACTTTCTCCTGTAAGGATGGGGTCCTAAGGTATGACTTTGTAGAAGGAATGCAAAGCAGTTTTGGTTTCTCAGTGCCGCTCAGCCTAGGGCAATGAGGCAGATTTGCATGACATGTAGGACGTGAGAGAACACAGTTCCTGGAGCTGTTGGAGTGCTGAGGAAATCTAGCTCTCCCAGGGAAGAGTGCAGTGTGTTGCCCTACACTCAGCATACACTGAGTGACTGGGAAAGGATTCCGGGCCTGGAAGTTTCTTAGCAGCCTAGTGGAGCCTGCCGGTGCTCGGTGTTCGTGCAGGGAATAGGGTGCCCAGGCGAGGTCCTCCGTTTCCTGAAATGCTTACTAACGTTAAAGAAATCAGACCTAAAGCTAATGCCTCAAGGACTCTGCTCCAAGCTTCCACTTCGGCAGGGCTATTCAAGGCTTTACCTTGAGGAAAGGACTCACGTCAAGTTTCCTTTTAGCTCTAGAGCGTATCAGGAGGAGCTCCCACCCAGGCTATGAAAGCACCCTGTTGATGTAGAGAACACTTCTTCCTTTCCCAGAGCACTGCCTGCAGTGACTAGAGACCCGTCCTAAACTGTGATTTAGGTAGCTTCAAGGCAGCATGAATGGAGCACTCAAAATGGGAAAGCAAGACTTGTGCCGTAAGGCACCCGTTTCCAGCGAACACGTAGCCTACCTCCATGTGATTTCTACCAAGTAAGTAGACACTCTAGCTACACACTGGTCCCTTCCTTGAATAAAGTTTATTTGGCACGGAGTTCTGCGTGTAGCCAAACGCCTCCCCCAAGGAGCGCTCTTGCTAGGCTATCGGGCTTAGCTTCTTCTAAAACCCTGCAGTGTAAGAGGAAGAACTGTGCTTTGGTTACAGCAGCAAGGCAAGCTGACTTTCTCCTGTAAGAATGGGTTCCTAAGGTATGACTTTGTAGAAGGAATGCAAAGCAGTTTTGGTTTCTCAGTGCCGCTCAGCCTAGGGCAATGAGGCAGATTTGCATGACATGTAGGACGTGAGAGAACACAGTTCCTGGAGCTGTTGGAGTGCTGAGGAAATCTAATTCTCCCAGGGAAGAGTGCAGTGTGTTGCCCTACACTCAGCATACACTGAGTGACTGGGAAAGGTTTCCGTGCCTGGAAGTTTCTTAGCAGCCTAGTGGACCCTGCCGCTGCTCGGTGTTCGTGCAGGGAATAGGGTGCCCAGGCGAGGTCCTCCGTTTCCTGAAATGCTTACTAACGTTAAAGAAAGCAGACCTAAAGCTAATGCCTCAAGGACTCTGCTCCAATCTTCCACTTCGGCAGGGCTATTCAAGGCTTTACCTTGAGGAAAGGACTCACGTCAAGTTTCCTTTTAGCTCTAGAGCGTATCAGGAGGAGCTCCCACCCAGGCTATGAAAGCACCCTGTTGATGTAGAGAACACTTGTTCCTTTCCCAGAGCACTGCCTGCAGTGACTAGAGACCCGTCCTAAACTGTGATTTAGGTAGCTTCAAGGCAGCATGAATGGAGCACTCAAAATGGGAAAGCAAGACTTGTGCCGTAAGGCCCCCGTTTCCAGCGAACACGTAGCCTACCTCCATGTGATTTCTACCAAGTAAGTAGACACTCTAGCTACACACTGGTCCCTTCCTTGAATAAAGTTTATTTGGCACGGAGTTCTGCGTGTAGCCAAACGCCTCCCCCACGAGCGCTCTTGCTAGGCTATCGGGCTTAGCTTCTTCTAAAACCCTGCAGTGTAAGAGGAAGAACTGTGCTTTGGTTACAGCAGCAAGGCAAGCTGACTTTCTCCTGTAAGAATGGGTTCCTAAGGTATGACTTTGTAGAAGGAATGCAAAGCAGTTTTGGTTTCTCAGTGCCGCTCAGCCTAGGGCAATGAGGCAGATTTGCATGACATGTAGGACGTGAGAGAACACAGTTCCTGGAGCTGTTGGAGTGCTGAGGAAATCTAATTCTCCCAGGGAAGAGTGCAGTGTGTTGCCCTACACTCAGCATACACTGAGTGACTGGGAAAGGTTTCCGGGCCTGGAAGTTTCTTAGCAGCCTAGTGGACCCTGCCGCTGCTCGGTGTTCGTGCAGGGAATAGGGTGCCCAGGCGAGGTCCTCCGTTTCCTGAAATGCTTACTAACGTTAAAGAAAGCAGACCTAAAGCTAATGCCTCAAGGACTCTGCTCCAATCTTCCACTTCGGCAGGGCTATTCAAGGCTTTACCTTGAGGAAAGGACTCACGTCAACTTTCCTTTTAGCTCTAGAGCGTATCAGGAGGAGCTCCCACCCAGGCTATGAAAGCACCCTGTTGATGTAGAGAAGACTCGTTCCTTTCCCAGAGCCCTGCCTGCAGTGACTAGAGACCCGTCCTAAAACTGTTATTTAGGTAGCTTCAAGGCAGCATGAATGGAGCATTCAATATGGAAAAGCAAGGCTTGTGCCATAAGGCCCTGTTTCCAGCGAACACGCAGCCTACCTCCTTGTGATTTCTACCAAGTATACACTCTAGCTACACACTGGTCCCTTCCTTGAATAAAGTTTATTTGGCACGGAGTTCTGCGTGTAGCCAACCGCTTCCCCCAAGGAGCGCTCTTGCTAGGCTATCGGGCTTAGCTTCTTCTAAAACCCTGCAGTGTAAGAGGAAGAACTGTGCTTTGTTTACAGCAGGAACGCAAGCCGAATTTCTCCTGTAAGGATGGGGTCTTAATGTATGACTTTGTGGAAGGAATGCGAAGCAGTTTTGGTTTCTCAGTGCCGCTCAGCCTAGGGCAATGAGGCAGATTTGCATGACATGTAGGACGTGAGAGAACACAGTTCCTGGAGCTGTTGGAGTGCTGAGGAAATCTAGCTCTCCCAGGGAAGAGTGCAGTGTGTTGCCCTACACTCAGCATACACTGAGTGACTGGGAAAGGATTCTGGGCCTGGAAGTTTCTTAGCAGCCTAGTGGAGCCTGCCGGTGCTCGGTGTTCTTGCAGGGAATAGGGTGCCCAGGCGAGGTCCTCCGTTTCCTGAAATGCTTACTAACGTTAAAGAAAGCAGACCTAAAGCTAATGCCTCAAGGACTCTGCTCCAAGCTTCCACTTCGGCAGGGCTATTCAAGGCTTTACCTTGAGGAAAGGACTCACGTCAAGTTTCCTTTTAGCTCTAGAGCGTATCAGGAGGAGCTCCCACCCAGGCTATGAAAGCACCCTGTTGATGTAGAGAAGACTTGTTCCTTTCCCAGAGCACTGCCTGCAGTGACTAGAGACCCGTCCTAAACTGTGATTTAGGTAGCTTCAAGGCAGCATGAATGGAGCACTCAAAATGGGAAAGCAAGACTTGTGCCGTAAGGCCCCCGTTTCCAGCGAACACGTAGCCTACCTCCATGTGATTTCTACCAAGTAAGTAGACACTCTAGCTACACACTGGTCCCTTCCTTGAATAAAGTTTATTTGGCACGGAGTTCTGCGTGTAGCCAAACGCCTCCCCCAAGGAGCGCTCTTGCTAGGCTATCGGGCTTAGCTTCTTCTAAAACCCTGCAGTGTAAGAGGAAGAACTGTGCTTTGGTTACAGCAGCAAGGCAAGCTGACTTTCTCCTGTAAGAATGGGTTCCTAAGGTATGACTTTGTAGAAGGAATGCAAAGCAGTTTTGGTTTCTCAGTGCCGCTCAGCCTAGGGCAATGAGGCAGATTTGCATGACATGTAGGACGTGAGAGAACACAGTTCCTGGAGCTGTTGGAGTGCTGAGGAAATCTAATTCTCCCAGGGAAGAGTGCAGTGTGTTGCCCTACACTCAGCATACACTGAGTGACTGGGAAAGGTTTCCGGGCCTGGAAGTTTCTTAGCAGCCTAGTGGACCCTGCCGGTGCTCGGTGTTCGTGCAGGGAATAGGGTGCCCAGGCGAGGTCCTCCGTTTCCTGAAATGCTTACTAACGTTAAAGAAAGCAGACCTAAAGCTAATGCCTCAAGGACTCTGCTCCAATCTTCCACTTCGGCAGGGCTATTCAAGGCTTTACCTTGAGGAAAGGACTCACGTCAAGTTTCCTTTTAGCTCTAGAGCGTATCAGGAGGAGCTCCCACCCAGGCTATGAAAGCACCCTGTTGATGTAGAGAAGACTCGTTCCTTTCCCAGAGCCCTGCCTGCAGTGACTAGAGACCCGTCCTAAAACTGTTATTTAGGTAGCTTCAAGGCAGCATGAATGGAGCATTCAAAATGGAAAAGCAAGGCTTGTGCCATAAGGCCCTGTTTCCAGCGAACACGCAGCCTACCTCCTTGTGATTTCTACCAAGTATACACTCTAGCTACACACTGGTCCCTTCCTTGAATAAAGTTTATTTGGCACGGAGTTCTGCGTGTAGCCAACCGCCTCCCCCAAGGAGCGCTCTTGCTAGGCTCTCGGGCTTAGCTTCTTCTAAAACCCTGCAGTGTAAGAGGAAGAACTGTGCTTTGTTTACAGCAGGAACGCAAGCCGAATTTCTCCTGTAAGGATGGGGTCTTAATGTATGACTTTGTGGAAGGAATGCGAAGCAGTTTTGGTTTCTCAGTGCCGCTCAGCCTAGGGCAATGAGGCAGATTGGCATGACATGTAGGACGTGAGAGAACACAGTTCCTGGAGCTGTTGGAGTGCTGAGGAAATCTAGCTCTCCCAGGGAAGAGTGCAGTGTGTTGCCCTACACTCAGCATACACTGAGTGACTGGGAAAGGATTCCGGGCCTGGAAGTTTCTTAGCAGCCTAGTGGAGCCTGCCGGTGCTCGGTGTTCGTGCAGGGAATAGGGTGCCCAGGCGAGGTCCTCCGTTTCCTGAAATGCTTACTAACGTTAAAGAAAGCAGACCTAAAGCTAATGCCTCAAGGACTCTGCTCCAAGCTTCCACTTCGGCAGGGCTATTCAAGGCTTTACCTTGAGGAAAGGACTCACGTCAAGTTTCCTTTTAGCTCTAGAGCGTATCAGGAGGAGCTCCCACCCAGGCTATGAAAGCACCCTGTTGATGTAGAGAACACTTGTTCCTTTCCCAGAGCACTGCCTGCAGTGACTAGAGACCCGTCCTAAACTGTGATTTAGGTAGCTTCAAGGCAGCATGAATGGAGCACTCAAAATGGGAAAGCAAGGCTTGTGCCATAAGGCCCCCGTTTCCAGCGAACACGTAGCCTACCTCCATGTGATTTCTACCAAGTAAGTAGACACTCTAGCTACACACTGGTCCCTTCCTTGAATAAAGTTTATTTGGCACGGAGTTCTGCGTGTAGCCAAACGCCTCCCCCAAGGAGCGCTCTTGCTAGGCTATCGGGCTTAGCTTCTTCTAAAACCCTGCAGTGTAAGAGGAAGAACTGTGCTTTGGTTACAGCAGCAAGGCAAGCTGACTTTCTCCTGTAAGGATGGGGTCCTAAGGTATGACTTTGTAGAAGGAATGCAAAGCAGTTTTGGTTTCTCAGTGCCGCTCAGCCTAGGGCAATGAGGCAGATTTGCATGACATGTAGGACGTGAGAGAACACAGTTCCTGGAGCTGTTGGAGTGCTGAGGAAATCTAGCTCTCCCAGGGAAGAGTGCAGTGTGTTGCCCTACACTCAGCATACACTGAGTGACTGGGAAAGGATTCCGGGCCTGGAAGTTTCTTAGCAGCCTAGTGGAGCCTGCCGGTGCTCGGTGTTCGTGCAGGGAATAGGGTGCCCAGGCGAGGTCCTCCGTTTCCTGAAATGCTTACTAACGTTAAAGAAAGCAGACCTAAAGCTAATGCCTCAAGGACTCTGCTCCAAGCTTCCACTTCGGCAGGGCTATTCAAGGCTTTACCTTGAGGAAAGGACTCACGTCAAGTTTCCTTTTAGCTCTAGAGCGTATCAGGAGGAGCTCCCACCCAGGCTATGAAAGCACCCTGTTGATGTAGAGAACACTTGTTCCTTTCCCAGAGCACTGCCTGCAGTGACTAGAGACCCGTCCTAAACTGTGATTTAGGTAGCTTCAAGGCAGCATGAATGGAGCACTCAAAATGGGAAAGCAAGACTTGTGCCGTAAGGCCCCCGTTTCCAGCGAACACGTAGCCTACCTCCATGTGATTTCTACCAAGTAAGTAGACACTCTAGCTACACACTGGTCCCTTCCTTGAATAAAGTTTATTTGGCACGGAGTTCTGCGTGTAGCCAAACGCCTCCCCCAAGGAGCGCTCTTGCTAGGCTATCGGGCTTAGCTTCTTCTAAAACCCTGCAGTGTAAGAGGAAGAACTGTGCTTTGGTTACAGCAGCAAGGCAAGCTGACTTTCTCCTGTAAGAATGGGTTCCTAAGGTATGACTTTGTAGAAGGAATGCAAAGCAGTTTTGGTTTCTCAGTGCCGCTCAGCCTAGGGCAATGAGGCAGATTTGCATGACATGTAGGACGTGAGAGAACACAGTTCCTGGAGCTGTTGGAGTGCTGAGGAAATCTAATTCTCCCAGGGAAGAGTGCAGTGTGTTGCCCTACACTCAGCATACACTGAGTGACTGGGAAAGGTTTCCGGGCCTGGAAGTTTCTTAGCAGCCTAGTGGACCCTGCCGGTGCTCGGTGTTCGTGCAGGGAATAGGGTGCCCAGGCGAGGTCCTCCGTTTCCTGAAATGCTTACTAACGTTAAAGAAAGCAGACCTAAAGCTAATGCCTCAAGGACTCTGCTCCAATCTTCCACTTCGGCAGGGCTATTCAAGGCTTTACCTTGAGGAAAGGACTCACGTCAAGTTTCCTTTTAGCTCTAGAGCGTATCAGGAGGAGCTCCCACCCAGGCTATGAAAGCACCCTGTTGATGTAGAGAAGACTCGTTCCTTTCCCAGAGCCCTGCCTGCAGTGACTAGAGACCCGTCCTAAAACTGTTATTTAGGTAGCTTCAAGGCAGCATGAATGGAGCATTCAAAATGGAAAAGCAAGGCTTGTGCCATAAGGCCCTGTTTCCAGCGAACACGCAGCCTACCTCCTTGTGATTTCTACCAAGTATACACTCTAGCTACACACTGGTCCCTTCCTTGAATAAAGTTTATTTGGCACGGAGTTCTGCGTGTAGCCAACCGCCTCCCCCAAGGAGCGCTCTTGCTAGGCTATCGGGCTTAGCTTCTTCTAAAACCCTGCAGTGTAAGAGGAAGAACTGTGCTTTGTTTACAGCAGGAACGCAAGCCGAATTTCTCCTGTAAGGATGGGGTCTTAATGTATGACTTTGTGGAAGGAATGCGAAGCAGTTTTGGTTTCTCAGTGCCGCTCAGCCTAGGGCAATGAGGCAGATTGGCATGACATGTAGGACGTGAGAGAACACAGTTCCTGGAGCTGTTGGAGTGCTGAGGAAATCTAGCTCTCCCAGGGAAGAGTGCAGTGTGTTGCCCTACACTCAGCATACACTGAGTGACTGGGAAAGGATTCCGGGCCTGGAAGTTTCTTAGCAGCCTAGTGGAGCCTGCCGGTGCTCGGTGTTCGTGCAGGGAATAGGGTGCCCAGGCGAGGTCCTCCGTTTCCTGAAATGCTTACTAACGTTAAAGAAAGCAGACCTAAAGCTAATGCCTCAAGGACTCTGCTCCAAGCTTCCACTTCGGCAGGGCTATTCAAGGCTTTACCTTGAGGAAAGGACTCACGTCAAGTTTCCTTTTAGCTCTAGAGCGTGTCAGGAGGAGCTCCCACCCAGGCTATGAAAGCACCCTGTTGATGTAGAGAAGACTCGTTCCTTTCCCAGAGCCCTGCCTGCAGTGACTAGAGACCCGTCCTAAACTGTGATTTAGGTAGCTTCAAGGCAGCATGAATGGAGCACTCAAAATGGGAAAGCAAGACTTGTGCCGTAAGGCCCCCGTTTCCAGCGAACACGTAGCCTACCTCCATGTGATTTCTACCAAGTAAGTAGACACTCTAGCTACACACTGGTCCCTTCCTTGAATAAAGTTTATTTGGCACGGAGTTCTGCGTGTAGCCAAACGCCTCCCCCAAGGAGCGCTCTTGCTAGGCTATCGGGCTTAGCTTCTTCTAAAACCCTGCAGTGTAAGAGGAAGAACTGTGCTTTGGTTACAGCAGCAAGGCAAGCTGACTTTCTCCTGTAAGGATGGGGTCCTAAGGTATGACTTTGTAGAAGGAATGCAAAGCAGTTTTGGTTTCTCAGTGCCGCTCAGCCTAGGGCAATGAGGCAGATTTGCATGACATGTAGGACGTGAGAGAACACAGTTCCTGGAGCTGTTGGAGTGCTGAGGAAATCTAGCTCTCCCAGGGAAGAGTGCAGTGTGTTGCCCTACACTCAGCATACACTGAGTGACTGGGAAAGGATTCCGGGCCTGGAAGTTTCTTAGCAGCCTAGTGGAGCCTGCCGGTGCTCAGTGTTCGTGCAGGGAATAGGGTGCCCAGGCGAGGTCCTCCGTTTCCTGAAATGCTTACTAACGTTAAAGAAAGCAGACCTAAAGCTAATGCCTCAAGGACTCTGCTCCAAGCTTCCACTTCGGCAGGGCTATTCAAGGCTTTACCTTGAGGAAAGGACTCACGTCAAGTTTCCTTTTAGCTCTAGAGCGTATCAGGAGGAGCTCCCACCCAGGCTATGAAAGCACCCTGTTGATGTAGAGAAGACTTGTTCCTTTCCCAGAGCACTGCCTGCAGTGACTAGAGACCCGTCCTAAACTGTGATTTAGGTAGCTTCAAGGCAGCATGAATGGAGCACTCAAAATGGGAAAGCAAGACTTGTGCCGTAAGGCCCCCGTTTCCAGCGAACACGTAGCCTACCTCCATGTGATTTCTACCAAGTAAGTAGACACTCTAGCTACACACTGGTCCCTTCCTTGAATAAAGTTTATTTGGCACGGAGTTCTGCGTGTAGCCAAACGCCTCCCACAAGGAGCGCTCTTGCTAGGCTATCGGGCTTAGCTTCTTCTAAAACCCTGCAGTGTAAGAGGAAGAACTGTGCTTTGGTTACAGCAGCAAGGCAAGCTGACTTTCTCCTGTAAGAATGGGTTCCTAAGGTATGACTTTGTAGAAGGAATGCAAAGCAGTTTTGGTTTCTCAGTGCCGCTCAGCCTAGGGCAATGAGGCAGATTTGCATGACATGTAGGACGTGAGAGAACACAGTTCCTGGAGCTGTTGGAGTGCTGAGGAAATCTAATTCTCCCAGGGAAGAGTGCAGTGTGTTGCCCTACACTCAGCATACACTGAGTGACTGGGAAAGGTTTCCGGGCCTGGAAGTTTCTTAGCAGCCTAGTGGACCCTGCCGGTGCTCGGTGTTCGTGCAGGGAATAGGGTGCCCAGGCGAGGTCCTCCGTTTCCTGAAATGCTTACTAACGTTAAAGAAAGCAGACCTAAAGCTAATGCCTCAAGGACTCTGCTCCAATCTTCCACTTCGGCAGGGCTATTCAAGGCTTTACCTTGAGGAAAGGACTCACGTCAAGTTTCCTTTTAGCTCTAGAGCGTATCAGGAGGAGCTCCCACCCAGGCTATGAAAGCACCCTGTTGATGTAGAGAAGACTCGTTCCTTTCCCAGAGCCCTGCCTGCAGTGACTAGAGACCCGTCCTAAAACTGTTATTTAGGTAGCTTCAAGGCAGCATGAATGGAGCATTCAAAATGGAAAAGCAAGGCTTGTGCCATAAGGCCCTGTTTCCAGCGAACACGCAGCCTACCTCCTTGTGATTTCTACCAAGTATACACTCTAGCTACACACTGGTCCCTTCCTTGAATAAAGTTTATTTGGCACGGAGTTCTGCGTGTAGCCAACCGCCTCCCCCAAGGAGCGCTCTTGCTAGGCTATCGGGCTTAGCTTCTTCTAAAACCCTGCAGTGTAAGAGGAAGAACTGTGCTTTGTTTACAGCAGGAACGCAAGCCGAATTTCTCCTGTAAGGATGGGGTCTTAATGTATGACTTTGTGGAAGGAATGCGAAGCAGTTTTGGTTTCTCAGTGCCGCTCAGCCTAGGGCAATGAGGCAGATTGGCATGACATGTAGGACGTGAGAGAACACAGTTCCTGGAGCTGTTGGAGTGCTGAGGAAATCTAGCTCTCCCAGGGAAGAGTGCAGTGTGTTGCCCTACACTCAGCATACACTGAGTGACTGGGAAAGGATTCCGGGCCTGGAAGTTTCTTAGCAGCCTAGTGGAGCCTGCCGGTGCTCGGTGTTCGTGCAGGGAATAGGGTGCCCAGGCGAGGTCCTCCGTTTCCTGAAATGCTTACTAACGTTAAAGAAAGCAGACCTAAAGCTAATGCCTCAAGGACTCTGCTCCAAGCTTCCACTTCGGCAGGGCTATTCAAGGCTTTACCTTGAGGAAAGGACTCACGTCAAGTTTCCTTTTAGCTCTAGAGCGTGTCAGGAGGAGCTCCCACCCAGGCTATGAAAGCACCCTGTTGATGTACAGAACACTTGTTCCTTTCCCAGAGCCCTGCCTGCAGTGACTAGAGACCCGTCCTAAACTGTGATTTAGGTAGCTTCAAGGCAGCATGAATGGAGCACTCAAAATGGGAAAGCAAGACTTGTGCCATAAGGCCCCCGTTTCCAGCGAACACGTAGCCTACCTCCATGTGATTTCTACCAAGTAGACACTCTAGCTACACACTGGTCCCTTCCTTGAATAAAGTTTATTTGGCACGGAGTTCTGCGTGTAGCCAAACGCCTCCCCCAAGGAGCGCTCTTGCTAGGCTATCGGGCTTAGCTTCTTCTAAAACCCTGCAGTGTAAGAGGAAGAACTGTGCTTTGGTTACAGCAGCAAGGCAAGCTGACTTTCTCCTGTAAGGATGGGGTCCTAAGGTATGACTTTGTAGAAGGAATGCAAAGCAGTTTTGGTTTCTCAGTGCCGCTCAGCCTAGGGCAATGAGGCAGATTTGCATGACATGTAGGACGTGAGAGAACACAGTTCCTGGAGCTGTTGGAGTGCTGAGGAAATCTAGCTCTCCCAGGGAAGAGTGCAGTGTGTTGCCCTACACTCAGCATACACTGAGTGACTGGGAAAGGATTCTGGGCCTGGAAGTTTCTTAGCAGCCTAGTGGAGCCTGCCGGTGCTCGGTGTTCTTGCAGGGAATAGGGTGCCCAGGCGAGGTCCTCCGTTTCCTGAAATGCTTACTAACGTTAAAGAAAGCAGACCTAAAGCTAATGCCTCAAGGACTCTGCTCCAAGCTTCCACTTCGGCAGGGCTATTCAAGGCTTTACCTTGAGGAAAGGACTCACGTCAAGTTTCCTTTTAGCTCTAGAGCGTATCAGGAGGAGCTCCCACCCAGGCTATGAAAGCACCCTGTTGATGTAGAGAACACTTGTTCCTTTCCCAGAGCACTGCCTGCAGTGACTAGAGACCCGTCCTAAACTGTGATTTAGGTAGCTTCAAGGCAGCATGAATGGAGCACTCAAAATGGGAAAGCAAGACTTGTGCCGTAAGGCCCCCGTTTCCAGCGAACACGTAGCCTACCTCCATGTGATTTCTACCAAGTAAGTAGACACTCTAGCTACACACTGGTCCCTTCCTTGAATAAAGTTTATTTGGCACGGAGTTCTGCGTGTAGCCAAACGCCTCCCCCAAGGAGCGCTCTTGCTAGGCTATCGGGCTTAGCTTCTTCTAAAACCCTGCAGTGTAAGAGGAAGAACTGTGCTTTGGTTACAGCAGCAAGGCAAGCTGACTTTCTCCTGTAAGAATGGGTTCCTAAGGTATGACTTTGTAGAAGGAATGCAAAGCAGTTTTGGTTTCTCAGTGCCGCTCAGCCTAGGGCAATGAGGCAGATTTGCATGACATGTAGGACGTGAGAGAACACAGTTCCTGGAGCTGTTGGAGTGCTGAGGAAATCTAATTCTCCCAGGGAAGAGTGCAGTGTGTTGCCCTACACTCAGCATACACTGAGTGACTGGGAAAGGTTTCCGGGCCTGGAAGTTTCTTAGCAGCCTAGTGGACCCTGCCGGTGCTCGGTGTTCGTGCAGGGAATAGGGTGCCCAGGCGAGGTCCTCCGTTTCCTGAAATGCTTACTAACGTTAAAGAAAGCAGACCTAAAGCTAATGCCTCAAGGACTCTGCTCCAATCTTCCACTTCGGCAGGGCTATTCAAGGCTTTACCTTGAGGAAAGGACTCACGTCAACTTTCCTTTTAGCTCTAGAGCGTATCAGGAGGAGCTCCCACCCAGGCTATGAAAGCACCCTGTTGATGTAGAGAAGACTCGTTCCTTTCCCAGAGCCCTGCCTGCAGTGACTAGAGACCCGTCCTAAAACTGTTATTTAGGTAGCTTCAAGGCAGCATGAATGGAGCATTCAAAATGGAAAAGCAAGGCTTGTGCCATAAGGCCCTGTTTCCAGCGAACACGCAGCCTACCTCCTTGTGATTTCTACCAAGTATACACTCTAGCTACACACTGGTCCCTTCCTTGAATAAAGTTTATTTGGCACGGAGTTCTGCGTGTAGCCAACCGCCTCCCCCAAGGAACGCTCTTGCTAGGCTATCGGGCTTAGCTTCTTCTAAAACCCTGCAGTGTAAGAGGAAGAACTGTGCTTTGTTTACAGCAGGAACGCAAGCCGAATTTCTCCTGTAAGGATGGGGTCTTAATGTATGACTTTGTGGAAGGAATGCGAAGCAGTTTTGGTTTCTCAGTGCCGCTCAGCCTAGGGCAATGAGGCAGATTGGCATGACATGTAGGACGTGAGAGAACACAGTTCCTGGAGCTGTTGGAGTGCTGAGGAAATCTAGCTCTCCCAGGGAAGAGTGCAGTGTGTTGCCCTACACTCAGCATACACTGAGTGACTGGGAAAGGATTCCGGGCCTGGAAGTTTCTTAGCAGCCTAGTGGAGCCTGCCGGTGCTCGGTGTTCGTGCAGGGAATAGGGTGCCCAGGCGAGGTCCTCCGTTTCCTGAAATGCTTACTAACGTTAAAGAAAGCAGACCTAAAGCTAATGCCTCAAGGACTCTGCTCCAAGCTTCCACTTCGGCAGGGCTATTCAAGGCTTTACCTTGAGGAAAGGACTCACGTCAAGTTTCCTTTTAGCTCTAGAGCGTGTCAGGAGGAGCTCCCACCCAGGCTATGAAAGCACCCTGTTGATGTACAGAACACTTGTTCCTTTCCCAGAGCCCTGCCTGCAGTGACTAGAGACCCGTCCTAAACTGTGATTTAGGTAGCTTCAAGGCAGCATGAATGGAGCACTCAAAATGGGAAAGCAAGGCTTGTGCCATAAGGCCCCCGTTTCCAGCGAACACGTAGCCTACCTCCATGTGATTTCTACCAAGTAGACACTCTAGCTACACACTGGTCCCTTCCTTGAATAAAGTTTATTTGGCACGGAGTTCTGCGTGTAGCCAAACGCCTCCACCAAGGAGCACTCTTGCTAGGCTATCGGGCTTAGCTTCTTCTAAAACCCTGCAGTGTAAGAGGAAGAACTGTGCTTTGGTTACAGCAGCAAGGCAAGCTGACTTTCTCCTGTAAGGATGGGGTCCTAAGGTATGACTTTGTAGAAGGAATGCAAAGCAGTTTTGGTTTCTCAGTGCCGCTCAGCCTAGGGCAATGAGGCAGATTTGCATGACATGTAGGACGTGAGAGAACACAGTTCCTGGAGCTGTTGGAGTGCTGAGGAAATCTAGCTCTCCCAGGGAAGAGTGCAGTGTGTTGCCCTACACTCAGCATACACTGAGTGACTGGGAAAGGATTCCGGGCCTGGAAGTTTCTTAGCAGCCTAGTGGAGCCTGCCGGTGCTCGGTGTTCTTGCAGGGAATAGGGTGCCCAGGCGAGGTCCTCCGTATCCTGAAATGCTTACTAACGTTAAAGAAAGCAGACCTAAAGCTAATGCCTCAAGGACTCTGCTCCAAGCTTCCACTTCGGCAGGGCTATTCAAGGCTTTACCTTGAGGAAAGGACTCACGTCAAGTTTCCTTTTAGCTCTAGAGCGTATCAGGAGGAGCTCCCACCCAGGCTATGAAAGCACCCTGTTGATGTAGAGAAGACTTGTTCCTTTCCCAGAGCACTGCCTGCAGTGACTAGAGACCCGTCCTAAACTATGATTTAGGTAGCTTCAAGGCAGCATGAATGGAGCACTCAAAATGGGAAAGCAAGGCTTGTGCCATAAGGCCCCCGTTTCCAGCGAACACGTAGCCTACCTCCATGTGATTTCTACCAAGTAAGTAGACACTCTAGCTACACACTGGTCCCTTCCTTGAATAAAGTTTATTTGGCACGGAGTTCTGCGTGTAGCCAACCGCCTCCCCCAAGGAGCGCTCTTGCTAGGCTATCGGGCTTAGCTTCTTCTAAAACCCTGCAGTGTAAGAGGAAGAACTGTGCTTTGTTTACAGCAGGAACGCAAGCCGAATTTCTCCTGTAAGGATGGGGTCTTAATGTATGACTTTGTGGAAGGAATGCGAAGCAGTTTTGGTTTCTCAGTGCCGCTCAGCCTAGGGCAATGAGGCAGATTGGCATGACATGTAGGACGTGAGAGAACACAGTTCCTGGAGCTGTTGGAGTGCTGAGGAAATCTAGCTCTCCCAGGGAAGAGTGCAGTGTGTTGCCCTACACTCAGCATACACTGAGTGACTGGGAAAGGATTCCGGGCCTGGAAGTTTCTTAGCAGCCTAGTGGAGCCTGCCGGTGCTCGGTGTTCGTGCAGGGAATAGGGTGCCCAGGCGAGGTCCTCCGTTTCCTGAAATGCTTACTAACGTTAAAGAAAGCAGACCTAAAGCTAATGCCTCAAGGACTCTGCTCCAAGCTTCCACTTCGGCAGGGCTATTCAAGGCTTTACCTTGAGGAAAGGACTCACGTCAAGTTTCCTTTTAGCTCTAGAGCGTGTCAGGAGGAGCTCCCACCCAGGCTATGAAAGCACCCTGTTGATGTAGAGAAGACTCGTTCCTTTCCCAGAGCCCTGCCTGCAGTGACTAGAGACCCGTCCTAAACTGTGATTTAGGTAGCTTCAAGGCAGCATGAATGGAGCACTCAAAATGGGAAAGCAAGACTTGTGCCGTAAGGCCCCCGTTTCCAGCGAACACGTAGCCTACCTCCATGTGATTTCTACCAAGTAAGTAGACACTCTAGCTACACACTGGTCCCTTCCTTGAATAAAGTTTATTTGGCACGGAGTTCTGCGTGTAGCCAAACGCCTCCCCCAAGGAGCGCTCTTGCTAGGCTATCGGGCTTAGCTTCTTCTAAAACCCTGCAGTGTAAGAGGAAGAACTGTGCTTTGGTTACAGCAGCAAGGCAAGCTGACTTTCTCCTGTAAGGATGGGGTCCTAAGGTATGACTTTGTAGAAGGAATGCAAAGCAGTTTTGGTTTCTCAGTGCCGCTCAGCCTAGGGCAATGAGGCAGATTTGCATGACATGTAGGACGTGAGAGAACACAGTTCCTGGAGCTGTTGGAGTGCTGAGGAAATCTAGCTCTCCCAGGGAAGAGTGCAGTGTGTTGCCCTACACTCAGCATACACTGAGTGACTGGGAAAGGATTCCGGGCCTGGAAGTTTCTTAGCAGCCTAGTGGAGCCTGCCGGTGCTCAGTGTTCGTGCAGGGAATAGGGTGCCCAGGCGAGGTCCTCCGTTTCCTGAAATGCTTACTAACGTTAAAGAAAGCAGACCTAAAGCTAATGCCTCAAGGACTCTGCTCCAAGCTTCCACTTCGGCAGGGCTATTCAAGGCTTTACCTTGAGGAAAGGACTCACGTCAAGTTTCCTTTTAGCTCTAGAGCGTATCAGGAGGAGCTCCCACCCAGGCTATGAAAGCACCCTGTTGATGTAGAGAAGACTTGTTCCTTTCCCAGAGCACTGCCTGCAGTGACTAGAGACCCGTCCTAAACTGTGATTTAGGTAGCTTCAAGGCAGCATGAATGGAGCACTCAAAATGGGAAAGCAAGACTTGTGCCGTAAGGCCCCCGTTTCCAGCGAACACGTAGCCTACCTCCATGTGATTTCTACCAAGTAAGTAGACACTCTAGCTACACACTGGTCCCTTCCTTGAATAAAGTTTATTTGGCACGGAGTTCTGCGTGTAGCCAAACGCCTCCCACAAGGAGCGCTCTTGCTAGGCTATCGGGCTTAGCTTCTTCTAAAACCCTGCAGTGTAAGAGGAAGAACTGTGCTTTGGTTACAGCAGCAAGGCAAGCTGACTTTCTCCTGTAAGAATGGGTTCCTAAGGTATGACTTTGTAGAAGGAATGCAAAGCAGTTTTGGTTTCTCAGTGCCGCTCAGCCTAGGGCAATGAGGCAGATTTGCATGACATGTAGGACGTGAGAGAACACAGTTCCTGGAGCTGTTGGAGTGCTGAGGAAATCTAATTCTCCCAGGGAAGAGTGCAGTGTGTTGCCCTACACTCAGCATACACTGAGTGACTGGGAAAGGTTTCCGGGCCTGGAAGTTTCTTAGCAGCCTAGTGGACCCTGCCGGTGCTCGGTGTTCGTGCAGGGAATAGGGTGCCCAGGCGAGGTCCTCCGTTTCCTGAAATGCTTACTAACGTTAAAGAAAGCAGACCTAAAGCTAATGCCTCAAGGACTCTGCTCCAATCTTCCACTTCGGCAGGGCTATTCAAGGCTTTACCTTGAGGAAAGGACTCACGTCAAGTTTCCTTTTAGCTCTAGAGCGTATCAGGAGGAGCTCCCACCCAGGCTATGAAAGCACCCTGTTGATGTAGAGAAGACTCGTTCCTTTCCCAGAGCCCTGCCTGCAGTGACTAGAGACCCGTCCTAAAACTGTTATTTAGGTAGCTTCAAGGCAGCATGAATGGAGCATTCAAAATGGAAAAGCAAGGCTTGTGCCATAAGGCCCTGTTTCCAGCGAACACGCAGCCTACCTCCTTGTGATTTCTACCAAGTATACACTCTAGCTACACACTGGTCCCTTCCTTGAATAAAGTTTATTTGGCACGGAGTTCTGCGTGTAGCCAACCGCCTCCCCCAAGGAGCGCTCTTGCTAGGCTATCGGGCTTAGCTTCTTCTAAAACCCTGCAGTGTAAGAGGAAGAACTGTGCTTTGTTTACAGCAGGAACGCAAGCCGAATTTCTCCTGTAAGGATGGGGTCTTAATGTATGACTTTGTGGAAGGAATGCGAAGCAGTTTTGGTTTCTCAGTGCCGCTCAGCCTAGGGCAATGAGGCAGATTGGCATGACATGTAGGACGTGAGAGAACACAGTTCCTGGAGCTGTTGGAGTGCTGAGGAAATCTAGCTCTCCCAGGGAAGAGTGCAGTGTGTTGCCCTACACTCAGCATACACTGAGTGACTGGGAAAGGATTCCGGGCCTGGAAGTTTCTTAGCAGCCTAGTGGAGCCTGCCGGTGCTCGGTGTTCGTGCAGGGAATAGGGTGCCCAGGCGAGGTCCTCCGTTTCCTGAAATGCTTACTAACGTTAAAGAAAGCAGACCTAAAGCTAATGCCTCAAGGACTCTGCTCCAAGCTTCCACTTCGGCAGGGCTATTCAAGGCTTTACCTTGAGGAAAGGACTCACGTCAAGTTTCCTTTTAGCTCTAGAGCGTGTCAGGAGGAGCTCCCACCCAGGCTATGAAAGCACCCTGTTGATGTACAGAACACTTGTTCCTTTCCCAGAGCCCTGCCTGCAGTGACTAGAGACCCGTCCTAAACTGTGATTTAGGTAGCTTCAAGGCAGCATGAATGGAGCACTCAAAATGGGAAAGCAAGACTTGTGCCATAAGGCCCCCGTTTCCAGCGAACACGTAGCCTACCTCCATGTGATTTCTACCAAGTAGACACTCTAGCTACACACTGGTCCCTTCCTTGAATAAAGTTTATTTGGCACGGAGTTCTGCGTGTAGCCAAACGCCTCCCCCAAGGAGCGCTCTTGCTAGGCTATCGGGCTTAGCTTCTTCTAAAACCCTGCAGTGTAAGAGGAAGAACTGTGCTTTGGTTACAGCAGCAAGGCAAGCTGACTTTCTCCTGTAAGGATGGGGTCCTAAGGTATGACTTTGTAGAAGGAATGCAAAGCAGTTTTGGTTTCTCAGTGCCGCTCAGCCTAGGGCAATGAGGCAGATTTGCATGACATGTAGGACGTGAGAGAACACAGTTCCTGGAGCTGTTGGAGTGCTGAGGAAATCTAGCTCTCCCAGGGAAGAGTGCAGTGTGTTGCCCTACACTCAGCATACACTGAGTGACTGGGAAAGGATTCTGGGCCTGGAAGTTTCTTAGCAGCCTAGTGGAGCCTGCCGGTGCTCGGTGTTCTTGCAGGGAATAGGGTGCCCAGGCGAGGTCCTCCGTTTCCTGAAATGCTTACTAACGTTAAAGAAAGCAGACCTAAAGCTAATGCCTCAAGGACTCTGCTCCAAGCTTCCACTTCGGCAGGGCTATTCAAGGCTTTACCTTGAGGAAAGGACTCACGTCAAGTTTCCTTTTAGCTCTAGAGCGTATCAGGAGGAGCTCCCACCCAGGCTATGAAAGCACCCTGTTGATGTAGAGAACACTTGTTCCTTTCCCAGAGCACTGCCTGCAGTGACTAGAGACCCGTCCTAAACTGTGATTTAGGTAGCTTCAAGGCAGCATGAATGGAGCACTCAAAATGGGAAAGCAAGACTTGTGCCGTAAGGCCCCCGTTTCCAGCGAACACGTAGCCTACCTCCATGTGATTTCTACCAAGTAAGTAGACACTCTAGCTACACACTGGTCCCTTCCTTGAATAAAGTTTATTTGGCACGGAGTTCTGCGTGTAGCCAAACGCCTCCCCCAAGGAGCGCTCTTGCTAGGCTATCGGGCTTAGCTTCTTCTAAAACCCTGCAGTGTAAGAGGAAGAACTGTGCTTTGGTTACAGCAGCAAGGCAAGCTGACTTTCTCCTGTAAGAATGGGTTCCTAAGGTATGACTTTGTAGAAGGAATGCAAAGCAGTTTTGGTTTCTCAGTGCCGCTCAGCCTAGGGCAATGAGGCAGATTTGCATGACATGTAGGACGTGAGAGAACACAGTTCCTGGAGCTGTTGGAGTGCTGAGGAAATCTAATTCTCCCAGGGAAGAGTGCAGTGTGTTGCCCTACACTCAGCATACACTGAGTGACTGGGAAAGGTTTCCGGGCCTGGAAGTTTCTTAGCAGCCTAGTGGACCCTGCCGGTGCTCGGTGTTCGTGCAGGGAATAGGGTGCCCAGGCGAGGTCCTCCGTTTCCTGAAATGCTTACTAACGTTAAAGAAAGCAGACCTAAAGCTAATGCCTCAAGGACTCTGCTCCAATCTTCCACTTCGGCAGGGCTATTCAAGGCTTTACCTTGAGGAAAGGACTCACGTCAACTTTCCTTTTAGCTCTAGAGCGTATCAGGAGGAGCTCCCACCCAGGCTATGAAAGCACCCTGTTGATGTAGAGAAGACTCGTTCCTTTCCCAGAGCCCTGCCTGCAGTGACTAGAGACCCGTCCTAAAACTGTTATTTAGGTAGCTTCAAGGCAGCATGAATGGAGCATTCAAAATGGAAAAGCAAGGCTTGTGCCATAAGGCCCTGTTTCCAGCGAACACGCAGCCTACCTCCTTGTGATTTCTACCAAGTATACACTCTAGCTACACACTGGTCCCTTCCTTGAATAAAGTTTATTTGGCACGGAGTTCTGCGTGTAGCCAACCGCCTCCCCCAAGGAACGCTCTTGCTAGGCTATCGGGCTTAGCTTCTTCTAAAACCCTGCAGTGTAAGAGGAAGAACTGTGCTTTGTTTACAGCAGGAACGCAAGCCGAATTTCTCCTGTAAGGATGGGGTCTTAATGTATGACTTTGTGGAAGGAATGCGAAGCAGTTTTGGTTTCTCAGTGCCGCTCAGCCTAGGGCAATGAGGCAGATTGGCATGACATGTAGGACGTGAGAGAACACAGTTCCTGGAGCTGTTGGAGTGCTGAGGAAATCTAGCTCTCCCAGGGAAGAGTGCAGTGTGTTGCCCTACACTCAGCATACACTGAGTGACTGGGAAAGGATTCCGGGCCTGGAAGTTTCTTAGCAGCCTAGTGGAGCCTGCCGGTGCTCGGTGTTCGTGCAGGGAATAGGGTGCCCAGGCGAGGTCCTCCGTTTCCTGAAATGCTTACTAACGTTAAAGAAAGCAGACCTAAAGCTAATGCCTCAAGGACTCTGCTCCAAGCTTCCACTTCGGCAGGGCTATTCAAGGCTTTACCTTGAGGAAAGGACTCACGTCAAGTTTCCTTTTAGCTCTAGAGCGTGTCAGGAGGAGCTCCCACCCAGGCTATGAAAGCACCCTGTTGATGTACAGAACACTTGTTCCTTTCCCAGAGCCCTGCCTGCAGTGACTAGAGACCCGTCCTAAACTGTGATTTAGGTAGCTTCAAGGCAGCATGAATGGAGCACTCAAAATGGGAAAGCAAGGCTTGTGCCATAAGGCCCCCGTTTCCAGCGAACACGTAGCCTACCTCCATGTGATTTCTACCAAGTAGACACTCTAGCTACACACTGGTCCCTTCCTTGAATAAAGTTTATTTGGCACGGAGTTCTGCGTGTAGCCAAACGCCTCCACCAAGGAGCACTCTTGCTAGGCTATCGGGCTTAGCTTCTTCTAAAACCCTGCAGTGTAAGAGGAAGAACTGTGCTTTGGTTACAGCAGCAAGGCAAGCTGACTTTCTCCTGTAAGGATGGGGTCCTAAGGTATGACTTTGTAGAAGGAATGCAAAGCAGTTTTGGTTTCTCAGTGCCGCTCAGCCTAGGGCAATGAGGCAGATTTGCATGACATGTAGGACGTGAGAGAACACAGTTCCTGGAGCTGTTGGAGTGCTGAGGAAATCTAGCTCTCCCAGGGAAGAGTGCAGTGTGTTGCCCTACACTCAGCATACACTGAGTGACTGGGAAAGGATTCCGGGCCTGGAAGTTTCTTAGCAGCCTAGTGGAGCCTGCCGGTGCTCGGTGTTCTTGCAGGGAATAGGGTGCCCAGGCGAGGTCCTCCGTATCCTGAAATGCTTACTAACGTTAAAGAAAGCAGACCTAAAGCTAATGCCTCAAGGACTCTGCTCCAAGCTTCCACTTCGGCAGGGCTATTCAAGGCTTTACCTTGAGGAAAGGACTCACGTCAAGTTTCCTTTTAGCTCTAGAGCGTATCAGGAGGAGCTCCCACCCAGGCTATGAAAGCACCCTGTTGATGTAGAGAAGACTTGTTCCTTTCCCAGAGCACTGCCTGCAGTGACTAGAGACCCGTCCTAAACTATGATTTAGGTAGCTTCAAGGCAGCATGAATGGAGCACTCAAAATGGGAAAGCAAGGCTTGTGCCATAAGGCCCCCGTTTCCAGCGAACACGTAGCCTACCTCCATGTGATTTCTACCAAGTAAGTAGACACTCTAGCTACACACTGGTCCCTTCCTTGAATAAAGTTTATTTGGCACGGAGTTCTGCGTGTAGCCAAACGCCTCCCCCAAGGAGCGCTCTTGCTAGGCTATCGGGTTTAGCTTCTTCTAAAACCCTGCAGTGTAAGAGGAAGAACTGTGCTTTGGTTACAGCAGCAAGGCAAGCTGACTTTCTCCTGTAAGGATGGGGTCCTAAGGTATGACTTTGTAGAAGGAATGCAAAGCAGTTTTGGTTTCTCAGTGCCGCTCAGCCTAGGGCAATGAGGCAGATTTGCATGACATGTAGGACGTGAGAGAACACAGTTCCTGGAGCTGTTGGAGTGCTGAGGAAATCTAGCTCTCCCAGGGAAGAGTGCAGTGTGTTGCCCTACACTCAGCATACACTGAGTGACTGGGAAAGGATTCCGGGCCTGGAAGTTTCTTAGCAGCCTAGTGGAGCCTGCCGGTGCTCGGTGTTCTTGCAGGGAATAGGGTGCCCAGGCGAGGTCCTCCGTTTCCTGAAATGCTTACTAACGTTAAAGAAAGCAGACCTAAAGCTAATGCCTCAAGGACTCTGCTCCAAGCTTCCACTTCGGCAGGGCTATTCAAGGCTTTACCTTGAGGAAAGGACTCACGTCAAGTTTCCTTTTAGCTCTAGAGCGTATCAGGAGGAGCTCCCACCCAGGCTATGAAAGCACCCTGTTGATGTAGAGAACACTTGTTCCTTTCCCAGAGCACTGCCTGCAGTGACTAGAGACCCGTCCTAAACTGTGATTTAGGTAGCTTCAAGGCAGCATGAATGGAGCACTCAAAATGGGAAAGCAAGACTTGTGCCGTAAGGCCCCCGTTTCCAGCGAACACGTAGCCTACCTCCATGTGATTTCTACCAAGTAAGTAGACACTCTAGCTACACACTGGTCCCTTCCTTGAATAAAGTTTATTTGGCACGGAGTTCTGCGTGTAGCCAAACGCCTCCCCCAAGGAGCGCTCTTGCTAGGCTATCGGGCTTAGCTTCTTCTAAAACCCTGCAGTGTAAGAGGAAGAACTGTGCTTTGGTTACAGCAGCAAGGCAAGCTGACTTTCTCCTGTAAGAATGGGTTCCTAAGGTATGACTTTGTAGAAGGAATGCAAAGCAGTTTTGGTTTCTCAGTGCCGCTCAGCCTAGGGCAATGAGGCAGATTTGCATGACATGTAGGACGTGAGAGAACACAGTTCCTGGAGCTGTTGGAGTGCTGAGGAAATCTAATTCTCCCAGGGAAGAGTGCAGTGTGTTGCCCTACACTCAGCATACACTGAGTGACTGGGAAAGGTTTCCGGGCCTGGAAGTTTCTTAGCAGCCTAGTGGACCCTGCCGGTGCTCGGTGTTCGTGCAGGGAATAGGGTGCCCAGGCGAGGTCCTCCGTTTCCTGAAATGCTTACTAACGTTAAAGAAAGCAGACCTAAAGCTAATGCCTCAAGGACTCTGCTCCAATCTTCCACTTCGGCAGGGCTATTCAAGGCTTTACCTTGAGGAAAGGACTCACGTCAACTTTCCTTTTAGCTCTAGAGCGTATCAGGAGGAGCTCCCACCCAGGCTATGAAAGCACCCTGTTGATGTAGAGAAGACTCGTTCCTTTCCCAGAGCCCTGCCTGCAGTGACTAGAGACCCGTCCTAAAACTGTTATTTAGGTAGCTTCAAGGCAGCATGAATGGAGCATTCAAAATGGAAAAGCAAGGCTTGTGCCATAAGGCCCTGTTTCCAGCGAACACGCAGCCTACCTCCTTGTGATTTCTACCAAGTATACACTCTAGCTACACACTGGTCCCTTCCTTGAATAAAGTTTATTTGGCACGGAGTTCTGCGTGTAGCCAACCGCCTCCCCCAAGGAACGCTCTTGCTAGGCTATCGGGCTTAGCTTCTTCTAAAACCCTGCAGTGTAAGAGGAAGAACTGTGCTTTGTTTACAGCAGGAACGCAAGCCGAATTTCTCCTGTAAGGATGGGGTCTTAATGTATGACTTTGTGGAAGGAATGCGAAGCAGTTTTGGTTTCTCAGTGCCGCTCAGCCTAGGGCAATGAGGCAGATTGGCATGACATGTAGGACGTGAGAGAACACAGTTCCTGGAGCTGTTGGAGTGCTGAGGAAATCTAGCTCTCCCAGGGAAGAGTGCAGTGTGTTGCCCTACACTCAGCATACACTGAGTGACTGGGAAAGGATTCCGGGCCTGGAAGTTTCTTAGCAGCCTAGTGGAGCCTGCCGGTGCTCGGTGTTCGTGCAGGGAATAGGGTGCCCAGGCGAGGTCCTCCGTTTCCTGAAATGCTTACTAACGTTAAAGAAAGCAGACCTAAAGCTAATGCCTCAAGGACTCTGCTCCAAGCTTCCACTTCGGCAGGGCTATTCAAGGCTTTACCTTGAGGAAAGGACTCACGTCAAGTTTCCTTTTAGCTCTAGAGCGTGTCAGGAGGAGCTCCCACCCAGGCTATGAAAGCACCCTGTTGATGTACAGAACACTTGTTCCTTTCCCAGAGCCCTGCCTGCAGTGACTAGAGACCCGTCCTAAACTGTGATTTAGGTAGCTTCAAGGCAGCATGAATGGAGCACTCAAAATGGGAAAGCAAGGCTTGTGCCATAAGGCCCCCGTTTCCAGCGAACACGTAGCCTACCTCCATGTGATTTCTACCAAGTAGACACTCTAGCTACACACTGGTCCCTTCCTTGAATAAAGTTTATTTGGCACGGAGTTCTGCGTGTAGCCAAACGCCTCCACCAAGGAGCACTCTTGCTAGGCTATCGGGCTTAGCTTCTTCTAAAACCCTGCAGTGTAAGAGGAAGAACTGTGCTTTGGTTACAGCAGCAAGGCAAGCTGACTTTCTCCTGTAAGGATGGGGTCCTAAGGTATGACTTTGTAGAAGGAATGCAAAGCAGTTTTGGTTTCTCAGTGCCGCTCAGCCTAGGGCAATGAGGCAGATTTGCATGACATGTAGGACGTGAGAGAACACAGTTCCTGGAGCTGTTGGAGTGCTGAGGAAATCTAGCTCTCCCAGGGAAGAGTGCAGTGTGTTGCCCTACACTCAGCATACACTGAGTGACTGGGAAAGGATTCCGGGCCTGGAAGTTTCTTAGCAGCCTAGTGGAGCCTGCCGGTGCTCGGTGTTCTTGCAGGGAATAGGGTGCCCAGGCGAGGTCCTCCGTATCCTGAAATGCTTACTAACGTTAAAGAAAGCAGACCTAAAGCTAATGCCTCAAGGACTCTGCTCCAAGCTTCCACTTCGGCAGGGCTATTCAAGGCTTTACCTTGAGGAAAGGACTCACGTCAAGTTTCCTTTTAGCTCTAGAGCGTATCAGGAGGAGCTCCCACCCAGGCTATGAAAGCACCCTGTTGATGTAGAGAAGACTTGTTCCTTTCCCAGAGCACTGCCTGCAGTGACTAGAGACCCGTCCTAAACTATGATTTAGGTAGCTTCAAGGCAGCATGAATGGAGCACTCAAAATGGGAAAGCAAGTCTTGTGCCATAAGGCCCCCGTTTCCAGCGAACACGTAGCCTACATCCATGTGATTTCTACCAAGTAAGTAGACACTCTAGCTACACACTGGTCCCTTCCTTGAATAAAGTTTATTTGGCACGGAGTTCTGCGTGTAGCCAAACGCCTCCCCCAAGGAGCGCTCTTGCTAGGCTATCGGGTTTAGCTTCTTCTAAAACCCTGCAGTGTAAGAGGAAGAACTGTGCTTTGGTTACAGCAGCAAGGCAAGCTGACTTTCTCCTGTAAGGATGGGGTCCTAAGGTATGACTTTGTAGAAGGAATGCAAAGCAGTTTTGGTTTCTCAGTGCCGCTCAGCCTAGGGCAATGAGGCAGATTTGCATGACATGTAGGACGTGAGAGAACACAGTTCCTGGAGCTGTTGGAGTGCTGAGGAAATCTAGCTCTCCCAGGGAAGAGTGCAGTGTGTTGCCCTACACTCAGCATACACTGAGTGACTGGGAAAGGATTCCGGGCCTGGAAGTTTCTTAGCAGCCTAGTGGAGCCTGCCGGTGCTCGGTGTTCGTGCAGGGAATAGGGTGCCCAGGCGAGGTCCTCCGTTTCCTGAAATGCTTACTAACGTTAAAGAAATCAGACCTAAAGCTAATGCCTCAAGGACTCTGCTCCAAGCTTCCACTTCGGCAGGGCTATTCAAGGCTTTACCTTGAGGAAAGGACTCACGTCAAGTTTCCTTTTAGCTCTAGAGCGTATCAGGAGGAGCTCCCACCCAGGCTATGAAAGCACCCTGTTGATGTAGAGAACACTTCTTCCTTTCCCAGAGCACTGCCTGCAGTGACTAGAGACCCGTCCTAAACTGTGATTTAGGTAGCTTCAAGGCAGCATGAATGGAGCACTCAAAATGGGAAAGCAAGACTTGTGCCGTAAGGCACCCGTTTCCAGCGAACACGTAGCCTACCTCCATGTGATTTCTACCAAGTAAGTAGACACTCTAGCTACACACTGGTCCCTTCCTTGAATAAAGTTTATTTGGCACGGAGTTCTGCGTGTAGCCAAACGCCTCCCCCAAGGAGCGCTCTTGCTAGGCTATCGGGCTTAGCTTCTTCTAAAACCCTGCAGTGTAAGAGGAAGAACTGTGCTTTGGTTACAGCAGCAAGGCAAGCTGACTTTCTCCTGTAAGAATGGGTTCCTAAGGTATGACTTTGTAGAAGGAATGCAAAGCAGTTTTGGTTTCTCAGTGCCGCTCAGCCTAGGGCAATGAGGCAGATTTGCATGACATGTAGGACGTGAGAGAACACAGTTCCTGGAGCTGTTGGAGTGCTGAGGAAATCTAATTCTCCCAGGGAAGAGTGCAGTGTGTTGCCCTACACTCAGCATACACTGAGTGACTGGGAAAGGTTTCCGTGCCTGGAAGTTTCTTAGCAGCCTAGTGGACCCTGCCGCTGCTCGGTGTTCGTGCAGGGAATAGGGTGCCCAGGCGAGGTCCTCCGTTTCCTGAAATGCTTACTAACGTTAAAGAAAGCAGACCTAAAGCTAATGCCTCAAGGACTCTGCTCCAATCTTCCACTTCGGCAGGGCTATTCAAGGCTTTACCTTGAGGAAAGGACTCACGTCAAGTTTCCTTTTAGCTCTAGAGCGTATCAGGAGGAGCTCCCACCCAGGCTATGAAAGCACCCTGTTGATGTAGAGAACACTTGTTCCTTTCCCAGAGCACTGCCTGCAGTGACTAGAGACCCGTCCTAAACTGTGATTTAGGTAGCTTCAAGGCAGCATGAATGGAGCACTCAAAATGGGAAAGCAAGACTTGTGCCGTAAGGCCCCCGTTTCCAGCGAACACGTAGCCTACCTCCATGTGATTTCTACCAAGTAAGTAGACACTCTAGCTACACACTGGTCCCTTCCTTGAATAAAGTTTATTTGGCACGGAGTTCTGCGTGTAGCCAAACGCCTCCCCCACGAGCGCTCTTGCTAGGCTATCGGGCTTAGCTTCTTCTAAAACCCTGCAGTGTAAGAGGAAGAACTGTGCTTTGGTTACAGCAGCAAGGCAAGCTGACTTTCTCCTGTAAGAATGGGTTCCTAAGGTATGACTTTGTAGAAGGAATGCAAAGCAGTTTTGGTTTCTCAGTGCCGCTCAGCCTAGGGCAATGAGGCAGATTTGCATGACATGTAGGACGTGAGAGAACACAGTTCCTGGAGCTGTTGGAGTGCTGAGGAAATCTAATTCTCCCAGGGAAGAGTGCAGTGTGTTGCCCTACACTCAGCATACACTGAGTGACTGGGAAAGGTTTCCGGGCCTGGAAGTTTCTTAGCAGCCTAGTGGACCCTGCCGGTGCTCGGTGTTCGTGCAGGGAATAGGGTGCCCAGGCGAGGTCCTCCGTTTCCTGAAATGCTTACTAACGTTAAAGAAAGCAGACCTAAAGCTAATGCCTCAAGGACTCTGCTCCAATCTTCCACTTCGGCAGGGCTATTCAAGGCTTTACCTTGAGGAAAGGACTCACGTCAACTTTCCTTTTAGCTCTAGAGCGTATCAGGAGGAGCTCCCACCCAGGCTATGAAAGCACCCTGTTGATGTAGAGAAGACTCGTTCCTTTCCCAGAGCCCTGCCTGCAGTGACTAGAGACCCGTCCTAAAACTGTTATTTAGGTAGCTTCAAGGCAGCATGAATGGAGCATTCAAAATGGAAAAGCAAGGCTTGTGCCATAAGGCCCTGTTTCCAGCGAACACGCAGCCTACCTCCTTGTGATTTCTACCAAGTATACACTCTAGCTACACACTGGTCCCTTCCTTGAATAAAGTTTATTTGGCACGGAGTTCTGCGTGTAGCCAACCGCCTCCCCCAAGGAGCGCTCTTGCTAGGCTATCGGGCTTAGCTTCTTCTAAAACCCTGCAGTGTAAGAGGAAGAACTGTGCTTTGTTTACAGCAGGAACGCAAGCCGAATTTCTCCTGTAAGGATGGGGTCTTAATGTATGACTTTGTGGAAGGAATGCGAAGCAGTTTTGGTTTCTCAGTGCCGCTCAGCCTAGGGCAATGAGGCAGATTGGCATGACATGTAGGACGTGAGAGAACACAGTTCCTGGAGCTGTTGGATTGCTGAGGAAATCTAGCTCTCCCAGGGAAGAGTGCAGTGTGTTGCCCTACACTCAGCATACACTGAGTGACTGGGAAAGGATTCCGGGCCTGGAAGTTTCTTAGCAGCCTAGTGGAGCCTGCCGGTGCTCGGTGTTCGTGCAGGGAATAGGGTGCCCAGGCGAGGTCCTCCGTTTCCTGAAATGCTTACTAACGTTAAAGAAAGCAGACCTAAAGCTAATGCCTCAAGGACTCTGCTCCAAGCTTCCACTTCGGCAGGGCTATTCAAGGCTTTACCTTGAGGAAAGGACTCACGTCAAGTTTCCTTTTAGCTCTAGAGCGTGTCAGGAGGAGCTCCCACCCAGGCTATGAAAGCACCCTGTTGATGTAGAGAACACTTGTTCCTTTCCCAGAGCCCTGCCTGCAGTGACTAGAGACCCGTCCTAAACTGTGATTTAGGTAGCTTCAAGGCAGCATGAATGGAGCACTCAAAATGGGAAAGCAAGGCTTGTGCCATAAGGCCCCCGTTTCCAGCGAACACGTAGCCTACCTCCATGTGATTTCTACCAAGTAAGTAGACACTCTAGCTACACACTGGTCCCTTCCTTGAATAAAGTTTATTTGGCACGGAGTTCTGCGTGTAGCCAAACGCCTCCCCCAAGGAGCGCTCTTGCTAGGCTATCGGGTTTAGCTTCTTCTAAAACCCTGCAGTGTAAGAGGAAGAACTGTGCTTTGGTTACAGCAGCAAGGCAAGCTGACTTTCTCCTGTAAGGATGGGGTCCTAAGGTATGACTTTGTAGAAGGAATGCAAAGCAGTTTTGGTTTCTCAGTGCCGCTCAGCCTAGGGCAATGAGGCAGATTTGCATGACATGTAGGACGTGAGAGAACACAGTTCCTGGAGCTGTTGGAGTGCTGAGGAAATCTAGCTCTCCCAGGGAAGAGTGCAGTGTGTTGCCCTACACTCAGCATACACTGAGTGACTGGGAAAGGATTCCGGGCCTGGAAGTTTCTTAGCAGCCTAGTGGAGCCTGCCGGTGCTCGGTGTTCGTGCAGGGAATAGGGTGCCCAGGCGAGGTCCTCCGTTTCCTGAAATGCTTACTAACGTTAAAGAAAGCAGACCTAAAGCTAATGCCTCAAGGACTCTGCTCCAAGCTTCCACTTCGGCAGGGCTATTCAAGGCTTTACCTTGAGGAAAGGACTCACGTCAAGTTTCCTTTTAGCTCTAGAGCGTATCAGGAGGAGCTCCCACCCAGGCTATGAAAGCACCCTGTTGATGTAGAGAACACTTGTTCCTTTCCCAGAGCACTGCCTGCAGTGACTAGAGACCCGTCCTAAACTGTGATTTAGGTAGCTTCAAGGCAGCATGAATGGAGCACTCAAAATGGGAAAGCAAGACTTGTGCCGTAAGGCCCCCGTTTCCAGCGAACACGTAGCCTACCTCCATGTGATTTCTACCAAGTAAGTAGACACTCTAGCTACACACTGGTCCCTTCCTTGAATAAAGTTTATTTGGCACGGAGTTCTGCGTGTAGCCAAACGCCTCCCCCAAGGAGCGCTCTTGCTAGGCTATCGGGCTTAGCTTCTTCTAAAACCCTGCAGTGTAAGAGGAAGAACTGTGCTTTGGTTACAGCAGCAAGGCAAGCTGACTTTCTCCTGTAAGAATGGGTTCCTAAGGTATGACTTTGTAGAAGGAATGCAAAGCAGTTTTGGTTTCTCAGTGCCGCTCAGCCTAGGGCAATGAGGCAGATTTGCATGACATGTAGGACGTGAGAGAACACAGTTCCTGGAGCTGTTGGAGTGCTGAGGAAATCTAATTCTCCCAGGGAAGAGTGCAGTGTGTTGCCCTACACTCAGCATACACTGAGTGACTGGGAAAGGTTTCCGTGCCTGGAAGTTTCTTAGCAGCCTAGTGGACCCTGCCGCTGCTCGGTGTTCGTGCAGGGAATAGGGTGCCCAGGCGAGGTCCTCCGTTTCCTGAAATGCTTACTAACGTTAAAGAAAGCAGACCTAAAGCTAATGCCTCAAGGACTCTGCTCCAATCTTCCACTTCGGCAGGGCTATTCAAGGCTTTACCTTGAGGAAAGGACTCACGTCAAGTTTCCTTTTAGCTCTAGAGCGTATCAGGAGGAGCTCCCACCCAGGCTATGAAAGCACCCTGTTGATGTAGAGAACACTTGTTCCTTTCCCAGAGCACTGCCTGCAGTGACTAGAGACCCGTCCTAAACTGTGATTTAGGTAGCTTCAAGGCAGCATGAATGGAGCTCTCAAAATGGGAAAGCAAGACTTGTGCCGTAAGGCCCCCGTTTCCAGCGAACACGTAGCCTACCTCCATGTGATTTCTACCAAGTAAGTAGACACTCTAGCTACACACTGGTCCCTTCCTTGAATAAAGTTTATTTGGCACGGAGTTCTGCGTGTAGCCAAACGCCTCCCCCAAGGAGCGCTCTTGCTAGGCTATCGGGCTTAGCTTCTTCTAAAACCCTGCAGTGTAAGAGGAAGAACTGTGCTTTGGTTACAGCAGCAAGGCAAGCTGACTTTCTCCTGTAAGAATGGGTTCCTAAGGTATGACTTTGTAGAAGGAATGCAAAGCAGTTTTGGTTTCTCAGTGCCGCTCAGCCTAGGGCAATGAGGCAGATTTGCATGACATGTAGGACGTGAGAGAACACAGTTCCTGGAGCTGTTGGAGTGCTGAGGAAATCTAATTCTCCCAGGGAAGAGTGCAGTGTGTTGCCCTACACTCAGCATACACTGAGTGACTGGGAAAGGTTTCCGGGCCTGGAAGTTTCTTAGCAGCCTAGTGGAGCCTGCCGGTGCTCGGTGTTCGTGCAGGGAATAGGGTGCCCAGGCGAGGTCCTCCGTTTCCTGAAATGCTTACTAACGTTAAAGAAAGCAGACCTAAAGCTAATGCCTCAAGGACTCTGCTCCAATCTTCCACTTCGGCAGGGCTATTCAAGGCTTTACCTTGAGGAAAGGACTCACGTCAAGTTTCCTTTTAGCTCTAGAGCGTATCAGGAGGAGCTCCCACCCAGGCTATGAAAGCACCCTGTTGATGTAGAGAAGACTCGTTCCTTTCCCAGAGCCCTGCCTGCAGTGACTAGAGACCGGTCCTAAAACTGTTATTTAGGTAGCTTCAAGGCAGCATGAATGGAGCATTCAAAATGGAAAAGCAAGGCTTGTGCCATAAGGCCCTGTTTCCAGCGAACACGCAGCCTACCTCCTTGTGATTTCTACCAAGTATACACTCTAGCTACACACTGGTCCCTTCCTTGAATAAAGTTTATTTGGCACGGAGTTCTGCGTGTAGCCAACCGCCTCCCCCAAGGAGCGCTCTTGCTAGGCTATCGGGCTTAGCTTCTTCTAAAACCCTGCAGTGTAAGAGGAAGAACTGTGCTTTGGTTACAGCAGGAACGCAAGCCGAATTTCTCCTGTAAGGATGGGGTCTTAATGTATGACTTTGTGGAAGGAATGCGAAGCAGTTTTGGTTTCTCAGTGCCGCTCAGCCTAGGGCAATGAGGCAGATTGGCATGACATGTAGGACGTGAGAGAACACAGTTCCTGGAGCTGTTGGAGTGCTGAGGAAATCTAGCTCTCCCAGGGAAGAGTGCAGTGTGTTGCCCTACACTCAGCATACACTGAGTGACTGGGAAAGGATTCCGGGCCTGGAAGTTTCTTAGCAGCCTAGTGGAGCCTGCCGGTGCTCGGTGTTCGTGCAGGGAATAGGGTGCCCAGGCGAGGTCCTCCGTTTCCTGAAATGCTTACTAACGTTAAAGAAAGCAGACCTAAAGCTAATGCCTCAAGGACTCTGCTCCAAGCTTCCACTTCGGCAGGGCTATTCAAGGCTTTACCTTGAGGAAAGGACTCACGTCAAGTTTCCTTTTAGCTCTAGAGCGTGTCAGGAGGAGCTCCCACCCAGGCTATGAAAGCACCCTGTTGATGTAGAGAACACTTGTTCCTTTCCCAGAGCCCTGCCTGCAGTGACTAGAGACCCGTCCTAAACTGTGATTTAGGTAGCTTCAAGGCAGCATGAATGGAGCACTCAAAATGGGAAAGCAAGGCTTGTGCCATAAGGCCCCCGTTTCCAGCGAACACGTAGCCTACCTCCATGTGATTTCTACCAAGTAGACACTCTAGCTACACACTGGTCCCTTCCTTGAATAAAGTTTATTTGGCACGGAGTTCTGCGTGTAGCCAAACGCCTCCACCAAGGAGCGCTCTTGCTAGGCTATCGGGCTTAGCTTCTTCTAAAACCCTGCAGTGTAAGAGGAAGAACTGTGCTTTGGTTACAGCAGCAAGGCAAGCTGACTTTCTCCTGTAAGGATGGGGTCCTAAGGTATGACTTTGTAGAAGGAATGCAAAGCAGTTTTGGTTTCTCAGTGCCGCTCAGCCTAGGGCAATGAGGCAGATTTGCATGACATGTAGGACGTGAGAGAACACAGTTCCTGGAGCTGTTGGAGTGCTGAGGAAATCTAGCTCTCCCAGGGAAGAGTGCAGTGTGTTGCCCTACACTCAGCATACACTGAGTGACTGGGAAAGGATTCCGGGCCTGGAAGTTTCTTAGCAGCCTAGTGGAGCCTGCCGGTGCTCGGTGTTCTTGCAGGGAATAGGGTGCCCAGGCGAGGTCCTCCGTTTCCTGAAATGCTTACTAACGTTAAAGAAAGCAGACCTAAAGCTAATGCCTCAAGGACTCTGCTCCAAGCTTCCACTTCGGCAGGGCTATTCAAGGCTTTACCTTGAGGAAAGGACTCACGTCAAGTTTCCTTTTAGCTCTAGAGCGTATCAGGAGGAGCTCCCACCCAGGCTATGAAATCACCCTGTTGATGTAGAGAAGACTTGTTCCTTTCCCAGAGCCCTGCCTGCAGTGACTAGAGACCCGTCCTAAACTGTGATTTAGGTAGCTTCAAGGCAGCATGAATGGAGCACTCAAAATGGGAAAGCAAGGCTTGTGCCATAAGGCCCCCGTTTCCAGCGAACACGTAGCCTACCTCCATGTGATTTCTACCAAGTAAGTAGACACTCTAGCTACACACTGGTCCCTTCCTTGAATAAAGTTTATTTGGCACGGAGTTCTGCGTGTAGCCAAACGCCTCCCCCAAGGAGCGCTCTTGCTAGGCTATCGGGTTTAGCTTCTTCTAAAACCCTGCAGTGTAAGAGGAAGAACTGTGCTTTGGTTACAGCAGCAAGGCAAGCTGACTTTCTCCTGTAAGGATGGGGTCCTAAGGTATGACTTTGTAGAAGGAATGCAAAGCAGTTTTGGTTTCTCAGTGCCGCTCAGCCTAGGGCAATGAGGCAGATTGGCATGACATGTAGGACGTGAGAGAACACAGTTCCTGGAGCTGTTGGAGTGCTGAGGAAATCTAGCTCTCCCAGGGAAGAGTGCAGTGTGTTGCCCTACACTCAGCATACACTGAGTGACTGGGAAAGGATTCCGGGCCTGGAAGTTTCTTAGCAGCCTAGTGGAGCCTGCCGGTGCTCGGTGTTCGTGCAGGGAATAGGGTGCCCAGGCGAGGTCCTCCGTTTCCTGAAATGCTTACTAACGTTAAAGAAAGCAGACCTAAAGCTAATGCCTCAAGGACTCTGCTCCAAGCTTCCACTTCGGCAGGGCTATTCAAGGCTTTACCTTGAGGAAAGGACTCACGTCAAGTTTCCTTTTAGCTCTAGAGCGTATCAGGAGGAGCTCCCACCCAGGCTATGAAAGCACCCTGTTGATGTAGAGAACACTTGTTCCTTTCCCAGAGCACTGCCTGCAGTGACTAGAGACCCGTCCTAAACTGTGATTTAGGTAGCTTCAAGGCAGCATGAATGGAGCACTCAAAATGGGAAAGCAAGACTTGTGCCGTAAGGCCCCCGTTTCCAGCGAACACGTAGCCTACCTCCATGTGATTTCTACCAAGTAAGTAGACACTCTAGCTACACACTGGTCCCTTCCTTGAATAAAGTTTATTTGGCACGGAGTTCTGCGTGTAGCCAAACGCCTCCCCCAAGGAGCGCTCTTGCTAGGCTATCGGGCTTAGCTTCTTCTAAAACCCTGCAGTGTAAGAGGAAGAACTGTGCTTTGGTTACAGCAGCAAGGCAAGCTGACTTTCTCCTGTAAGAATGGGTTCCTAAGGTATGACTTTGTAGAAGGAATGCAAAGCAGTTTTGGTTTCTCAGTGCCGCTCAGCCTAGGGCAATGAGGCAGATTTGCATGACATGTAGGACGTGAGAGAACACAGTTCCTGGAGCTGTTGGAGTGCTGAGGAAATCTAATTCTCCCAGGGAAGAGTGCAGTGTGTTGCCCTACACTCAGCATACACTGAGTGACTGGGAAAGGTTTCCGGGCCTGGAAGTTTCTTAGCAGCCTAGTGGACCCTGCCGGTGCTCGGTGTTCGTGCAGGGAATAGGGTGCCCAGGCGAGGTCCTCCGTTTCCTGAAATGCTTACTAACGTTAAAGAAAGCAGACCTAAAGCTAATGCCTCAAGGACTCTGCTCCAATCTTCCACTTCGGCAGGGCTATTCAAGGCTTTACCTTGAGGAAAGGACTCACGTCAACTTTCCTTTTAGCTCTAGAGCGTATCAGGAGGAGCTCCCACCCAGGCTATGAAAGCACCCTGTTGATGTAGAGAAGACTCGTTCCTTTCCCAGAGCCCTGCCTGCAGTGACTAGAGACCGGTCCTAAAACTGTTATTTAGGTAGCTTCAAGGCAGCATGAATGGAGCATTCAAAATGGAAAAGCAAGGCTTGTGCCATAAGGCCCTGTTTCCAGCGAACACGCAGCCTACCTCCTTGTGATTTCTACCAAGTATACACTCTAGCTACACACTGGTCCCTTCCTTGAATAAAGTTTATTTGGCACGGAGTTCTGCGTGTAGCCAACCGCCTCCCCCAAGGAGCGCTCTTGCTAGGCTATCGGGCTTAGCTTCTTCTAAAACCCTGCAGTGTAAGAGGAAGAACTGTGCTTTGTTTACAGCAGGAACGCAAGCCGAATTTCTCCTGTAAGGATGGGGTCTTAATGTATGACTTTGTGGAAGGAATGCGAAGCAGTTTTGGTTTCTCAGTGCCGCTCAGCCTAGGGCAATGAGGCAGATTGGCATGACATGTAGGACGTGAGAGAACACAGTTCCTGGAGCTGTTGGAGTGCTGAGGAAATCTAGCTCTCCCAGGGAAGAGTGCAGTGTGTTGCCCTACACTCAGCATACACTGAGTGACTGGGAAAGGATTCCGGGCCTGGAAGTTTCTTAGCAGCCTAGTGGAGCCTGCCGGTGCTCGGTGTTCGTGCAGGGAATAGGGTGCCCAGGCGAGGTCCTCCGTTTCCTGAAATGCTTACTAACGTTAAAGAAAGCAGACCTAAAGCTAATGCCTCAAGGACTCTGCTCCAAGCTTCCACTTCGGCAGGGCTATTCAAGGCTTTACCTTGAGGAAAGGACTCACGTCAAGTTTCCTTTTAGCTCTAGAGCGTGTCAGGAGGAGCTCCCACCCAGGCTATGAAAGCACCCTGTTGATGTAGAGAACACTTGTTCCTTTCCCAGAGCCCTGCCTGCAGTGACTAGAGACCCGTCCTAAACTGTGATTTAGGTAGCTTCAAGGCAGCATGAATGGAGCACTCAAAATGGGAAAGCAAGGCTTGTGCCATAAGGCCCCCGTTTCCAGCGAACACGTAGCCTACCTCCATGTGATTTCTACCAAGTAGACACTCTAGCTACACACTGGTCCCTTCCTTGAATAAAGTTTATTTGGCACGGAGTTCTGCGTGTAGCCAAACGCCTCCACCAAGGAGCGCTCTTGCTAGGCTATCGGGCTTAGCTTCTTCTAAAACCCTGCAGTGTAAGAGGAAGAACTGTGCTTTGGTTACAGCAGCAAGGCAAGCTGACTTTCTCCTGTAAGGATGGGGTCCTAAGGTATGACTTTGTAGAAGGAATGCAAAGCAGTTTTGGTTTCTCAGTGCCGCTCAGCCTAGGGCAATGAGGCAGATTTGCATGACATGTAGGACGTGAGAGAACACAGTTCCTGGAGCTGTTGGAGTGCTGAGGAAATCTAGCTCTCCCAGGGAAGAGTGCAGTGTGTTGCCCTACACTCAGCATACACTGAGGGACTGGGAAAGGATTCCGGGCCTGGAAGTTTCTTAGCAGCCTAGTGGAGCCTGCCGGTGCTCGGTGTTCTTGCAGGGAATAGGGTGCCCAGGCGAGGTCCTCCGTTTCCTGAAATGCTTACTAACGTTAAAGAAAGCAGACCTAAAGCTAATGCCTCAAGGACTCTGCTCCAAGCTTCCACTTCGGCAGGGCTATTCAAGGCTTTACCTTGAGGAAAGGACTCACGTCAAGTTTCCTTTTAGCTCTAGAGCGTATCAGGAGGAGCTCCCACCCAGGCTATGAAAGCACCCTGTTGATGTAGAGAACACTTGTTCCTTTCCCAGAGCACTGCCTGCAGTGACTAGAGACCCGTCCTAAACTGTGATTTAGGTAGCTTCAAGGCAGCATGAATGGAGCACTCAAAATGGGAAAGCAAGACTTGTGCCGTAAGGCCCCCGTTTCCAGCGAACACGTAGCCTACCTCCATGTGATTTCTACCAAGTAAGTAGACACTCTAGCTACACACTGGTCCCTTCCTTGAATAAAGTTTATTTGGCACGGAGTTCTGCGTGTAGCCAAACGCCTCCCCCAAGGAGCGCTCTTGCTAGGCTATCGGGCTTAGCTTCTTCTAAAACCCTGCAGTGTAAGAGGAAGAACTGTGCTTTGGTTACAGCAGCAAGGCAAGCTGACTTTCTCCTGTAAGAATGGGTTCCTAAGGTAAGACTTTGTAGAAGGAATGCAAAGCAGTTTTGGTTTCTCAGTGCCGCTCAGCCTAGGGCAATGAGGCAGATTTGCATGACATGTAGGACGTGAGAGAACACAGTTCCTGGAGCTGTTGGAGTGCTGAGGAAATCTAATTCTCCCAGGGAAGAGTGCAGTGTGTTGCCCTACACTCAGCATACACTGAGTGACTGGGAAAGGTTTCCGTGCCTGGAAGTTTCTTAGCAGCCTAGTGGACCCTGCCGCTGCTCGGTGTTCGTGCAGGGAATAGGGTGCCCAGGCGAGGTCCTCCGTTTCCTGAAATGCTTACTAACGTTAAAGAAAGCAGACCTAAAGCTAATGCCTCAAGGACTCTGCTCCAATCTTCCACTTCGGCAGGGCTATTCAAGGCTTTACCTTGAGGAAAGGACTCACGTCAACTTTCCTTTTAGCTCTAGAGCGTATCAGGAGGAGCTCCCACCCAGGCTATGAAAGCACCCTGTTGATGTAGAGAAGACTCGTTCCTTTCCCAGAGCCCTGCCTGCAGTGACTAGAGACCGGTCCTAAAACTGTTATTTAGGTAGCTTCAAGGCAGCATGAATGGAGCATTCAAAATGGAAAAGCAAGGCTTGTGCCATAAGGCCCTGTTTCCAGCGAACACGCAGCCTACCTCCTTGTGATTTCTACCAAGTATACACTCTAGCTACACACTGGTCCCTTCCTTGAATAAAGTTTATTTGGCACGGAGTTCTGCGTGTAGCCAACCGCCTCCCCCAAGGAGCGCTCTTGCTAGGCTATCGGGCTTAGCTTCTTCTAAAACCCTGCAGTGTAAGAGGAAGAACTGTGCTTTGTTTACAGCAGGAACGCAAGCCGAATTTCTCCTGTAAGGATGGGGTCTTAATGTATGACTTTGTGGAAGGAATGCGAAGCAGTTTTGGTTTCTCAGTGCCGCTCAGCCTAGGGCAATGAGGCAGATTGGCATGACATGTAGGACGTGAGAGAACACAGTTCCTGGAGCTGTTGGAGTGCTGAGGAAATCTAGCTCTCCCAGGGAAGAGTGCAGTGTGTTGCCCTACACTCAGCATACACTGAGTGACTGGGAAAGGATTCCGGGCCTGGAAGTTTCTTAGCAGCCTAGTGGAGCCTGCCGGTGCTCGGTGTTCGTGCAGGGAATAGGGTGCCCAGGCGAGGTCCTCCGTTTCCTGAAATGCTTACTAACGTTAAAGAAAGCAGACCTAAAGCTAATGCCTCAAGGACTCTGCTCCAAGCTTCCACTTCGGCAGGGCTATTCAAGGCTTTACCTTGAGGAAAGGACTCACGTCAAGTTTCCTTTTAGCTCTAGAGCGTGTCAGGAGGAGCTCCCACCCAGGCTATGAAAGCACCCTGTTGATGTAGAGAACACTTGTTCCTTTCCCAGAGCCCTGCCTGCAGTGACTAGAGACCCGTCCTAAACTGTGATTTAGGTAGCTTCAAGGCAGCATGAATGGAGCACTCAAAATGGGAAAGCAAGGCTTGTGCCATAAGGCCCCCGTTTCCAGCGAACACGTAGCCTACCTCCATGTGATTTCTACCAAGTAGACACTCTAGCTACACACTGGTCCCTTCCTTGAATAAAGTTTATTTGGCACGGAGTTCTGCGTGTAGCCAAACGCCTCCACCAAGGAGCGCTCTTGCTAGGCTATCGGGCTTAGCTTCTTCTAAAACCCTGCAGTGTAAGAGGAAGAACTGTGCTTTGGTTACAGCAGCAAGGCAAGCTGACTTTCTCCTGGAAGGATGGGGTCCTAAGGTATGACTTTGTAGAAGGAATGCAAAGCAGTTTTGGTTTCTCAGTGCCGCTCAGCCTAGGGCAATGAGGCAGATTTGCATGACATGTAGGACGTGAGAGAACACAGTTCCTGGAGCTGTTGGAGTGCTGAGGAAATCTAGCTCTCCCAGGGAAGAGTGCAGTGTGTTGCCCTACACTCAGCATACACTGAGTGACTGGGAAAGGATTCCGGGCCTGGAAGTTTCTTAGCAGCCTAGTGGAGCCTGCCGGTGCTCGGTGTTCTTGCAGGGAATAGGGTGCCCAGGCGAGGTCCTCCGTTTCCTGAAATGCTTACTAACGTTAAAGAAAGCAGACCTAAAGCTAATGCCTCAAGGACTCTGCTCCAAGCTTCCACTTCGGCAGGGCTATTCAAGGCTTTACCTTGAGGAAAGGACTCACGTCAAGTTTCCTTTTAGCTCTAGAGCGTATCAGGAGGAGCTCCCACCCAGGCTATGAAAGCACCCTGTTGATGTAGAGAACACTTGTTCCTTTCCCAGAGCACTGCCTGCAGTGACTAGAGACCCGTCCTAAACTGTGATTTAGGTAGCTTCAAGGCAGCATGAATGGAGCACTCAAAATGGGAAAGCAAGACTTGTGCCGTAAGGCCCCCGTTTCCAGCGAACACGTAGCCTACCTCCATGTGATTTCTACCAAGTAAGTAGACACTCTAGCTACACACTGGTCCCTTCCTTGAATAAAGTTTATTTGGCACGGAGTTCTGCGTGTAGCCAAACGCCTCCCCCAAGGAGCGCTCTTGCTAGGCTATCGGGCTTAGCTTCTTCTAAAACCCTGCAGTGTAAGAGGAAGAACTGTGCTTTGGTTACAGCAGCAAGGCAAGCTGACTTTCTCCTGTAAGAATGGGTTCCTAAGGTAAGACTTTGTAGAAGGAATGCAAAGCAGTTTTGGTTTCTCAGTGCCGCTCAGCCTAGGGCAATGAGGCAGATTTGCATGACATGTAGGACGTGAGAGAACACAGTTCCTGGAGCTGTTGGAGTGCTGAGGAAATCTAATTCTCCCAGGGAAGAGTGCAGTGTGTTGCCCTACACTCAGCATACACTGAGTGACTGGGAAAGGTTTCCGGGCCTGGAAGTTTCTTAGCAGCCTAGTGGACCCTGCCGCTGCTCGGTGTTCGTGCAGGGAATAGGGTGCCCAGGCGAGGTCCTCCGTTTCCTGAAATGCTTACTAACGTTAAAGAAAGCAGACCTAAAGCTAATGCCTCAAGGACTCTGCTCCAATCTTCCACTTCGGCAGGGCTATTCAAGGCTTTACCTTGAGGAAAGGACTCACGTCAACTTTCCTTTTAGCTCTAGAGCGTATCAGGAGGAGCTCCCACCCAGGCTATGAAAGCACCCTGTTGATGTAGAGAAGACTCGTTCCTTTCCCAGAGCCCTGCCTGCAGTGACTAGAGACCGGTCCTAAAACTGTTATTTAGGTAGCTTCAAGGCAGCATGAATGGAGCATTCAAAATGGAAAAGCAAGGCTTGTGCCATAAGGCCCTGTTTCCAGCGAACACGCAGCCTACCTCCTTGTGATTTCTACCAAGTATACACTCTAGCTACACACTGGTCCCTTCCTTGAATAAAGTTTATTTGGCACGGAGTTCTGCGTGTAGCCAACCGCCTCCCCCAAGGAGCGCTCTTGCTAGGCTATCGGGCTTAGCTTCTTCTAAAACCCTGCAGTGTAAGAGGAAGAACTGTGCTTTGTTTACAGCAGGAACGCAAGCCGAATTTCTCCTGTAAGGATGGGGTCTTAATGTATGACTTTGTGGAAGGAATGCGAAGCAGTTTTGGTTTCTCAGTGCCGCTCAGCCTAGGGCAATGAGGCAGATTGGCATGACATGTAGGACGTGAGAGAACACAGTTCCTGGAGCTGTTGGAGTGCTGAGGAAATCTAGCTCTCCCAGGGAAGAGTGCAGTGTGTTGCCCTACACTCAGCATACACTGAGTGACTGGGAAAGGATTCCGGGCCTGGAAGTTTCTTAGCAGCCTAGTGGAGCCTGCCGGTGCTCGGTGTTCGTGCAGGGAATAGGGTGCCCAGGCGAGGTCCTCCGTTTCCTGAAATGCTTACTAACGTTAAAGAAAGCAGACCTAAAGCTAATGCCTCAAGGACTCTGCTCCAAGCTTCCACTTCGGCAGGGCTATTCAAGGCTTTACCTTGAGGAAAGGACTCACGTCAAGTTTCCTTTTAGCTCTAGAGCGTGTCAGGAGGAGCTCCCACCCAGGCTATGAAAGCACCCTGTTGATGTAGAGAACACTTGTTCCTTTCCCAGAGCCCTGCCTGCAGTGACTAGAGACCCGTCCTAAACTGTGATTTAGGTAGCTTCAAGGCAGCATGAATGGAGCACTCAAAATGGGAAAGCAAGGCTTGTGCCATAAGGCCCCCGTTTCCAGCGAACACGTAGCCTACCTCCATGTGATTTCTACCAAGTAGACACTCTAGCTACACACTGGTCCCTTCCTTGAATAAAGTTTATTTGGCACGGAGTTCTGCGTGTAGCCAAACGCCTCCACCAAGGAGCGCTCTTGCTAGGCTATCGGGCTTAGCTTCTTCTAAAACCCTGCAGTGTAAGAGGAAGAACTGTGCTTTGGTTACAGCAGCAAGGCAAGCTGACTTTCTCCTGTAAGGATGGGGTCCTAAGGTATGACTTTGTAGAAGGAATGCAAAGCAGTTTTGGTTTCTCAGTGCCGCTCAGCCTAGGGCAATGAGGCAGATTTGCATGACATGTAGGACGTGAGAGAACACAGTTCCTGGAGCTGTTGGAGTGCTGAGGAAATCTAGCTCTCCCAGGGAAGAGTGCAGTGTGTTGCCCTACACTCAGCATACACTGAGTGACTGGGAAAGGATTCCGGGCCTGGAAGTTTCTTAGCAGCCTAGTGGAGCCTGCCGGTGCTCGGTGTTCTTGCAGGGAATAGGGTGCCCAGGCGAGGTCCTCCGTTTCCTGAAATGCTTACTAACGTTAAAGAAAGCAGACCTAAAGCTAATGCCTCAAGGACTCTGCTCCAAGCTTCCACTTCGGCAGGGCTATTCAAGGCTTTACCTTGAGGAAAGGACTCACGTCAAGTTTCCTTTTAGCTCTAGAGCGTATCAGGAGGAGCTCCCACCCAGGCTATGAAATCACCCTGTTGATGTAGAGAAGACTTGTTCCTTTCCCAGAGCCCTGCCTGCAGTGACTAGAGACCCGTCCTAAACTGTGATTTAGGTAGCTTCAAGGCAGCATGAATGGAGCACTCAAAATGGGAAAGCAAGGCTTGTGCCATAAGGCCCCCGTTTCCAGCGAACACGTAGCCTACCTCCATGTGATTTCTACCAAGTAAGTAGACACTCTAGCTACACACTGGTCCCTTCCTTGAATAAAGTTTATTTGGCACGGAGTTCTGCGTGTAGCCAAACGCCTCCCCCAAGGAGCGCTCTTGCTAGGCTATCGGGTTTAGCTTCTTCTAAAACCCTGCAGTGTAAGAGGAAGAACTGTGCTTTGGTTACAGCAGCAAGGCAAGCTGACTTTCTCCTGTAAGGATGGGGTCCTAAGGTATGACTTTGTAGAAGGAATGCAAAGCAGTTTTGGTTTCTCAGTGCCGCTCAGCCTAGGGCAATGAGGCAGATTTGCATGACATGTAGGACGTGAGAGAACACAGTTCCTGGAGCTGTTGGAGTGCTGAGGAAATCTAGCTCTCCCAGGGAAGAGTGCAGTGTGTTGCCCTACACTCAGCATACACTGAGTGACTGGGAAAGGATTCCGGGCCTGGAAGTTTCTTAGCAGCCTAGTGGAGCCTGCCGGTGCTCGGTGTTCGTGCAGGGAATAGGGTGCCCAGGCGAGGTCCTCCGTTTCCTGAAATGCTTACTAACGTTAAAGAAAGCAGACCTAAAGCTAATGCCTCAAGGACTCTGCTCCAAGCTTCCACTTCGGCAGGGCTATTCAAGGCTTTACCTTGAGGAAAGGACTCACGTCAAGTTTCCTTTTAGCTCTAGAGCGTATCAGGAGGAGCTCCCACCCAGGCTATGAAAGCACCCTGTTGATGTAGAGAACACTTGTTCCTTTCCCAGAGCACTGCCTGCAGTGACTAGAGACCCGTCCTAAACTGTGATTTAGGTAGCTTCAAGGCAGCATGAATGGAGCACTCAAAATGGGAAAGCAAGACTTGTGCCGTAAGGCCCCCGTTTCCAGCGAACACGTAGCCTACCTCCATGTGATTTCTACCAAGTAAGTAGACACTCTAGCTACACACTGGTCCCTTCCTTGAATAAAGTTTATTTGGCACGGAGTTCTGCGTGTAGCCAAACGCCTCCCCCAAGGAGCGCTCTTGCTAGGCTATCGGGCTTAGCTTCTTCTAAAACCCTGCAGTGTAAGAGGAAGAACTGTGCTTTGGTTACAGCAGCAAGGCAAGCTGACTTTCTCCTGTAAGGATGGGGTCCTAAGGTATGACTTTGTAGAAGGAATGCAAAGCAGTTTTGGTTTCTCAGTGCCGCTCAGCCTAGGGCAATGAGGCAGATTTGCATGACATGTAGGACGTGAGAGAACACAGTTCCTGGAGCTGTTGGAGTGCTGAGGAAATCTAGCTCTCCCAGGGAAGAGTGCAGTGTGTTGCCCTACACTCAGCATACACTGAGTGACTGGGAAAGGTTTCCGTGCCTGGAAGTTTCTTAGCAGCCTAGTGGACCCTGCCGGTGCTCGGTGTTCGTGCAGGGAATAGGGTGCCCAGGCGAGGTCCTCCGTTTCCTGAAATGCTTACTAACGTTAAAGAAAGCAGACCTAAAGCTAATGCCTCAAGGACTCTGCTCCAATCTTCCACTTCGGCAGGGCTATTCAAGGCTTTACCTTGAGGAAAGGACTCACGTCAAGTTTCCTTTTAGCTCTAGAGCGTATCAGGAGGAGCTCCCACCCAGGCTATGAAAGCACCCTGTTGATGTAGAGAAGACTCGTTCCTTTCCCAGAGCCCTGCCTGCAGTGACTAGAGACCCGTCCTAAAACTGTTATTTAGGTAGCTTCAAGGCAGCATGAATGGAGCATTCAAAATGGAAAAGCAAGGCTTGTGCCATAAGGCCCTGTTTCCAGCGAACACGCAGCCTACCTCCTTGTGATTTCTACCAAGTATACACTCTAGCTACACACTGGTCCCTTCCTTGAATAAAGTTTATTTGGCACGGAGTTCTGCGTGTAGCCAACCGCCTCCCCCAAGGAGCGCTCTTGCTAGGCTATCGGGCTTAGCTTCTTCTAAAACCCTGCAGTGTAAGAGGAAGAACTGTGCTTTGGTTACAGCAGGAACGCAAGCCGAATTTCTCCTGTAAGGATGGGGTCTTAATGTATGACTTTGTGGAAGGAATGCGAAGCAGTTTTGGTTTCTCAGTGCCGCTCAGCCTAGGGCAATGAGGCAGATTGGCATGACATGTAGGACGTGAGAGAACACAGTTCCTGGAGCTGTTGGAGTGCTGAGGAAATCTAGCTCTCCCAGGGAAGAGTGCAGTGTGTTGCCCTACACTCAGCATACACTGAGTGACTGGGAAAGGATTCCGGGCCTGGAAGTTTCTTAGCAGCCTAGTGGAGCCTGCCGGTGCTCGGTGTTCGTGCAGGGAATAGGGTGCCCAGGCGAGGTCCTCCGTTTCCTGAAATGCTTACTAACGTTAAAGAAAGCAGACCTAAAGCTAATGCCTCAAGGACTCTGCTCCAAGCTTCCACTTCGGCAGGGCTATTCAAGGCTTTACCTTGAGGAAAGGACTCACGTCAAGTTTCCTTTTAGCTCTAGAGCGTGTCAGGAGGAGCTCCCACCCAGGCTATGAAAGCACCCTGTTGATGTAGAGAACACTTGTTCCTTTCCCAGAGCCCTGCCTGCAGTGACTAGAGACCCGTCCTAAACTGTGATTTAGGTAGCTTCAAGGCAGCATGAATGGAGCACTCAAAATGGGAAAGCAAGGCTTGTGCCATAAGGCCCCCGTTTCCAGCGAACACGTAGCCTACCTCCATGTGATTTCTACCAAGTAGACACTCTAGCTACACACTGGTCCCTTCCTTGAATAAAGTTTATTTGGCACGGAGTTCTGCGTGTAGCCAAACGCCTCCACCAAGGAGCGCTCTTGCTAGGCTATCGGGCTTAGCTTCTTCTAAAACCCTGCAGTGTAAGAGGAAGAACTGTGCTTTGGTTACAGCAGCAAGGCAAGCTGACTTTCTCCTGTAAGGATGGGGTCCTAAGGTATGACTTTGTAGAAGGAATGCAAAGCAGTTTTGGTTTCTCAGAGCCGCTCAGCCTAGGGCAATGAGGCAGATTTGCATGACATGTAGGACGTGAGAGAACACAGTTCCTGGAGCTGTTGGAGTGCTGAGGAAATCTAGCTCTCCCAGGGAAGAGTGCAGTGTGTTGCCCTACACTCAGCATACACTGAGTGACTGGGAAAGGATTCCGGGCCTGGAAGTTTCTTAGCAGCCTAGTGGAGCCTGCCGGTGCTCGGTGTTCTTGCAGGGAATAGGGTGCCCAGGCGAGGTCCTCCGTTTCCTGAAATGCTTACTAACGTTAAAGAAAGCAGACCTAAAGCTAATGCCTCAAGGACTCTGCTCCAAGCTTCCACTTCGGCAGGGCTATTCAAGGCTTTACCTTGAGGAAAGGACTCACGTCAAGTTTCCTTTTAGCTCTAGAGCGTATCAGGAGGAGCTCCCACCCAGGCTATGAAAGCACCCTGTTGATGTAGAGAACACTTGTTCCTTTCCCAGAGCACTGCCTGCAGTGACTAGAGACCCGTCCTAAACTGTGATTTAGGTAGCTTCAAGGCAGCATGAATGGAGCACTCAAAATGGGAAAGCAAGGCTTGTGCCATAAGGCCCCCGTTTCCAGCGAACACGTAGCCTACCTCCATGTGATTTCTACCAAGTAAGTAGACACTCTAGCTACACACTGGTCCCTTCCTTGAATAAAGTTTATTTGGCACGGAGTTCTGCGTGTAGCCAAACGCCTCCCCCAAGGAGCGCTCTTGCTAGGTTATCGGGCTTAGCTTCTTCTAAAACCCTGCAGTGTAAGAGGAAGAACTGTGCTTTGGTTACAGCAGCAAGGCAAGCTGACTTTCTCCTGTAAGAATGGGTTCCTAAGGTATGACTTTGTAGAAGGAATGCAAAGCAGTTTTGGTTTCTCAGTGCCGCTCAGCCTAGGGCAATGAGGCAGATTTGCATGACATGTAGGACGTGAGAGAACACAGTTCCTGGAGCTGTTGGAGTGCTGAAGAAATCTAATTCTCCCAGGGAAGAGTGCAGTGTGTTGCCCTACACTCAGCATACACTGAGTGACTGGGAAAGGTTTCCGGGCCTGGAAGTTTCTTAGCAGCCTAGTGGACCCTGCCGGTGCTCGGTGTTCGTGCAGGGAATAGGGTGCCCAGGCGAGGTCCTCCGTTTCCTGAAATGCTTACTAACGTTAAAGAAAGCAGACCTAAAGCTAATGCCTCAAGGACTCTGCTCCAATCTTCCACTTCGGCAGGGCTATTCAAGGCTTTACCTTGAGGAAAGGACTCACGTCAAGTTTCCTTTTAGCTCTAGAGCGTATCAGGAGGAGCTCCCACCCAGGCTATGAAAGCACCCTGTTGATGTAGAGAAGACTCGTTCCTTTCCCAGAGCCCTGCCTGCAGTGACTAGAGACCCGTCCTAAAACTGTTATTTAGGTAGCTTCAAGGCAGCATGAATGGAGCATTCAAAATGGAAAAGCAAGGCTTGTGCCATAAGGCCCTGTTTCCAGCGAACACGCAGCCTACCTCCTTGTGATTTCTACCAAGTATACACTCTAGCTACACACTGGTCCCTTCCTTGAATAAAGTTTATTTGGCACGGAGTTCTGCGTGTAGCCAACCGCCTCCCCCAAGGAGCGCTCTTGCTAGGCTATCGGGCTTAGCTTCTTCTAAAACCCTGCAGTGTAAGAGGAAGAACTGTGCTTTGTTTACAGCAGGAACGCAAGCCGAATTTCTCCTGTAAGGATGGGGTCTTAATGTATGACTTTGTGGAAGGAATGCGAAGCAGTTTTGGTTTCTCAGTGCCGCTCAGCCTAGGGCAATGAGGCAGATTTGCATGACATGTAGGACGTGAGAGAACACAGTTCCTGGAGCTGTTGGAGTGCTGAGGAAATCTAGCTCTCCCAGGGAAGAGTGCAGTGTGTTGCCCTACACTCAGCATACACTGAGTGACTGGGAAAGGATTCCGGGCCTGGAAGTTTCTTAGCAGCCTAGTGGAGCCTGCCGGTGCTCGGTGTTCGTGCAGGGAATAGGGTGCCCAGGCGAGGTCCTCCGTTTCCTGAAATGCTTACTAACGTTAAAGAAAGCAGACCTAAAGCTAATGCCTCAAGGACTCTGCTCCAAGCTTCCACTTCGGCAGGGCTATTCAAGGCTTTACCTTGAGGAAAGGACTCACGTCAAGTTTCCTTTTAGCTCTAGAGCGTATCAGGAGGAGCTCCCACCCAGGCTATGAAAGCACCCTGTTGATATAGAGAAGACTTGTTCCTTTCCCAGAGCACTGCCTGCAGTGACTAGAGACCCGTCCTAAACTGTGATTTAGGTAGCTTCAAGGCAGCATGAATGGAGCACTCAAAATGGGAAAGCAAGGCTTGTGCCATAAGGCCCCCGTTTCCAGCGAACACGTAGCCTACCTCCATGTGATTTCTACCAAGTAGACACTCTAGCTACACACTGGTCCCTTCCTTGAATAAAGTTTATTTGGCACGGAGTTCTGCGTGTAGCCAAACGCCTCCACCAAGGAGCGCTCTTGCTAGGCTATCGGGCTTAGCTTCTTCTAAAACCCTGCAGTGTAAGAGGAAGAACTGTGCTTTGGTTACAGCAGCAAGGCAAGCTGACTTTCTCCTGTAAGGATGGGGTCCTAAGGTATGACTTTGTAGAAGGAATGCAAAGCAGTTTTGGTTTCTCAGTGCCGCTCAGCCTAGGGCAATGAGGCAGATTGGCATGACATGTAGGACGTGAGAGAACACAGTTCCTGGAGCTGTTGGAGTGCTGAGGAAATCTAGCTCTCCCAGGGAAGAGTGCAGTGTGTTGCCCTACACTCAGCATACACTGAGTGACTGGGAAAGGATTCCGGGCCTGGAAGTTTCTTAGCAGCCTAGTGGAGCCTGCCGGTGCTCGGTGTTCTTGCAGGGAATAGGGTGCCCAGGCGAGGTCCTCCGTTTCCTGAAATGCTTACTAACGTTAAAGAAAGCAGACCTAAAGCTAATGCCTCAAGGACTCTGCTCCAAGCTTCCACTTCGGCAGGGCTATTCAAGGCTTTACCTTGAGGAAAGGACTCATGTCAAGTTTCCTTTTAGCTCTAGAGCGTATCAGGAGGAGCTCCCACCCAGGCTATGAAAGCACCCTGTTGATGTAGAGAAGACTCGTTCCTTTCCCAGAGCCCTGCCTGCAGTGACTAGAGACCGGTCCTAAAACTGTTATTTAGGTAGCTTCAAGGCAGCATGAATGGAGCATTCAAAATGGGAAAGCAAGGCTTGTGCCATAAGGCCCTGTTTCCAGCGAACACACAGCCTACCTCCTTGTGATTTCTACCAAGTATACACTCTAGCTACACACTGGTCCCTTCCTTGAATAAAGTTTATTTGGCACGGAGTTCTGCGTGTAGCCAACCGCCTCCCCCAAGGAACGCTCTTGCTAGGCTCTCGAGCTTAGCTTCTTCTAAAACCCTGCAGTGTAAGAGGAAGAACTGTGCTTTGTTTACAGCAGGAACGCAAGCCGAATTTCTCCTGTAAGGATGGGGTCTTAATGTATGACTTTGTGGAAGGAATGCGAAGCAGTTTTGGTTTCTCAGTGCCGCTCAGCCTAGGGCAATGAGGCAGATTTGCATGACATGTAGGACGTGAGAGAACACAGTTCCTGGAGCTGTTGGAGTGCTGAGGAAATCTAGGTCTCCCAGGGAAGAGTGCAGTGTGTTGCCCTACACTCAGCATACACTGAGTGACTGGGAAAGGATTCCGGGCCTGGAAGTTTCTTAGCAGCCTAGTGGAGCCTGCCGGTGCTCGGTGTTCGTGCAGGGAATAGGGTGCCCAGGCGAGGTCCTCCGTTTCCTGAAATGCTTACTAACGTTAAAGAAAGCAGACCTAAAGCTAATGCCTCAAGGACTCTGCTCCAAGCTTCCACTTCGGCAGGGCTATTCAAGGCTTTACCTTGAGGAAAGGACTCACGTCAAGTTTCCTTTTAGCTCTAGAGCGTATCAGGAGGAGCTCCCACCCAGGCTATGAAAGCACCCTGTTGATGTACAGAACACTTGTTCCTTTCCCAGAGCCCTGCCTGCAGTGACTAGAGACCCGTCCTAAACTGTGATTTAGGTAGCTTCAAGGCAGCATGAATGGAGCACTCAAAATGGGAAAGCAAGGCTTGTGCCATAAGGCCCCCGTTTCCAGCGAACACGTAGCCTACCTCCATGTGATTTCTACCAAGTAGACACTCTAGCTACACACTGGTCCCTTCCTTGAATAAAGTTTATTTGGCACGGAGTTCTGCGTGTAGCCAAACGCCTCCACCAAGGAGCGCTCTTGCTAGGCTATCGGGCTTAGCTTCTTCTAAAACCCTGCAGTGTAAGAGGAAGAACTGTGCTTTGGTTACAGCAGCAAGGCAAGCTGACTTTCTCCTGTAAGGATGGGGTCCTAAGGTATGACTTTGTAGAAGGAATGCAAAGCAGTTTTGGTTTCTCAGTGCCGCTCAGCCTAGGGCAATGAGGCAGATTGGCATGACATGTAGGACGTGAGAGAACACAGTTCCTGGAGCTGTTGGAGTGCTGAGGAAATCTAGCTCTCCCAGGGAAGAGTGCAGTGTGTTGCCCTACACTCAGCATACACTGAGTGACTGGGAAAGGATTCCGGGCCTGGAAGTTTCTTAGCAGCCTAGTGGAGCCTGCCGGTGCTCGGTGTTCTTGCAGGGAATAGGGTGCCCAGGCGAGGTCCTCCGTTTCCTGAAATGCTTACTAACGTTAAAGAAAGCAGACCTAAAGCTAATGCCTCAAGGACTCTGCTCCAAGCTTCCACTTCGGCAGGGCTATTCAAGGCTTTACCTTGAGGAAAGGACTCATGTCAAGTTTCCTTTTAGCTCTAGAGCGTATCAGGAGGAGCTCCCACCCAGGCTATGAAAGCACCCTGTTGATGTAGAGAAGACTCGTTCCTTTCCCAGAGCCCTGCCTGCAGTGACTAGAGACCGGTCCTAAAACTGTTATTTAGGTAGCTTCAAGGCAGCATGAATGGAGCATTCAAAATGGGAAAGCAAGGCTTGTGCCATAAGGCCCTGTTTCCAGCGAACACACAGCCTACCTCCTTGTGATTTCTACCAAGTATACACTCTAGCTACACACTGGTCCCTTCCTTGAATAAAGTTTATTTGGCACGGAGTTCTGCGTGTAGCCAACCGCCTCCCCCAAGGAACGCTCTTGCTAGGCTCTCGAGCTTAGCTTCTTCTAAAACCCTGCAGTGTAAGAGGAAGAACTGTGCTTTGTTTACAGCAGGAACGCAAGCCGAATTTCTCCTGTAAGGATGGGGTCTTAATGTATGACTTTGTGGAAGGAATGCGAAGCAGTTTTGGTTTCTCAGTGCCGCTCAGCCTAGGGCAATGAGGCAGATTTGCATGACATGTAGGACGTGAGAGAACACAGTTCCTGGAGCTGTTGGAGTGCTGAGGAAATCTAGGTCTCCCAGGGAAGAGTGCAGTGTGTTGCCCTACACTCAGCATACACTGAGTGACTGGGAAAGGATTCCGGGCCTGGAAGTTTCTTAGCAGCCTAGTGGAGCCTGCCGGTGCTCGGTGTTCGTGCAGGGAATAGGGTGCCCAGGCGAGGTCCTCCGTTTCCTGAAATGCTTACTAACGTTAAAGAAAGCAGACCTAAAGCTAATGCCTCAAGGACTCTGCTCCAAGCTTCCACTTCGGCAGGGCTATTCAAGGCTTTACCTTGAGGAAAGGACTCACGTCAAGTTTCCTTTTAGCTCTAGAGCGTGTCAGGAGGAGCTCCCACCCAGGCTATGAAAGCACCCTGTTGATGTAGAGAACACTTGTTCCTTTCCCAGAGCCCTGCCTGCAGTGACTAGAGACCCGTCCTAAACTGTGATTTAGGTAGCTTCAAGGCAGCATGAATGGAGCACTCAAAATGGGAAAGCAAGGCTTGTGCCATAAGGCCCCCGTTTCCAGCGAACACGTAGCCTACCTCCATGTGATTTCTACCAAGTAGACACTCTAGCTACACACTGGTCCCTTCCTTGAATAAAGTTTATTTGGCACGGAGTTCTGCGTGTAGCCAAACGCCTCCACCAAGGAGCGCTCTTGCTAGGCTATCGGGCTTAGCTTCTTCTAAAACCCTGCAGTGTAAGAGGAAGAACTGTGCTTTGGTTACAGCAGCAAGGCAAGCTGACTTTCTCCTGTAAGGATGGGGTCCTAAGGTATGACTTTGTAGAAGGAATGCAAAGCAGATTTGGTTTCTCAGTGCCGCTCAGCCTAGGGCAATGAGGCAGATTTGCATGACATGTAGGACGTGAGAGAACACAGTTCCTGGAGCTGTTGGAGTGCTGAGGAAATCTAGCTCTCCCAGGGAAGAGTGCAGTGTGTTGCCCTACACTCAGCATACACTGAGTGACTGGGAAAGGATTCCGGGCCTGGAAGTTTCTTAGCAGCCTAGTGGAGCCTGCCGGTGCTCGGTGTTCTTGCAGGGAATAGGGTGCCCAGGCGAGGTCCTCCGTTTCCTGAAATGCTTACTAACGTTAAAGAAAGCAGACCTAAAGCTAATGCCTCAAGGACTCTGCTCCAAGCTTCCACTTCGGCAGGGCTATTCAAGGCTTTACCTTGAGGAAAGGACTCACGTCAAGTTTCCTTTTAGCTCTAGAGCGTATCAGGAGGAGCTCCCACCCAGGCTATGAAAGCACCCTGTTGATGTAGAGAAGACTTGTTCCTTTCCCAGAGCACTGCCTGCAGTGACTAGAGACCCGTCCTAAACTGTGATTTAGGTAGCTTCAAGGCAGCATGAATGGAGCACTCAAAATGGGAAAGCAAGGCTTGTGCCATAAGGCCCCCGTTTCCAGCGAACACGTAGCCTACCTCCATGTGATTTCTACCAAGTAAGTAGACACTCTAGCTACACACTGGTCCCTTCCTTGAATAAAGTTTATTTGGCACGGAGTTCTGCGTGTAGCCAAACGCCTCCCCCAAGGAGCGCTCTTGCTAGGCTATCGGGTTTAGCTTCTTCTAAAACCCTGCAGTGTAAGAGGAAGAACTGTGCTTTGGTTACAGCAGCAAGGCAAGCTGACTTTCTCCTGTAAGGATGGGGTCCTAAGGTATGACTTTGTAGAAGGAATGCAAAGCAGTTTTGGTTTCTCAGTGCCGCTCAGCCTAGGGCAATGAGGCAGATTGGCATGACATGTAGGACGTGAGAGAACACAGTTCCTGGAGCTGTTGGAGTGCTGAGGAAATCTAGCTCTCCCAGGGAAGAGTGCAGTGTGTTGCCCTACACTCAGCATACACTGAGTGACTGGGAAAGGATTCCGGGCCTGGAAGTTTCTTAGCAGCCTAGTGGAGCCTGCCGGTGCTCGGTGTTCGTGCAGGGAATAGGGTGCCCAGGCGAGGTCCTCCGTTTCCTGAAATGCTTACTAACGTTAAAGAAAGCAGACCTAAAGCTAATGCCTCAAGGACTCTGCTCCAAGCTTCCACTTCGGCAGGGCTATTCAAGGCTTTACCTTGAGGAAAGGACTCACGTCAAGTTTCCTTTTAGCTCTAGAGCGTATCAGGAGGAGCTCCCACCCAGGCTATGAAAGCACCCTGTTGATGTAGAGAAGACTTGTTCCTTTCACAGAGCACTGCCTGCAGTGACTAGAGACCCGTCCTAAACTGTGATTTAGGTAGCTTCAAGGCAGCATGAATGGAGCACTCAAAATGGGAAAGCAAGACTTGTGCCGTAAGGCCCCCGTTTCCAGCGAACACGTAGCCTACCTCCATGTGATTTCTACCAAGTAAGTAGACACTCTAGCTACACACTGGTCCCTTCCTTGAATAAAGTTTATTTGGCACGGAGTTCTGCGTGTAGCCAAACGCCTCCCCCAAGGAGCGCTCTTGCTAGGCTATCGGGCTTAGCTTCTTCTAAAACCCTGCAGTGTAAGAGGAAGAACTGTGCTTTGGTTACAGCAGCAAGGCAAGCTGACTTTCTCCTGTAAGAATGGGTTCCTAAGGTATGACTTTGTAGAAGGAATGCAAAGCAGTTTTGGTTTCTCAGTGCCGCTCAGCCTAGGGCAATGAGGCAGATTTGCATGACATGTAGGACGTGAGAGAACACAGTTCCTGGAGCTGTTGGAGTGCTGAGGAAATCTAATTCTCCCAGGGAAGAGTGCAGTGTGTTGCCCTACACTCAGCATACACTGAGTGACTGGGAAAGGATTCCGGGCCTGGAAGTTTCTTAGCAGCCTAGTGGAGCCTGCCGGTGCTCGGTGTTCGTGCAGGGAATAGGGTGCCCAGGCGAGGTCCTCCGTTTCCTGAAATGCTTACTAACGTTAAAGAAAGCAGACCTAAAGCTAATGCCTCAAGGACTCTGCTCCAAGCTTCCACTTCGGCAGGGCTATTCAAGGCTTTACCTTGAGGAAAGGACTCACGTCAAGTTTCCTTTTAGCTCTAGAGCGTGTCAGGAGGAGCTCCCACCCAGGCTATGAAAGCACCCTGTTGATGTAGAGAACACTTGTTCCTTTCCCAGAGCCCTGCCTGCAGTGACTAGAGACCCGTCCTAAACTGTGATTTAGGTAGCTTCAAGGCAGCATGAATGGAGCACTCAAAATGGGAAAGCAAGGCTTGTGCCATAAGGCCCCCGTTTCCAGCGAACACGTAGCCTACCTCCATGTGATTTCTACCAAGTAGACACTCTAGCTACACACTGGTCCCTTCCTTGAATAAAGTTTATTTGGCACGGAGTTCTGCGTGTAGCCAAACGCCTCCACCAAGGAGCGCTCTTGCTAGGCTATCGGGCTTAGCTTCTTCTAAAACCCTGCAGTGTAAGAGGAAGAACTGTGCTTTGGTTACAGCAGCAAGGCAAGCTGACTTTCTCCTGTAAGGATGGGGTCCTAAGGTATGACTTTGTAGAAGGAATGCAAAGCAGATTTGGTTTCTCAGTGCCGCTCAGCCTAGGGCAATGAGGCAGATTTGCATGACATGTAGGACGTGAGAGAACACAGTTCCTGGAGCTGTTGGAGTGCTGAGGAAATCTAGCTCTCCCAGGGAAGAGTGCAGTGTGTTGCCCTACACTCAGCATACACTGAGTGACTGGGAAAGGATTCCGGGCCTGGAAGTTTCTTAGCAGCCTAGTGGAGCCTGCCGGTGCTCGGTGTTCTTGCAGGGAATAGGGTGCCCAGGCGAGGTCCTCCGTTTCCTGAAATGCTTACTAACGTTAAAGAAAGCAGACCTAAAGCTAATGCCTCAAGGACTCTGCTCCAAGCTTCCACTTCGGCAGGGCTATTCAAGGCTTTACCTTGAGGAAAGGACTCACGTCAAGTTTCCTTTTAGCTCTAGAGCGTATCAGGAGGAGCTCCCACCCAGGCTATGAAAGCACCCTGTTGATGTAGAGAAGACTTGTTCCTTTCCCAGAGCACTGCCTGCAGTGACTAGAGACCCGTCCTAAACTGTGATTTAGGTAGCTTCAAGGCAGCATGAATGGAGCACTCAAAATGGGAAAGCAAGGCTTGTGCCATAAGGCCCCCGTTTCCAGCGAACACGTAGCCTACCTCCATGTGATTTCTACCAAGTAAGTAGACACTCTAGCTACACACTGGTCCCTTCCTTGAATAAAGTTTATTTGGCACGGAGTTCTGCGTGTAGCCAAACGCCTCCCCCAAGGAGCGCTCTTGCTAGGCTATCGGGTTTAGCTTCTTCTAAAACCCTGCAGTGTAAGAGGAAGAACTGTGCTTTGGTTACAGCAGCAAGGCAAGCTGACTTTCTCCTGTAAGGATGGGGTCCTAAGGTATGACTTTGTAGAAGGAATGCAAAGCAGTTTTGGTTTCTCAGTGCCGCTCAGCCTAGGGCAATGAGGCAGATTGGCATGACATGTAGGACGTGAGAGAACACAGTTCCTGGAGCTGTTGGAGTGCTGAGGAAATCTAGCTCTCCCAGGGAAGAGTGCAGTGTGTTGCCCTACACTCAGCATACACTGAGTGACTGGGAAAGGATTCCGGGCCTGGAAGTTTCTTAGCAGCCTAGTGGAGCCTGCCGGTGCTCGGTGTTCGTGCAGGGAATAGGGTGCCCAGGCGAGGTCCTCCGTTTCCTGAAATGCTTACTAACGTTAAAGAAAGCAGACCTAAAGCTAATGCCTCAAGGACTCTGCTCCAAGCTTCCACTTCGGCAGGGCTATTCAAGGCTTTACCTTGAGGAAAGGACTCACGTCAAGTTTCCTTTTAGCTCTAGAGCGTATCAGGAGGAGCTCCCACCCAGGCTATGAAAGCACCCTGTTGATGTAGAGAAGACTTGTTCCTTTCACAGAGCACTGCCTGCAGTGACTAGAGACCCGTCCTAAACTGTGATTTAGGTAGCTTCAAGGCAGCATGAATGGAGCACTCAAAATGGGAAAGCAAGACTTGTGCCGTAAGGCCCCCGTTTCCAGCGAACACGTAGCCTACCTCCATGTGATTTCTACCAAGTAAGTAGACACTCTAGCTACACACTGGTCCCTTCCTTGAATAAAGTTTATTTGGCACGGAGTTCTGCGTGTAGCCAAACGCCTCCCCCAAGGAGCGCTCTTGCTAGGCTATCGGGCTTAGCTTCTTCTAAAACCCTGCAGTGTAAGAGGAAGAACTGTGCTTTGGTTACAGCAGCAAGGCAAGCTGACTTTCTCCTGTAAGAATGGGTTCCTAAGGTATGACTTTGTAGAAGGAATGCAAAGCAGTTTTGGTTTCTCAGTGCCGCTCAGCCTAGGGCAATGAGGCAGATTTGCATGACATGTAGGACGTGAGAGAACACAGTTCCTGGAGCTGTTGGAGTGCTGAGGAAATCTAATTCTCCCAGGGAAGAGTGCAGTGTGTTGCCCTACACTCAGCATACACTGAGTGACTGGGAAAGGTTTCCGTGCCTGGAAGTTTCTTAGCAGCCTAGTGGACCCTGCCGGTGCTCGGTGTTCGTGCAGGGAATAGGGTGCCCAGGCGAGGTCCTCCGTTTCCTGAAATGCTTACTAACGTTAAAGAAAGCAGACCTAAAGCTAATGCCTCAAGGACTCTGCTCCAAGCTTCCACTTCGGCAGGGCTATTCAAGGCTTTACCTTGAGGAAAGGACTCACGTCAAGTTTCCTTTTAGCTCTAGAGCGTATCAGGAGGAGCTCCCACCCAGGCTATGAAAGCACCCTGTTGATGTAGAGAAGACTCGTTCCTTTCCCAGAGCCCTGCCTGCAGTGACTAGAGACCCGTCCTAAAACTGTTATTTAGGTAGCTTCAAGGCAGCATGAATGGAGCATTCAAAATGGAAAAGCAAGGCTTGTGCCATAAGGCCCTGTTTCCAGCGAACACGCAGCCTACCTCCTTGTGATTTCTACCAAGTATACACTCTAGCTACACACTGGTCCCTTCCTTGAATAAAGTTTATTTGGCACGGAGTTCTGCGTGTAGCCAACCGCCTCCCCCAAGGAGCGCTCTTGCTAGGCTATCGGGCTTAGCTTCTTCTAAAACCCTGCAGTGTAAGAGGAAGAACTGTGCTTTGGTTACAGCAGGAACGCAAGCCGAATTTCTCCTGTAAGGATGGGGTCTTAATGTATGACTTTGTGGAAGGAATGCGAAGCAGTTTTGGTTTCTCAGTGCCGCTCAGCCTAGGGCAATGAGGCAGATTGGCATGACATGTAGGACGTGAGAGAACACAGTTCCTGGAGCTGTTGGAGTGCTGAGGAAATCTAGCTCTCCCAGGGAAGAGTGCAGTGTGTTGCCCTACACTCAGCATACACTGAGTGACTGGGAAAGGATTCCGGGCCTGGAAGTTTCTTAGCAGCCTAGTGGAGCCTGCCGGTGCTCGGTGTTCGTGCAGGGAATAGGGTGCCCAGGCGAGGTCCTCCGTTTCCTGAAATGCTTACTAACGTTAAAGAAAGCAGACCTAAAGCTAATGCCTCAAGGACTCTGCTCCAAGCTTCCACTTCGGCAGGGCTATTCAAGGCTTTACCTTGAGGAAAGGACTCACGTCAAGTTTCCTTTTAGCTCTAGAGCGTGTCAGGAGGAGCTCCCACCCAGGCTATGAAAGCACCCTGTTGATGTAGAGAACACTTGTTCCTTTCCCAGAGCCCTGCCTGCAGTGACTAGAGACCCGTCCTAAACTGTGATTTAGGTAGCTTCAAGGCAGCATGAATGGAGCACTCAAAATGGGAAAGCAAGGCTTGTGCCATAAGGCCCCCGTTTCCAGCGAACACGTAGCCTACCTCCATGTGATTTCTACCAAGTAGACACTCTAGCTACACACTGGTCCCTTCCTTGAATAAAGTTTATTTGGCACGGAGTTCTGCGTGTAGCCAAACGCCTCCACCAAGGAGCGCTCTTGCTAGGCTATCGGGCTTAGCTTCTTCTAAAACCCTGCAGTGTAAGAGGAAGAACTGTGCTTTGGTTACAGCAGCAAGGCAAGCTGACTTTCTCCTGTAAGGATGGGGTCCTAAGGTATGACTTTGTAGAAGGAATGCAAAGCAGTTTTGGTTTCTCAGTGCCGCTCAGCCTAGGGCAATGAGGCAGATTTGCATGACATGTAGGACGTGAGAGAACACAGTTCCTGGAGCTGTTGGAGTGCTGAGGAAATCTAGCTCTCCCAGGGAAGAGTGCAGTGTGTTGCCCTACACTCAGCATACACTGAGTGACTGAGAAAGGATTCCGGGCCTGGAAGTTTCTTAGCAGCCTAGTGGAGCCTGCCGGTGCTCGGTGTTCTTGCAGGGAATAGGGTGCCCAGGCGAGGTCCTCCGTTTCCTGAAATGCTTACTAACGTTAAAGAAAGCAGACCTAAAGCTAATGCCTCAAGGACTCTGCTCCAAGCTTCCACTTCGGCAGGGCTATTCAAGGCTTTACCTTGAGGAAAGGACTCACGTCAAGTTTCCTTTTAGCTCTAGAGCGTATCAGGAGGAGCTCCCACCCAGGCTATGAAAGCACCCTGTTGATGTAGAGAACACTTGTTCCTTTCCCAGAGCACTGCCTGCAGTGACTAGAGACCCGTCCTAAACTGTGATTTAGGTAGCTTCAAGGCAGCATGAATGGAGCACTCAAAATGGGAAAGCAAGGCTTGTGCCGTAAGGCCCCCGTTTCCAGCGAACACGTAGCCTACCTCCATGTGATTTCTACCAAGTAAGTAGACACTCTAGCTACACACTGGTCCCTTCCTTGAATAAAGTTTATTTGGCACGGAGTTCTGCGTGTAGCCAAACGCCTCCCCCAAGGAGCGCTCTTGCTAGGCTATCGGGCTTAGCTTCTTCTAAAACCCTGCAGTGTAAGAGGAAGAACTGTGCTTTGGTTACAGCAGCAAGGCAAGCTGACTTTCTCCTGTAAGAATGGTTTCCTAAGGTATGACTTTGTAGAAGGAATGCAAAGCAGTTTTGGTTTCTCAGTGCCGCTCAGCCTAGGGCAATGAGGCAGATTTGCATGACATGTAGGACTTGAGAGAACACAGTTCCTGGAGCTGTTGGAGTGCTGAAGAAATCTAATTCTCCCAGGGAAGAGTGCAGTGTGTTGCCCTACACTCAGCATACACTGAGTGACTGGGAAAGGTTTCCGGGCCTGGAAGTTTCTTAGCAGCCTAGTGGACCCTGCCGGTGCTCGGTGTTCGTGCAGGGAATAGGGTGCCCAGGCGAGGTCCTCCGTTTCCTGAAATGCTTACTAACGTTAAAGAAAGCAGACCTAAAGCTAATGCCTCAAGGACTCTGCTCCAAGCTTCCACTTCGGCAGGGCTATTCAAGGCTTTACCTTGAGGAAAGGACTCACGTCAAGTTTCCTTTTAGCTCTAGAGCGTATCAGGAGGAGCTCCCACCCAGGCTATGAAAGCACCCTGTTGATGTAGAGAACACTTGTTCCTTTCCCAGAGCACTGCCTGCAGTGACTAGAGACCCGTCCTAAACTGTGATTTAGGTAGCTTCAAGGCAGCATGAATGGAGCACTCAAAATGGGAAAGCAAGGCTTGTGCCGTAAGGCCCCCGTTTCCAGCGAACACGTAGCCTACCTCCATGTGATTTCTACCAAGTAAGTAGACACTCTAGCTACACACTGGTCCCTTCCTTGAATAAAGTTTATTTGGCACGGAGTTCTGTGTGTAGCCAAACGCCTCCCCCAAGGAGCGCTCTTGCTAGGCTATCGGGCTTAGCTTCTTCTAAAACCCTGCAGTGTAAGAGGAAGAACTGTGCTTTGGTTACAGCAGCAAGGCAAGCTGACTTTCTCCTGTAAGAATGGTTTCCTAAGGTATGACTTTGTAGAAGGAATGCAAAGCAGTTTTGGTTTCTCAGTGCCGCTCAGCCTAGGGCAATGAGGCAGATTTGCATGACATGTAGGACTTGAGAGAACACAGTTCCTGGAGCTGTTGGAGTGCTGAAGAAATCTAATTCTCCCAGGGAAGAGTGCAGTGTGTTGCCCTACACTCAGCATACACTGAGTGACTGGGAAAGGTTTCCGGGCCTGGAAGTTTCTTAGCAGCCTAGTGGACCCTGCCGGTGCTCGGTGTTCGTGCAGGGAATAGGGTGCCCAGGCGAGGTCCTCCGTTTCCTGAAATGCTTACTAACGTTAAAGAAAGCAGACCTAAAGCTAATGCCTCAAGGACTCTGCTCCAATCTTCCACTTCGGCAGGGCTATTCAAGGCTTTACCTTGAGGAAAGGACTCACGTCAAGTTTCCTTTTAGCTCTAGAGCGTATCAGGAGGAGCTCCCACCCAGGCTATGAAAGCACCCTGTTGATGTAGAGAAGACTCGTTCCTTTCCCAGAGCCCTGCCTGCAGTGACTAGAGACCGGTCCTAAAACTGTTATTTAGGTAGCTTCAAGGCAGCATGAATGGAGCATTCAAAATGGAAAAGCAAGGCTTGTGCCATAAGGCCCTGTTTCCAGCGAACACGCAGCCTACCTCCTTGTGATTTCTACCAAGTATACACTCTAGCTACACACTGGTCCCTTCCTTGAATAAAGTTTATTTGGCACGGAGTTCTGCGTGTAGCCAACCGCCTCCCCCAAGGAGCGCTCTTGCTAGGCTATCGGGCTTAGCTTCTTCTAAAACCCTGCAGTGTAAGAGGAAGAACTGTGCTTTGTTTACAGCAGGAACGCAAGCCGAATTTCTCCTGTAAGGATGGGGTCTTAATGTATGACTTTGTGGAAGGAATGCGAAGCAGTTTTGGTTTCTCAGTGCCGCTCAGCCTAGGGCAATGAGGCAGATTGGCATGACATGTAGGACGTGAGAGAACACAGTTCCTGGAGCTGTTGGAGTGCTGAGGAAATCTAGCTCTCCCAGGGAAGAGTGCAGTGTGTTGCCCTACACTCAGCATACACTGAGTGACTGGGAAAGGATTCCGGGCCTGGAAGTTTCTTAGCAGCCTAGTGGAGCCTGCCGGTGCTCGGTGTTCGTGCAGGGAATAGGGTGCCCAGGCGAGGTCCTCCGTTTCCTGAAATGCTTACTAACGTTAAAGAAAGCAGACCTAAAGCTAATGCCTCAAGGACTCTGCTCCAAGCTTCCACTTCGGCAGGGCTATTCAAGGCTTTACCTTGAGGAAAGGACTCACGTCAAGTTTCCTTTTAGCTCTAGAGCGTGTCAGGAGGAGCTCCCACCCAGGCTATGAAAGCACCCTGTTGATGTAGAGAACACTTGTTCCTTTCCCAGAGCCCTGCCTGCAGTGACTAGAGACCCGTCCTAAACTGTGATTTAGGTAGCTTCAAGGCAGCATGAATGGAGCACTCAAAATGGGAAAGCAAGGCTTGTGCCATAAGGCCCCCGTTTCCAGCGAACACGTAGCCTACCTCCATGTGATTTCTACCAAGTAGACACTCTAGCTACACACTGGTCCCTTCCTTGAATAAAGTTTATTTGGCACGGAGTTCTGCGTGTAGCCAAACGCCTCCACCAAGGAGCGCTCTTGCTAGGCTATCGGGCTTAGCTTCTTCTAAAACCCTGCAGTGTAAGAGGAAGAACTGTGCTTTGGTTACAGCAGCAAGGCAAGCTGACTTTCTCCTGTAAGGATGGGGTCCTAAGGTATGACTTTGTAGAAGGAATGCAAAGCAGTTTTGGTTTCTCAGTGCCGCTCAGCCTAGGGCAATGAGGCAGATTTGCATGACATGTAGGACGTGAGAGAACACAGTTCCTGGAGCTGTTGGAGTGCTGAGGAAATCTAGCTCTCCCAGGGAAGAGTGCAGTGTGTTGCCCTACACTCAGCATACACTGAGTGACTGGGAAAGGATTCCGGGCCTGGAAGTTTCTTAGCAGCCTAGTGGAGCCTGCCGGTGCTCGGTGTTCTTGCAGGGAATAGGGTGCCCAGGCGAGGTCCTCCGTTTCCTGAAATGCTTACTAACGTTAAAGAAAGCAGACCTAAAGCTAATGCCTCAAGGACTCTGCTCCAAGCTTCCACTTCGGCAGGGCTATTCAAGGCTTTACCTTGAGGAAAGGACTCACGTCAAGTTTCCTTTTAGCTCTAGAGCGTATCAGGAGGAGCTCCCACCCAGGCTATGAAAGCACCCTGTTGATGTAGAGAAGACTTGTTCCTTTCCCAGAGCACTGCCTGCAGTGACTAGAGACCCGTCCTAAACTGTGATTTAGGTAGCTTCAAGGCAGCATGAATGGAGCATTCAAAATGGAAAAGCAAGGCTTGTGCCATAAGGCCCTGTTTCCAGCGAACACGCAGCCTACCTCCTTGTGATTTCTACCAAGTATACACTCTAGCTACACACTGGTCCCTTCCTTGAATAAAGTTTATTTGGCACGGAGTTCTGCGTGTAGCCAACCGCCTCCCCCAAGGAGCGCTCTTGCTAGGCTATCGGGCTTAGCTTCTTCTAAAACCCTGCAGTGTAAGAGGAAGAACTGTGGTTTGGTTACAGCAGGAACGCAAGCCGAATTTCTCCTGTAAGTATGGGGTCTTAATGTATGACTTTGTGGAAGGAATGCGAAGCAGTTTTGGTTTCTCAGTGCCGCTCAGCCTAGGGCAATGAGGCAGATTTGCATGACATGTAGGACGTGAGAGAACACAGTTCCTGGAGCTGTTGGAGTGCTGAGGAAATCTAGCTCTCCCAGGGAAGAGTGCAGTGTGTTGCCCTACACTCAGCATACACTGAGTGACTGGGAAAGGATTCCGGGCCTGGAAGTTTCTTAGCAGCCTAGTGGAGCCTGCCGGTGCTCGGTGTTCGTGCAGGGAATAGGGTGCCCAGGCGAGGTCCTCCGTTTCCTGAAATGCTTACTAACGTTAAAGAAAGCAGACCTAAAGCTAATGCCTCAAGGACTCTGCTCCAAGCTTCCACTTCGGCAGGGCTATTCAAGGCTTTACCTTGAGGAAAGGACTCACGTCAAGTTTCCTTTTAGCTCTAGAGCGTATCAGGAGGAGCTCCCACCCAGGCTATGAAAGCACCCTGTTGATGTAGAGAACACTTGTTCCTTTCCCAGAGCACTGCCTGCAGTGACTAGAGACCCGTCCTAAACTGTGATTTAGGTAGCTTCAAGGCAGCATGAATGGAGCACTCAAAATGGGAAAGCAAGACTTGTGCCGTAAGGCCCCCGTTTACAGCGAACACGTAGCCTACCTCCATGTGATTTCTACCAAGTAAGTAGACACTCTAGCTACACACTGGTCCCTTCCTTGAATAAAGTTTATTTGGCACGGAGTTCTGCGTGTAGCCAAACGCCTCCCCCAAGGAGCGCTCTTGCTAGGCTATCGGGCTTAGCTTCTTCTAAAACCCTGCAGTGTAAGAGGAAGAACTGTGCTTTGTTTACAGCAGGAACGCAAGCCGAATTTCTCCTGTAAGGATGGGGTCTTAATGTATGACTTTGTGGAAGGAATGCGAAGCAGTTTTGGTTTCTCAGTGCCGCTCAGCCTAGGGCAATGAGGCAGATTGGCATGACATGTAGGACGTGAGAGAACACAGTTCCTGGAGCTGTTGGAGTGCTGAGGAAATCTAGCTCTCCCAGGGAAGAGTGCAGTGTGTTGCCCTACACTCAGCATACACTGAGTGACTGGGAAAGGATTCCGGGCCTGGAAGTTTCTTAGCAGCCTAGTGGAGCCTGCCGGTGCTCGGTGTTCGTGCAGGGAATAGGGTGCCCAGGCGAGGTCCTCCGTTTCCTGAAATGCTTACTAACGTTAAAGAAAGCAGACCTAAAGCTAATGCCTCAAGGACTCTGCTCCAAGCTTCCACTTCGGCAGGGCTATTCAAGGCTTTACCTTGAGGAAAGGACTCACGTCAAGTTTCCTTTTAGCTCTAGAGCGTGTCAGGAGGAGCTCCCACCCAGGCTATGAAAGCACCCTGTTGATGTAGAGAACACTTGTTCCTTTCCCAGAGCCCTGCCTGCAGTGACTAGAGACCCGTCCTAAACTGTGATTTAGGTAGCTTCAAGGCAGCATGAATGGAGCACTCAAAATGGGAAAGCAAGGCTTGTGCCATAAGGCCCCCGTTTCCAGCGAACACGTAGCCTACCTCCATGTGATTTCTACCAAGTAGACACTCTAGCTACACACTGGTCCCTTCCTTGAATAAAGTTTATTTGGCACGGAGTTCTGCGTGTAGCCAAACGCCTCCACCAAGGAGCGCTCTTGCTAGGCTATCGGGCTTAGCTTCTTCTAAAACCCTGCAGTGTAAGAGGAAGAACTGTGCTTTGGTTACAGCAGCAAGGCAAGCTGACTTTCTCCTGTAAGGATGGGGTCCTAAGGTATGACTTTGTAGAAGGAATGCAAAGCAGTTTTGGTTTCTCAGTGCCGCTCAGCCTAGGGCAATGAGGCAGATTTGCATGACATGTAGGACGTGAGAGAACACAGTTCCTGGAGCTGTTGGAGTGCTGAGGAAATCTAGCTCTCCCAGGGAAGAGTGCAGTGTGTTGCCCTACACTCAGCATACACTGAGTGACTGGGAAAGGATTCCGGGCCTGGAAGTTTCTTAGCAGCCTAGTGGAGCCTGCCGGTGCTCGGTGTTCTTGCAGGGAATAGGGTGCCCAGGCGAGGTCCTCCGTTTCCTGAAATGCTTACTAACGTTAAAGAAAGCAGACCTAAAGCTAATGCCTCAAGGACTCTGCTCCAAGCTTCCACTTCGGCAGGGCTATTCAAGGCTTTACCTTGAGGAAAGGACTCACGTCAAGTTTCCTTTTAGCTCTAGAGCGTATCAGGAGGAGCTCCCACCCAGGCTATGAAAGCACCCTGTTGATGTAGAGAAGACTTGTTCCTTTCCCAGAGCACTGCCTGCAGTGACTAGAGACCCGTCCTAAACTGTTATTTAGGTAGCTTCAAGGCAGCATGAATGGAGCACTCAAAATGGGAAAGCAAGGCTTGTGCCATAAGGCCCCCGTTTCCAGCGAACACGTAGCCTACCTCCATGTGATTTCTACCAAGTAAGTAGACACTCTAGCTACACACTGGTCCCTTCCTTGAATAAAGTTTATTTGGCACGGAGTTCTGCGTGTAGCCAAACGCCTCCCCCAAGGAGCGCTCTTGCTAGGCTATCGGGTTTAGCTTCTTCTAAAACCCTGCAGTGTAAGAGGAAGAACTGTGCTTTGGTTACAGCAGCAAGGCAAGCTGACTTTCTCCTGTAAGGATGGGGTCCTAAGGTATGACTTTGTAGAAGGAATGCAAAGCAGTTTTGGTTTCTCAGTGCCGCTCAGCCTAGGGCAATGAGGCAGATTTGCATGACATGTAGGACGTGAGAGAACACAGTTCCTGGAGCTGTTGGAGTGCTGAGGAAATCTAGCTCTCCCAGGGAAGAGTGCAGTGTGTTGCCCTACACTCAGCATACACTGAGTGACTGGGAAAGGATTCCGGGCCTGGAAGTTTCTTAGCAGCCTAGTGGAGCCTGCCGGTGCTCGGTGTTCGTGCAGGGAATAGGGTGCCCAGGCGAGGTCCTCCGTTTCCTGAAATGCTTACTAACGTTAAAGAAAGCAGACCTAAAGCTAATGCCTCAAGGACTCTGCTCCAAGCTTCCACTTCGGCAGGGCTATTCAAGGCTTTACCTTGAGGAAAGGACTCACGTCAAGTTTCCTTTTAGCTCTAGAGCGTATCAGGAGGAGCTCCCACCCAGGCTATGAAAGCACCCTGTTGATGTAGAGAACACTTGTTCCTTTCCCAGAGCACTGCCTGCAGTGACTAGAGACCCGTCCTAAACTGTGATTTAGGTAGCTTCAAGGCAGCATGAATGGAGCACTCAAAATGGGAAAGCAAGACTTGTGCCGTAAGGCCCCCGTTTCCAGCGAACACGTAGCCTACCTCCATGTGATTTCTACCAAGTAAGTAGACACTCTAGCTACACACTGGTCCCTTCCTTGAATAAAGTTTATTTGGCACGGAGTTCTGCGTGTAGCCAAACGCCTCCCCCAAGGAGCGCTCTTGCTAGGCTATCGGGCTTAGCTTCTTCTAAAACCCTGCAGTGTAAGAGGAAGAACTGTGCTTTGGTTACAGCAGCAAGGCAAGCTGACTTTCTCCTGTAAGAATGGGTTCCTAAGGTATGACTTTGTAGAAGGAATGCAAAGCAGTTTTGGTTTCTCAGTGCCGCTCAGCCTAGGGCAATGAGGCAGATTTGCATGACATGTAGGACGTGAGAGAACACAGTTCCTGAAGCTGTTGGAGTGCTGAGGAAATCTAATTCTCCCAGGGAAGAGTGCAGTGTGTTGCCCTACACTCAGCATACACTGAGTGACTGGGAAAGGTTTCCGTGCCTGGAAGTTTCTTAGCAGCCTAGTGGACCCTGCCGGTGCTCGGTGTTCGTGCAGGGAATAGGGTGCCCAGGCGAGGTCCTCCGTTTCCTGAAATGCTTACTAACGTTAAAGAAAGCAGACCTAAAGCTAATGCCTCAAGGACTCTGCTCCAATCTTCCACTTCGGCAGGGCTATTCAAGGCTTTACCTTGAGGAAAGGACTCACGTCAAGTTTCCTTTTAGCTCTAGAGCGTATCAGGAGGAGCTCCCACCCAGGCTATGAAAGCACCCTGTTGATGTAGAGAAGACTCGTTCCTTTCCCAGAGCCCTGCCTGCAGTGACTAGAGACCCGTCCTAAAACTGTTATTTAGGTAGCTTCAAGGCAGCATGAATGGAGCATTCAAAATGGAAAAGCAAGGCTTGTACCATAAGGCCCTGTTTCCAGCGAACACGCAGCCTACCTCCTTGTGATTTCTACCACGTATACACTCTAGCTACACACTGGTCCCTTCCTTGAATAAAGTTTATTTGGCACGGAGTTCTGCGTGTAGCCAACCGCCTCCCCCAAGGAGCGCTCTTGCTAGGCTATCGGGCTTAGCTTCTTCTAAAACCCTGCAGTGTAAGAGGAAGAACTGTGCTTTGGTTACAGCAGGAACGCAAGCCGAATTTCTCCTGTAAGGATGGGGTCTTAATGTATGACTTTGTGGAAGGAATGCGAAGCAGTTTTGGTTTCTCAGTGCCGCTCAGCCTAGGGCAATGAGGCAGATTTGCATGACATGTAGGACGTGAGAGAACACAGTTCCTGGAGCTGTTGGAGTGCTGAGGAAATCTAGCTCTCCCAGGGAAGAGTGCAGTGTGTTGCCCTACACTCAGCATACACTGAGGGACTGGGAAAGGATTCCGGGCCTGGAAGTTTCTTAGCAGCCTAGTGGAGCCTGCCGGTGCTCGGTGTTCGTGCAGGGAATAGGGTGCCCAGGCGAGGTCCTCCGTTTCCTGAAATGCTTACTAACGTTAAAGAAAGCAGACCTAAAGCTAATGCCTCAAGGACTCTGCTCCAAGCTTCCACTTCGGCAGGGCTATTCAAGGCTTTACCTTGAGGAAAGGACTCACGTCAAGTTTCCTTTTAGCTCTAGAGCGTGTCAGGAGGAGCTCCCACCCAGGCTATGAAAGCACCCTGTTGATGTAGAGAACACTTGTTCCTTTCCCAGAGCCCTGCCTGCAGTGACTAGAGACCCGTCCTAAACTGTGATTTAGGTAGCTTCAAGGCAGCATGAATGGAGCACTCAAAATGGGAAAGCAAGGCTTGTGCCATAAGGCCCCCGTTTCCAGCGAACACGTAGCCTACCTCCATGTGATTTCTACCAAGTAGACACTCTAGCTACACACTGGTCCCTTCCTTGAATAAAGTTTATTTGGCACGGAGTTCTGCGTGTAGCCAAACGCCTCCACCAAGGAGCGCTCTTGCTAGGCTATCGGGCTTAGCTTCTTCTAAAACCCTGCAGTGTAAGAGGAAGAACTGTGCTTTGGTTACAGCAGCAAGGCAAGCTGACTTTCTCCTGTAAGGATGGGGTCCTAAGGTATGACTTTGTAGAAGGAATGCAAAGCAGTTTTGGTTTCTCAGTGCCGCTCAGCCTAGGGCAATGAGGCAGATTTGCATGACATGTAGGACGTGAGAGAACACAGTTCCTGGAGCTGTTGGAGTGCTGAGGAAATCTAGCTCTCCCAGGGAAGAGTGCAGTGTGTTGCCCTACACTCAGCATACACTGAGTGACTGGGAAAGGATTCCGGGCCTGGAAGTTTCTTAGCAGCCTAGTGGAGCCTGCCGGTGCTCGGTGTTCTTGCAGGGAATAGGGTGCCCAGGCGAGGTCCTCCGTTTCCTGAAATGCTTACTAACGTTAAAGAAAGCAGACCTAAAGCTAATGCCTCAAGGACTCTGCTCCAAGCTTCCACTTCGGCAGGGCTATTCAAGGCTTTACCTTGAGGAAAGGACTCACGTCAAGTTTCCTTTTAGCTCTAGAGCGTATCAGGAGGAGCTCCCACCCAGGCTATGAAAGCACCCTGTTGATGTAGAGAAGACTTGTTCCTTTCCCAGAGCACTGCCTGCAGTGACTAGAGACCCGTCCTAAACTGTGATTTAGGTAGCTTCAAGGCAGCATGAATGGAGCACTCAAAATGGGAAAGCAAGGCTTGTGCCATAAGGCCCCCGTTTCCAGCGAACACGTAGCCTACCTCCATGTGATTTCTACCAAGTAAGTAGACACTCTAGCTACACACTGGTCCCTTCCTTGAATAAAGTTTATTTGGCACGGAGTTCTGCGTGTAGCCAAACGCCTCCCCCAAGGAGCGCTCTTGCTAGGCTATCGGGTTTAGCTTCTTCTAAAACCCTGCAGTGTAAGAGGAAGAACTGTGCTTTGGTTACAGCAGCAAGGCAAGCTGACTTTCTCCTGTAAGGATGGGGTCCTAAGGTATGACTTTGTAGAAGGAATGCAAAGCAGTTTTGGTTTCTCAGTGCCGCTCAGCCTAGGGCAATGAGGCAGATTTGCATGACATGTAGGACGTGAGAGAACACAGTTCCTGGAGCTGTTGGAGTGCTGAGGAAATCTAGCTCTCCCAGGGAAGAGTGCAGTGTGTTGCCCTACACTCAGCATACACTGAGTGACTGGGAAAGGATTCCGGGCCTGGAAGTTTCTTAGCAGCCTAGTGGAGCCTGCCGGTGCTCGGTGTTCGTGCAGGGAATAGGGTGCCCAGGCGAGGTCCTCCGTTTCCTGAAATGCTTACTAACGTTAAAGAAAGCAGACCTAAAGCTAATGCCTCAAGGACTCTGCTCCAAGCTTCCACTTCGGCAGGGCTATTCAAGGCTTTACCTTGAGGAAAGGACTCACGTCAAGTTTCCTTTTAGCTCTAGAGCGTATCAGGAGGAGCTCCCACCCAGGCTATGAAAGCACCCTGTTGATGTAGAGAACACTTGTTCCTTTCCCAGAGCACTGCCTGCAGTGACTAGAGACCCGTCCTAAACTGTGATTTAGGTAGCTTCAAGGCAGCATGAATGGAGCACTCAAAATGGGAAAGCAAGACTTGTGCCGTAAGGCCCCCGTTTACAGCGAACACGTAGCCTACCTCCATGTGATTTCTACCAAGTAAGTAGACACTCTAGCTACACACTGGTCCCTTCCTTGAATAAAGTTTATTTGGCACGGAGTTCTGCGTGTAGCCAAACGCCTCCCCCAAGGAGCGCTCTTGCTAGGCTATCGGGCTTAGCTTCTTCTAAAACCCTGCAGTGTAAGAGGAAGAACTGTGCTTTGGTTACAGCAGCAAGGCAAGCTGACTTTCTCCTGTAAGAATGGGTTCCTAAGGTATGACTTTGTAGAAGGAATGCAAAGCAGTTTTGGTTTCTCAGTGCCGCTCAGCCTAGGGCAATGAGGCAGATTTGCATGACATGTAGGACGTGAGAGAACACAGTTCCTGGAGCTGTTGGAGTGCTGAGGAAATCTAGCTCTCCCAGGGAAGAGTGCAGTGTGTTGCCCTACACTCAGCATACACTGAGTGACTGGGAAAGGTTTCCGTGCCTGGAAGTTTCTTAGCAGCCTAGTGGACCCTGCCGGTGCTCGGTGTTCGTGCAGGGAATAGGGTGCCCAGGCGAGGTCCTCCGTTTCCTGAAATGCTTACTAACGTTAAAGAAAGCAGACCTAAAGCTAATGCCTCAAGGACTCTGCTCCAATCTTCCACTTCGGCAGGGCTATTCAAGGCTTTACCTTGAGGAAAGGACTCACGTCAAGTTTCCTTTTAGCTCTAGAGCGTATCAGGAGGAGCTCCCACCCAGGCTATGAAAGCACCCTGTTGATGTAGAGAAGACTCGTTCCTTTCCCAGAGCCCTGCCTGCAGTGACTAGAGACCCGTCCTAAAACTGTTATTTAGGTAGCTTCAAGGCAGCATGAATGGAGCATTCAAAATGGAAAAGCAAGGCTTGTGCCATAAGGCCCTGTTTCCAGCGAACACGCAGCCTACCTCCTTGTGATTTCTACCAAGTATACACTCTAGCTACACACTGGTCCCTTCCTTGAATAAAGTTTATTTGGCACGGAGTTCTGCGTGTAGCCAACCGCCTCCCCCAAGGAGCGCTCTTGCTAGGCTATCGGGCTTAGCTTCTTCTAAAACCCTGCAGTGTAAGAGGAAGAACTGTGCTTTGTTTACAGCAGGAACGCAAGCCGAATTTCTCCTGTAAGGATGGGGTCTTAATGTATGACTTTGTGGAAGGAATGCGAAGCAGTTTTGGTTTCTCAGTGCCTCTCAGCCTAGGGCAATGAGGCAGATTGGCATGACATGTAGGACGTGAGAGAACACAGTTCCTGGAGCTGTTGGAGTGCTGAGGAAATCTAGCTCTCCCAGGGAAGAGTGCAGTGTGTTGCCCTACACTCAGCATACACTGAGTGACTGGGAAAGGATTCCGGGCCTGGAAGTTTCTTAGCAGCCTAGTGGAGCCTGCCGGTGCTCGGTGTTCGTGCAGGGAATAGGGTGCCCAGGCGAGGTCCTCCGTTTCCTGAAATGCTTACTAACGTTAAAGAAAGCAGACCTAAAGCTAATGCCTCAAGGACTCTGCTCCAAGCTTCCACTTCGGCAGGGCTATTCAAGGCTTTACCTTGAGGAAAGGACTCACGTCAAGTTTCCTTTTAGCTCTAGAGCGTGTCAGGAGGAGCTCCCACCCAGGCTATGAAAGCACCCTGTTGATGTAGAGAACACTTGTTCCTTTCCCAGAGCCCTGCCTGCAGTGACTAGAGACCCGTCCTAAACTGTGATTTAGGTAGCTTCAAGGCAGCATGAATGGAGCACTCAAAATGGGAAAGCAAGTCTTGTGCCATAAGGCCCCCGTTTCCAGCGAACACGTAGCCTACCTCCATGTGATTTCTACCAAGTAGACACTCTAGCTACACACTGGTCCCTTCCTTGAATAAAGTTTATTTGGCACGGAGTTCTGCGTGTAGCCAAACGCCTCCACCAAGGAGCGCTCTTGCTAGGCTATCGGGCTTAGCTTCTTCTAAAACCCTGCAGTGTAAGAGGAAGAACTGTGCTTTGGTTACAGCAGCAAGGCAAGCTGACTTTCTCCTGTAAGGATGGGGTCCTAAGGTATGACTTTGTAGAAGGAATGCAAAGCAGTTTTGGTTTCTCAGTGCCGCTCAGCCTAGGGCAATGAGGCAGATTGGCATGACATGTAGGACGTGAGAGAACACAGTTCCTGGAGCTGTTGGAGTGCTGAGGAAATCTAGCTCTCCCAGGGAAGAATGCAGTGTGTTGCCCTACACTCAGCATACACTGAGTGACTGGGAAAGGATTCCGGGCCTGGAAGTTTCTTAGCAGCCTAGTGGAGCCTGCCGGTGCTCGGTGTTCTTGCAGGGAATAGGGTGCCCAGGCGAGGTCCTCCGTTTCCTGAAATGCTTACTAACGTTAAAGAAAGCAGACCTAAAGCTAATGCCTCAAGGACTCTGCTCCAAGCTTCCACTTCGGCAGGGCTATTCAAGGCTTTACCTTGAGGAAAGGACTCACGTCAAGTTTCCTTTTAGCTCTAGAGCGTATCAGGAGGAGCTCCCACCCAGGCTATGAAAGCACCCTGTTGATGTAGAGAAGACTCGTTCCTTTCCCAGAGCCCTGCCTGCAGTGACTAGAGACCCGTCCTAAAACTGTGATTTAGGTAGCTTCAAGGCAGCATGAATGGAGCATTCAAAATGGGAAAGCAAGGCTTGTGCCATAAGGCCCTGTTTCCAGCGAACACGCAGCCTACCTCCTTGTGATTTCTACCAAGTATACACTCTAGCTACACACTGGTCCCTTCCTTGAATAAAGTTTATTTGGCACGGAGTTCTGCGTGTAGCCAACCGCCTCCCCCAAGGAGCGCTCTTGCTAGGCTATCGGGTTTAGCTTCTTCTAAAACCCTGCAGTGTAAGAGGAAGAACTGTGCTTTGTTTACAGCAGCAACGCAAGCCGAATTTCTCCTGTAAGGATGGGGTCTTAATGTATGACTTTGTGGAAGGAATGCGAAGCAGTTTTGGTTTCTCAGTGCCGCTCAGCCTAGGGCAATGAGGCAGATTTGCATGACATGTAGGACGTGAGAGAACACAGTTCCTGGAGCTGTTGGAGTGCTGAGGAAATCTAGCTCTCCCAGGGAAGAGTGCAGTGTGTTGCCCTACACTCAGCATACACTGAGTGACTGGGAAAGGATTCCGGGCCTGGAAGTTTCTTAGCAGCCTAGTGGAGCCTGCCGGTGCTCGGTGTTCGTGCAGGGAATAGGGTGCCCAGGCGAGGTCCTCCGTTTCCTGAAATGCTTACTAACGTTAAAGAAAGCAGACCTAAAGCTAATGCCTCAAGGACTCTGCTCCAAGCTTCCACTTCGGCAGGGCTATTCAAGGCTTTACCTTGAGGAAAGGACTCACGTCAAGTTTCCTTTTAGCTCTAGAGCGTATCAGGAGGAGCTCCCACCCAGGCTATGAAAGCACCCTGTTGATGTACAGAACACTTGTTCCTTTCCCAGAGCCCTGCCTGCAGTGACTAGAGACCCGTCCTAAACTGTGATTTAGGTAGCTTCAAGGCAGCATGAATGGAGCACTCAAAATGGGAAAGCAAGGCTTGTGCCATAAGGCCCCCGTTTCCAGCGAACACGTAGCCTACCTCCATGTGATTTCTACCAAGTAGACACTCTAGCTACACACTGGTCCCTTCCTTGAATAAAGTTTATTTGGCACGGAGTTCTGCGTGTAGCTAAACGCCTCCACCAAGGAGCGCTCTTGCTAGGCTATCGGGCTTAGCTTCTTCTAAAACCCTGCAGTGTAAGAGGAAGAACTGTGCTTTGGTTACAGCAGCAAGGCAAGCTGACTTTCTCCTGTAAGGATGGGGTCCTAAGGTATGACTTTGTAGAAGGAATGCAAAGCAGTTTTGGTTTCTCAGTGCCGCTCAGCCTAGGGCAATGAGGCAGATTTGCATGACATGTAGGACGTGAGAGAACACAGTTCCTGGAGCTGTTGGAGTGCTGAGGAAATCTAGCTCTCCCAGGGAAGAGTGCAGTGTGTTGCCCTACACTCAGCATACACTGAGTGACTGGGAAAGGATTCCGGGCCTGGAAGTTTCTTAGCAGCCTAGTGGAGCCTGCCGGTGCTCGGTGTTCTTGCAGGGAATAGGGTGCCCAGGCGAGGTCCTCCGTTTCCTGAAATGCTTACTAACGTTAAAGAAAGCAGACCTAAAGCTAATGCCTCAAGGACTCTGCTCCAAGCTTCCACTTCGGCAGGGCTATTCAAGGCTTTACCTTGAGGAAAGGACTCACGTCAAGTTTCCTTTTAGCTCTAGAGCGTATCAGGAGGAGCTCCCACCCAGGCTATGAAAGCACCCTGTTGATGTAGAGAAGACTTGTTCCTTTCCCAGAGCACTGCCTGCAGTGACTAGAGACCCGTCCTAAACTGTGATTTAGGTAGCTTCAAGGCAGCATGAATGGAGCACTCAAAATGGGAAAGCAAGGCTTGTGCCATAAGGCCCCCGTTTCCAGCGAACACGTAGCCTACCTCCATGTGATTTCTACCAAGTAAGTAGACACTCTAGCTACACACTGGTCCCTTCCTTGAATAAAGTTTATTTGGCACGGAGTTCTGCGTGTAGCCAAACGCCTCCCCCAAGGAGCGCTCTTGCTAGGCTATCGGGTTTAGCTTCTTCTAAAACCCTGCAGTGTAAGAGGAAGAACTGTGCTTTGGTTACAGCAGCAAGGCAAGCTGACTTTCTCCTGTAAGGATGGGGTCCTAAGGTATGACTTTGTAGAAGGAATGCAAAGCAGTTTTGGTTTCTCAGTGCCGCTCAGCCTAGGGCAATGAGGCAGATTTGCATGACATGTAGGACGTGAGAGAACACAGTTCCTGGAGCTGTTGGAGTGCTGAGGAAATCTAGCTCTCCCAGGGAAGAGTGCAGTGTGTTGCCCTACACTCAGCATACACTGAGTGACTGGGAAAGGATTCCGGGCCTGGAAGTTTCTTAGCAGCCTAGTGGAGCCTGCCGGTGCTCGGTGTTCGTGCAGGGAATAGGGTGCCCAGGCGAGGTCCTCCGTTTCCTGAAATGCTTACTAACGTTAAAGAAAGCAGACCTAAAGCTAATGCCTCAAGGACTCTGCTCCAAGCTTCCACTTCGGCAGGGCTATTCAAGGCTTTACCTTGAGGAAAGGACTCACGTCAAGTTTCCTTTTAGCTCTAGAGCGTATCAGGAGGAGCTCCCACCCAGGCTATGAAAGCACCCTGTTGATGTAGAGAACACTTGTTCCTTTCCCAGAGCACTGCCTGCAGTGACTAGAGACCCGTCCTAAACTGTGATTTAGGTAGCTTCAAGGCAGCATGAATGGAGCACTCAAAATGGGAAAGCAAGACTTGTGCCGTAAGGCCCCCGTTTACAGCGAACACGTAGCCTACCTCCATGTGATTTCTACCAAGTAAGTAGACACTCTAGCTACACACTGGTCCCTTCCTTGAATAAAGTTTATTTGGCACGGAGTTCTGCGTGTAGCCAAACGCCTCCCCCAAGGAGCGCTCTTGCTAGGCTATCGGGCTTAGCTTCTTCTAAAACCCTGCAGTGTAAGAGGAAGAACTGTGCTTTGTTTACAGCAGGAACGCAAGCCGAATTTCTCCTGTAAGGATGGGGTCTTAATGTATGACTTTGTGGAAGGAATGCGAAGCAGTTTTGGTTTCTCAGTGCCGCTCAGCCTAGGGCAATGAGGCAGATTGGCATGACATGTAGGACGTGAGAGAACACAGTTCCTGGAGCTGTTGGAGTGCTGAGGAAATCTAGCTCTCCCAGGGAAGAGTGCAGTGTGTTGCCCTACACTCAGCATACACTGAGTGACTGGGAAAGGATTCCGGGCCTGGAAGTTTCTTAGCAGCCTAGTGGAGCCTGCCGGTGCTCGGTGTTCGTGCAGGGAATAGGGTGCCCAGGCGAGGTCCTCCGTTTCCTGAAATGCTTACTAACGTTAAAGAAAGCAGACCTAAAGCTAATGCCTCAAGGACTCTGCTCCAAGCTTCCACTTCGGCAGGGCTATTCAAGGCTTTACCTTGAGGAAAGGACTCACGTCAAGTTTCCTTTTAGCTCTAGAGCGTGTCAGGAGGAGCTCCCACCCAGGCTATGAAAGCACCCTGTTGATGTAGAGAACACTTGTTCCTTTCCCAGAGCCCTGCCTGCAGTGACTAGAGACCCGTCCTAAACTGTGATTTAGGTAGCTTCAAGGCAGCATGAATGGAGCACTCAAAATGGGAAAGCAAGGCTTGTGCCATAAGGCCCCCGTTTCCAGCGAACACGTAGCCTACCTCCATGTGATTTCTACCAAGTAGACACTCTAGCTACACACTGGTCCCTTCCTTGAATAAAGTTTATTTGGCACGGAGTTCTGCGTGTAGCCAAACGCCTCCACCAAGGAGCGCTCTTGCTAGGCTATCGGGCTTAGCTTCTTCTAAAACCCTGCAGTGTAAGAGGAAGAACTGTGCTTTGGTTACAGCAGCAAGGCAAGCTGACTTTCTCCTGTAAGGATGGGGTCCTAAGGTATGACTTTGTAGAAGGAATGCAAAGCAGTTTTGGTTTCTCAGTGCCGCTCAGCCTAGGGCAATGAGGCAGATTTGCATGACATGTAGGACGTGAGAGAACACAGTTCCTGGAGCTGTTGGAGTGCTGAGGAAATCTAGCTCTCCCAGGGAAGAGTGCAGTGTGTTGCCCTACACTCAGCATACACTGAGTGACTGGGAAAGGATTCCGGGCCTGGAAGTTTCTTAGCAGCCTAGTGGAGCCTGCCGGTGCTCGGTGTTCTTGCAGGGAATAGGGTGCCCAGGCGAGGTCCTCCGTTTCCTGAAATGCTTACTAACGTTAAAGAAAGCAGACCTAAAGCTAATGCCTCAAGGACTCTGCTCCAAGCTTCCACTTCGGCAGGGCTATTCAAGGCTTTACCTTGAGGAAAGGACTCACGTCAAGTTTCCTTTTAGCTCTAGAGCGTATCAGGAGGAGCTCCCACCCAGGCTATGAAAGCACCCTGTTGATGTAGAGAAGACTTGTTCCTTTCCCAGAGCACTGCCTGCAGTGACTAGAGACCCGTCCTAAACTGTTATTTAGGTAGCTTCAAGGCAGCATGAATGGAGCACTCAAAATGGGAAAGCAAGGCTTGTGCCATAAGGCCCCCGTTTCCAGCGAACACGTAGCCTACCTCCATGTGATTTCTACCAAGTAAGTAGACACTCTAGCTACACACTGGTCCCTTCCTTGAATAAAGTTTATTTGGCACGGAGTTCTGCGTGTAGCCAAACGCCTCCCCCAAGGAGCGCTCTTGCTAGGCTATCGGGTTTAGCTTCTTCTAAAACCCTGCAGTGTAAGAGGAAGAACTGTGCTTTGGTTACAGCAGCAAGGCAAGCTGACTTTCTCCTGTAAGGATGGGGTCCTAAGGTATGACTTTGTAGAAGGAATGCAAAGCAGTTTTGGTTTCTCAGTGCCGCTCAGCCTAGGGCAATGAGGCAGATTTGCATGACATGTAGGACGTGAGAGAACACAGTTCCTGGAGCTGTTGGAGTGCTGAGGAAATCTAGCTCTCCCAGGGAAGAGTGCAGTGTGTTGCCCTACACTCAGCATACACTGAGTGACTGGGAAAGGATTCCGGGCCTGGAAGTTTCTTAGCAGCCTAGTGGAGCCTGCCGGTGCTCGGTGTTCGTGCAGGGAATAGGGTGCCCAGGCGAGGTCCTCCGTTTCCTGAAATGCTTACTAACGTTAAAGAAAGCAGACCTAAAGCTAATGCCTCAAGGACTCTGCTCCAAGCTTCCACTTCGGCAGGGCTATTCAAGGCTTTACCTTGAGGAAAGGACTCACGTCAAGTTTCCTTTTAGCTCTAGAGCGTATCAGGAGGAGCTCCCACCCAGGCTATGAAAGCACCCTGTTGATGTAGAGAACACTTGTTCCTTTCCCAGAGCACTGCCTGCAGTGACTAGAGACCCGTCCTAAACTGTGATTTAGGTAGCTTCAAGGCAGCATGAATGGAGCACTCAAAATGGGAAAGCAAGACTTGTGCCGTAAGGCCCCCGTTTCCAGCGAACACGTAGCCTACCTCCATGTGATTTCTACCAAGTAAGTAGACACTCTAGCTACACACTGGTCCCTTCCTTGAATAAAGTTTATTTGGCACGGAGTTCTGCGTGTAGCCAAACGCCTCCCCCAAGGAGCGCTCTTGCTAGGCTATCGGGCTTAGCTTCTTCTAAAACCCTGCAGTGTAAGAGGAAGAACTGTGCTTTGGTTACAGCAGCAAGGCAAGCTGACTTTCTCCTGTAAGAATGGGTTCCTAAGGTATGACTTTGTAGAAGGAATGCAAAGCAGTTTTGGTTTCTCAGTGCCGCTCAGCCTAGGGCAATGAGGCAGATTTGCATGACATGTAGGACGTGAGAGAACACAGTTCCTGGAGCTGTTGGAGTGCTGAGGAAATCTAATTCTCCCAGGGAAGAGTGCAGTGTGTTGCCCTACACTCAGCATACACTGAGTGACTGGGAAAGGTTTCCGTGCCTGGAAGTTTCTTAGCAGCCTAGTGGACCCTGCCGGTGCTCGGTGTTCGTGCAGGGAATAGGGTGCCCAGGCGAGGTCCTCCGTTTCCTGAAATGCTTACTAACGTTAAAGAAAGCAGACCTAAAGCTAATGCCTCAAGGACTCTGCTCCAATCTTCCACTTCGGCAGGGCTATTCAAGGCTTTACCTTGAGGAAAGGACTCACGTCAAGTTTCCTTTTAGCTCTAGAGCGTATCAGGAGGAGCTCCCACCCAGGCTATGAAAGCACCCTGTTGATGTAGAGAAGACTCGTTCCTTTCCCAGAGCCCTGCCTGCAGTGACTAGAGACCCGTCCTAAAACTGTTATTTAGGTAGCTTCAAGGCAGCATGAATGGAGCATTCAAAATGGAAAAGCAAGGCTTGTGCCATAAGGCCCTGTTTCCAGCGAACACGCAGCCTACCTCCTTGTGATTTCTACCAAGTATACACTCTAGCTACACACTGGTCCCTTCCTTGAATAAAGTTTATTTGGCACGGAGTTCTGCGTGTAGCCAACCGCCTCCCCCAAGGAGCGCTCTTGCTAGGCTATCGGGCTTAGCTTCTTCTAAAACCCTGCAGTGTAAGAGGAAGAACTGTGGTTTGGTTACAGCAGGAACGCAAGCCGAATTTCTCCTGTAAGTATGGGGTCTTAATGTATGACTTTGTGGAAGGAATGCGAAGCAGTTTTGGTTTCTCAGTGCCGCTCAGCCTAGGGCAATGAGGCAGATTTGCATGACATGTAGGACGTGAGAGAACACAGTTCCTGGAGCTGTTGGAGTGCTGAGGAAATCTAGCTCTCCCAGGGAAGAGTGCAGTGTGTTGCCCTACACTCAGCATACACTGAGTGACTGGAAAAGGATTCCGGGCCTGGAAGTTTCTTAGCAGCCTAGTGGAGCCTGCCGGTGCTCGGTGTTCGTGCAGGGAATAGGGTGCCCAGGCGAGGTCCTCCGTTTCCTGAAATGCTTACTAACGTTAAAGAAAGCAGACCTAAAGCTAATGCCTCAAGGACTCTGCTCCAAGCTTCCACTTCGGCAGGGCTATTCAAGGCTTTACCTTGAGGAAAGGACTCACGTCAAGTTTCCTTTTAGCTCTAGAGCGTATCAGGAGGAGCTCCCACCCAGGCTATGAAAGCACCCTGTTGATGTAGAGAACACTTGTTCCTTTCCCAGAGCACTGCCTGCAGTGACTAGAGACCCGTCCTAAACTGTGATTTAGGTAGCTTCAAGGCAGCATGAATGGAGCACTCAAAATGGGAAAGCAAGACTTGTGCCGTAAGGCCCCCGTTTACAGCGAACACGTAGCCTACCTCCATGTGATTTCTACCAAGTAAGTAGACACTCTAGCTACACACTGGTCCCTTCCTTGAATAAAGTTTATTTGGCACGGAGTTCTGCGTGTAGCCAAACGCCTCCCCCAAGGAGCGCTCTTGCTAGGCTATCGGGCTTAGCTTCTTCTAAAACCCTGCAGTGTAAGAGGAAGAACTGTGCTTTGTTTACAGCAGGAACGCAAGCCGAATTTCTCCTGTAAGGATGGGGTCTTAATGTATGACTTTGTGGAAGGAATGCGAAGCAGTTTTGGTTTCTCAGTGCCGCTCAGCCTAGGGCAATGAGGCAGATTGGCATGACATGTAGGACGTGAGAGAACACAGTTCCTGGAGCTGTTGGAGTGCTGAGGAAATCTAGCTCTCCCAGGGAAGAGTGCAGTGTGTTGCCCTACACTCAGCATACACTGAGTGACTGGGAAAGGATTCCGGGCCTGGAAGTTTCTTAGCAGCCTAGTGGAGCCTGCCGGTGCTCGGTGTTCGTGCAGGGAATAGGGTGCCCAGGCGAGGTCCTCCGTTTCCTGAAATGCTTACTAACGTTAAAGAAAGCAGACCTAAAGCTAATGCCTCAAGGACTCTGCTCCAAGCTTCCACTTCGGCAGGGCTATTCAAGGCTTTACCTTGAGGAAAGGACTCACGTCAAGTTTCCTTTTAGCTCTAGAGCGTGTCAGGAGGAGCTCCCACCCAGGCTATGAAAGCACCCTGTTGATGTAGAGAACACTTGTTCCTTTCCCAGAGCCCTGCCTGCAGTGACTAGAGACCCGTCCTAAACTGTGATTTAGGTAGCTTCAAGGCAGCATGAATGGAGCACTCAAAATGGGAAAGCAAGGCTTGTGCCATAAGGCCCCCGTTTCCAGCGAACACGTAGCCTACCTCCATGTGATTTCTACCAAGTAGACACTCTAGCTACACACTGGTCCCTTCCTTGAATAAAGTTTATTTGGCACGGAGTTCTGCGTGTAGCCAAACGCCTCCACCAAGGAGCGCTCTTGCTAGGCTATCGGGCTTAGCTTCTTCTAAAACCCTGCAGTGTAAGAGGAAGAACTGTGCTTTGGTTACAGCAGCAAGGCAAGCTGACTTTCTCCTGTAAGGATGGGGTCCTAAGGTATGACTTTGTAGAAGGAATGCAAAGCAGTTTTGGTTTCTCAGTGCCGCTCAGCCTAGGGCAATGAGGCAGATTTGCATGACATGTAGGACGTGAGAGAACACAGTTCCTGGAGCTGTTGGAGTGCTGAGGAAATCTAGCTCTCCCAGGGAAGAGTGCAGTGTGTTGCCCTACACTCAGCATACACTGAGTGACTGGGAAAGGATTCCGGGCCTGGAAGTTTCTTAGCAGCCTAGTGGACCCTGCCGGTGCTCGGTGTTCGTGCAGGGAATAGGGTGCCCAGGCGAGGTCCTCCGTTTCCTGAAATGCTTACTAACGTTAAAGAAAGCAGACCTAAAGCTAATGCCTCAAGGACTCTGCTCCAAGCTTCCACTTCGGCAGGGCTATTCAAGGCTTTACCTTGAGGAAAGGACTCACGTCAAGTTTCCTTTTAGCTCTAGAGCGTATCAGGAGGAGCTCCCACCCAGGCTATGAAAGCACCCTGTTGATGTAGAGAAGACTTGTTCCTTTCCCAGAGCACTGCCTGCAGTGACTAGAGACCCGTCCTAAACTGTTATTTAGGTAGCTTCAAGGCAGCATGAATGGAGCACTCAAAATGGGAAAGCAAGGCTTGTGCCATAAGGCCCCCGTTTCCAGCGAACACGTAGCCTACCTCCATGTGATTTCTACCAAGTAAGTAGACACTCTAGCTACACACTGGTCCCTTCCTTGAATAAAGTTTATTTGGCACGGAGTTCTGCGTGTAGCCAAACGCCTCCCCCAAGGAGCGCTCTTGCTAGGCTATCGGGTTTAGCTTCTTCTAAAACCCTGCAGTGTAAGAGGAAGAACTGTGCTTTGGTTACAGCAGCAAGGCAAGCTGACTTTCTCCTGTAAGGATGGGGTCCTAAGGTATGACTTTGTAGAAGGAATGCAAAGCAGTTTTGGTTTCTCAGTGCCGCTCAGCCTAGGGCAATGAGGCAGATTTGCATGACATGTAGGACGTGAGAGAACACAGTTCCTGGAGCTGTTGGAGTGCTGAGGAAATCTAGCTCTCCCAGGGAAGAGTGCAGTGTGTTGCCCTACACTCAGCATACACTGAGTGACTGGGAAAGGATTCCGGGCCTGGAAGTTTCTTAGCAGCCTAGTGGACCCTGCCGGTGCTCGGTGTTCGTGCAGGGAATAGGGTGCCCAGGCGAGGTCCTCCGTTTCCTGAAATGCTTACTAACGTTAAAGAAAGCAGACCTAAAGCTAATGCCTCAAGGACTCTGCTCCAAGCTTCCACTTCGGCAGGGCTATTCAAGGCTTTACCTTGAGGAAAGGACTCACGTCAAGTTTCCTTTTAGCTCTAGAGCGTATCAGGAGGAGCTCCCACCCAGGCTATGAAAGCACCCTGTTGATGTAGAGAAGACTTGTTCCTTTCCCAGAGCACTGCCTGCAGTGACTAGAGACCCGTCCTAAACTGTTATTTAGGTAGCTTCAAGGCAGCATGAATGGAGCACTCAAAATGGGAAAGCAAGGCTTGTGCCATAAGGCCCCCGTTTCCAGCGAACACGTAGCCTACCTCCATGTGATTTCTACCAAGTAAGTAGACACTCTAGCTACACACTGGTCCCTTCCTTGAATAAAGTTTATTTGGCACGGAGTTCTGCGTGTAGCCAAACGCCTCCCCCAAGGAGCGCTCTTGCTAGGCTATCGGGCTTAGCTTCTTCTAAAACCCTGCAGTGTAAGAGGAAGAACTGTGGTTTGGTTACAGCAGGAACGCAAGCCGAATTTCTCCTGTAAGTATGGGGTCTTAATGTATGACTTTGTGGAAGGAATGCGAAGCAGTTTTGGTTTCTCAGTGCCGCTCAGCCTAGGGCAATGAGGCAGATTTGCATGACATGTAGGACGTGAGAGAACACAGTTCCTGGAGCTGTTGGAGTGCTGAGGAAATCTAGCTCTCCCAGGGAAGAGTGCAGTGTGTTGCCCTACACTCAGCATACACTGAGTGACTGGGAAAGGATTCCGGGCCTGGAAGTTTCTTAGCAGCCTAGTGGAGCCTGCCGGTGCTCGGTGTTCGTGCAGGGAATAGGGTGCCCAGGCGAGGTCCTCCGTTTCCTGAAATGCTTACTAACGTTAAAGAAAGCAGACCTAAAGCTAATGCCTCAAGGACTCTGCTCCAAGCTTCCACTTCGGCAGGGCTATTCAAGGCTTTACCTTGAGGAAAGGACTCACGTCAAGTTTCCTTTTAGCTCTAGAGCGTATCAGGAGGAGCTCCCACCCAGGCTATGAAAGCACCCTGTTGATGTAGAGAACACTTGTTCCTTTCCCAGAGCACTGCCTGCAGTGACTAGAGACCCGTCCTAAACTGTGATTTAGGTAGCTTCAAGGCAGCATGAATGGAGCACTCAAAATGGGAAAGCAAGACTTGTGCCGTAAGGCCCCCGTTTACAGCGAACACGTAGCCTACCTCCATGTGATTTCTACCAAGTAAGTAGACACTCTAGCTACACACTGGTCCCTTCCTTGAATAAAGTTTATTTGGCACGGAGTTCTGCGTGTAGCCAAACGCCTCCCCCAAGGAGCGCTCTTGCTAGGCTATCGGGCTTAGCTTCTTCTAAAACCCTGCAGTGTAAGAGGAAGAACTGTGCTTTGTTTACAGCAGGAACGCAAGCCGAATTTCTCCTGTAAGGATGGGGTCTTAATGTATGACTTTGTGGAAGGAATGCGAAGCAGTTTTGGTTTCTCAGTGCCGCTCAGCCTAGGGCAATGAGGCAGATTGGCATGACATGTAGGACGTGAGAGAACACAGTTCCTGGAGCTGTTGGAGTGCTGAGGAAATCTAGCTCTCCCAGGGAAGAGTGCAGTGTGTTGCCCTACACTCAGCATACACTGAGTGACTGGGAAAGGATTCCGGGCCTGGAAGTTTCTTAGCAGCCTAGTGGAGCCTGCCGGTGCTCGGTGTTCGTGCAGGGAATAGGGTGCCCAAGCGAGGTCCTCCGTTTCCTGAAATGCTTACTAACGTTAAAGAAAGCAGACCTAAAGCTAATGCCTCAAGGACTCTGCTCCAAGCTTCCACTTCGGCAGGGCTATTCAAGGCTTTACCTTGAGGAAAGGACTCACGTCAAGTTTCCTTTTAGCTCTAGAGCGTGTCAGGAGGAGCTCCCACCCAGGCTATGAAAGCACCCTGTTGATGTAGAGAACACTTGTTCCTTTCCCAGAGCCCTGCCTGCAGTGACTAGAGACCCGTCCTAAACTGTGATTTAGGTAGCTTCAAGGCAGCATGAATGGAGCACTCAAAATGGGAAAGCAAGGCTTGTGCCATAAGGCCCCCGTTTCCAGCGAACACGTAGCCTACCTCCATGTGATTTCTACCAAGTAGACACTCTAGCTACACACTGGTCCCTTCCTTGAATAAAGTTTATTTGGCACGGAGTTCTGCGTGTAGCCAAACGCCTCCACCAAGGAGCGCTCTTGCTAGGCTATCGGGCTTAGCTTCTTCTAAAACCCTGCAGTGTAAGAGGAAGAACTGTGCTTTGGTTACAGCAGCAAGGCAAGCTGACTTTCTCCTGTAAGGATGGGGTCCTAAGGTATGACTTTGTAGAAGGAATGCAAAGCAGTTTTGGTTTCTCAGTGCCGCTCAGCCTAGGGCAATGAGGCAGATTTGCATGACATGTAGGACGTGAGAGAACACAGTTCCTGGAGCTGTTGGAGTGCTGAGGAAATCTAGCTCTCCCAGGGAAGAGTGCAGTGTGTTGCCCTACACTCAGCATACACTGAGTGACTGGGAAAGGATTCCGGGCCTGGAAGTTTCTTAGCAGCCTAGTGGACCCTGCCGGTGCTCGGTGTTCGTGCAGGGAATAGGGTGCCCAGGCGAGGTCCTCCGTTTCCTGAAATGCTTACTAACGTTAAAGAAAGCAGACCTAAAGCTAATGCCTCAAGGACTCTGCTCCAAGCTTCCACTTCGGCAGGGCTATTCAAGGCTTTACCTTGAGGAAAGGACTCACGTCAAGTTTCCTTTTAGCTCTAGAGCGTATCAGGAGGAGCTCCCACCCAGGCTATGAAAGCACCCTGTTGATGTAGAGAAGACTTGTTCCTTTCCCAGAGCACTGCCTGCAGTGACTAGAGACCCGTCCTAAACTGTTATTTAGGTAGCTTCAAGGCAGCATGAATGGAGCACTCAAAATGGGAAAGCAAGGCTTGTGCCATAAGGCCCCCGTTTCCAGCGAACACGTAGCCTACCTCCATGTGATTTCTACCAAGTAAGTAGACACTCTAGCTACACACTGGTCCCTTCCTTGAATAAAGTTTATTTGGCACGGAGTTCTGCGTGTAGCCAAACGCCTCCCCCAAGGAGCGCTCTTGCTAGGCTATCGGGTTTAGCTTCTTCTAAAACCCTGCAGTGTAAGAGGAAGAACTGTGCTTTGGTTACAGCAGCAAGGCAAGCTGACTTTCTCCTGTAAGGATGGGGTCCTAAGGTATGACTTTGTAGAAGGAATGCAAAGCAGTTTTGGTTTCTCAGTGCCGCTCAGCCTAGGGCAATGAGGCAGATTTGCATGACATGTAGGACGTGAGAGAACACAGTTCCTGGAGCTGTTGGAGTGCTGAGGAAATCTAGCTCTCCCAGGGAAGAGTGCAGTGTGTTGCCCTACACTCAGCATACACTGAGTGACTGGGAAAGGATTCCGGGCCTGGAAGTTTCTTAGCAGCCTAGTGGACCCTGCCGGTGCTCGGTGTTCGTGCAGGGAATAGGGTGCCCAGGCGAGGTCCTCCGTTTCCTGAAATGCTTACTAACGTTAAAGAAAGCAGACCTAAAGCTAATGCCTCAAGGACTCTGCTCCAAGCTTCCACTTCGGCAGGGCTATTCAAGGCTTTACCTTGAGGAAAGGACTCACGTCAAGTTTCCTTTTAGCTCTAGAGCGTATCAGGAGGAGCTCCCACCCAGGCTATGAAAGCACCCTGTTGATGTAGAGAAGACTTGTTCCTTTCCCAGAGCACTGCCTGCAGTGACTAGAGACCCGTCCTAAACTGTTATTTAGGTAGCTTCAAGGCAGCATGAATGGAGCACTCAAAATGGGAAAGCAAGGCTTGTGCCATAAGGCCCCCGTTTCCAGCGAACACGTAGCCTACCTCCATGTGATTTCTACCAAGTAAGTAGACACTCTAGCTACACACTGGTCCCTTCCTTGAATAAAGTTTATTTGGCACGGAGTTCTGCGTGTAGCCAAACGCCTCCCCCAAGGAGCGCTCTTGCTAGGCTATCGGGTTTAGCTTCTTCTAAAACCCTGCAGTGTAAGAGGAAGAACTGTGCTTTGGTTACAGCAGCAAGGCAAGCTGACTTTCTCCTGTAAGGATGGGGTCCTAAGGTATGACTTTGTAGAAGGAATGCAAAGCAGTTTTGGTTTCTCAGTGCCGCTCAGCCTAGGGCAATGAGGCAGATTTGCATGACATGTAGGACGTGAGAGAACACAGTTCCTGGAGCTGTTGGAGTGCTGAGGAAATCTAGCTCTCCCAGGGAAGAGTGCAGTGTGTTGCCCTACACTCAGCATACACTGAGTGACTGGGAAAGGATTCCGGGCCTGGAAGTTTCTTAGCAGCCTAGTGGAGCCTGCCGGTGCTCGGTGTTCGTGCAGGGAATAGGGTGCCCAGGCGAGGTCCTCCGTTTCCTGAAATGCTTACTAACGTTAAAGAAAGCAGACCTAAAGCTAATGCCTCAAGGACTCTGCTCCAAGCTTCCACTTCGGCAGGGCTATTCAAGGCTTTACCTTGAGGAAAGGACTCACGTCAAGTTTCCTTTTAGCTCTAGAGCGTATCAGGAGGAGCTCCCACCCAGGCTATGAAAGCACCCTGTTGATGTAGAGAACACTTGTTCCTTTCCCAGAGCACTGCCTGCAGTGACTAGAGACCCGTCCTAAACTGTGATTTAGGTAGCTTCAAGGCAGCATGAATGGAGCACTCAAAATGGGAAAGCAAGACTTGTGCCGTAAGGCCCCCGTTTCCAGCGAACACGTAGCCTACCTCCATGTGATTTCTACCAAGTAAGTAGACACTCTAGCTACACACTGGTCCCTTCCTTGAATAAAGTTTATTTGGCACGGAGTTCTGCGTGTAGCCAAACGCCTCCCCCAAGGAGCGCTCTTGCTAGGCTATCGGGCTTAGCTTCTTCTAAAACCCTGCAGTGTAAGAGGAAGAACTGTGCTTTGGTTACAGCAGCAAGGCAAGCTGACTTTCTCCTGTAAGAATGGGTTCCTAAGGTATGACTTTGTAGAAGGAATGCAAAGCAGTTTTGGTTTCTCAGTGCCGCTCAGCCTAGGGCAATGAGGCAGATTTGCATGACATGTAGGACGTGAGAGAACACAGTTCCTGGAGCTGTTGGAGTGCTGAGGAAATCTAATTCTCCCAGGGAAGAGTGCAGTGTGTTGCCCTACACTCAGCATACACTGAGTGACTGGGAAAGGTTTCCGTGCCTGGAAGTTTCTTAGCAGCCTAGTGGACCCTGCCGGTGCTCGGTGTTCGTGCAGGGAATAGGGTGCCCAGGCGAGGTCCTCCGTTTCCTGAAATGCTTACTAACGTTAAAGAAAGCAGACCTAAAGCTAATGCCTCAAGGACTCTGCTCCAATCTTCCACTTCGGCAGGGCTATTCAAGGCTTTACCTTGAGGAAAGGACTCACGTCAAGTTTCCTTTTAGCTCTAGAGCGTATCAGGAGGAGCTCCCACCCAGGCTATGAAAGCACCCTGTTGATGTAGAGAAGACTCGTTCCTTTCCCAGAGCCCTGCCTGCAGTGACTAGAGACCCGTCCTAAAACTGTTATTTAGGTAGCTTCAAGGCAGCATGAATGGAGCATTCAAAATGGAAAAGCAAGGCTTGTGCCATAAGGCCCTGTTTCCAGCGAACACGCAGCCTACCTCCTTGTGATTTCTACCAAGTATACACTCTAGCTACACACTGGTCCCTTCCTTGAATAAAGTTTATTTGGCACGGAGTTCTGCGTGTAGCCAACCGCCTCCCCCAAGGAGCGCTCTTGCTAGGCTATCGGGCTTAGCTTCTTCTAAAACCCTGCAGTGTAAGAGGAAGAACTGTGCTTTGGTTACAGCAGGAACGCAAGCCGAATTTCTCCTGTAAGTATGGGGTCTTAATGTATGACTTTGTGGAAGGAATGCGAAGCAGTTTTGGTTTCTCAGTGCCGCTCAGCCTAGGGCAATGAGGCAGATTTGCATGACATGTAGGACGTGAGAGAACACAGTTCCTGGAGCTGTTGGAGTGCTGAGGAAATCTAGCTCTCCCAGGGAAGAGTGCAGTGTGTTGCCCTACACTCAGCATACACTGAGGGACTGGGAAAGGATTCCGGGCCTGGAAGTTTCTTAGCAGCCTAGTGGAGCCTGCCGGTGCTCGGTGTTCGTGCAGGGAATAGGGTGCCCAGGCGAGGTCCTCCGTTTCCTGAAATGCTTACTAACGTTAAAGAAAGCAGACCTAAAGCTAATGCCTCAAGGACTCTGCTCCAAGCTTCCACTTCGGCAGGGCTATTCAAGGCTTTACCTTGAGGAAAGGACTCACGTCAAGTTTCCTTTTAGCTCTAGAGCGTGTCAGGAGGAGCTCCCACCCAGGCTATGAAAGCACCCTGTTGATGTAGAGAACACTTGTTCCTTTCCCAGAGCCCTGCCTGCAGTGACTAGAGACCCGTCCTAAACTGTGATTTAGGTAGCTTCAAGGCAGCATGAATGGAGCACTCAAAATGGGAAAGCAAGGCTTGTGCCATAAGGCCCCCGTTTCCAGCGAACACGTAGCCTACCTCCATGTGATTTCTACCAAGTAGACACTCTAGCTACACACTGGTCCCTTCCTTGAATAAAGTTTATTTGGCACGGAGTTCTGCGTGTAGCCAAACGCCTCCACCAAGGAGCGCTCTTGCTAGGCTATCGGGCTTAGCTTCTTCTAAAACCCTGCAGTGTAAGAGGAAGAACTGTGCTTTGGTTACAGCAGCAAGGCAAGCTGACTTTCTCCTGTAAGGATGGGGTCCTAAGGTATGACTTTGTAGAAGGAATGCAAAGCAGTTTTGGTTTCTCAGTGCCGCTCAGCCTAGGGCAATGAGGCAGATTTGCATGACATGTAGGACGTGAGAGAACACAGTTCCTGGAGCTGTTGGAGTGCTGAGGAAATCTAGCTCTCCCAGGGAAGAGTGCAGTGTGTTGCCCTACACTCAGCATACACTGAGTGACTGGGAAAGGATTCCGGGCCTGGAAGTTTCTTAGCAGCCTAGTGGAGCCTGCCGGTGCTCGGTGTTCTTGCAGGGAATAGGGTGCCCAGGCGAGGTCCTCCGTTTCCTGAAATGCTTACTAACGTTAAAGAAAGCAGACCTAAAGCTAATGCCTCAAGGACTCTGCTCCAAGCTTCCACTTCGGCAGGGCTATTCAAGGCTTTACCTTGAGGAAAGGACTCACGTCAAGTTTCCTTTTAGCTCTAGAGCGTATCAGGAGGAGCTCCCACCCAGGCTATGAAAGCACCCTGTTGATGTAGAGAACACTTGTTCCTTTCCCAGAGCACTGCCTGCAGTGACTAGAGACCCGTCCTAAACTGTGATTTAGGTAGCTTCAAGGCAGCATGAATGGAGCACTCAAAATGGGAAAGCAAGACTTGTGCCGTAAGGCCCCCGTTTACAGCGAACACGTAGCCTACCTCCATGTGATTTCTACCAAGTAAGTAGACACTCTAGCTACACACTGGTCCCTTCCTTGAATAAAGTTTATTTGGCACGGAGTTCTGCGTGTAGCCAAACGCCTCCCCCAAGGAGCGCTCTTGCTAGGCTATCGGGCTTAGCTTCTTCTAAAACCCTGCAGTGTAAGAGGAAGAACTGTGCTTTGGTTACAGCAGCAAGGCAAGCTGACTTTCTCCTGTAAGAATGGGTTCCTAAGGTATGACTTTGTAGAAGGAATGCAAAGCAGTTTTGGTTTCTCAGTGCCGCTCAGCCTAGGGCAATGAGGCAGATTTGCATGACATGTAGGACGTGAGAGAACACAGTTCCTGGAGCTGTTGGAGTGCTGAGGAAATCTAGCTCTCCCAGGGAAGAGTGCAGTGTGTTGCCCTACACTCAGCATACACTGAGTGACTGGGAAAGGTTTCCGTGCCTGGAAGTTTCTTAGCAGCCTAGTGGACCCTGCCGGTGCTCGGTGTTCGTGCAGGGAATAGGGTGCCCAGGCGAGGTCCTCCGTTTCCTGAAATGCTTACTAACGTTAAAGAAAGCAGACCTAAAGCTAATGCCTCAAGGACTCTGCTCCAAGCTTCCACTTCGGCAGGGCTATTCAAGGCTTTACCTTGAGGAAAGGACTCACGTCAAGTTTCCTTTTAGCTCTAGAGCGTATCAGGAGGAGCTCCCACCCAGGCTATGAAAGCACCCTGTTGATGTAGAGAAGACTCGTTCCTTTCCCAGAGCCCTGCCTGCAGTGACTAGAGACCCGTCCTAAAACTGTTATTTAGGTAGCTTCAAGGCAGCATGAATGGAGCATTCAAAATGGAAAAGCAAGGCTTGTGCCATAAGGCCCTGTTTCCAGCGAACACGCAGCCTACCTCCTTGTGATTTCTACCAAGTATACACTCTAGCTACACACTGGTCCCTTCCTTGAATAAAGTTTATTTGGCACGGAGTTCTGCGTGTAGCCAACCGCCTCCCCCAAGGAGCGCTCTTGCTAGGCTATCGGGCTTAGCTTCTTCTAAAACCCTGCAGTGTAAGAGGAAGAACTGTGCTTTGTTTACAGCAGGAACGCAAGCCGAATTTCTCCTGTAAGGATGGGGTCTTAATGTATGACTTTGTGGAAGGAATGCGAAGCAGTTTTGGTTTCTCAGTGCCTCTCAGCCTAGGGCAATGAGGCAGATTGGCATGACATGTAGGACGTGAGAGAACACAGTTCCTGGAGCTGTTGGAGTGCTGAGGAAATCTAGCTCTCCCAGGGAAGAGTGCAGTGTGTTGCCCTACACTCAGCATACACTGAGTGACTGGGAAAGGATTCCGGGCCTGGAAGTTTCTTAGCAGCCTAGTGGAGCCTGCCGGTGCTCGGTGTTCGTGCAGGGAATAGGGTGCCCAGGCGAGGTCCTCCGTTTCCTGAAATGCTTACTAACGTTAAAGAAAGCAGACCTAAAGCTAATGCCTCAAGGACTCTGCTCCAAGCTTCCACTTCGGCAGGGCTATTCAAGGCTTTACCTTGAGGAAAGGACTCACGTCAAGTTTCCTTTTAGCTCTAGAGCGTGTCAGGAGGAGCTCCCACCCAGGCTATGAAACCACCCTGTTGATGTAGAGAACACTTGTTCCTTTCCCAGAGCCCTGCCTGCAGTGACTAGAGACCCGTCCTAAACTGTGATTTAGGTAGCTTCAAGGCAGCATGAATGGAGCACTCAAAATGGGAAAGCAAGGCTTGTGCCATAAGGCCCCCGTTTCCAGCGAACACGTAGCCTACCTCCATGTGATTTCTACCAAGTAGACACTCTAGCTACACACTGGTCCCTTCCTTGAATAAAGTTTATTTGGCACGGAGTTCTGCGTGTAGCCAAACGCCTCCACCAAGGAGCGCTCTTGCTAGGCTATCGGGCTTAGCTTCTTCTAAAACCCTGCAGTGTAAGAGGAAGAACTGTGCTTTGGTTACAGCAGCAAGGCAAGCTGACTTTCTCCTGTAAGGATGGGGTCCTAAGGTATGACTTTGTAGAAGGAATGCAAAGCAGTTTTGGTTTCTCAGTGCCGCTCAGCCTAGGGCAATGAGGCAGATTTGCATGACATGTAGGACGTGAGAGAACACAGTTCCTGGAGCTGTTGGAGTGCTGAGGAAATCTAGCTCTCCCAGGGAAGAGTGCAGTGTGTTGCCCTACACTCAGCATACACTGAGTGACTGGGAAAGGATTCCGGGCCTGGAAGTTTCTTAGCAGCCTAGTGGAGCCTGCCGGTGCTCGGTGTTCTTGCAGGGAATAGGGTGCCCAGGCGAGGTCCTCCGTTTCCTGAAATGCTTACTAACGTTAAAGAAAGCAGACCTAAAGCTAATGCCTCAAGGACTCTGCTCCAAGCTTCCACTTCGGCAGGGCTATTCAAGGCTTTACCTTGAGGAAAGGACTCACGTCAAGTTTCCTTTTAGCTCTAGAGCGTATCAGGAGGAGCTCCCACCCAGGCTATGAAAGCACCCTGTTGATGTAGAGAAGACTCGTTCCTTTCCCAGAGCCCTGCCTGCAGTGACTAGAGACCCGTCCTAAAACTGTGATTTAGGTAGCTTCAAGGCAGCATGAATGGAGCATTCAAAATGGGAAAGCAAGGCTTGTGCCATAAGGCCCTGTTTCCAGCGAACACGCAGCCTACCTCCTTGTGATTTCTACCAAGTATACACTCTAGCTACACACTGGTCCCTTCCTTGAATAAAGTTTATTTGGCACGGAGTTCTGCGTGTAGCCAACCGCCTCCCCCAAGGAGCGCTCTTGCTAGGCTATCGGGTTTAGCTTCTTCTAAAACCCTGCAGTGTAAGAGGAAGAACTGTGCTTTGTTTACAGCAGCAACGCAAGCCGAATTTCTCCTGTAAGGATGGGGTCTTAATGTATGACTTTGTGGAAGGAATGCGAAGCAGTTTTGGTTTCTCAGTGCCGCTCAGCCTAGGGCAATGAGGCAGATTTGCATGACATGTAGGACGTGAGAGAACACAGTTCCTGGAGCTGTTGGAGTGCTGAGGAAATCTAGCTCTCCCAGGGAAGAGTGCAGTGTGTTGCCCTACACTCAGCATACACTGAGTGACTGGGAAAGGATTCCGGGCCTGGAAGTTTCTTAGCAGCCTAGTGGAGCCTGCCGGTGCTCGGTGTTCGTGCAGGGAATAGGGTGCCCAGGCGAGGTCCTCCGTTTCCTGAAATGCTTACTAACGTTAAAGAAAGCAGACCTAAAGCTAATGCCTCAAGGACTCTGCTCCAAGCTTCCACTTCGGCAGGGCTATTCAAGGCTTTACCTTGAGGAAAGGACTCACGTCAAGTTTCCTTTTAGCTCTAGAGCGTATCAGGAGGAGCTCCCACCCAGGCTATGAAAGCACCCTGTTGATGTACAGAACACTTGTTCCTTTCCCAGAGCCCTGCCTGCAGTGACTAGAGACCCGTCCTAAACTGTGATTTAGGTAGCTTCAAGGCAGCATGAATGGAGCACTCAAAATGGGAAAGCAAGGCTTGTGCCATAAGGCCCCCGTTTCCAGCGAACACGTAGCCTACCTCCATGTGATTTCTACCAAGTAAGTAGACACTCTAGCTACACACTGGTCCCTTCCTTGAATAAAGTTTATTTGGCACGGCGTTCTGCGTGTAGCCAAACGCCTCCCCCAAGGAGCGCTCTTGCTAGGCTATCGGGCTTAGCTTCTTCTAAAACCCTGCAGTGTAAGAGGAAGAACTGTGCTTTGGTTACAGCAGCAAGGCAAGCTGACTTTCTCCTGTAAGGATGGGGTCCTAAGGTATGACTTTGTAGAAGGAATGCAAAGCAGTTTTGGTTTCTCAGTGCCGCTCAGCCTAGGGCAATGAGGCAGATTGGCATGACATGTAGGACGTGAGAGAACACAGTTCCTGGAGCTGTTGGAGTGCTGAGGAAATCTAGCTCTCCCAGGGAAGAGTGCAGTGTGTTGCCCTACACTCAGCATACACTGAGTGACTGGGAAAGGATTCCGGGCCTGGAAGTTTCTTAGCAGCCTAGTGGAGCCTGCCGGTGCTCGGTGTTCGTGCAGGGAATAGGGTGCCCAGGCGAGGTCCTCCGTTTCCTGAAATGCTTACTAACGTTAAAGAAAGCAGACCTAAAGCTAATGCCTCAAGGACTCTGCTCCAAGCTTCCACTTCGGCAGGGCTATTCAAGGCTTTACCTTGAGGAAAGGACTCATGTCAAGTTTCCTTTTAGCTCTAGAGCGTATCAGGAGGAGCTCCCACCCAGGCTATGAAAGCACCCTGTTGATGTAGAGAAGACTCGTTCCTTTCCCAGAGCCCTGCCTGCAGTGACTAGAGACCCGTCCTAAAACTGTTATTTAGGTAGCTTCAAGGCAGCATGAATGGAGCATTCAAAATGGGAAAGCAAGGCTTGTGCCATAAGGCCCTGTTTCCAGCGAACACGCAGCCTACCTCCTTGTGATTTCTACCAAGTATACACTCTAGCTACACACTGGTCCCTTCCTTGAATAAAGTTTATTTGGCACGGAGTTCTGCGTGTAGCCAACCGCCTCCCCCAAGGAACGCTCTTGCTAGGCTCTCGAGCTTAGCTTCTTCTAAAACCCTGCAGTGTAAGAGGAAGAACTGTGCTTTGTTTACAGCAGGAACGCAAGCCGAATTTCTCCTGTAAGGATGGGGTCTTAATGTATGACTTTGTGGAAGGAATGCGAAGCAGTTTTGGTTTCTCAGTGCCGCTCAGCCTAGGGCAATGAGGCAGATTTGCATGACATGTAGGACGTGAGAGAACACAGTTCCTGGAGCTGTTGGAGTGCTGAGGAAATCTAGCTCTCCCAGGGAAGAGTGCAGTGTGTTGCCCTACACTCAGCATACACTGAGTGACTGGGAAAGGATTCCGGGCCTGGAAGTTTCTTAGCAGCCTAGTGGAGCCTGCCGGTGCTCGGTGTTCGTGCAGGGAATAGGGTGCCCAGGCGAGGTCCTCCGTTTCCTGAAATGCTTACTAACGTTAAAGAAAGCAGACCTAAAGCTAATGCCTCAAGGACTCTGCTCCAAGCTTCCACTTCGGCAGGGCTATTCAAGGCTTTACCTTGAGGAAAGGACTCACGTCAAGTTTCCTTTTAGCTCTAGAGCGTGTCAGGAGGAGCTCCCACCCAGGCTATGAAAGCACCCTGTTGATGTACAGAACACTTGTTCCTTTCCCAGAGCCCTGCCTGCAGTGACTAGAGACCCGTCCTAAACTGTGATTTAGGTAGCTTCAAGGCAGCATGAATGGAGCACTCAAAATGGGAAAGCAAGGCTTGTGCCATAAGGCCCCCGTTTCCAGCGAACACGTAGCCTACCTCCATGTGATTTCTACCAAGTAAGTAGACACTCTAGCTACACACTGGTCCCTTCCTTGAATAAAGTTTATTTGGCACGGCGTTCTGCGTGTAGCCAAACGCCTCCCCCAAGGAGCGCTCTTGCTAGGCTATCGGGCTTAGCTTCTTCTAAAACCCTGCAGTGTAAGAGGAAGAACTGTGCTTTGGTTACAGCAGCAAGGCAAGCTGACTTTCTCCTGTAAGGATGGGGTCCTAAGGTATGACTTTGTAGAAGGAATGCAAAGCAGTTTTGGTTTCTCAGTGCCGCTCAGCCTAGGGCAATGAGGCAGATTGGCATGACATGTAGGACGTGAGAGAACACAGTTCCTGGAGCTGTTGGAGTGCTGAGGAAATCTAGCTCTCCCAGGGAAGAGTGCAGTGTGTTGCCCTACACTCAGCATACACTGAGTGACTGGGAAAGGATTCCGGGCCTGGAAGTTTCTTAGCAGCCTAGTGGAGCCTGCCGGTGCTCGGTGTTCGTGCAGGGAATAGGGTGCCCAGGAGAGGTCCTCCGTTTCCTGAAATGCTTACTAACGTTAAAGAAAGCAGACCTAAAGCTAATGCCTCAAGGACTCTGCTCCAAGCTTCCACTTCGGCAGGGCTATTCAAGGCTTTACCTTGAGGAAAGGACTCATGTCAAGTTTCCTTTTAGCTCTAGAGCGTATCAGGAGGAGCTCCCACCCAGGCTATGAAAGCACCCTGTTGATGTAGAGAAGACTCGTTCCTTTCCCAGAGCCCTGCCTGCAGTGACTAGAGACCCGTCCTAAAACTGTTATTTAGGTAGCTTCAAGGCAGCATGAATGGAGCATTCAAAATGGGAAAGCAAGGCTTGTGCCATAAGGCCCTGTTTCCAGCGAACACGCAGCCTACCTCCTTGTGATTTCTACCAAGTATACACTCTAGCTACACACTGGTCCCTTCCTTGAATAAAGTTTATTTGGCACGGAGTTCTGCGTGTAGCCAACCGCCTCCCCCAAGGAGCGCTCTTGCTAGGCTATCGGGCTTAGCTTCTTCTAAAACCCTGCAGTGTAAGAGGAAGAACTGTGCTTTGTTTACAGCAGGAACGCAAGCCGAATTTCTCCTGTAAGGATGGGGTCTTAATGTATGACTTTGTGGAAGGAATGCGAAGCAGTTTTGGTTTCTCAGTGCCGCTCAGCCTAGGGCAATGAGGCAGATTTGCATGACATGTAGGACGTGAGAGAACACAGTTCCTGGAGCTGTTGGAGTGCTGAGGAAATCTAGCTCTCCCAGGGAAGAGTGCAGTGTGTTGCCCTACACTCAGCATACACTGAGTGACTGGGAAAGGATTCCGGGCCTGGAAGTTTCTTAGCAGCCTAGTGGAGCCTGCCGGTGCTCGGTGTTCGTGCAGGGAATAGGGTGCCCAGGCGAGGTCCTCCGTTTCCTGAAATGCTTACTAACGTTAAAGAAAGCAGACCTAAAGCTAATGCCTCAAGGACTCTGCTCCAAGCTTCCACTTCGGCAGGGCTATTCAAGGCTTTACCTTGAGGAAAGGACTCACGTCAAGTTTCCTTTTAGCTCTAGAGCGTGTCAGGAGGAGCTCCCACCCAGGCTATGAAAGCACCCTGTTGATGTACAGAACACTTGTTCCTTTCCCAGAGCCCTGCCTGCAGTGACTAGAGACCCGTCCTAAACTGTGATTTAGGTAGCTTCAAGGCAGCATGAATGGAGCACTCAAAATGGGAAAGCAAGGCTTGTGCCATAAGGCCCCCGTTTCCAGCGAACACGTAGCCTACCTCCATGTGATTTCTACCAAGTAAGTAGACACTCTAGCTACACACTGGTCCCTTCCTTGAATAAAGTTTATTTGGCACGGCGTTCTGCGTGTAGCCAAACGCCTCCCCCAAGGAGCGCTCTTGCTAGGCTATCGGGCTTAGCTTCTTCTAAAACCCTGCAGTGTAAGAGGAAGAACTGTGCTTTGGTTACAGCAGCAAGGCAAGCTGACTTTCTCCTGTAAGGATGGGGTCCTAAGGTATGACTTTGTAGAAGGAATGCAAAGCAGTTTTGGTTTCTCAGTGCCGCTCAGCCTAGGGCAATGAGGCAGATTGGCATGACATGTAGGACGTGAGAGAACACAGTTCCTGGAGCTGTTGGAGTGCTGAGGAAATCTAGCTCTCCCAGGGAAGAGTGCAGTGTGTTGCCCTACACTCAGCATACACTGAGTGACTGGGAAAGGATTCCGGGCCTGGAAGTTTCTTAGCAGCCTAGTGGAGCCTGCCGGTGCTCGGTGTTCGTGCAGGGAATAGGGTGCCCAGGAGAGGTCCTCCGTTTCCTGAAATGCTTACTAACGTTAAAGAAAGCAGACCTAAAGCTAATGCCTCAAGGACTCTGCTCCAAGCTTCCACTTCGGCAGGGCTATTCAAGGCTTTACCTTGAGGAAAGGACTCATGTCAAGTTTCCTTTTAGCTCTAGAGCGTATCAGGAGGAGCTCCCACCCAGGCTATGAAAGCACCCTGTTGATGTAGAGAAGACTCGTTCCTTTCCCAGAGCCCTGCCTGCAGTGACTAGAGACCCGTCCTAAAACTGTTATTTAGGTAGCTTCAAGGCAGCATGAATGGAGCATTCAAAATGGGAAAGCAAGGCTTGTGCCATAAGGCCCTGTTTCCAGCGAACACGCAGCCTACCTCCTTGTGATTTCTACCAAGTATACACTCTAGCTACACACTGGTCCCTTCCTTGAATAAAGTTTATTTGGCACGGAGTTCTGCGTGTAGCCAACCGCCTCCCCCAAGGAGCGCTCTTGCTAGGCTATCGGGCTTAGCTTCTTCTAAAACCCTGCAGTGTAAGAGGAAGAACTGTGCTTTGTTTACAGCAGGAACGCAAGCCGAATTTCTCCTGTAAGGATGGGGTCTTAATGTATGACTTTGTGGAAGGAATGCGAAGCAGTTTTGGTTTCTCAGTGCCGCTCAGCCTAGGGCAATGAGGCAGATTTGCATGACATGTAGGACGTGAGAGAACACAGTTCCTGGAGCTGTTGGAGTGCTGAGGAAATCTAGCTCTCCCAGGGAAGAGTGCAGTGTGTTGCCCTACACTCAGCATACACTGAGTGACTGGGAAAGGATTCCGGGCCTGGAAGTTTCTTAGCAGCCTAGTGGAGCCTGCCGGTGCTCGGTGTTCGTGCAGGGAATAGGGTGCCCAGGCGAGGTCCTCCGTTTCCTGAAATGCTTACTAACGTTAAAGAAAGCAGACCTAAAGCTAATGCCTCAAGGACTCTGCTCCAAGCTTCCACTTCGGCAGGGCTATTCAAGGCTTTACCTTGAGGAAAGGACTCACGTCAAGTTTCCTTTTAGCTCTAGAGCGTGTCAGGAGGAGCTCCCACCCAGGCTATGAAAGCACCCTGTTGATGTACAGAACACTTGTTCCTTTCCCAGAGCCCTGCCTGCAGTGACTAGAGACCCGTCCTAAACTGTGATTTAGGTAGCTTCAAGGCAGCATGAATGGAGCACTCAAAATGGGAAAGCAAGGCTTGTGCCATAAGGCCCCCGTTTCCAGCGAACACGTAGCCTACCTCCATGTGATTTCTACCAAGTAAGTAGACACTCTAGCTACACACTGGTCCCTTCCTTGAATAAAGTTTATTTGGCACGGCGTTCTGCGTGTAGCCAAACGCCTCCCCCAAGGAGCGCTCTTGCTAGGCTATCGGGCTTAGCTTCTTCTAAAACCCTGCAGTGTAAGAGGAAGAACTGTGCTTTGGTTACAGCAGCAAGGCAAGCTGACTTTCTCCTGTAAGGATGGGGTCCTAAGGTATGACTTTGTAGAAGGAATGCAAAGCAGTTTTGGTTTCTCAGTGCCGCTCAGCCTAGGGCAATGAGGCAGATTGGCATGACATGTAGGACGTGAGAGAACACAGTTCCTGGAGCTGTTGGAGTGCTGAGGAAATCTAGCTCTCCCAGGGAAGAGTGCAGTGTGTTGCCCTACACTCAGCATACACTGAGTGACTGGGAAAGGATTCCGGGCCTGGAAGTTTCTTAGCAGCCTAGTGGAGCCTGCCGGTGCTCGGTGTTCGTGCAGGGAATAGGGTGCCCAGGAGAGGTCCTCCGTTTCCTGAAATGCTTACTAACGTTAAAGAAAGCAGACCTAAAGCTAATGCCTCAAGGACTCTGCTCCAAGCTTCCACTTCGGCAGGGCTATTCAAGGCTTTACCTTGAGGAAAGGACTCATGTCAAGTTTCCTTTTAGCTCTAGAGCGTATCAGGAGGAGCTCCCACCCAGGCTATGAAAGCACCCTGTTGATGTAGAGAAGACTCGTTCCTTTCCCAGAGCCCTGCCTGCAGTGACTAGAGACCCGTCCTAAAACTGTTATTTAGGTAGCTTCAAGGCAGCATGAATGGAGCATTCAAAATGGGAAAGCAAGGCTTGTGCCATAAGGCCCTGTTTCCAGCGAACACGCAGCCTACCTCCTTGTGATTTCTACCAAGTATACACTCTAGCTACACACTGGTCCCTTCCTTGAATAAAGTTTATTTGGCACGGAGTTCTGCGTGTAGCCAACCGCCTCCCCCAAGGAGCGCTCTTGCTAGGCTATCGGGCTTAGCTTCTTCTAAAACCCTGCAGTGTAAGAGGAAGAACTGTGCTTTGTTTACAGCAGGAACGCAAGCCGAATTTCTCCTGTAAGGATGGGGTCTTAATGTATGACTTTGTGGAAGGAATGCGAAGCAGTTTTGGTTTCTCAGTGCCGCTCAGCCTAGGGCAATGAGGCAGATTTGCATGACATGTAGGACGTGAGAGAACACAGTTCCTGGAGCTGTTGGAGTGCTGAGGAAATCTAGCTCTCCCAGGGAAGAGTGCAGTGTGTTGCCCTACACTCAGCATACACTGAGTGACTGGGAAAGGATTCCGGGCCTGGAAGTTTCTTAGCAGCCTAGTGGAGCCTGCCGGTGCTCGGTGTTCGTGCAGGGAATAGGGTGCCCAGGCGAGGTCCTCCGTTTCCTGAAATGCTTACTAACGTTAAAGAAAGCAGACCTAAAGCTAATGCCTCAAGGACTCTGCTCCAAGCTTCCACTTCGGCAGGGCTATTCAAGGCTTTACCTTGAGGAAAGGACTCACGTCAAGTTTCCTTTTAGCTCTAGAGCGTGTCAGGAGGAGCTCCCACCCAGGCTATGAAAGCACCCTGTTGATGTACAGAACACTTGTTCCTTTCCCAGAGCCCTGCCTGCAGTGACTAGAGACCCGTCCTAAACTGTGATTTAGGTAGCTTCAAGGCAGCATGAATGGAGCACTCAAAATGGGAAAGCAAGGCTTGTGCCATAAGGCCCCCGTTTCCAGCGAACACGTAGCCTACCTCCATGTGATTTCTACCAAGTAAGTAGACACTCTAGCTACACACTGGTCCCTTCCTTGAATAAAGTTTATTTGGCACGGCGTTCTGCGTGTAGCCAAACGCCTCCCCCAAGGAGCGCTCTTGCTAGGCTATCGGGCTTAGCTTCTTCTAAAACCCTGCAGTGTAAGAGGAAGAACTGTGCTTTGGTTACAGCAGCAAGGCAAGCTGACTTTCTCCTGTAAGGATGGGGTCCTAAGGTATGACTTTGTAGAAGGAATGCAAAGCAGTTTTGGTTTCTCAGTGCCGCTCAGCCTAGGGCAATGAGGCAGATTGGCATGACATGTAGGACGTGAGAGAACACAGTTCCTGGAGCTGTTGGAGTGCTGAGGAAATCTAGCTCTCCCAGGGAAGAGTGCAGTGTGTTGCCCTACACTCAGCATACACTGAGTGACTGGGAAAGGATTCCGGGCCTGGAAGTTTCTTAGCAGCCTAGTGGAGCCTGCCGGTGCTCGGTGTTCGTGCAGGGAATAGGGTGCCCAGGAGAGGTCCTCCGTTTCCTGAAATGCTTACTAACGTTAAAGAAAGCAGACCTAAAGCTAATGCCTCAAGGACTCTGCTCCAAGCTTCCACTTCGGCAGGGCTATTCAAGGCTTTACCTTGAGGAAAGGACTCATGTCAAGTTTCCTTTTAGCTCTAGAGCGTATCAGGAGGAGCTCCCACCCAGGCTATGAAAGCACCCTGTTGATGTAGAGAAGACTCGTTCCTTTCCCAGAGCCCTGCCTGCAGTGACTAGAGACCCGTCCTAAAACTGTTATTTAGGTAGCTTCAAGGCAGCATGAATGGAGCATTCAAAATGGGAAAGCAAGGCTTGTGCCATAAGGCCCTGTTTCCAGCGAACACGCAGCCTACCTCCTTGTGATTTCTACCAAGTATACACTCTAGCTACACACTGGTCCCTTCCTTGAATAAAGTTTATTTGGCACGGAGTTCTGCGTGTAGCCAACCGCCTCCCCCAAGGAACGCTCTTGCTAGGCTCTCGAGCTTAGCTTCTTCTAAAACCCTGCAGTGTAAGAGGAAGAACTGTGCTTTGTTTACAGCAGGAACGCAAGCCGAATTTCTCCTGTAAGGATGGGGTCTTAATGTATGACTTTGTGGAAGGAATGCGAAGCAGTTTTGGTTTCTCAGTGCCGCTCAGCCTAGGGCAATGAGGCAGATTTGCATGACATGTAGGACGTGAGAGAACACAGTTCCTGGAGCTGTTGGAGTGCTGAGGAAATCTAGCTCTCCCAGGGAAGAGTGCAGTGTGTTGCCCTACACTCAGCATACACTGAGTGACTGGGAAAGGATTCCGGGCCTGGAAGTTTCTTAGCAGCCTAGTGGAGCCTGCCGGTGCTCGGTGTTCGTGCAGGGAATAGGGTGCCCAGGCGAGGTCCTCCGTTTCCTGAAATGCTTACTAACGTTAAAGAAAGCAGACCTAAAGCTAATGCCTCAAGGACTCTGCTCCAAGCTTCCACTTCGGCAGGGCTATTCAAGGCTTTACCTTGAGGAAAGGACTCACGTCAAGTTTCCTTTTAGCTCTAGAGCGTGTCAGGAGGAGCTCCCACCCAGGCTATGAAAGCACCCTGTTGATGTACAGAACACTTGTTCCTTTCCCAGAGCCCTGCCTGCAGTGACTAGAGACCCGTCCTAAACTGTGATTTAGGTAGCTTCAAGGCAGCATGAATGGAGCACTCAAAATGGGAAAGCAAGGCTTGTGCCATAAGGCCCCCGTTTCCAGCGAACACGTAGCCTACCTCCATGTGATTTCTACCAAGTAGACACTCTAGCTACACACTGGTCCCTTCCTTGAATAAAGTTTATTTGGCACGGAGTTCTGCGTGTAGCCAAACGCCTCCCCCAAGGAGCGCTCTTGCTAGGCTATCGGGCTTAGCTTCTTCTAAAACCCTGCAGTGTAAGAGGAAGAACTGTGCTTTGGTTACAGCAGCAAGGCAAGCTGACTTTCTCCTGTAAGGATGGGGTCCTAAGGTATGACTTTGTAGAAGGAATGCAAAGCAGTTTTGGTTTCTCAGTGCCGCTCAGCCTAGGGCAATGAGGCAGATTGGCATGACATGTAGGACGTGAGAGAACACAGTTCCTGGAGCTGTTGGAGTGCTGAGGAAATCTAGCTCTCCCAGGGAAGAGTGCAGTGTGTTGCCCTACACTCAGCATACACTGAGTGACTGGGAAAGGATTCCGGGCCTGGAAGTTTCTTAGCAGCCTAGTGGAGCCTGCCGGTGCTCGGTGTTCGTGCAGGGAATAGGGTGCCCAGGCGAGGTCCTCCGTTTCCTGAAATGCTTACTAACGTTAAAGAAAGCAGACCTAAAGCTAATGCCTCAAGGACTCTGCTCCAAGCTTCCACTTCGGCAGGGCTATTCAAGGCTTTACCTTGAGGAAAGGACTCACGTCAAGTTTCCTTTTAGCTCTAGAGCGTATCAGGAGGAGCTCCCACCCAGGCTATGAAAGCACCCTGTTGATGTAGAGAAGACTTGTTCCTTTCCCAGAGCACTGCCTGCAGTGACTAGAGACCCGTCCTAAACTGTGATTTAGGTAGCTTCAAGGCAGCATGAATGGAGCACTCAAAATGGGAAAGCAAGGCTTGTGCCATAAGGCCCCCGTTTCCAGCGAACACGTAGCCTACCTCCATGTGATTTCTACCAAGTAAGTAGACACTCTAGCTACACACTGGTCCCTTCCTTGAATAAAGTTTATTTGGCACGGAGTTCTGCGTGTAGCCAAACGCCTCCCCCAAGGAGCGCTCTTGCTAGGCTATCGGGTTTAGCTTCTTCTAAAACCCTGCAGTGTAAGAGGAAGAACTGTGCTTTGGTTACAGCAGCAAGGCAAGCTGACTTTCTCCTGTAAGGATGGGGTCCTAAGGTATGACTTTGTAGAAGGAATGCAAAGCAGTTTTGGTTTCTCAGTGCCGCTCAGCCTAGGGCAATGAGGCAGATTGGCATGACATGTAGGACGTGAGAGAACACAGTTCCTGGAGCTGTTGGAGTGCTGAGGAAATCTAGCTCTCCCAGGGAAGAGTGCAGTGTGTTGCCCTACACTCAGCATACACTGAGTGACTGGGAAAGGATTCCGGGCCTGGAAGTTTCTTAGCAGCCTAGTGGAGCCTGCCGGTGCTCGGTGTTCGTGCAGGGAATAGGGTGCCCAGGCGAGGTCCTCCGTTTCCTGAAATGCTTACTAACGTTAAAGAAAGCAGACCTAAAGCTAATGCCTCAAGGACTCTGCTCCAAGCTTCCACTTCGGCAGGGCTATTCAAGGCTTTACCTTGAGGAAAGGACTCACGTCAAGTTTCCTTTTAGCTCTAGAGCGTATCAGGAGGAGCTCCCACCCAGGCTATGAAAGCACCCTGTTGATGTAGAGAACACTTGTTCCCTTCCCAGAGCACTGCCTGCAGTGACTAGAGACCCGTCCTAAACTGTGATTTAGGTAGCTTCAAGGCAGCATGAATGGAGCACTCAAAATGGGAAAGCAAGACTTGTGCCATAAGGCCCCCGTTTCCAGCGAACACGTAGCCTACCTCCATGTGATTTCTACCAAGTAAGTAGACACTCTAGCTACACACTGGTCCCTTCCTTGAATAAAGTTTATTTGGCACGGAGTTCTGCGTGTAGCCAAACGCCTCCCCCAAGGAGCGCTCTTGCTAGGCTATCGGGCTTAGCTTCTTCTAAAACCCTGCAGTGTAAGAGGAAGAACTGTGCTTTGGTTACAGCAGCAAGGCAAGCTGACTTTCTCCTGTAAGAATGGGTTCCTAAGGTATGACTTTGTAGAAGGAATGCAAAGCAGTTTTGGTTTCTCAGTGCCGCTCAGCCTAGGGCAATGAGGCAGATTTGCATGACATGTAGGACGTGAGAGAACACAGTTCCTGGAGCTGTTGGAGTGCTGAGGAAATCTAATTCTCCCAGGGAAGAGTGCAGTGTGTTGCCCTACACTCAGCATACACTGAGTGACTGGGAAAGGTTTCCGGGCCTGGAAGTTTCTTAGCAGCCTAGTGGACCCTGCCGGTGCTCGGTGTTCGTGCAGGGAATAGGGTGCCCAGGCGAGGTCCTCCGTTTCCTGAAATGCTTACTAACGTTAAAGAAAGCAGACCTAAAGCTAATGCCTCAAGGACTCTGCTCCAATCTTCCACTTCGGCAGGGCTATTCAAGGCTTTACCTTGAGGAAAGGACTCACGTCAAGTTTCCTTTTAGCTCTAGAGCGTATCAGGAGGAGCTCCCACCCAGGCTATGAAAGCACCCTGTTGATGTAGAGAAGACTCGTTCCTTTCCCAGAGCCCTCCTGCAGTGACTAGAGACCCGTCCTAAAACTGTTATTTAGGTAGCTTCAAGGCAGCATGAATGGAGCATTCAAAATGGGAAAGCAAGGCTTGTGCCATAAGGCCCTGTTTCCAGCGAACACGCAGCCTACCTCCTTGTGATTTCTACCAAGTATACACTCTAGCTACACACTGGTCCCTTCCTTGAATAAAGTTTATTTGGCACGGAGTTCTGCGTGTAGCCAACCGCCTCCCCCAAGGAACGCTCTTGCTAGGCTCTCGGGCTTAGCTTCTTCTAAAACCCTGCAGTGTAAGAGGAAGAACTGTGCTTTGTTTACAGCAGGAACACAAGCCGAATTTCTCCTGTAAGGATGTGGTCTTAATGTATGACTTTGTGGAAGGAATGCGAAGCAGTTTTGGTTTCTCAGTGCCGCTCAGCCTAGGGCAATGAGGCAGATTTGCATGACATGTAGGACGTGAGAGAACACAGTTCCTGGAGCTGTTGGAGTGCTGAGGAAATCTAGCTCTCCCAGGGAAGAGTGCAGTGTGTTGCCCTACACTCAGCATACACTGAGTGACTGGGAAAGGATTCCGGGCCTGGAAGTTTCTTAGCAGCCTAGTGGAGCCTGCCGGTGCTCGGTGTTCGTGCAGGGAATAGGGTGCCCAGGCGAGGTCCTCCGTTTCCTGAAATGCTTACTAACGTTAAAGAAAGCAGACCTAAAGCTAATGCCTCAAGGACTCTGCTCCAAGCTTCCACTTCGGCAGGGCTATTCAAGGCTTTACCTTGAGGAAAGGACTCACGTCAAGTTTCCTTTTAGCTCTAGAGCGTATCAGGAGGAGCTCCCACCCAGGATATGAAAGCACCCTGTTGATGTAGAGAAGACTTGTTCCTTTCCCAGAGCACTGCCTGCAGTGACTAGAGACCCGTCCTAAACTGTGATTTAGGTAGCTTCAAGGCAGCATGAATGGAGCACTCAAAATGGGAAAGCAAGGCTTGTGCCATAAGGTCCCCGTTTCCAGCGAACACGTAGCCTACCTCCATGTGATTTCTACCAAGTAAGTAGACACTCTAGCTACACACTGGTCCCTTCCTTGAATAAAGTTTATTTGGCACGGAGTTCTGCGTGTAGCCAAACGCCTCCCCCAAGGAGCGCTCTTGCTAGGCTATCGGGTTTAGCTTCTTCTAAAACCCTGCAGTGTAAGAGGAAGAACTGTGCTTTGGTTACAGCAGCAAGGCAAGCTGACTTTCTCCTGTAAGGATGGGGTCCTAAGGTATGACTTTGTAGAAGGAATGCAAAGCAGTTTTGGTTTCTCAGTGCCGCTCAGCCTAGGGCAATGAGGCAGATTTGCATGACATGTAGGACGTGAGAGAACACAGTTCCTGGAGCTGTTGGAGTGCTGAGGAAATCTAGCTCTCCCAGGGAAGAGTGCAGTGTGTTGCCCTACACTCAGCATACACTGAGTGACTGGGAAAGGATTCCGGGCCTGGAAGTTTCTTAGCAGCCTAGTGGAGCCTGCCGGTGCTCGGTGTTCGTGCAGGGAATAGGGTGCCCAGGCGAGGTCCTCCGTTTCCTGAAATGCTTACTAACGTTAAAGAAAGCAGACCTAAAGCTAATGTCTCAAGGACTCTGCTCCAAGCTTCCACTTCGGCAGGGCTATTCAAGGCTTTACCTTGAGGAAAGGACTCACGTCAAGTTTCCTTTTAGCTCTAGAGCGTGTCAGGAGGAGCTCCCACCCAGGCTATGAAAGCACCCTGTTGATGTAGAGAACACTTGTTCCTTTCCCAGAGCCCTGCCTGCAGTGACTAGAGACCCGTCCTAAACTGTGATTTAGGTAGCTTCAAGGCAGCATGAATGGAGCACTCAAAATGGGAAAGCAAGGCTTGTGCCATAAGGCCCCCGTTTCCAGCGAACACGTAGCCTACCTCCATGTGATTTCTACCAAGTAAGTAGACACTCTAGCTACACACTGGTCCCTTCCTTGAATAAAGTTTATTTGGCACGGAGTTCTGCGTGTAGCCAAACGCCTCCCCCAAGGAGCGCTCTTGCTAGGCTATCGGGCTTAGCTTCTTCTAAAACCCTGCAGTGTAAGAGGAAGAACTGTGCTTTGGTTACAGCAGCAAGGCAAGCTGACTTTCTCCTGTAAGAATGGGTTCCTAAGGTATGACTTTGTAGAAGGAATGCAAAGCAGTTTTGGTTTCTCAGTGCCGCTCAGCCTAGGGCAATGAGGCAGATTTGCATGACATGTAGGACGTGAGAGAACACAGTTCCTGGAGCTGTTGGAGTGCTGAGGAAATCTAATTCTCCCAGGGAAGAGTGCAGTGTGTTGCCCTACACTCAGCATACACTGAGTGACTGGGAAAGGATTCCGGGCCTGGAAGTTTCTTAGCAGCCTAGTGGACCCTGCCGGTGCTCGGTGTTCGTGCAGGGAATAGGGTGCCCAGGCGAGGTCCTCCGTTTCCTGAAATGCTTACTAACGTTAAAGAAAGCAGACCTAAAGCTAATGCCTCAAGGACTCTGCTCCAAGCTTCCACTTCGGCAGGGCTATTCAAGGCTTTACCTTGAGGAAAGGACTCACGTCAAGTTTCCTTTTAGCTCTAGAGCGTATCAGGAGGAGCTCCCACCCAGGCTATGAAAGCACCCTGTTGATGTAGAGAAGACTCGTTCCTTTCCCAGAGCCCTGCCTGCAGTGACTACAGACCCGTCCTAAAACTGTTATTTAGGTAGCTTCAAGGCAGCATGAATGGAGCATTCAAAATGGAAAAGCAAGGCTTGTGCCATAAGGCCCTGTTTCCAGCGAACACGCAGCCTACCTCCTTGTGATTTCTACCAAGTATACACTCTAGCTACACACTGGTCCCTTCCTTGAATAAAGTTTATTTGGCACGGAGTTCTGCGTGTAGCCAACCGCCTCCCCCAAGGAGCGCTCTTGCTAGGCTATCGGGCTTAGCTTCTTCTAAAACCCTGCAGTGTAAGAGGAAGAACTGTGCTTTGTTTACAGCAGGAACGCAAGCCGAATTTCTCCTGTAAGGATGGGGTCTTAATGTATGACTTTGTGGAAGGAATGCGAAGCAGTTTTGGTTTCTCAGTGCCGCTCAGCCTAGGGCAATGAGGCAGATTGGCATGACATGTAGGACGTGAGAGAACACAGTTCCTGGAGCTGTTGGAGTGCTGAGGAAATCTAGCTCTCCCAGGGAAGAGTGCAGTGTGTTGCCCTACACTCAGCATACACTGAGTGACTGGGAAAGGATTCCGGGCCTGGAAGTTTCTTAGCAGCCTAGTGGAGCCTGCCGGTGCTCGGTGTTCGTGCAGGGAATAGGGTGCCCAGGCGAGGTCCTCCGTTTCCTGAAATGCTTACTAACGTTAAAGAAAGCAGACCTAAAGCTAATGCCTCAAGGACTCTGCTCCAAGCTTCCACTTCGGCAGGGCTATTCAAGGCTTTACCTTGAGGAAAGGACTCACGTCAAGTTTCCTTTTAGCTCTAGAGCGTGTCAGGAGGAGCTCCCACCCAGGCTATGAAAGCACCCTGTTGATGTAGAGAACACTTGTTCCTTTCCCAGAGCCCTGCCTGCAGTGACTAGAGACCCGTCCTAAACTGTGATTTAGGTAGCTTCAAGGCAGCATGAATGGAGCACTCAAAATGGGAAAGCAAGGCTTGTGCCATAAGGCCCCCGTTTCCAGCGAACACGTAGCCTACCTCCATGTGATTTCTACCAAGTAGACACTCTAGCTACACACTGGTCCCTTCCTTGAATAAAGTTTATTTGGCACGGAGTTCTGCGTGTAGCCAAACGCCTCCCCCAAGGAGCGCTCTTGCTAGGCTATCGGGCTTAGCTTCTTCTAAAACCCTGCAGTGTAAGAGGAAGAACTGTGCTTTGGTTACAGCAGCAAGGCAAGCTGACTTTCTCCTGTAAGAATGGGTTCCTAAGGTATGACTTTGTAGAAGGAATGCAAAGCAGTTTTGGTTTCTCAGTGCCGCTCAGCCTAGGGCAATGAGGCAGATTTGCATGACATGTAGGACGTGAGAGAACACAGTTCCTGGAGCTGTTGGAGTGCTGAGGAAATCTAATTCTCCCAGGGAAGAGTGCAGTGTGTTGCCCTACACTCAGCATACACTGAGTGACTGGGAAAGGTTTCCGGGCCTGGAAGTTTCTTAGCAGCCTAGTGGACCCTGCCGGTGCTCGGTGTTCGTGCAGGGAATAGGGTGCCCAGGCGAGGTCCTCCGTTTCCTGAAATGCTTACTAACGTTAAAGAAAGCAGACCTAAAGCTAATGCCTCAAGGACTCTGCTCCAATCTTCCACTTCGGCAGGGCTATTCAAGGCTTTACCTTGAGGAAAGGACTCACGTCAAGTTTCCTTTTAGCTCTAGAGCGTATCAGGAGGAGCTCCCACCCAGGCTATGAAAGCACCCTGTTGATGTAGAGAAGACTCGTTCCTTTCCCAGAGCCCTGCCTGCAGTGACTAGAGACCCGTCCTAAAACTGTTATTTAGGTAGCTTCAAGGCAGCATGAATGGAGCATTCAAAATGGGAAAGCAAGGCTTGTGCCATAAGGCCCTGTTTCCAGCGAACACGCAGCCTACCTCCTTGTGATTTCTACCAAGTATACACTCTAGCTACACACTGGTCCCTTCCTTGAATAAAGTTTATTTGGCACGGAGTTCTGCGTGTAGCCAACCGCCTCCCCCAAGGAACGCTCTTGCTAGGCTCTCGAGCTTAGCTTCTTCTAAAACCCTGCAGTGTAAGAGGAAGAACTGTGCTTTGTTTACAGCAGGAACGCAAGCCGAATTTCTCCTGTAAGGATGGGGTCTTAATGTATGACTTTGTGGAAGGAATGCGAAGCAGTTTTGGTTTCTCAGTGCCGCTCAGCCTAGGGCAATGAGGCAGATTTGCATGACATGTAGGACGTGAGAGAACACAGTTCCTGGAGCTGTTGGAGTGCTGAGGAAATCTAGCTCTCCCAGGGAAGAGTGCAGTGTGTTGCCCTACACTCAGCATACACTGAGTGACTGGGAAAGGATTCCGGGCCTGGAAGTTTCTTAGCAGCCTAGTGGAGCCTGCCGGTGCTCGGTGTTCGTGCAGGGAATAGGGTGCCCAGGCGAGGTCCTCCGTTTCCTGAAATGCTTACTAACGTTAAAGAAAGCAGACCTAAAGCTAATGCCTCAAGGACTCTGCTCCAAGCTTCCACTTCGGCAGGGCTATTCAAGGCTTTACCTTGAGGAAAGGACTCACGTCAAGTTTCCTTTTAGCTCTAGAGCGTGTCAGGAGGAGCTCCCACCCAGGCTATGAAAGCACCCTGTTGATGTACAGAACACTTGTTCCTTTCCCAGAGCCCTGCCTGCAGTGACTAGAGACCCGTCCTAAACTGTGATTTAGGTAGCTTCAAGGCAGCATGAATGGAGCACTCAAAATGGGAAAGCAAGGCTTGTGCCATAAGGCCCCCGTTTCCAGCGAACACGTAGCCTACCTCCATGTGATTTCTACCAAGTAAGTAGACACTCTAGCTACACACTGGTCCCTTCCTTGAATAAAGTTTATTTGGCACGGCGTTCTGCGTGTAGCCAAACGCCTCCCCCAAGGAGCGCTCTTGCTAGGCTATCGGGCTTAGCTTCTTCTAAAACCCTGCAGTGTAAGAGGAAGAACTGTGCTTTGGTTACAGCAGCAAGGCAAGCTGACTTTCTCCTGTAAGGATGGGGTCCTAAGGTATGACTTTGTAGAAGGAATGCAAAGCAGTTTTGGTTTCTCAGTGCCGCTCAGCCTAGGGCAATGAGGCAGATTGGCATGACATGTAGGACGTGAGAGAACACAGTTCCTGGAGCTGTTGGAGTGCTGAGGAAATCTAGCTCTCCCAGGGAAGAGTGCAGTGTGTTGCCCTACACTCAGCATACACTGAGTGACTGGGAAAGGATTCCGGGCCTGGAAGTTTCTTAGCAGCCTAGTGGAGCCTGCCGGTGCTCGGTGTTCGTGCAGGGAATAGGGTGCCCAGGAGAGGTCCTCCGTTTCCTGAAATGCTTACTAACGTTAAAGAAAGCAGACCTAAAGCTAATGCCTCAAGGACTCTGCTCCAAGCTTCCACTTCGGCAGGGCTATTCAAGGCTTTACCTTGAGGAAAGGACTCATGTCAAGTTTCCTTTTAGCTCTAGAGCGTATCAGGAGGAGCTCCCACCCAGGCTATGAAAGCACCCTGTTGATGTAGAGAAGACTCGTTCCTTTCCCAGAGCCCTGCCTGCAGTGACTAGAGACCCGTCCTAAAACTGTTATTTAGGTAGCTTCAAGGCAGCATGAATGGAGCATTCAAAATGGGAAAGCAAGGCTTGTGCCATAAGGCCCTGTTTCCAGCGAACACGCAGCCTACCTCCTTGTGATTTCTACCAAGTATACACTCTAGCTACACACTGGTCCCTTCCTTGAATAAAGTTTATTTGGTACGGAGTTCTGCGTGTAGCCAACCGCCTCCCCCAAGGAACGCTCTTGCTAGGCTCTCGAGCTTAGCTTCTTCTAAAACCCTGCAGTGTAAGAGGAAGAACTGTGCTTTGTTTACAGCAGGAACGCAAGCCGAATTTCTCCTGTAAGGATGGGGTCTTAATGTATGACTTTGTGGAAGGAATGCGAAGCAGTTTTGGTTTCTCAGTGCCGCTCAGCCTAGGGCAATGAGGCAGATTTGCATGACATGTAGGACGTGAGAGAACACAGTTCCTGGAGCTGTTGGAGTGCTGAGGAAATCTAGCTCTCCCAGGGAAGAGTGCAGTGTGTTGCCCTACACTCAGCATACACTGAGTGACTGGGAAAGGATTCCGGGCCTGGAAGTTTCTTAGCAGCCTAGTGGAGCCTGCCGGTGCTCGGTGTTCGTGCAGGGAATAGGGTGCCCAGGCGAGGTCCTCCGTTTCCTGAAATGCTTACTAACGTTAAAGAAAGCAGACCTAAAGCTAATGCCTCAAGGACTCTGCTCCAAGCTTCCACTTCGGCAGGGCTATTCAAGGCTTTACCTTGAGGAAAGGACTCACGTCAAGTTTCCTTTTAGCTCTAGAGCGTGTCAGGAGGAGCTCCCACCCAGGCTATGAAAGCACCCTGTTGATGTACAGAACACTTGTTCCTTTCCCAGAGCCCTGCCTGCAGTGACTAGAGACCCGTCCTAAACTGTGATTTAGGTAGCTTCAAGGCAGCATGAATGGAGCACTCAAAATGGGAAAGCAAGGCTTGTGCCATAAGGCCCCCGTTTCCAGCGAACACGTAGCCTACCTCCATGTGATTTCTACCAAGTAGACACTCTAGCTACACACTGGTCCCTTCCTTGAATAAAGTTTATTTGGCACGGAGTTCTGCGTGTAGCCAAACGCCTCCCCCAAGGAGCGCTCTTGCTAGGCTATCGGGCTTAGCTTCTTCTAAAACCCTGCAGTGTAAGAGGAAGAACTGTGCTTTGGTTACAGCAGCAAGGCAAGCTGACTTTCTCCTGTAAGGATGGGGTCCTAAGGTATGACTTTGTAGAAGGAATGCAAAGCAGTTTTGGTTTCTCAGTGCCGCTCAGCCTAGGGCAATGAGGCAGATTGGCATGACATGTAGGACGTGAGAGAACACAGTTCCTGGAGCTGTTGGAGTGCTGAGGAAATCTAGCTCTCCCAGGGAAGAGTGCAGTGTGTTGCCCTACACTCAGCATACACTGAGTGACTGGGAAAGGATTCCGGGCCTGGAAGTTTCTTAGCAGCCTAGTGGAGCCTGCCGGTGCTCGGTGTTCGTGCAGGGAATAGGGTGCCCAGGCGAGGTCCTCCGTTTCCTGAAATGCTTACTAACGTTAAAGAAAGCAGACCTAAAGCTAATGCCTCAAGGACTCTGCTCCAAGCTTCCACTTCGGCAGGGCTATTCAAGGCTTTACCTTGAGGAAAGGACTCACGTCAAGTTTCCTTTTAGCTCTAGAGCGTATCAGGAGGAGCTCCCACCCAGGCTATGAAAGCACCCTGTTGATGTAGAGAAGACTTGTTCCTTTCCCAGAGCACTGCCTGCAGTGACTAGAGACCCGTCCTAAACTGTGATTTAGGTAGCTTCAAGGCAGCATGAATGGAGCACTCAAAATGGGACAGCAAGGCTTGTGCCATAAGGCCCCCGTTTCCAGCGAACACGTAGCCTACCTCCATGTGATTTCTACCAAGTAAGTAGACACTCTAGCTACACACTGGTCCCTTCCTTGAATAAAGTTTATTTGGCACGGAGTTCTGCGTGTAGCCAAACGCCTCCCCCAAGGAGCGCTCTTGCTAGGCTATCGGGTTTAGCTTCTTCTAAAACCCTGCAGTGTAAGAGGAAGAACTGTGCTTTGGTTACAGCAGCAAGGCAAGCTGACTTTCTCCTGTAAGGATGGGGTCCTAAGGTATGACTTTGTAGAAGGAATGCAAAGCAGTTTTGGTTTCTCAGTGCCGCTCAGCCTAGGGCAATGAGGCAGATTGGCATGACATGTAGGACGTGAGAGAACACAGTTCCTGGAGCTGTTGGAGTGCTGAGGAAATCTAGCTCTCCCAGGGAAGAGTGCAGTGTGTTGCCCTACACTCAGCATACACTGAGTGACTGGGAAAGGATTCCGGGCCTGGAAGTTTCTTAGCAGCCTAGTGGAGCCTGCCGGTGCTCGGTGTTCGTGCAGGGAATAGGGTGCCCAGGCGAGGTCCTCCGTTTCCTGAAATGCTTACTAACGTTAAAGAAAGCAGACCTAAAGCTAATGCCTCAAGGACTCTGCTCCAAGCTTCCACTTCGGCAGGGCTATTCAAGGCTTTACCTTGAGGAAAGGACTCACGTCAAGTTTCCTTTTAGCTCTAGAGCGTATCAGGAGGAGCTCCCACCCAGGCTATGAAAGCACCCTGTTGATGTAGAGAACACTTGTTCCTTTCCCAGAGCACTGCCTGCAGTGACTAGAGACCCGTCCTAAACTGTGATTTAGGTAGCTTCAAGGCAGCATGAATGGAGCACTCAAAATGGGAAAGCAAGACTTGTGCCATAAGGCCCCCGTTTCCAGCGAACACGTAGCCTACCTCCATGTGATTTCTACCAAGTAAGTAGACACTCTAGCTACACACTGGTCCCTTCCTTGAATAAAGTTTATTTGGCACGGAGTTCTGCGTGTAGCCAAACGCCTCCCCCAAGGAGCGCTCTTGCTAGGCTATCGGGCTTAGCTTCTTCTAAAACCCTGCAGTGTAAGAGGAAGAACTGTGCTTTGGTTACAGCAGCAAGGCAAGCTGACTTTCTCCTGTAAGAATGGGTTCCTAAGGTATGACTTTGTAGAAGGAATGCAAAGCAGTTTTGGTTTCTCAGTGCCGCTCAGCCTAGGGCAATGAGGCAGATTTGCATGACATGTAGGACGTGAGAGAACACAGTTCCTGGAGCTGTTGGAGTGCTGAGGAAATCTAATTCTCCCAGGGAAGAGTGCAGTGTGTTGCCCTACACTCAGCATACACTGAGTGACTGGGAAAGGTTTCCGGGCCTGGAAGTTTCTTAGCAGCCTAGTGGACCCTGCCGGTGCTCGGTGTTCGTGCAGGGAATAGGGTGCCCAGGCGAGGTCCTCCGTTTCCTGAAATGCTTACTAACGTTAAAGAAAGCAGACCTAAAGCTAATGCCTCAAGGACTCTGCTCCAATCTTCCACTTCGGCAGGGCTATTCAAGGCTTTACCTTGAGGAAAGGACTCACGTCAAGTTTCCTTTTAGCTCTAGAGCGTATCAGGAGGAGCTCCCACCCAGGCTATGAAAGCACCCTGTTGATGTAGAGAAGACTCGTTCCTTTCCCAGAGCCCTCCTGCAGTGACTAGAGACCCGTCCTAAAACTGTTATTTAGGTAGCTTCAAGGCAGCATGAATGGAGCATTCAAAATGGGAAAGCAAGGCTTGTGCCATAAGGCCCTGTTTCCAGCGAACACGCAGCCTACCTCCTTGTGATTTCTACCAAGTATACACTCTAGCTACACACTGGTCCCTTCCTTGAATAAAGTTTATTTGGCACGGAGTTCTGCGTGTAGCCAACCGCCTCCCCCAAGGAACGCTCTTGCTAGGCTCTCGGGCTTAGCTTCTTCTAAAACCCTGCAGTTTAAGAGGAAGAACTGTGCTTTGTTTACAGCAGGAACACAAGCCGAATTTCTCCTGTAAGGATGTGGTCTTAATGTATGACTTTGTGGAAGGAATGCGAAGCAGTTTTGGTTTCTCAGTGCCGCTCAGCCTAGGGCAATGAGGCAGATTTGCATGACATGTAGGACGTGAGAGAACACAGTTCCTGGAGCTGTTGGAGTGCTGAGGAAATCTAGCTCTCCCAGGGAAGAGTGCAGTGTGTTGCCCTACACTCAGCATACACTGAGTGACTGGGAAAGGATTCCGGGCCTGGAAGTTTCTTAGCAGCCTAGTGGAGCCTGCCGGTGCTCGGTGTTCGTGCAGGGAATAGGGTGCCCAGGCGAGGTCCTCCGTTTCCTGAAATGCTTACTAACGTTAAAGAAAGCAGACCTAAAGCTAATGCCTCAAGGACTCTGCTCCAAGCTTCCACTTCGGCAGGGCTATTCAAGGCTTTACCTTGAGGAAAGGACTCACGTCAAGTTTCCTTTTAGCTCTAGAGCGTATCAGGAGGAGCTCCCACCCAGGATATGAAAGCACCCTGTTGATGTAGAGAAGACTTGTTCCTTTCCCAGAGCACTGCCTGCAGTGACTAGAGACCCGTCCTAAACTGTGATTTAGGTAGCTTCAAGGCAGCATGAATGGAGCACTCAAAATGGGAAAGCAAGGCTTGTGCCATAAGGTCCCCGTTTCCAGCGAACACGTAGCCTACCTCCATGTGATTTCTACCAAGTAAGTAGACACTCTAGCTACACACTGGTCCCTTCCTTGAATAAAGTTTATTTGGCACGGAGTTCTGCGTGTAGCCAAACGCCTCCCCCAAGGAGCGCTCTTGCTAGGCTATCGGGTTTAGCTTCTTCTAAAACCCTGCAGTGTAAGAGGAAGAACTGTGCTTTGGTTACAGCAGCAAGGCAAGCTGACTTTCTCCTGTAAGGATGGGGTCCTAAGGTATGACTTTGTAGAAGGAATGCAAAGCAGTTTTGGTTTCTCAGTGCCGCTCAGCCTAGGGCAATGAGGCAGATTTGCATGACATGTAGGACGTGAGAGAACACAGTTCCTGGAGCTGTTGGAGTGCTGAGGAAATCTAGCTCTCCCAGGGAAGAGTGCAGTGTGTTGCCCTACACTCAGCATACACTGAGTGACTGGGAAAGGATTCCGGGCCTGGAAGTTTCTTAGCAGCCTAGTGGAGCCTGCCGGTGCTCGGTGTTCGTGCAGGGAATAGGGTGCCCAGGCGAGGTCCTCCGTTTCCTGAAATGCTTACTAACGTTAAAGAAAGCAGACCTAAAGCTAATGTCTCAAGGACTCTGCTCCAAGCTTCCACTTCGGCAGGGCTATTCAAGGCTTTACCTTGAGGAAAGGACTCACGTCAAGTTTCCTTTTAGCTCTAGAGCGTGTCAGGAGGAGCTCCCACCCAGGCTATGAAAGCACCCTGTTGATGTAGAGAACACTTGTTCCTTTCCCAGAGCCCTGCCTGCAGTGACTAGAGACCCGTCCTAAACTGTGATTTAGGTAGCTTCAAGGCAGCATGAATGGAGCACTCAAAATGGGAAAGCAAGGCTTGTGCCATAAGGCCCCCGTTTCCAGCGAACACGTAGCCTACCTCCATGTGATTTCTACCAAGTAAGTAGACACTCTAGCTACACACTGGTCCCTTCCTTGAATAAAGTTTATTTGGCACGGAGTTCTGCGTGTAGCCAAACGCCTCCCCCAAGGAGCGCTCTTGCTAGGCTATCGGGCTTAGCTTCTTCTAAAACCCTGCAGTGTAAGAGGAAGAACTGTGCTTTGGTTACAGCAGCAAGGCAAGCTGACTTTCTCCTGTAAGAATGGGTTCCTAAGGTATGACTTTGTAGAAGGAATGCAAAGCAGTTTTGGTTTCTCAGTGCCGCTCAGCCTAGGGCAATGAGGCAGATTTGCATGACATGTAGGACGTGAGAGAACACAGTTCCTGGAGCTGTTGGAGTGCTGAGGAAATCTAATTCTCCCAGGGAAGAGTGCAGTGTGTTGCCCTACACTCAGCATACACTGAGTGACTGGGAAAGGATTCCGGGCCTGGAAGTTTCTTAGCAGCCTAGTGGACCCTGCCGGTGCTCTGTGTTCGTGCAGGGAATAGGGTGCCCAGGCGAGGTCCTCCGTTTCCTGAAATGCTTACTAACGTTAAAGAAAGCAGACCTAAAGCTAATGCCTCAAGGACTCTGCTCCAAGCTTCCACTTCGGCAGGGCTATTCAAGGCTTTACCTTGAGGAAAGGACTCACGTCAAGTTTCCTTTTAGCTCTAGAGCGTATCAGGAGGAGCTCCCACCCAGGCTATGAAAGCACCCTGTTGATGTAGAGAAGACTCGTTCCTTTCCCAGAGCCCTGCCTGCAGTGACTACAGACCCGTCCTAAAACTGTTATTTAGGTAGCTTCAAGGCAGCATGAATGGAGCATTCAAAATGGAAAAGCAAGGCTTGTGCCATAAGGCCCTGTTTCCAGCGAACACGCAGCCTACCTCCTTGTGATTTCTACCAAGTATACACTCTAGCTACACACTGGTCCCTTCCTTGAATAAAGTTTATTTGGCACGGAGTTCTGCGTGTAGCCAACCGCCTCCCCCAAGGAGCGCTCTTGCTAGGCTATCGGGCTTAGCTTCTTCTAAAACCCTGCAGTGTAAGAGGAAGAACTGTGCTTTGTTTACAGCAGGAACGCAAGCCGAATTTCTCCTGTAAGGATGGGGTCTTAATGTATGACTTTGTGGAAGGAATGCGAAGCAGTTTTGGTTTCTCAGTGCCGCTCAGCCTAGGGCAATGAGGCAGATTGGCATGACATGTAGGACGTGAGAGAACACAGTTCCTGGAGCTGTTGGAGTGCTGAGGAAATCTAGCTCTCCCAGGGAAGAGTGCAGTGTGTTGCCCTACACTCAGCATACACTGAGTGACTGGGAAAGGATTCCGGGCCTGGAAGTTTCTTAGCAGCCTAGTGGAACCTGCCGGTGCTCGGTGTTCGTGCAGGGAATAGGGTGCCCAGGCGAGGTCCTCCGTTTCCTGAAATGCTTACTAACGTTAAAGAAAGCAGACCTAAAGCTAATGCCTCAAGGACTCTGCTCCAAGCTTCCACTTCGGCAGGGCTATTCAAGGCTTTACCTTGAGGAAAGGACTCACGTCAAGTTTCCTTTTAGCTCTAGAGCGTGTCAGGAGGAGCTCCCACCCAGGCTATGAAAGCACCCTGTTGATGTACAGAACACTTGTTCCTTTCCCAGAGCCCTGCCTGCAGTGACTAGAGACCCGTCCTAAACTGTGATTTAGGTAGCTTCAAGGCAGCATGAATGGAGCACTCAAAATGGGAAAGCAAGGCTTGTGCCATAAGGCCCCCGTTTCCAGCGAACACGTAGCCTACCTCCATGTGATTTCTACCAAGTAGACACTCTAGCTACACACTGGTCCCTTCCTTGAATAAAGTTTATTTGGCACGGAGTTCTGCGTGTAGCCAAACGCCTCCCCCAAGGAGCGCTCTTGCTAGGCTATCGGGCTTAGCTTCTTCTAAAACCCTGCAGTGTAAGAGGAAGAACTGTGCTTTGGTTACAGCAGCAAGGCAAGCTGACTTTCTCCTGTAAGAATGGGTTCCTAAGGTATGACTTTGTAGAAGGAATGCAAAGCAGTTTTGGTTTCTCAGTGCCGCTCAGCCTAGGGCAATGAGGCAGATTTGCATGACATGTAGGACGTGAGAGAACACAGTTCCTGGAGCTGTTGGAGTGCTGAGGAAATCTAATTCTCCCAGGGAAGAGTGCAGTGTGTTGCCCTACACTCAGCATACACTGAGTGACTGGGAAAGGTTTCCGGGCCTGGAAGTTTCTTAGCAGCCTAGTGGACCCTGCCGGTGCTCGGTGTTCGTGCAGGGAATAGGGTGCCCAGGCGAGGTCCTCCGTTTCCTGAAATGCTTACTAACGTTAAAGAAAGCAGACCTAAAGCTAATGCCTCAAGGACTCTGCTCCAATCTTCCACTTCGGCAGGGCTATTCAAGGCTTTACCTTGAGGAAAGGACTCACGTCAAGTTTCCTTTTAGCTCTAGAGCGTATCAGGAGGAGCTCCCACCCAGGCTATGAAAGCACCCTGTTGATGTAGAGAAGACTCGTTCCTTTCCCAGAGCCCTGCCTGCAGTGACTAGAGACCCGTCCTAAAACTGTTATTTAGGTAGCTTCAAGGCAGCATGAATGGAGCATTCAAAATGGAAAAGCAAGGCTTGTGCCATAAGGCCCTGTTTCCAGCGAACACGCAGCCTACCTCCTTGTGATTTCTACCAAGTATACACTCTAGCTACACACTGGTCCCTTCCTTGAATAAAGTTTATTTGGCACGGAGTTCTGCGTGTAGCCAACCGCCTCCCCCAAGGAGCGCTCTTGCTAGGCTATCGGGCTTAGCTTCTTCTAAAACCCTGCAGTGTAAGAGGAAGAACTGTGCTTTGTTTACAGCAGGAACGCAAGCCGAATTTCTCCTGTAAGGATGGGGTCTTAATGTATGACTTTGTGGAAGGAATGCGAAGCAGTTTTGGTTTCTCAGTGCCGCTCAGCCTAGGGCAATGAGGCAGACTTGCATGACATGTAGAACGTGAGAGAACACAGTTCCTGGAGCTGTTGGAGTGCTGAGGAAATCTAGCTCTCCCAGGGAAGAGTGCAGTGTGTTGCCCTACACTCAGCATACACTGAGTGACTGGGAAAGGATTCCGGGCCTGGAAGTTTCTTAGCAGCCTAGTGGAGCCTGCCGGTGCTCGGTGTTCGTGCAGGGAAGAGGGTGCCCAGGCGAGGTCCTCCGTTTTCTGAAATGCTTACTAACGTTAAAGAAAGCAGACCTAAAGCTAATGCCTCAAGGACTCTGCTCCAAGCTTCCACTTCGGCAGGGCTATTCAAGCCTTTACCTTGAGGAAAGGACTCACGTCAAGTTTCCTTTTAGCTCTAGAGCGTATCAGGAGGAGCTCCCACCCAGGCTATGAAAGCACCCTGTTGATGTAGAGAACACTTGTTCCTTTCCCAGAGCCCTGCCTGCAGTGACTAGAGACCCGTCCTAAACTGTGATTTAGGTAGCTTCAAGGCAGCATGAATGGAGCACTCAAAATGGGAAAGCAAGACTTGTGCCGTAAGGCCCCCGTTTCCAGCGAACACGTAGCCTACCTCCATGTGATTTCTACCAAGTAAGTAGACACTCTAGCTACACACTGGTCCCTTCCTTGAATAAAGTTTATTTGGCACGGAGTTCTGCGTGTAGCCAAACGCCTCCCCCAAGGAGCGCTCTTGCTAGGCTATCGGGTTTAGCTTCTTCTAAAACCCTGCAGTGTAAGAGGAAGAACTGTGCTTTGGTTACAGCAGCAAGGCAAGCTGACTTTCTCCTGTAAGGATGGGGTCCTAAGGTATGACTTTGTAGAAGGAATGCAAAGCAGTTTTGGTTTCTCAGTGCCGCTCAGCCTAGGGCAATGAGGCAGATTGGCATGACATGTAGGACGTGAGAGAACACAGTTCCTGGAGCTGTTGGAGTGCTGAGGAAATCTAGCTCTCCCAGGGAAGAGTGCAGTGTGTTGCCCTACACTCAGCATACACTGAGTGACTGGGAAAGGATTCCGGGCCTGGAAGTTTCTTAGCAGCCTAGTGGAGCCTGCCGGTGCTCGGTGTTCGTGCAGGGAATAGGGTGCCCAGGCGAGGTCCTCCGTTTCCTGAAATGCTTACTAACGTTAAAGAAAGCAGACCTAAAGCTAATGCCTCAAGGACTCTGCTCCAAGCTTCCACTTCGGCAGGGCTATTCAAGGCTTTACCTTGAGGAAAGGACTCACGTCAAGTTTCCTTTTAGCTCTAGAGCGTATCAGGAGGAGCTCCCACCCAGGCTATGAAAGCACCCTGTTGATGTAGAGAACACTTGTTCCTTTCCCAGAGCACTGCCTGCAGTGACTAGAGACCCGTCCTAAACTGTGATTTAGGTAGCTTCAAGGCAGCATGAATGGAGCACTCAAAATGGGAAAGCAAGACTTGTGCCATAAGGCCCCCGTTTCCAGCGAACACGTAGCCTACCTCCATGTGATTTCTACCAAGTAAGTAGACACTCTAGCTACACACTGGTCCCTTCCTTGAATAAAGTTTATTTGGCACGGAGTTCTGCGTGTAGCCAAACGCCTCCCCCAAGGAGCGCTCTTGCTAGGCTATCGGGCTTAGCTTCTTCTAAAACCCTGCAGTGTAAGAGGAAGAACTGTGCTTTGGTTACAGCAGCAAGGCAAGCTGACTTTCTCCTGTAAGAATGGGTTCCTAAGGTATGACTTTGTAGAAGGAATGCAAAGCAGTTTTGGTTTCTCAGTGCCGCTCAGCCTAGGGCAATGAGGCAGATTTGCATGACATGTAGGACGTGAGAGAACACAGTTCCTGGAGCTGTTGGAGTGCTGAGGAAATCTAATTCTCCCAGGGAAGAGTGCAGTGTGTTGCCCTACACTCAGCATACACTGAGTGACTGGGAAAGGTTTCCGGGCCTGGAAGTTTCTTAGCAGCCTAGTGGACCCTGCCGGTGCTCGGTGTTCGTGCAGGGAATAGGGTGCCCAGGCGAGGTCCTCCGTTTCCTGAAATGCTTACTAACGTTAAAGAAAGCAGACCTAAAGCTAATGCCTCAAGGACTCTGCTCCAATCTTCCACTTCGGCAGGGCTATTCAAGGCTTTACCTTGAGGAAAGGACTCACGTCAAGTTTCCTTTTAGCTCTAGAGCGTATCAGGAGGAGCTCCCACCCAGGCTATGAAAGCACCCTGTTGATGTAGAGAAGACTCGTTCCTTTCCCAGAGCCCTCCTGCAGTGACTAGAGACCCGTCCTAAAACTGTTATTTAGGTAGCTTCAAGGCAGCATGAATGGAGCATTCAAAATGGGAAAGCAAGGCTTGTGCCATAAGGCCCTGTTTCCAGCGAACACGCAGCCTACCTCCTTGTGATTTCTACCAAGTATACACTCTAGCTACACACTGGTCCCTTCCTTGAATAAAGTTTATTTGGCACGGAGTTCTGCGTGTAGCCAACCGCCTCCCCCAAGGAACGCTCTTGCTAGGCTCTCGGGCTTAGCTTCTTCTAAAACCCTGCAGTGTAAGAGGAAGAACTGTGCTTTGTTTACAGCAGGAACACAAGCCGAATTTCTCCTGTAAGGATGTGGTCTTAATGTATGACTTTGTGGAAGGAATGCGAAGCAGTTTTGGTTTCTCAGTGCCGCTCAGCCTAGGGCAATGAGGCAGATTTGCATGACATGTAGGACGTGAGAGAACACAGTTCCTGGAGCTGTTGGAGTGCTGAGGAAATCTAGCTCTCCCAGGGAAGAGTGCAGTGTGTTGCCCTACACTCAGCATACACTGAGTGACTGGGAAAGGATTCCGGGCCTGGAAGTTTCTTAGCAGCCTAGTGGAGCCTGCCGGTGCTCGGTGTTCGTGCAGGGAATAGGGTGCCCAGGCGAGGTCCTCCGTTTCCTGAAATGCTTACTAACGTTAAAGAAAGCAGACCTAAAGCTAATGCCTCAAGGACTCTGCTCCAAGCTTCCACTTCGGCAGGGCTATTCAAGGCTTTACCTTGAGGAAAGGACTCACGTCAAGTTTCCTTTTAGCTCTAGAGCGTATCAGGAGGAGCTCCCACCCAGGATATGAAAGCACCCTGTTGATGTAGAGAAGACTTGTTCCTTTCCCAGAGCACTGCCTGCAGTGACTAGAGACCCGTCCTAAACTGTGATTTAGGTAGCTTCAAGGCAGCATGAATGGAGCACTCAAAATGGGAAAGCAAGGCTTGTGCCATAAGGTCCCCGTTTCCAGCGAACACGTAGCCTACCTCCATGTGATTTCTACCAAGTAAGTAGACACTCTAGCTACACACTGGTCCCTTCCTTGAATAAAGTTTATTTGGCACGGAGTTCTGCGTGTAGCCAAACGCCTCCCCCAAGGAGCGCTCTTGCTAGGCTATCGGGTTTAGCTTCTTCTAAAACCCTGCAGTGTAAGAGGAAGAACTGTGCTTTGGTTACAGCAGCAAGGCAAGCTGACTTTCTCCTGTAAGGATGGGGTCCTAAGGTATGACTTTGTAGAAGGAATGCAAAGCAGTTTTGGTTTCTCAGTGCCGCTCAGCCTAGGGCAATGAGGCAGATTTGCATGACATGTAGGACGTGAGAGAACACAGTTCCTGGAGCTGTTGGAGTGCTGAGGAAATCTAGCTCTCCCAGGGAAGAGTGCAGTGTGTTGCCCTACACTCAGCATACACTGAGTGACTGGGAAAGGATTCCGGGCCTGGAAGTTTCTTAGCAGCCTAGTGGAGCCTGCCGGTGCTCGGTGTTCGTGCAGGGAATAGGGTGCCCAGGCGAGGTCCTCCGTTTCCTGAAATGCTTACTAACGTTAAAGAAAGCAGACCTAAAGCTAATGTCTCAAGGACTCTGCTCCAAGCTTCCACTTCGGCAGGGCTATTCAAGGCTTTACCTTGAGGAAAGGACTCACGTCAAGTTTCCTTTTAGCTCTAGAGCGTGTCAGGAGGAGCTCCCACCCAGGCTATGAAAGCACCCTGTTGATGTACAGAACACTTGTTCCTTTCCCAGAGCCCTGCCTGCAGTGACTAGAGACCCGTCCTAAACTGTGATTTAGGTAGCTTCAAGGCAGCATGAATGGAGCACTCAAAATGGGAAAGCAAGGCTTGTGCCATAAGGCCCCCGTTTCCAGCGAACACGTAGCCTACCTCCATGTGATTTCTACCAAGTAAGTAGACACTCTAGCTACACACTGGTCCCTTCCTTGAATAAAGTTTATTTGGCACGGAGTTCTGCGTGTAGCCAAACGCCTCCCCCAAGGAGCGCTCTTGCTAGGCTATCGGGCTTAGCTTCTTCTAAAACCCTGCAGTGTAAGAGGAAGAACTGTGCTTTGGTTACAGCAGCAAGGCAAGCTGACTTTCTCCTGTAAGAATGGGTTCCTAAGGTATGACTTTGTAGAAGGAATGCAAAGCAGTTTTGGTTTCTCAGTGCCGCTCAGCCTAGGGCAATGAGGCAGATTTGCATGACATGTAGGACGTGAGAGAACACAGTTCCTGGAGCTGTTGGAGTGCTGAGGAAATCTAATTCTCCCAGGGAAGAGTGCAGTGTGTTGCCCTACACTCAGCATACACTGAGTGACTGGGAAAGGATTCCGGGCCTGGAAGTTTCTTAGCAGCCTAGTGGACCCTGCCGGTGCTCGGTGTTCGTGCAGGGAATAGGGTGCCCAGGCGAGGTCCTCCGTTTCCTGAAATGCTTACTAACGTTAAAGAAAGCAGACCTAAAGCTAATGCCTCAAGGACTCTGCTCCAAGCTTCCACTTCGGCAGGGCTATTCAAGGCTTTACCTTGAGGAAAGGACTCACGTCAAGTTTCCTTTTAGCTCTAGAGCGTATCAGGAGGAGCTCCCACCCAGGCTATGAAAGCACCCTGTTGATGTAGAGAAGACTCGTTCCTTTCCCAGAGCCCTGCCTGCAGTGACTACAGACCCGTCCTAAAACTGTTATTTAGGTAGCTTCAAGGCAGCATGAATGGAGCATTCAAAATGGAAAAGCAAGGCTTGTGCCATAAGGCCCTGTTTCCAGCGAACACGCAGCCTACCTCCTTGTGATTTCTACCAAGTATACACTCTAGCTACACACTGGTCCCTTCCTTGAATAAAGTTTATTTGGCACGGAGTTCTGCGTGTAGCCAACCGCCTCCCCCAAGGAGCGCTCTTGCTAGGCTATCGGGCTTAGCTTCTTCTAAAACCCTGCAGTGTAAGAGGAAGAACTGTGCTTTGTTTACAGCAGGAACGCAAGCCGAATTTCTCCTGTAAGGATGGGGTCTTAATGTATGACTTTGTGGAAGGAATGCGAAGCAGTTTTGGTTTCTCAGTGCCGCTCAGCCTAGGGCAATGAGGCAGATTGGCATGACATGTAGGACGTGAGAGAACACAGTTCCTGGAGCTGTTGGAGTGCTGAGGAAATCTAGCTCTCCCAGGGAAGAGTGCAGTGTGTTGCCCTACACTCAGCATACACTGAGTGACTGGGAAAGGATTCCGGGCCTGGAAGTTTCTTAGCAGCCTAGTGGAACCTGCCGGTGCTCGGTGTTCGTGCAGGGAATAGGGTGCCCAGGCGAGGTCCTCCGTTTCCTGAAATGCTTACTAACGTTAAAGAAAGCAGACCTAAAGCTAATGCCTCAAGGACTCTGCTCCAAGCTTCCACTTCGGCAGGGCTATTCAAGGCTTTACCTTGAGGAAAGGACTCACGTCAAGTTTCCTTTTAGCTCTAGAGCGTGTCAGGAGGAGCTCCCACCCAGGCTATGAAAGCACCCTGTTGATGTACAGAACACTTGTTCCTTTCCCAGAGCCCTGCCTGCAGTGACTAGAGACCCGTCCTAAACTGTGATTTAGGTAGCTTCAAGGCAGCATGAATGGAGCACTCAAAATGGGAAAGCAAGGCTTGTGCCATAAGGCCCCCGTTTCCAGCGAACACGTAGCCTACCTCCATGTGATTTCTACCAAGTAGACACTCTAGCTACACACTGGTCCCTTCCTTGAATAAAGTTTATTTGGCACGGAGTTCTGCGTGTAGCCAAACGCCTCCCCCAAGGAGCGCTCTTGCTAGGCTATCGGGCTTAGCTTCTTCTAAAACCCTGCAGTGTAAGAGGAAGAACTGTGCTTTGGTTACAGCAGCAAGGCAAGCTGACTTTCTCCTGTAAGAATGGGTTCCTAAGGTATGACTTTGTAGAAGGAATGCAAAGCAGTTTTGGTTTCTCAGTGCCGCTCAGCCTAGGGCAATGAGGCAGATTTGCATGACATGTAGGACGTGAGAGAACACAGTTCCTGGAGCTGTTGGAGTGCTGAGGAAATCTAATTCTCCCAGGGAAGAGTGCAGTGTGTTGCCCTACACTCAGCATACACTGAGTGACTGGGAAAGGTTTCCGGGCCTGGAAGTTTCTTAGCAGCCTAGTGGACCCTGCCGGTGCTCGGTGTTCGTGCAGGGAATAGGGTGCCCAGGCGAGGTCCTCCGTTTCCTGAAATGCTTACTAACGTTAAAGAAAGCAGACCTAAAGCTAATGCCTCAAGGACTCTGCTCCAATCTTCCACTTCGGCAGGGCTATTCAAGGCTTTACCTTGAGGAAAGGACTCACGTCAAGTTTCCTTTTAGCTCTAGAGCGTATCAGGAGGAGCTCCCACCCAGGCTATGAAAGCACCCTGTTGATGTAGAGAAGACTCGTTCCTTTCCCAGAGCCCTGCCTGCAGTGACTAGAGACCCGTCCTAAAACTGTTATTTAGGTAGCTTCAAGGCAGCATGAATGGAGCATTCAAAATGGAAAAGCAAGGCTTGTGCCATAAGGCCCTGTTTCCAGCGAACACGCAGCCTACCTCCTTGTGATTTCTACCAAGTATACACTCTAGCTACACACTGGTCCCTTCCTTGAATAAAGTTTATTTGGCACGGAGTTCTGCGTGTAGCCAACCGCCTCCCCCAAGGAGCGCTCTTGCTAGGCTATCGGGCTTAGCTTCTTCTAAAACCCTGCAGTGTAAGAGGAAGAACTGTGCTTTGTTTACAGCAGGAACGCAAGCCGAATTTCTCCTGTAAGGATGGGGTCTTAATGTATGACTTTGTGGAAGGAATGCGAAGCAGTTTTGGTTTCTCAGTGCCGCTCAGCCTAGGGCAATGAGGCAGACTTGCATGACATGTAGAACGTGAGAGAACACAGTTCCTGGAGCTGTTGGAGTGCTGAGGAAATCTAGCTCTCCCAGGGAAGAGTGCAGTGTGTTGCCCTACACTCAGCATACACTGAGTGACTGGGAAAGGATTCCGGGCCTGGAAGTTTCTTAGCAGCCTAGTGGAGCCTGCCGGTGCTCGGTGTTCGTGCAGGGAAGAGGGTGCCCAGGCGAGGTCCTCCGTTTTCTGAAATGCTTACTAACGTTAAAGAAAGCAGACCTAAAGCTAATGCCTCAAGGACTCTGCTCCAAGCTTCCACTTCGGCAGGGCTATTCAAGCCTTTACCTTGAGGAAAGGACTCACGTCAAGTTTCCTTTTAGCTCTAGAGCGTATCAGGAGGAGCTCCCACCCAGGCTATGAAAGCACCCTGTTGATGTAGAGAACACTTGTTCCTTTCCCAGAGCCCTGCCTGCAGTGACTAGAGACCCGTCCTAAACTGTGATTTAGGTAGCTTCAAGGCAGCATGAATGGAGCACTCAAAATGGGAAAGCAAGACTTGTGCCGTAAGGCCCCCGTTTCCAGCGAACACGTAGCCTACCTCCATGTGATTTCTACCAAGTAAGTAGACACTCTAGCTACACACTGGTCCCTTCCTTGAATAAAGTTTATTTGGCACGGAGTTCTGCGTGTAGCCAAACGCCTCCCCCAAGGAGCGCTCTTGCTAGGCTATCGGGCTTAGCTTCTTCTAAAACCCTGCAGTGTAAGAGGAAGAACTGTGCTTTGGTTACAGCAGCAAGGCAAGCTGACTTTCTCCTGTAAGGATGGGGTCCTAAGGTATGACTTTGTAGAAGGAATGCAAAGCAGTTTTGGTTTCTCAGTGCCGCTCAGCCTAGGGCAATGAGGCAGATTTGCATGACATGTAGGACGTGAGAGAACACAGTTCCTGGAGCTGTTGGAGTGCTGAGGAAATCTAGCTCTCCCAGGGAAGAGTGCAGTGTGTTGCCCTACACTCAGCATACACTGAGTGACTGGGAAAGGATTCCGGGCCTGGAAGTTTCTTAGCAGCCTAGTGGAGCCTGCCGGTGCTCAGTGTTCGTGCAGGGAATAGGGTGCCCAGGCGAGGTCCTCCGTTTCCTGAAATGCTTACTAACGTTAAAGAAAGCAGACCTAAAGCTAATGCCTCAAGGACTCTGCTCCAAGCTTCCACTTCGGCAGGGCTATTCAAGGCTTTACCTTGAGGAAAGGACTCACGTCAAGTTTCCTTTTAGCTCTAGAGCGTATCAGGAGGAGCTCCCACCCAGGCTATGAAAGCACCCTGTTGATGTAGAGAACACTTGTTCCTTTCCCAGAGCACTGCCTGCAGTGACTAGAGACCCGTCCTAAACTGTGATTTAGGTAGCTTCAAGGCAGCATGAATGGAGCACTCAAAATGGGAAAGCAAGACTTGTGCCATAAGGCCCCCGTTTCCAGCGAACACGTAGCCTACCTCCATGTGATTTCTACCAAGTAAGTAGACACTCTAGCTACACACTGGTCCCTTCCTTGAATAAAGTTTATTTGGCACGGAGTTCTGCGTGTAGCCAAACGCCTCCCCCAAGGAGCGCTCTTGCTAGGCTATCGGGCTTAGCTTCTTCTAAAACCCTGCAGTGTAAGAGGAAGAACTGTGCTTTGGTTACAGCAGCAAGGCAAGCTGACTTTCTCCTGTAAGAATGGGTTCCTAAGGTATGACTTTGTAGAAGGAATGCAAAGCAGTTTTGGTTTCTCAGTGCCGCTCAGCCTAGGGCAATGAGGCAGATTTGCATGACATGTAGGACGTGAGAGAACACAGTTCCTGGAGCTGTTGGAGTGCTGAGGAAATCTAATTCTCCCAGGGAAGAGTGCAGTGTGTTGCCCTACACTCAGCATACACTGAGTGACTGGGAAAGGTTTCCGGGCCTGGAAGTTTCTTAGCAGCCTAGTGGACCCTGCCGGTGCTCGGTGTTCGTGCAGGGAATAGGGTGCCCAGGCGAGGTCCTCCGTTTCCTGAAATGCTTACTAACGTTAAAGAAAGCAGACCTAAAGCTAATGCCTCAAGGACTCTGCTCCAATCTTCCACTTCGGCAGGGCTATTCAAGGCTTTACCTTGAGGAAAGGACTCACGTCAACTTTCCTTTTAGCTCTAGAGCGTATCAGGAGGAGCTCCCACCCAGGCTATGAAAGCACCCTGTTGATGTAGAGAAGACTCGTTCCTTTCCCAGAGCCCTGCCTGCAGTGACTACAGACCCGTCCTAAAACTGTTATTTAGGTAGCTTCAAGGCAGCATGAATGGAGCATTCAAAATGGAAAAGCAAGGCTTGTGCCATAAGGCCCTGTTTCCAGCGAACACGCAGCCTACCTCCTTGTGATTTCTACCAAGTATACACTCTAGCTACACACTGGTCCCTTCCTTGAATAAAGTTTATTTGGCACGGAGTTCTGCGTGTAGCCAACCGCCTCCCCCAAGGAGCGCTCTTGCTAGGCTATCGGGCTTAGCTTCTTCTAAAACCCTGCAGTGTAAGAGGAAGAACTGTGCTTTGTTTACAGCAGGAACGCAAGCCGAATTTCTCCTGTAAGGATGGGGTCTTAATGTATGACTTTGTGGAAGGAATGCGAAGCAGTTTTGGTTTCTCAGTGCCGCTCAGCCTAGGGCAATGAGGCAGATTGGCATGACATGTAGGACGTGAGAGAACACAGTTCCTGGAGCTGTTGGAGTGCTGAGGAAATCTAGCTCTCCAGGGAAGAGTGCAGTGTGTTGCCCTACACTCAGCATACACTGAGTGACTGGGAAAGGATTCCGGGCCTGGAAGTTTCTTAGCAGCCTAGTGGAGCCTGCCGGTGCTCGGTGTTCGTGCAGGGAATAGGGTGCCCAGGCGAGGTCCTCCGTTTCCTGAAATGCTTACTAACGTTAAAGAAAGCAGACCTAAAGCTAATGCCTCAAGGACTCTGCTCCAAGCTTCCACTTCGGCAGGGCTATTCAAGGCTTTACCTTGAGGAAAGGACTCACGTCAAGTTTCCTTTTAGCTCTAGAGCGTGTCAGGAGGAGCTCCCACCCAGGCTATGAAAGCACCCTGTTGATGTACAGAACACTTGTTCCTTTCCCAGAGCCCTGCCTGCAGTGACTAGAGACCCGTCCTAAACTGTGATTTAGGTAGCTTCAAGGCAGCATGAATGGAGCACTCAAAATGGGAAAGCAAGGCTTGTGCCATAAGGCCCCCGTTTCCAGCGAACACGTAGCCTACCTCCATGTGATTACTACCAAGTAGACACTCTAGCTACACACTGGTCCCTTCCTTGAATAAAGTTTATTTGGCACGGAGTTCTGCGTGTAGCCAAACGCGTCCACCAAGGAGCGCTCTTGCTAGGCTATCGGGCTTAGCTTCTTCTAAAACCCTGCAGTGTAAGAGGAAGAACTGTGCTTTGGTTACAGCAGCAAGGCAAGCTGACTTTCTCCTGTAAGGATGGGGTCCTAAGGTATGACTTTGTAGAAGGAATGCAAAGCAGTTTTGGTTTCTCAGTGCCGCTCAGCCTAGGGCAATGAGGCAGATTGGCATGACATGTAGGACGTGAGAGAACACAGTTCCTGGAGCTGTTGGAGTGCTGAGGAAATCTAGCTCTCCCAGGGAAGAGTGCAGTGTGTTGCCCTACACTCAGCATACACTGAGTGACTGGGAAAGGATTCCGGGCCTGGAAGTTTCTTAGCAGCCTAGTGGAGCCTGCCGGTGCTCGGTGTTCGTGCAGGGAATAGGGTGCCCAGGCGAGGTCCTCCGTTTCCTGAAATGCTTACTAACGTTAAAGAAAGCAGACCTAAAGCTAATGCCTCAAGGACTCTGCTCCAATCTTCCACTTCGGCAGGGCTATTCAAGGCTTTACCTTGAGGAAAGGACTCACGTCAAGTTTCCTTTTAGCTCTAGAGCGTATCAGGAGGAGCTCCCACCCAGGCTATGAAAGCACCCTGTTGATGTAGAGAACACTTGTTCCTTTCCCAGAGCACTGCCTGCAGTGACTAGAGACCCGTCCTAAACTGTGATTTAGGTAGCTTCAAGGCAGCATGAATGGAGCACTCAAAATGGGAAAGCAAGACTTGTGCCGTAAGGCCCCCGTTTCCAGCGAACACGTAGCCTACCTCCATGTGATTTCTACCAAGTAAGTAGACACTCTAGCTACACACTGGTCCCTTCCTTGAATAAAGTTTATTTGGCACGGAGTTCTGCGTGTAGCCAAACGCCTCCCCCAAGGAGCGCTCTTGCTAGGCTATCGGGCTTAGCTTCTTCTAAAACCCTGCAGTGTAAGAGGAAGAACTGTGCTTTGGTTACAGCAGCAAGGCAAGCTGACTTTCTCCTGTAAGAATGGGTTCCTAAGGTATGACTTTGTAGAAGGAATGCAAAGCAGTTTTGGTTTCTCAGTGCCGCTCAGCCTAGGGCAATGAGGCAGATTTGCATGACATGTAGGACGTGAGAGAACACAGTTCCTGGAGCTGTTGGAGTGCTGAGGAAATCTAATTCTCCCAGGGAAGAGTGCAGTGTGTTGCCCTACACTCAGCATACACTGAGTGACTGGGAAAGGTTTCCGGGCCTGGAAGTTTCTTAGCAGCCTAGTGGACCCTGCCGGTGCTCGGTGTTCGTGCAGGGAATAGGGTGCCCAGGCGAGGTCCTCCGTTTCCTGAAATGCTTACTAACGTTAAAGAAAGCAGACCTAAAGCTAATGCCTCAAGGACTCTGCTCCAATCTTCCACTTCGGCAGGGCTATTCAAGGCTTTACCTTGAGGAAAGGACTCACGTCAAGTTTCCTTTTAGCTCTAGAGCGTATCAGGAGGAGCTCCCACCCAGGCTATGAAAGCACCCTGTTGATGTAGAGAAGACTCGTTCCTTTCCCAGAGCCCTGCCTGCAGTGACTAGAGACCCGTCCTAAAACTGTTATTTAGGTAGCTTCAAGGCAGCATGAATGGAGCATTCAAAATGGAAAAGCAAGGCTTGTGCCATAAGGCCCTGTTTCCAGCGAACACGCAGCCTACCTCCTTGTGATTTCTACCAAGTATACACTCTAGCTACACACTGGTCCCTTCCTTGAATAAAGTTTATTTGGCACGGAGTTCTGCGTGTAGCCAACCGCCTCCCCCAAGGAGCGCTCTTGCTAGGCTATCGGGCTTAGCTTCTTCTAAAACCCTGCAGTGTAAGAGGAAGAACTGTGCTTTGTTTACAGCAGGAACGCAAGCCGAATTTCTCCTGTAAGGATGGGGTCTTAATGTATGACTTTGTGGAAGGAATGCGAAGCAGTTTTGGTTTCTCAGTGCCGCTCAGCCTAGGGCAATGAGGCAGATTGGCATGACATGTAGGACGTGAGAGAACACAGTTCCTGGAGCTGTTGGAGTGCTGAGGAAATCTAGCTCTCCCAGGGAAGAGTGCAGTGTGTTGCCCTACACTCAGCATACACTGAGGGACTGGGAAAGGATTCCGGGCCTGGAAGTTTCTTAGCAGCCTAGTGGAGCCTGCCGGTGCTCGGTGTTCGTGCAGGGAATAGGGTGCCCAGGCGAGGTCCTCCGTTTCCTGAAATGCTTACTAACGTTAAAGAAAGCAGACCTAAAGCTAATGCCTCAAGGACTCTGCTCCAAGCTTCCACTTCGGCAGGGCTATTCAAGGCTTTACCTTGAGGAAAGGACTCACGTCAAGTTTCCTTTTAGCTCTAGAGCGTGTCAGGAGGAGCTCCCACCCAGGCTATGAAAGCACCCTGTTGATGTACAGAACACTTGTTCCTTTCCCAGAGCCCTGCCTGCAGTGACTAGAGACCCGTCCTAAACTGTGATTTAGGTAGCTTCAAGGCAGCATGAATGGAGCACTCAAAATGGGAAAGCAAGGCTTGTGCCATAAGGCCCCCGTTTCCAGCGAACACGTAGCCTACCTCCATGTGATTTCTACCAAGTAAGTAGACACTCTAGCTACACACTGGTCCCTTCCTTGAATAAAGTTTATTTGGCACGGCGTTCTGCGTGTAGCCAAACGCCTCCCCCAAGGAGCGCTCTTGCTAGGCTATCGGGCTTAGCTTCTTCTAAAACCCTGCAGTGTAAGAGGAAGAACTGTGCTTTGGTTACAGCAGCAAGGCAAGCTGACTTTCTCCTGTAAGGATGGGGTCCTAAGGTATGACTTTGTAGAAGGAATGCAAAGCAGTTTTGGTTTCTCAGTGCCGCTCAGCCTAGGGCAATGAGGCAGATTGGCATGACATGTAGGACGTGAGAGAACACAGTTCCTGGAGCTGTTGGAGTGCTGAGGAAATCTAGCTCTCCCAGGGAAGAGTGCAGTGTGTTGCCCTACACTCAGCATACACTGAGTGACTGGGAAAGGATTCCGGGCCTGGAAGTTTCTTAGCAGCCTAGTGGAGCCTGCCGGTGCTCGGTGTTCGTGCAGGGAATAGGGTGCCCAGGAGAGGTCCTCCGTTTCCTGAAATGCTTACTAACGTTAAAGAAAGCAGACCTAAAGCTAATGCCTCAAGGACTCTGCTCCAAGCTTCCACTTCGGCAGGGCTATTCAAGGCTTTACCTTGAGGAAAGGACTCACGTCAAGTTTCCTTTTAGCTCTAGAGCGTATCAGGAGGAGCTCCCACCCAGGCTATGAAAGCACCCTGTTGATGTAGAGAAGACTCGTTCCTTTCCCAGAGCCCTGCCTGCAGTGACTAGAGACCCGTCCTAAAACTGTTATTTAGGTAGCTTCAAGGCAGCATGAATGGAGCATTCAAAATGGGAAAGCAAGGCTTGTGCCATAAGGCCCTGTTTCCAGCGAACACGCAGCCTACCTCCTTGTGATTTCTACCAAGTATACACTCTAGCTACACACTGGTCCCTTCCTTGAATAAAGTTTATTTGGCACGGAGTTCTGCGTGTAGCCAACCGCCTCCCCCAAGGAACGCTCTTGCTAGGCTCTCGAGCTTAGCTTCTTCTAAAACCCTGCAGTGTAAGAGGAAGAACTGTGCTTTGTTTACAGCAGGAACGCAAGCCGAATTTCTCCTGTAAGGATGGGGTCTTAATGTATGACTTTGTGGAAGGAATGCGAAGCAGTTTTGGTTTCTCAGTGCCGCTCAGCCTAGGGCAATGAGGCAGATTTGCATGACATGTAGGACGTGAGAGAACACAGTTCCTGGAGCTGTTGGAGTGCTGAGGAAATCTAGCTCTCCCAGGGAAGAGTGCAGTGTGTTGCCCTACACTCAGCATACACTGAGTGACTGGGAAAGGATTCCGGGCCTGGAAGTTTCTTAGCAGCCTAGTGGAGCCTGCCGGTGCTCGGTGTTCGTGCAGGGAATAGGGTGCCCAGGCGAGGTCCTCCGTTTCCTGAAATGCTTACTAACGTTAAAGAAAGCAGACCTAAAGCTAATGCCTCAAGGACTCTGCTCCAAGCTTCCACTTCGGCAGGGCTATTCAAGGCTTTACCTTGAGGAAAGGACTCACGTCAAGTTTCCTTTTAGCTCTAGAGCGTGTCAGGAGGAGCTCCCACCCAGGCTATGAAAGCACCCTGTTGATGTACAGAACACTTGTTCCTTTCCCAGAGCCCTGCCTGCAGTGACTAGAGACCCGTCCTAAACTGTGATTTAGGTAGCTTCAAGGCAGCATGAATGGAGCACTCAAAATGGGAAAGCAAGGCTTGTGCCATAAGGCCCCCGTTTCCAGCGAACACGTAGCCTACCTCCATGTGATTTCTACCAAGTAGACACTCTAGCTACACACTGGTCCCTTCCTTGAATAAAGTTTATTTGGCACGGAGTTCTGCGTGTAGCCAAACGCCTCCCCCAAGGAGCGCTCTTGCTAGGCTATCGGGCTTAGCTTCTTCTAAAACCCTGCAGTGTAAGAGGAAGAACTGTGCTTTGGTTACAGCAGCAAGGCAAGCTGACTTTCTCCTGTAAGGATGGGGTCCTAAGGTATGACTTTGTAGAAGGAATGCAAAGCAGTTTTGGTTTCTCAGTGCCGCTCAGCCTAGGGCAATGAGGCAGATTGGCATGACATGTAGGACGTGAGAGAACACAGTTCCTGGAGCTGTTGGAGTGCTGAGGAAATCTAGCTCTCCCAGGGAAGAGTGCAGTGTGTTGCCCTACACTCAGCATACACTGAGTGACTGGGAAAGGATTCCGGGCCTGGAAGTTTCTTAGCAGCCTAGTGGAGCCTGCCGGTGCTCGGTGTTCGTGCAGGGAATAGGGTGCCCAGGCGAGGTCCTCCGTTTCCTGAAATGCTTACTAACGTTAAAGAAAGCAGACCTAAAGCTAATGCCTCAAGGACTCTGCTCCAAGCTTCCACTTCGGCAGGGCTATTCAAGGCTTTACCTTGAGGAAAGGACTCACGTCAAGTTTCCTTTTAGCTCTAGAGCGTATCAGGAGGAGCTCCCACCCAGGCTATGAAAGCACCCTGTTGATGTAGAGAAGACTTGTTCCTTTCCCAGAGCACTGCCTGCAGTGACTAGAGACCCGTCCTAAACTGTGATTTAGGTAGCTTCAAGGCAGCATGAATGGAGCACTCAAAATGGGAAAGCAAGACTTGTGCCGTAAGGCCCCCGTTTCCAGCGAACACGTAGCCTACCTCCATGTGATTTCTACCAAGTAAGTAGACACTCTAGCTACACACTGGTCCCTTCCTTGAATAAAGTTTATTTGGCACGGAGTTCTGCGTGTAGCCAAACGCCTCCCCCAAGGAGCGCTCTTGCTAGGCTATCGGGTTTAGCTTCTTCTAAAACCCTGCAGTGTAAGAGGAAGAACTGTGCTTTGGTTACAGCAGCAAGGCAAGCTGACTTTCTCCTGTAAGGATGGGGTCCTAAGGTATGACTTTGTAGAAGGAATGCAAAGCAGTTTTGGTTTCTCAGTGCCGCTCAGCCTAGGGCAATGAGGCAGATTGGCATGACATGTAGGACGTGAGAGAACACAGTTCCTGGAGCTGTTGGAGTGCTGAGGAAATCTAGCTCTCCCAGGGAAGAGTGCAGTGTGTTGCCCTACACTCAGCATACACTGAGTGACTGGGAAAGGATTCCGGGCCTGGAAGTTTCTTAGCAGCCTAGTGGAGCCTGCCGGTGCTCGGTGTTCGTGCAGGGAATAGGGTGCCCAGGCGAGGTCCTCCGTTTCCTGAAATGCTTACTAACGTTAAAGAAAGCAGACCTAAAGCTAATGCCTCAAGGACTCTGCTCCAAGCTTCCACTTCGGCAGGGCTATTCAAGGCTTTACCTTGAGGAAAGGACTCACGTCAAGTTTCCTTTTAGCTCTAGAGCGTATCAGGAGGAGCTCCCACCCAGGCTATGAAAGCACCCTGTTGATGTAGAGAACACTTGTTCCTTTCCCAGAGCACTGCCTGCAGTGACTAGAGACCCGTCCTAAACTGTGATTTAGGTAGCTTCAAGGCAGCATGAATGGAGCACTCAAAATGGGAAAGCAAGACTTGTGCCATAAGGCCCCCGTTTCCAGCGAACACGTAGCCTACCTCCATGTGATTTCTACCAAGTAAGTAGACACTCTAGCTACACACTGGTCCCTTCCTTGAATAAAGTTTATTTGGCACGGAGTTCTGCGTGTAGCCAAACGCCTCCCCCAAGGAGCGCTCTTGCTAGGCTATCGGGCTTAGCTTCTTCTAAAACCCTGCAGTGTAAGAGGAAGAACTGTGCTTTGGTTACAGCAGCAAGGCAAGCTGACTTTCTCCTGTAAGAATGGGTTCCTAAGGTATGACTTTGTAGAAGGAATGCAAAGCAGTTTTGGTTTCTCAGTGCCGCTCAGCCTAGGGCAATGAGGCAGATTTGCATGACATGTAGGACGTGAGAGAACACAGTTCCTGGAGCTGTTGGAGTGCTGAGGAAATCTAATTCTCCCAGGGAAGAGTGCAGTGTGTTGCCCTACACTCAGCATACACTGAGTGACTGGGAAAGGTTTCCGGGCCTGGAAGTTTCTTAGCAGCCTAGTGGACCCTGCCGGTGCTCGGTGTTCGTGCAGGGAATAGGGTGCCCAGGCGAGGTCCTCCGTTTCCTGAAATGCTTACTAACGTTAAAGAAAGCAGACCTAAAGCTAATGCCTCAAGGACTCTGCTCCAATCTTCCACTTCGGCAGGGCTATTCAAGGCTTTACCTTGAGGAAAGGACTCACGTCAAGTTTCCTTTTAGCTCTAGAGCGTATCAGGAGGAGCTCCCACCCAGGCTATGAAAGCACCCTGTTGATGTAGAGAAGACTCGTTCCTTTCCCAGAGCCCTCCTGCAGTGACTAGAGACCCGTCCTAAAACTGTTATTTAGGTAGCTTCAAGGCAGCATGAATGGAGCATTCAAAATGGGAAAGCAAGGCTTGTGCCATAAGGCCCTGTTTCCAGCGAACACGCAGCCTACCTCCTTGTGATTTCTACCAAGTATACACTCTAGCTACACACTGGTCCCTTCCTTGAATAAAGTTTATTTGGCACGGAGTTCTGCGTGTAGCCAACCGCCTCCCCCAAGGAACGCTCTTGCTAGGCTCTCGGGCTTAGCTTCTTCTAAAACCCTGCAGTGTAAGAGGAAGAACTGTGCTTTGTTTACAGCAGGAACACAAGCCGAATTTCTCCTGTAAGGATGTGGTCTTAATGTATGACTTTGTGGAAGGAATGCGAAGCAGTTTTGGTTTCTCAGTGCCGCTCAGCCTAGGGCAATGAGGCAGATTTGCATGACATGTAGGACGTGAGAGAACACAGTTCCTGGAGCTGTTGGAGTGCTGAGGAAATCTAGCTCTCCCAGGGAAGAGTGCAGTGTGTTGCCCTACACTCAGCATACACTGAGTGACTGGGAAAGGATTCCGGGCCTGGAAGTTTCTTAGCAGCCTAGTGGAGCCTGCCGGTGCTCGGTGTTCGTGCAGGGAATAGGGTGCCCAGGCGAGGTCCTCCGTTTCCTGAAATGCTTACTAACGTTAAAGAAAGCAGACCTAAAGCTAATGCCTCAAGGACTCTGCTCCAAGCTTCCACTTCGGCAGGGCTATTCAAGGCTTTACCTTGAGGAAAGGACTCACGTCAAGTTTCCTTTTAGCTCTAGAGCGTATCAGGAGGAGCTCCCACCCAGGATATGAAAGCACCCTGTTGATGTAGAGAAGACTTGTTCCTTTCCCAGAGCACTGCCTGCAGTGACTAGAGACCCGTCCTAAACTGTGATTTAGGTAGCTTCAAGGCAGCATGAATGGAGCACTCAAAATGGGAAAGCAAGGCTTGTGCCATAAGGTCCCCGTTTCCAGCGAACACGTAGCCTACCTCCATGTGATTTCTACCAAGTAAGTAGACACTCTAGCTACACACTGGTCCCTTCCTTGAATAAAGTTTATTTGGCACGGAGTTCTGCGTGTAGCCAAACGCCTCCCCCAAGGAGCGCTCTTGCTAGGCTATCGGGTTTAGCTTCTTCTAAAACCCTGCAGTGTAAGAGGAAGAACTGTGCTTTGGTTACAGCAGCAAGGCAAGCTGACTTTCTCCTGTAAGGATGGGGTCCTAAGGTATGACTTTGTAGAAGGAATGCAAAGCAGTTTTGGTTTCTCAGTGCCGCTCAGCCTAGGGCAATGAGGCAGATTTGCATGACATGTAGGACGTGAGAGAACACAGTTCCTGGAGCTGTTGGAGTGCTGAGGAAATCTAGCTCTCCCAGGGAAGAGTGCAGTGTGTTGCCCTACACTCAGCATACACTGAGTGACTGGGAAAGGATTCCGGGCCTGGAAGTTTCTTAGCAGCCTAGTGGAGCCTGCCGGTGCTCGGTGTTCGTGCAGGGAATAGGGTGCCCAGGCGAGGTCCTCCGTTTCCTGAAATGCTTACTAACGTTAAAGAAAGCAGACCTAAAGCTAATGTCTCAAGGACTCTGCTCCAAGCTTCCACTTCGGCAGGGCTATTCAAGGCTTTACCTTGAGGAAAGGACTCACGTCAAGTTTCCTTTTAGCTCTAGAGCGTGTCAGGAGGAGCTCCCACCCAGGCTATGAAAGCACCCTGTTGATGTAGAGAACACTTGTTCCTTTCCCAGAGCCCTGCCTGCAGTGACTAGAGACCCGTCCTAAACTGTGATTTAGGTAGCTTCAAGGCAGCATGAATGGAGCACTCAAAATGGGAAAGCAAGGCTTGTGCCATAAGGCCCCCGTTTCCAGCGAACACGTAGCCTACCTCCATGTGATTTCTACCAAGTAAGTAGACACTCTAGCTACACACTGGTCCCTTCCTTGAATAAAGTTTATTTGGCACGGAGTTCTGCGTGTAGCCAAACGCCTCCCCCAAGGAGCGCTCTTGCTAGGCTATCGGGCTTAGCTTCTTCTAAAACCCTGCAGTGTAAGAGGAAGAACTGTGCTTTGGTTACAGCAGCAAGGCAAGCTGACTTTCTCCTGTAAGAATCGGTTCCTAAGGTATGACTTTGTAGAAGGAATGCAAAGCAGTTTTGGTTTCTCAGTGCCGCTCAGCCTAGGGCAATGAGGCAGATTTGCATGACATGTAGGACGTGAGAGAACACAGTTCCTGGAGCTGTTGGAGTGCTGAGGAAATCTAATTCTCCCAGGGAAGAGTGCAGTGTGTTGCCCTACACTCAGCATACACTGAGTGACTGGGAAAGGATTCCGGGCCTGGAAGTTTCTTAGCAGCCTAGTGGACCCTGCCGGTGCTCGGTGTTCGTGCAGGGAATAGGGTGCCCAGGCGAGGTCCTCCGTTTCCTGAAATGCTTACTAACGTTAAAGAAAGCAGACCTAAAGCTAATGCCTCAAGGACTCTGCTCCAAGCTTCCACTTCGGCAGGGCTATTCAAGGCTTTACCTTGAGGAAAGGACTCACGTCAAGTTTCCTTTTAGCTCTAGAGCGTATCAGGAGGAGCTCCCACCCAGGCTATGAAAGCACCCTGTTGATGTAGAGAAGACTCGTTCCTTTCCCAGAGCCCTGCCTGCAGTGACTACAGACCCGTCCTAAAACTGTTATTTAGGTAGCTTCAAGGCAGCATGAATGGAGCATTCAAAATGGAAAAGCAAGGCTTGTGCCATAAGGCCCTGTTTCCAGCGAACACGCAGCCTACCTCCTTGTGATTTCTACCAAGTATACACTCTAGCTACACACTGGTCCCTTCCTTGAATAAAGTTTATTTGGCACGGAGTTCTGCGTGTAGCCAACCGCCTCCCCCAAGGAGCGCTCTTGCTAGGCTATCGGGCTTAGCTTCTTCTAAAACCCTGCAGTGTAAGAGGAAGAACTGTGCTTTGTTTACAGCAGGAACGCAAGCCGAATTTCTCCTGTAAGGATGGGGTCTTAATGTATGACTTTGTGGAAGGAATGCGAAGCAGTTTTGGTTTCTCAGTGCCGCTCAGCCTAGGGCAATGAGGCAGATTGGCATGACATGTAGGACGTGAGAGAACACAGTTCCTGGAGCTGTTGGAGTGCTGAGGAAATCTAGCTCTCCCAGGGAAGAGTGCAGTGTGTTGCCCTACACTCAGCATACACTGAGTGACTGGGAAAGGATTCCGGGCCTGGAAGTTTCTTAGCAGCCTAGTGGAGCCTGCCGGTGCTCGGTGTTCGTGCAGGGAATAGGGTGCCCAGGCGAGGTCCTCCGTTTCCTGAAATGCTTACTAACGTTAAAGAAAGCAGACCTAAAGCTAATGCCTCAAGGACTCTGCTCCAAGCTTCCACTTCGGCAGGGCTATTCAAGGCTTTACCTTGAGGAAAGGACTCACGTCAAGTTTCCTTTTAGCTCTAGAGCGTGTCAGGAGGAGCTCCCACCCAGGCTATGAAAGCACCCTGTTGATGTAGAGAACACTTGTTCCTTTCCCAGAGCCCTGCCTGCAGTGACTAGAGACCCGTCCTAAACTGTGATTTAGGTAGCTTCAAGGCAGCATGAATGGAGCACTCAAAATGGGAAAGCAAGGCTTGTGCCATAAGGCCCCCGTTTCCAGCGAACACGTAGCCTACCTCCATGTGATTTCTACCAAGTAGACACTCTAGCTACACACTGGTCCCTTCCTTGAATAAAGTTTATTTGGCACGGAGTTCTGCGTGTAGCCAAACGCCTCCCCCAAGGAGCGCTCTTGCTAGGCTATCGGGCTTAGCTTCTTCTAAAACCCTGCAGTGTAAGAGGAAGAACTGTGCTTTGGTTACAGCAGCAAGGCAAGCTGACTTTCTCCTGTAAGAATGGGTTCCTAAGGTATGACTTTGTAGAAGGAATGCAAAGCAGTTTTGGTTTCTCAGTGCCGCTCAGCCTAGGGCAATGAGGCAGATTTGCATGACATGTAGGACGTGAGAGAACACAGTTCCTGGAGCTGTTGGAGTGCTGAGGAAATCTAATTCTCCCAGGGAAGAGTGCAGTGTGTTGCCCTACACTCAGCATACACTGAGTGACTGGGAAAGGTTTCCGGGCCTGGAAGTTTCTTAGCAGCCTAGTGGACCCTGCCGGTGCTCGGTGTTCGTGCAGGGAATAGGGTGCCCAGGCGAGGTCCTCCGTTTCCTGAAATGCTTACTAACGTTAAAGAAAGCAGACCTAAAGCTAATGCCTCAAGGACTCTGCTCCAATCTTCCACTTCGGCAGGGCTATTCAAGGCTTTACCTTGAGGAAAGGACTCACGTCAAGTTTCCTTTTAGCTCTAGAGCGTATCAGGAGGAGCTCCCACCCAGGCTATGAAAGCACCCTGTTGATGTAGAGAAGACTCGTTCCTTTCCCAGAGCCCTGCCTGCAGTGACTAGAGACCCGTCCTAAAACTGTTATTTAGGTAGCTTCAAGGCAGCATGAATGGAGCATTCAAAATGGAAAAGCAAGGCTTGTGCCATAAGGCCCTGTTTCCAGCGAACACGCAGCCTACCTCCTTGTGATTTCTACCAAGTATACACTCTAGCTACACACTGGTCCCTTCCTTGAATAAAGTTTATTTGGCACGGAGTTCTGCGTGTAGCCAACCGCCTCCCCCAAGGAGCGCTCTTGCTAGGCTATCGGGCTTAGCTTCTTCTAAAACCCTGCAGTGTAAGAGGAAGAACTGTGCTTTGTTTACAGCAGGAACGCAAGCCGAATTTCTCCTGTAAGGATGGGGTCTTAATGTATGACTTTGTGGAAGGAATGCGAAGCAGTTTTGGTTTCTCAGTGCCGCTCAGCCTAGGGCAATGAGGCAGACTTGCATGACATGTAGAACGTGAGAGAACACAGTTCCTGGAGCTGTTGGAGTGCTGAGGAAATCTAGCTCTCCCAGGGAAGAGTGCAGTGTGTTGCCCTACACTCAGCATACACTGAGTGACTGGGAAAGGATTCCGGGCCTGGAAGTTTCTTAGCAGCCTAGTGGAGCCTGCCGGTGCTCGGTGTTCGTGCAGGGAAGAGGGTGCCCAGGCGAGGTCCTCCGTTTTCTGAAATGCTTACTAACGTTAAAGAAAGCAGACCTAAAGCTAATGCCTCAAGGACTCTGCTCCAAGCTTCCACTTCGGCAGGGCTATTCAAGCCTTTACCTTGAGGAAAGGACTCACGTCAAGTTTCCTTTTAGCTCTAGAGCGTATCAGGAGGAGCTCCCACCCAGGCTATGAAAGCACCCTGTTGATGTAGAGAACACTTGTTCCTTTCCCAGAGCCCTGCCTGCAGTGACTAGAGACCCGTCCTAAACTGTGATTTAGGTAGCTTCAAGGCAGCATGAATGGAGCACTCAAAATGGGAAAGCAAGACTTGTGCCGTAAGGCCCCCGTTTCCAGCGAACACGTAGCCTACCTCCATGTGATTTCTACCAAGTAAGTAGACACTCTAGCTACACACTGGTCCCTTCCTTGAATAAAGTTTATTTGGCACGGAGTTCTGCGTGTAGCCAAACGCCTCCCCCAAGGAGCGCTCTTGCTAGGCTATCGGGCTTAGCTTCTTCTAAAACCCTGCAGTGTAAGAGGAAGAACTGTGCTTTGGTTACAGCAGCAAGGCAAGCTGACTTTCTCCTGTAAGGATGGGGTCCTAAGGTATGACTTTGTAGAAGGAATGCAAAGCAGTTTTGGTTTCTCAGTGCCGCTCAGCCTAGGGCAATGAGGCAGATTTGCATGACATGTAGGACGTGAGAGAACACAGTTCCTGGAGCTGTTGGAGTGCTGAGGAAATCTAGCTCTCCCAGGGAAGAGTGCAGTGTGTTGCCCTACACTCAGCATACACTGAGTGACTGGGAAAGGATTCCGGGCCTGGAAGTTTCTTAGCAGCCTAGTGGAGCCTGCCGGTGCTCAGTGTTCGTGCAGGGAATAGGGTGCCCAGGCGAGGTCCTCCGTTTCCTGAAATGCTTACTAACGTTAAAGAAAGCAGACCTAAAGCTAATGCCTCAAGGACTCTGCTCCAAGCTTCCACTTCGGCAGGGCTATTCAAGGCTTTACCTTGAGGAAAGGACTCACGTCAAGTTTCCTTTTAGCTCTAGAGCGTATCAGGAGGAGCTCCCACCCAGGCTATGAAAGCACCCTGTTGATGTAGAGAACACTTGTTCCTTTCCCAGAGCACTGCCTGCAGTGACTAGAGACCCGTCCTAAACTGTGATTTAGGTAGCTTCAAGGCAGCATGAATGGAGCACTCAAAATGGGAAAGCAAGACTTGTGCCGTAAGGCCCCCGTTTCCAGCGAACACGTAGCCTACCTCCATGTGATTTCTACCAAGTAAGTAGACACTCTAGCTACACACTGGTCCCTTCCTTGAATAAAGTTTATTTGGCACGGAGTTCTGCGTGTAGCCAAACGCCTCCCCCAAGGAGCGCTCTTGCTAGGCTATCGGGCTTAGCTTCTTCTAAAACCCTGCAGTGTAAGAGGAAGAACTGTGCTTTGGTTACAGCAGCAAGGCAAGCTGACTTTCTCCTGTAAGAATGGGTTCCTAAGGTATGACTTTGTAGAAGGAATGCAAAGCAGTTTTGGTTTCTCAGTGCCGCTCAGCCTAGGGCAATGAGGCAGATTTGCATGACATGTAGGACGTGAGAGAACACAGTTCCTGGAGCTGTTGGAGTGCTGAGGAAATCTAATTCTCCCAGGGAAGAGTGCAGTGTGTTGCCCTACACTCAGCATACACTGAGTGACTGGGAAAGGTTTCCGGGCCTGGAAGTTTCTTAGCAGCCTAGTGGACCCTGCCGGTGCTCGGTGTTCGTGCAGGGAATAGGGTGCCCAGGCGAGGTCCTCCGTTTCCTGAAATGCTTACTAACGTTAAAGAAAGCAGACCTAAAGCTAATGCCTCAAGGACTCTGCTCCAATCTTCCACTTCGGCAGGGCTATTCAAGGCTTTACCTTGAGGAAAGGACTCACGTCAAGTTTCCTTTTAGCTCTAGAGCGTATCAGGAGGAGCTCCCACCCAGGCTATGAAAGCACCCTGTTGATGTAGAGAAGACTCGTTCCTTTCCCAGAGCCCTGCCTGCAGTGACTAGAGACCCGTCCTAAAACTGTTATTTAGGTAGCTTCAAGGCAGCATGAATGGAGCATTCAAAATGGAAAAGCAAGGCTTGTGCCATAAGGCCCTGTTTCCAGCGAACACGCAGCCTACCTCCTTGTGATTTCTACCAAGTATACACTCTAGCTACACACTGGTCCCTTCCTTGAATAAAGTTTATTTGGCACGGAGTTCTGCGTGTAGCCAACCGCCTCCCCCAAGGAGCGCTCTTGCTAGGCTATCGGGCTTAGCTTCTTCTAAAACCCTGCAGTGTAAGAGGAAGAACTGTGCTTTGTTTACAGCAGGAACGCAAGCCGAATTTCTCCTGTAAGGATGGGGTCTTAATGTATGACTTTGTGGAAGGAATGCGAAGCAGTTTTGGTTTCTCAGTGCCGCTCAGCCTAGGGCAATGAGGCAGATTTGCATGACATGTAGGACGTGAGAGAACACAGTTCCTGGAGCTGTTGGAGTGCTGAGGAAATCTAGCTCTCCCAGGGAAGAGTGCAGTGTGTTGCCCTACACTCAGCATACACTGAGTGACTGGGAAAGGATTCCGGGCCTGGAAGTTTCTTAGCAGCCTAGTGGAGGCTGCCGGTGCTCGGTGTTCGTGCAGGGAATAGGGTGCCCAGGCGAGGTCCTCCGTTTCCTGAAATGCTTACTAACGTTAAAGAAAGCAGACCTAAAGCTAATGCCTCAAGGACTCTGCTCCAAGCTTCCACTTCGGCAGGGCTATTCAAGGCTTTACCTTGAGGAAAGGACTCACGTCAAGTTTCCTTTTAGCTCTAGAGCGTATCAGGAGGAGCTCCCACCCAGGATATGAAAGCACCCTGTTGATGTAGAGAAGACTTGTTCCTTTCCCAGAGCACTGCCTGCAGTGACTAGAGACCCGTCCTAAACTGTGATTTAGGTAGCTTCAAGGCAGCATGAATGGAGCACTCAAAATGGGAAAGCAAGGCTTGTGCCATAAGGCCCCCGTTTCCAGCGAACACGTAGCCTACCTCCATGTGATTTCTACCAAGTAGACACTCTAGCTACACACTGGTCCCTTCCTTGAATAAAGTTTATTTGGCACGGAGTTCTGCGTGTAGCCAAACGCCTCCCCCAAGGAGCGCTCTTGCTAGGCTATCGGGCTTAGCTTCTTCTAAAACCCTGCAGTGTAAGAGGAAGAACTGTGCTTTGGTTACAGCAGCAAGGCAAGCTGACTTTCTCCTGTAAGAATGGGTTCCTAAGGTATGACTTTGTAGAAGGAATGCAAAGCAGTTTTGGTTTCTCAGTGCCGCTCAGCCTAGGGCAATGAGGCAGATTTGCATGACATGTAGGACGTGAGAGAACACAGTTCCTGGAGCTGTTGGAGTGCTGAGGAAATCTAATTCTCCCAGGGAAGAGTGCAGTGTGTTGCCCTACACTCAGCATACACTGAGTGACTGGGAAAGGTTTCCGGGCCTGGAAGTTTCTTAGCAGCCTAGTGGACCCTGCCGGTGCTCGGTGTTCGTGCAGGGAATAGGGTGCCCAGGCGAGGTCCTCCGTTTCCTGAAATGCTTACTAACGTTAAAGAAAGCAGACCTAAAGCTAATGCCTCAAGGACTCTGCTCCAATCTTCCACTTCAGCAGGGCTATTCAAGGCTTTACCTTGAGGAAAGGACTCACGTCAAGTTTCCTTTTAGCTCTAGAGCGTATCAGGAGGAGCTCCCACCCAGGCTATGAAAGCACCCTGTTGATGTAGAGAAGACTCGTTCCTTTCCCAGAGCCCTGCCTGCAGTGACTACAGACCCGTCCTAAAACTGTTATTTAGGTAGCTTCAAGGCAGCATGAATGGAGCATTCAAAATGGAAAAGCAAGGCTTGTGCCATAAGGCCCTGTTTCCAGCGAACACGCAGCCTACCTCCTTGTGATTTCTACCAAGTATACACTCTAGCTACACACTGGTCCCTTCCTTGAATAAAGTTTATTTGGCACGGAGTTCTGCGTGTAGCCAACCGCCTCCCCCAAGGAGCGCTCTTGCTAGGCTATCGGGCTTAGCTTCTTCTAAAACCCTGCAGTGTAAGAGGAAGAACTGTGCTTTGTTTACAGCAGGAACGCAAGCCGAATTTCTCCTGTAAGGATGGGGTCTTAATGTATGACTTTGTGGAAGGAATGCGAAGCAGTTTTGGTTTCTCAGTGCCGCTCAGCCTAGGGCAATGAGGCAGATTGGCATGACATGTAGGACGTGAGAGAACACAGTTCCTGGAGCTGTTGGAGTGCTGAGGAAATCTAGCTCTCCCAGGGAAGAGTGCAGTGTGTTGCCCTACACTCAGCATACACTGAGTGACTGGGAAAGGATTCCGGGCCTGGAAGTTTCTTAGCAGCCTAGTGGAGCCTGCCGGTGCTCGGTGTTCGTGCAGGGAATAGGGTGCCCAGGCGAGGTCCTCCGTTTCCTGAAATGCTTACTAACGTTAAAGAAAGCAGACCTAAAGCTAATGCCTCAAGGACTCTGCTCCAAGCTTCCACTTCGGCAGGGCTATTCAAGGCTTTACCTTGAGGAAAGGACTCACGTCAAGTTTCCTTTTAGCTCTAGAGCGTGTCAGGAGGAGCTCCCACCCAGGCTATGAAAGCACCCTGTTGATGTAGAGAACACTTGTTCCTTTCCCAGAGCCCTGCCTGCAGTGACTAGAGACCCGTCCTAAACTGTGATTTAGGTAGCTTCAAGGCAGCATGAATGGAGCACTCAAAATGGGAAAGCAAGGCTTGTGCCATAAGGCCCCCGTTTCCAGCGAACACGTAGCCTACCTCCATGTGATTTCTACCAAGTAGACACTCTAGCTACACACTGGTCCCTTCCTTGAATAAAGTTTATTTGGCACGGAGTTCTGCGTGTAGCCAAACGCCTCCCCCAAGGAGCGCTCTTGCTAGGCTATCGGGCTTAGCTTCTTCTAAAACCCTGCAGTGTAAGAGGAAGAACTGTGCTTTGGTTACAGCAGCAAGGCAAGCTGACTTTCTCCTGTAAGAATGGGTTCCTAAGGTATGACTTTGTAGAAGGAATGCAAAGCAGTTTTGGTTTCTCAGTGCCGCTCAGCCTAGGGCAATGAGGCAGATTTGCATGACATGTAGGACGTGAGAGAACACAGTTCCTGGAGCTGTTGGAGTGCTGAGGAAATCTAATTCTCCCAGGGAAGAGTGCAGTGTGTTGCCCTACACTCAGCATACACTGAGTGACTGGGAAAGGTTTCCGGGCCTGGAAGTTTCTTAGCAGCCTAGTGGACCCTGCCGGTGCTCGGTGTTCGTGCAGGGAATAGGGTGCCCAGGCGAGGTCCTCCGTTTCCTGAAATGCTTACTAACGTTAAAGAAAGCAGACCTAAAGCTAATGCCTCAAGGACTCTGCTCCAATCTTCCACTTCGGCAGGGCTATTCAAGGCTTTACCTTGAGGAAAGGACTCACGTCAAGTTTCCTTTTAGCTCTAGAGCGTATCAGGAGGAGCTCCCACCCAGGCTATGAAAGCACCCTGTTGATGTAGAGAAGACTCGTTCCTTTCCCAGAGCCCTGCCTGCAGTGACTAGAGACCCGTCCTAAAACTGTTATTTAGGTAGCTTCAAGGCAGCATGAATGGAGCATTCAAAATGGGAAAGCAAGGCTTGTGCCATAAGGCCCTGTTTCCAGCGAACACGCAGCCTACCTCCTTGTGATTTCTACCAAGTATACACTCTAGCTACACACTGGTCCCTTCCTTGAATAAAGTTTATTTGGCACGGAGTTCTGCGTGTAGCCAACCGCCTCCCCCAAGGAACGCTCTTGCTAGGCTCTCGAGCTTAGCTTCTTCTAAAACCCTGCAGTGTAAGAGGAAGAACTGTGCTTTGTTTACAGCAGGAACGCAAGCCGAATTTCTCCTGTAAGGATGGGGTCTTAATGTATGACTTTGTGGAAGGAATGCGAAGCAGTTTTGGTTTCTCAGTGCCGCTCAGCCTAGGGCAATGAGGCAGATTTGCATGACATGTAGGACGTGAGAGAACACAGTTCCTGGAGCTGTTGGAGTGCTGAGGAAATCTAGCTCTCCCAGGGAAGAGTGCAGTGTGTTGCCCTACACTCAGCATACACTGAGTGACTGGGAAAGGATTCCGGGCCTGGAAGTTTCTTAGCAGCCTAGTGGAGCCTGCCGGTGCTCGGTGTTCGTGCAGGGAATAGGGTGCCCAGGCGAGGTCCTCCGTTTCCTGAAATGCTTACTAACGTTAAAGAAAGCAGACCTAAAGCTAATGCCTCAAGGACTCTGCTCCAAGCTTCCACTTCGGCAGGGCTATTCAAGGCTTTACCTTGAGGAAAGGACTCACGTCAAGTTTCCTTTTAGCTCTAGAGCGTGTCAGGAGGAGCTCCCACCCAGGCTATGAAAGCACCCTGTTGATGTACAGAACACTTGTTCCTTTCCCAGAGCCCTGCCTGCAGTGACTAGAGACCCGTCCTAAACTGTGATTTAGGTAGCTTCAAGGCAGCATGAATGGAGCACTCAAAATGGGAAAGCAAGTCTTGTGCCATAAGGCCCCCGTTTCCAGCGAACACGTAGCCTACCTCCATGTGATTTCTACCAAGTAAGTAGACACTCTAGCTACACACTGGTCCCTTCCTTGAATAAAGTTTATTTGGCACGGCGTTCTGCGTGTAGCCAAACGCCTCCCCCAAGGAGCGCTCTTGCTAGGCTATCGGGCTTAGCTTCTTCTAAAACCCTGCAGTGTAAGAGGAAGAACTGTGCTTTGGTTACAGCAGCAAGGCAAGCTGACTTTCTCCTGTAAGGATGGGGTCCTAAGGTATGACTTTGTAGAAGGAATGCAAAGCAGTTTTGGTTTCTCAGTGCCGCTCAGCCTAGGGCAATGAGGCAGATTGGCATGACATGTAGGACGTGAGAGAACACAGTTCCTGGAGCTGTTGGAGTGCTGAGGAAATCTAGCTCTCCCAGGGAAGAGTGCAGTGTGTTTCCCTACACTCAGCATACACTGAGTGACTGGGAAAGGATTCCGGGCCTGGAAGTTTCTTAGCAGCCTAGTGGAGCCTGCCGGTGCTCGGTGTTCGTGCAGGGAATAGGGTGCCCAGGAGAGGTCCTCCGTTTCCTGAAATGCTTACTAACGTTAAAGAAAGCAGACCTAAAGCTAATGCCTCAAGGACTCTGCTCCAAGCTTCCACTTCGGCAGGGCTATTCAAGGCTTTACCTTGAGGAAAGGACTCATGTCAAGTTTCCTTTTAGCTCTAGAGCGTATCAGGAGGAGCTCCCACCCAGGCTATGAAAGCACCCTGTTGATGTAGAGAAGACTCGTTCCTTTCCCAGAGCCCTGCCTGCAGTGACTAGAGACCCGTCCTAAAACTGTTATTTAGGTAGCTTCAAGGCAGCATGAATGGAGCATTCAAAATGGGAAAGCAAGGCTTGTGCCATAAGGCCCTGTTTCCAGCGAACACGCAGCCTACCTCCTTGTGATTTCTACCAAGTATACACTCTAGCTACACACTGGTCCCTTCCTTGAATAAAGTTTATTTGGTACGGAGTTCTGCGTGTAGCCAACCGCCTCCCCCAAGGAACGCTCTTGCTAGGCTCTCGAGCTTAGCTTCTTCTAAAACCCTGCAGTGTAAGAGGAAGAACTGTGCTTTGTTTACAGCAGGAACGCAAGCCGAATTTCTCCTGTAAGGATGGGGTCTTAATGTATGACTTTGTGGAAGGAATGCGAAGCAGTTTTGGTTTCTCAGTGCCGCTCAGCCTAGGGCAATGAGGCAGATTTGCATGACATGTAGGACGTGAGAGAACACAGTTCCTGGAGCTGTTGGAGTGCTGAGGAAATCTAGCTCTCCCAGGGAAGAGTGCAGTGTGTTGCCCTACACTCAGCATACACTGAGTGACTGGGAAAGGATTCCGGGCCTGGAAGTTTCTTAGCAGCCTAGTGGAGGCTGCCGGTGCTCGGTGTTCGTGCAGGGAATAGGGTGCCCAGGCGAGGTCCTCCGTTTCCTGAAATGCTTACTAACGTTAAAGAAAGCAGACCTAAAGCTAATGCCTCAAGGACTCTGCTCCAAGCTTCCACTTCGGCAGGGCTATTCAAGGCTTTACCTTGAGGAAAGGACTCACGTCAAGTTTCCTTTTAGCTCTAGAGCGTGTCAGGAGGAGCTCCCACCCAGGCTATGAAAGCACCCTGTTGATGTACAGAACACTTGTTCCTTTCCCAGAGCCCTGCCTGCAGTGACTAGAGACCCGTCCTAAACTGTGATTTAGGTAGCTTCAAGGCAGCATGAATGGAGCACTCAAAATGGGAAAGCAAGGCTTGTGCCATAAGGCCCCCGTTTCCAGCGAACACGTAGCCTACCTCCATGTGATTTCTACCAAGTAGACACTCTAGCTACACACTGGTCCCTTCCTTGAATAAAGTTTATTTGGCACGGAGTTCTGCGTGTAGCCAAACGCCTCCCCCAAGGAGCGCTCTTGCTAGGCTATCGGGCTTAGCTTCTTCTAAAACCCTGCAGTGTAAGAGGAAGAACTGTGCTTTGGTTACAGCAGCAAGGCAAGCTGACTTTCTCCTGTAAGGATGGGGTCCTAAGGTATGACTTTGTAGAAGGAATGCAAAGCAGTTTTGGTTTCTCAGTGCCGCTCAGCCTAGGGCAATGAGGCAGATTGGCATGACATGTAGGACGTGAGAGAACACAGTTCCTGGAGCTGTTGGAGTGCTGAGGAAATCTAGCTCTCCCAGGGAAGAGTGCAGTGTGTTGCCCTACACTCAGCATACACTGAGTGACTGGGAAAGGATTCCGGGCCTGGAAGTTTCTTAGCAGCCTAGTGGAGCCTGCCGGTGCTCGGTGTTCGTGCAGGGAATAGGGTGCCCAGGCGAGGTCCTCCGTTTCCTGAAATGCTTACTAACGTTAAAGAAAGCAGACCTAAAGCTAATGCCTCAAGGACTCTGCTCCAAGCTTCCACTTCGGCAGGGCTATTCAAGGCTTTACCTTGAGGAAAGGACTCACGTCAAGTTTCCTTTTAGCTCTAGAGCGTATCAGGAGGAGCTCCCACCCAGGCTATGAAAGCACCCTGTTGATGTAGAGAAGACTTGTTCCTTTCCCAGAGCACTGCCTGCAGTGACTAGAGACCCGTCCTAAACTGTGATTTAGGTAGCTTCAAGGCAGCATGAATGGAGCACTCAAAATGGGAAAGCAAGGCTTGTGCCATAAGGCCCCCGTTTCCAGCGAACACGTAGCCTACCTCCATGTGATTTCTACCAAGTAAGTAGACACTCTAGCTACACACTGGTCCCTTCCTTGAATAAAGTTTATTTGGCACGGAGTTCTGCGTGTAGCCAAACGCCTCCCCCAAGGAGCGCTCTTGCTAGGCTATCGGGTTTAGCTTCTTCTAAAACCCTGCAGTGTAAGAGGAAGAACTGTGCTTTGGTTACAGCAGCAAGGCAAGCTGACTTTCTCCTGTAAGGATGGGGTCCTAAGGTATGACTTTGTAGAAGGAATGCAAAGCAGTTTTGGTTTCTCAGTGCCGCTCAGCCTAGGGCAATGAGGCAGATTGGCATGACATGTAGGACGTGAGAGAACACAGTTCCTGGAGCTGTTGGAGTGCTGAGGAAATCTAGCTCTCCCAGGGAAGAGTGCAGTGTGTTGCCCTACACTCAGCATACACTGAGTGACTGGGAAAGGATTCCGGGCCTGGAAGTTTCTTAGCAGCCTAGTGGAGCCTGCCGGTGCTCGGTGTTCGTGCAGGGAATAGGGTGCCCAGGCGAGGTCCTCCGTTTCCTGAAATGCTTACTAACGTTAAAGAAAGCAGACCTAAAGCTAATGCCTCAAGGACTCTGCTCCAAGCTTCCACTTCGGCAGGGCTATTCAAGGCTTTACCTTGAGGAAAGGACTCACGTCAAGTTTCCTTTTAGCTCTAGAGCGTATCAGGAGGAGCTCCCACCCAGGATATGAAAGCACCCTGTTGATGTAGAGAAGACTTGTTCCTTTCCCAGAGCACTGCCTGCAGTGACTAGAGACCCGTCCTAAACTGTGATTTAGGTAGCTTCAAGGCAGCATGAATGGAGCACTCAAAATGGGAAAGCAAGGCTTGTGCCATAAGGTCCCCGTTTCCAGCGAACACGTAGCCTACCTCCATGTGATTTCTACCAAGTAAGTAGACACTCTAGCTACACACTGGTCCCTTCCTTGAATAAAGTTTATTTGGCACGGAGTTCTGCGTGTAGCCAAACGCCTCCCCCAAGGAGCGCTCTTGCTAGGCTATCGGGTTTAGCTTCTTCTAAAACCCTGCAGTGTAAGAGGAAGAACTGTGCTTTGGTTACAGCAGCAAGGCAAGCTGACTTTCTCCTGTAAGGATGGGGTCCTAAGGTATGACTTTGTAGAAGGAATGCAAAGCAGTTTTGGTTTCTCAGTGCCGCTCAGCCTAGGGCAATGAGGCAGATTTGCATGACATGTAGGACGTGAGAGAACACAGTTCCTGGAGCTGTTGGAGTGCTGAGGAAATCTAGCTCTCCCAGGGAAGAGTGCAGTGTGTTGCCCTACACTCAGCATACACTGAGTGACTGGGAAAGGATTCCGGGCCTGGAAGTTTCTTAGCAGCCTAGTGGAGCCTGCCGGTGCTCGGTGTTCGTGCAGGGAATAGGGTGCCCAGGCGAGGTCCTCCGTTTCCTGAAATGCTTACTAACGTTAAAGAAAGCAGACCTAAAGCTAATGTCTCAAGGACTCTGCTCCAAGCTTCCACTTCGGCAGGGCTATTCAAGGCTTTACCTTGAGGAAAGGACTCACGTCAAGTTTCCTTTTAGCTCTAGAGCGTGTCAGGAGGAGCTCCCACCCAGGCTATGAAAGCACCCTGTTGATGTAGAGAACACTTGTTCCTTTCCCAGAGCCCTGCCTGCAGTGACTAGAGACCCGTCCTAAACTGTGATTTAGGTAGCTTCAAGGCAGCATGAATGGAGCACTCAAAATGGGAAAGCAAGGCTTGTGCCATAAGGCCCCCGTTTCCAGCGAACACGTAGCCTACCTCCATGTGATTTCTACCAAGTAAGTAGACACTCTAGCTACACACTGGTCCCTTCCTTGAATAAAGTTTATTTGGCACGGAGTTCTGCGTGTAGCCAAACGCCTCCCCCAAGGAGCGCTCTTGCTAGGCTATCGGGCTTAGCTTCTTCTAAAACCCTGCAGTGTAAGAGGAAGAACTGTGCTTTGGTTACAGCAGCAAGGCAAGCTGACTTTCTCCTGTAAGAATGGGTTCCTAAGGTATGACTTTGTAGAAGGAATGCAAAGCAGTTTTGGTTTCTCAGTGCCGCTCAGCCTAGGGCAATGAGGCAGATTTGCATGACATGTAGGACGTGAGAGAACACAGTTCCTGGAGCTGTTGGAGTGCTGAGGAAATCTAATTCTCCCAGGGAAGAGTGCAGTGTGTTGCCCTACACTCAGCATACACTGAGTGACTGGGAAAGGATTCCGGGCCTGGAAGTTTCTTAGCAGCCTAGTGGACCCTGCCGGTGCTCGGTGTTCGTGCAGGGAATAGGGTGCCCAGGCGAGGTCCTCCGTTTCCTGAAATGCTTACTAACGTTAAAGAAAGCAGACCTAAAGCTAATGCCTCAAGGACTCTGCTCCAAGCTTCCACTTCGGCAGGGCTATTCAAGGCTTTACCTTGAGGAAAGGACTCACGTCAAGTTTCCTTTTAGCTCTAGAGCGTATCAGGAGGAGCTCCCACCCAGGCTATGAAAGCACCCTGTTGATGTAGAGAAGACTCGTTCCTTTCCCAGAGCCCTGCCTGCAGTGACTAGAGACCCGTCCTAAAACTGTTATTTAGGTAGCTTCAAGGCAGCATGAATGGAGCATTCAAAATGGAAAAGCAAGGCTTGTGCCATAAGGCCCTGTTTCCAGCGAACACGCAGCCTACCTCCTTGTGATTTCTACCAAGTATACACTCTAGCTACACACTGGTCCCTTCCTTGAATAAAGTTTATTTGGCACGGAGTTCTGCGTGTAGCCAACCGCCTCCCCCAAGGAGCGCTCTTGCTAGGCTATCGGGCTTAGCTTCTTCTAAAACCCTGCAGTGTAAGAGGAAGAACTGTGCTTTGTTTACAGCAGGAACGCAAGCCGAATTTCTCCTGTAAGGATGGGGTCTTAATGTATGACTTTGTGGAAGGAATGCGAAGCAGTTTTGGTTTCTCAGTGCCGCTCAGCCTAGGGCAATGAGGCAGATTGGCATGACATGTAGGACGTGAGAGAACACAGTTCCTGGAGCTGTTGGAGTGCTGAGGAAATCTAGCTCTCCCAGGGAAGAGTGCAGTGTGTTGCCCTACACTCAGCATACACTGAGTGACTGGGAAAGGATTCCGGGCCTGGAAGTTTCTTAGCAGCCTAGTGGAACCTGCCGGTGCTCGGTGTTCGTGCAGGGAATAGGGTGCCCAGGCGAGGTCCTCCGTTTCCTGAAATGCTTACTAACGTTAAAGAAAGCAGACCTAAAGCTAATGCCTCAAGGACTCTGCTCCAAGCTTCCACTTCGGCAGGGCTATTCAAGGCTTTACCTTGAGGAAAGGACTCACGTCAAGTTTCCTTTTAGCTCTAGAGCGTGTCAGGAGGAGCTCCCACCCAGGCTATGAAAGCACCCTGTTGATGTAGAGAACACTTGTTCCTTTCCCAGAGCCCTGCCTGCAGTGACTAGAGACCCGTCCTAAACTGTGATTTAGGTAGCTTCAAGGCAGCATGAATGGAGCACTCAAAATGGGAAAGCAAGGCTTGTGCCATAAGGCCCCCGTTTCCAGCGAACACGTAGCCTACCTCCATGTGATTTCTACCAAGTAGACACTCTAGCTACACACTGGTCCCTTCCTTGAATAAAGTTTATTTGGCACGGAGTTCTGCGTGTAGCCAAACGCCTCCCCCAAGGAGCGCTCTTGCTAGGCTATCGGGCTTAGCTTCTTCTAAAACCCTGCAGTGTAAGAGGAAGAACTGTGCTTTGGTTACAGCAGCAAGGCAAGCTGACTTTCTCCTGTAAGAATGGGTTCCTAAGGTATGACTTTGTAGAAGGAATGCAAAGCAGTTTTGGTTTCTCAGTGCCGCTCAGCCTAGGGCAATGAGGCAGATTTGCATGACATGTAGGACGTGAGAGAACACAGTTCCTGGAGCTGTTGGAGTGCTGAGGAAATCTAATTCTCCCAGGGAAGAGTGCAGTGTGTTGCCCTACACTCAGCATACACTGAGTGACTGGGAAAGGTTTCCGGGCCTGGAAGTTTCTTAGCAGCCTAGTGGACCCTGCCGGTGCTCGGTGTTCGTGCAGGGAATAGGGTGCCCAGGCGAGGTCCTCCGTTTCCTGAAATGCTTACTAACGTTAAAGAAAGCAGACCTAAAGCTAATGCCTCAAGGACTCTGCTCCAAGCTTCCACTTCGGCAGGGCTATTCAAGGCTTTACCTTGAGGAAAGGACTCACGTCAAGTTTCCTTTTAGCTCTAGAGCGTATCAGGAGGAGCTCCCACCCAGGCTATGAAAGCACCCTGTTGATGTAGAGAAGACTTGTTCCTTTCACAGAGCACTGCCTGCAGTGACTAGAGACCCGTCCTAAACTGTGATTTAGGTAGCTTCAAGGCAGCATGAATGGAGCACTCAAAATGGGAAAGCAAGACTTGTGCCGTAAGGCCCCCGTTTCCAGCGAACACGTAGCCTACCTCCATGTGATTTCTACCAAGTAAGTAGACACTCTAGCTACACACTGGTCCCTTCCTTGAATAAAGTTTATTTGGCACGGAGTTCTGCGTGTAGCCAAACGCCTCCCCCAAGGAGCGCTCTTGCTAGGCTATCGGGCTTAGCTTCTTCTAAAACCCTGCAGTGTAAGAGGAAGAACTGTGCTTTGGTTACAGCAGCAAGGCAAGCTGACTTTCTCCTGTAAGAATGGGTTCCTAAGGTATGACTTTGTAGAAGGAATGCAAAGCAGTTTTGGTTTCTCAGTGCCGCTCAGCCTAGGGCAATGAGGCAGATTTGCATGACATGTAGGACGTGAGAGAACACAGTTCCTGGAGCTGTTGGAGTGCTGAGGAAATCTAATTCTCCCAGGGAAGAGTGCAGTGTGTTGCCCTACACTCAGCATACACTGAGTGACTGGGAAAGGTTTCCGTGCCTGGAAGTTTCTTAGCAGCCTAGTGGACCCTGCCGGTGCTCGGTGTTCGTGCAGGGAATAGGGTGCCCAGGCGAGGTCCTCCGTTTCCTGAAATGCTTACTAACGTTAAAGAAAGCAGACCTAAAGCTAATGCCTCAAGGACTCTGCTCCAATCTTCCACTTCGGCAGGGCTATTCAAGGCTTTACCTTGAGGAAAGGACTCACGTCAAGTTTCCTTTTAGCTCTAGAGCGTATCAGGAGGAGCTCCCACCCAGGCTATGAAAGCACCCTGTTGATGTAGAGAAGACTCGTTCCTTTCCCAGAGCCCTGCCTGCAGTGACTAGAGACCCGTCCTAAAACTGTTATTTAGGTAGCTTCAAGGCAGCATGAATGGAGCATTCAAAATGGAAAAGCAAGGCTTGTGCCATAAGGCCCTGTTTCCAGCGAACACGCAGCCTACCTCCTTGTGATTTCTACCAAGTATACACTCTAGCTACACACTGGTCCCTTCCTTGAATAAAGTTTATTTGGCACGGAGTTCTGCGTGTAGCCAACCGCCTCCCCCAAGGAGCGCTCTTGCTAGGCTATCGGGCTTAGCTTCTTCTAAAACCCTGCAGTGTAAGAGGAAGAACTGTGCTTTGTTTACAGCAGGAACGCAAGCCGAATTTCTCCTGTAAGGATGGGGTCTTAATGTATGACTTTGTGGAAGGAATGCGAAGCAGTTTTGGTTTCTCAGTGCCGCTCAGCCTAGGGCAATGAGGCAGACTTGCATGACATGTAGAACGTGAGAGAACACAGTTCCTGGAGCTGTTGGAGTGCTGAGGAAATCTAGCTCTCCCAGGGAAGAGTGCAGTGTGTTGCCCTACACTCAGCATACACTGAGTGACTGGGAAAGGATTCCGGGCCTGGAAGTTTCTTAGCAGCCTAGTGGAGCCTGCCGGTGCTCGGTGTTCGTGCAGGGAAGAGGGTGCCCAGGCGAGGTCCTCCGTTTTCTGAAATGCTTACTAACGTTAAAGAAAGCAGACCTAAAGCTAATGCCTCAAGGACTCTGCTCCAAGCTTCCACTTCGGCAGGGCTATTCAAGCCTTTACCTTGAGGAAAGGACTCACGTCAAGTTTCCTTTTAGCTCTAGAGCGTATCAGGAGGAGCTCCCACCCAGGCTATGAAAGCACCCTGTTGATGTAGAGAACACTTGTTCCTTTCCCAGAGCCCTGCCTGCAGTGACTAGAGACCCGTCCTAAACTGTGATTTAGGTAGCTTCAAGGCAGCATGAATGGAGCACTCAAAATGGGAAAGCAAGACTTGTGCCGTAAGGCCCCCGTTTCCAGCGAACACGTAGCCTACCTCCATGTGATTTCTACCAAGTAAGTAGACACTCTAGCTACACACTGGTCCCTTCCTTGAATAAAGTTTATTTGGCACGGAGTTCTGCGTGTAGCCAAACGCCTCCCCCAAGGAGCGCTCTTGCTAGGCTATCGGGCTTAGCTTCTTCTAAAACCCTGCAGTGTAAGAGGAAGAACTGTGCTTTGGTTACAGCAGCAAGGCAAGCTGACTTTCTCCTGTAAGGATGGGGTCCTAAGGTATGACTTTGTAGAAGGAATGCAAAGCAGTTTTGGTTTCTCAGTGCCGCTCAGCCTAGGGCAATGAGGCAGATTTGCATGACATGTAGGACGTGAGAGAACACAGTTCCTGGAGCTGTTGGAGTGCTGAGGAAATCTAGCTCTCCCAGGGAAGAGTGCAGTGTGTTGCCCTACACTCAGCATACACTGAGTGACTGGGAAAGGATTCCGGGCCTGGAAGTTTCTTAGCAGCCTAGTGGAGCCTGCCGGTGCTCAGTGTTCGTGCAGGGAATAGGGTGCCCAGGCGAGGTCCTCCGTTTCCTGAAATGCTTACTAACGTTAAAGAAAGCAGACCTAAAGCTAATGCCTCAAGGACTCTGCTCCAAGCTTCCACTTCGGCAGGGCTATTCAAGGCTTTACCTTGAGGAAAGGACTCACGTCAAGTTTCCTTTTAGCTCTAGAGCGTATCAGGAGGAGCTCCCACCCAGGCTATGAAAGCACCCTGTTGATGTAGAGAACACTTGTTCCTTTCCCAGAGCACTGCCTGCAGTGACTAGAGACCCGTCCTAAACTGTGATTTAGGTAGCTTCAAGGCAGCATGAATGGAGCACTCAAAATGGGAAAGCAAGACTTGTGCCGTAAGGCCCCCGTTTCCAGCGAACACGTAGCCTACCTCCATGTGATTTCTACCAAGTAAGTAGACACTCTAGCTACACACTGGTCCCTTCCTTGAATAAAGTTTATTTGGCACGGAGTTCTGCGTGTAGCCAAACGCCTCCCCCAAGGAGCGCTCTTGCTAGGCTATCGGGCTTAGCTTCTTCTAAAACCCTGCAGTGTAAGAGGAAGAACTGTGCTTTGGTTACAGCAGCAAGGCAAGCTGACTTTCTCCTGTAAGAATGGGTTCCTAAGGTATGACTTTGTAGAAGGAATGCAAAGCAGTTTTGGTTTCTCAGTGCCGCTCAGCCTAGGGCAATGAGGCAGATTTGCATGACATGTAGGACGTGAGAGAACACAGTTCCTGGAGCTGTTGGAGTGCTGAGGAAATCTAATTCTCCCAGGGAAGAGTGCAGTGTGTTGCCCTACACTCAGCATACACTGAGTGACTGGGAAAGGTTTCCGGGCCTGGAAGTTTCTTAGCAGCCTAGTGGACCCTGCCGGTGCTCGGTGTTCGTGCAGGGAATAGGGTGCCCAGGCGAGGTCCTCCGTTTCCTGAAATGCTTACTAACGTTAAAGAAAGCAGACCTAAAGCTAATGCCTCAAGGACTCTGCTCCAATCTTCCACTTCGGCAGGGCTATTCAAGGCTTTACCTTGAGGAAAGGACTCACGTCAAGTTTCCTTTTAGCTCTAGAGCGTATCAGGAGGAGCTCCCACCCAGGCTATGAAAGCACCCTGTTGATGTAGAGAAGACTCGTTCCTTTCCCAGAGCCCTGCCTGCAGTGACTAGAGACCCGTCCTAAAACTGTTATTTAGGTAGCTTCAAGGCAGCATGAATGGAGCATTCAAAATGGAAAAGCAAGGCTTGTGCCATAAGGCCCTGTTTCCAGCGAACACGCAGCCTACCTCCTTGTGATTTCTACCAAGTATACACTCTAGCTACACACTGGTCCCTTCCTTGAATAAAGTTTATTTGGCACGGAGTTCTGCGTGTAGCCAACCGCCTCCCCCAAGGAGCGCTCTTGCTAGGCTATCGGGCTTAGCTTCTTCTAAAACCCTGCAGTGTAAGAGGAAGAACTGTGCTTTGTTTACAGCAGGAACGCAAGCCGAATTTCTCCTGTAAGGATGGGGTCTTAATGTATGACTTTGTGGAAGGAATGCGAAGCAGTTTTGGTTTCTCAGTGCCGCTCAGCCTAGGGCAATGAGGCAGATTTGCATGACATGTAGGACGTGAGAGAACACAGTTCCTGGAGCTGTTGGAGTGCTGAGGAAATCTAGCTCTCCCAGGGAAGAGTGCAGTGTGTTGCCCTACACTCAGCATACACTGAGTGACTGGGAAAGGATTCCGGGCCTGGAAGTTTCTTAGCAGCCTAGTGGAGCCTGCCGGTGCTCGGTGTTCGTGCAGGGAATAGGGTGCCCAGGCGAGGTCCTCCGTTTCCTGAAATGCTTACTAACGTTAAAGAAAGCAGACCTAAAGCTAATGCCTCAAGGACTCTGCTCCAAGCTTCCACTTCGGCAGGGCTATTCAAGGCTTTACCTTGAGGAAAGGACTCACGTCAAGTTTCCTTTTAGCTCTAGAGCGTGTCAGGAGGAGCTCCCACCCAGGCTATGAAAGCACCCTGTTGATGTACAGAACACTTGTTCCTTTCCCAGAGCCCTGCCTGCAGTGACTAGAGACCCGTCCTAAACTGTGATTTAGGTAGCTTCAAGGCAGCATGAATGGAGCACTCAAAATGGGAAAGCAAGGCTTGTGCCATAAGGCCCCCGTTTCCAGCGAACACGTAGCCTACCTCCATGTGATTTCTACCAAGTAAGTAGACACTCTAGCTACACACTGGTCCCTTCCTTGAATAAAGTTTATTTGGCACGGAGTTCTGCGTGTAGCCAAACGCCTCCCCCAAGGAGCGCTCTTGCTAGGCTATCGGGTTTAGCTTCTTCTAAAACCCTGCAGTGTAAGAGGAAGAACTGTGCTTTGGTTACAGCAGCAAGGCAAGCTGACTTTCTCCTGTAAGGATGGGGTCCTAAGGTATGACTTTGTAGAAGGAATGCAAAGCAGTTTTGGTTTCTCAGTGCCGCTCAGCCTAGGGCAATGAGGCAGATTGGCATGACATGTAGGACGTGAGAGAACACAGTTCCTGGAGCTGTTGGAGTGCTGAGGAAATCTAGCTCTCCCAGGGAAGAGTGCAGTGTGTTGCCCTACACTCAGCATACACTGAGTGACTGGGAAAGGATTCCGGGCCTGGAAGTTTCTTAGCAGCCTAGTGGAGCCTGCCGGTGCTCGGTGTTCGTGCAGGGAATAGGGTGCCCAGGCGAGGTCCTCCGTTTCCTGAAATGCTTACTAACGTTAAAGAAAGCAGACCTAAAGCTAATGCCTCAAGGACTCTGCTCCAAGCTTCCACTTCGGCAGGGCTATTCAAGGCTTTACCTTGAGGAAAGGACTCACGTCAAGTTTCCTTTTAGCTCTAGAGCGTATCAGGAGGAGCTCCCACCCAGGATATGAAAGCACCCTGTTGATGTAGAGAAGACTTGTTCCTTTTCCAGAGCACTGCCTGCAGTGACTAGAGACCCGTCCTAAACTGTGATTTAGGTAGCTTCAAGGCAGCATGAATGGAGCACTCAAAATGGGAAAGCAAGGCTTGTGCCATAAGGTCCCCGTTTCCAGCGAACACGTAGCCTACCTCCATGTGATTTCTACCAAGTAAGTAGACACTCTAGCTACACACTGGTCCCTTCCTTGAATAAAGTTTATTTGGCACGGAGTTCTGCGTGTAGCCAAACGCCTCCCCCAAGGAGCGCTCTTGCTAGGCTATCGGGTTTAGCTTCTTCTAAAACCCTGCAGTGTAAGAGGAAGAACTGTGCTTTGGTTACAGCAGCAAGGCAAGCTGACTTTCTCCTGTAAGGATGGGGTCCTAAGGTATGACTTTGTAGAAGGAATGCAAAGCAGTTTTGGTTTCTCAGTGCCGCTCAGCCTAGGGCAATGAGGCAGATTTGCATGACATGTAGGACGTGAGAGAACACAGTTCCTGGAGCTGTTGGAGTGCTGAGGAAATCTAGCTCTCCCAGGGAAGAGTGCAGTGTGTTGCCCTACACTCAGCATACACTGAGTGACTGGGAAAGGTTTCCGGGCCTGGAAGTTTCTTAGCAGCCTAGTGGAGCCTGCCGGTGCTCGGTGTTCGTGCAGGGAATAGGGTGCCCAGGCGAGGTCCTCCGTTTCCTGAAATGCTTACTAACGTTAAAGAAAGCAGACCTAAAGCTAATGTCTCAAGGACTCTGCTCCAAGCTTCCACTTCGGCAGGGCTATTCAAGGCTTTACCTTGAGGAAAGGACTCACGTCAAGTTTCCTTTTAGCTCTAGAGCGTGTCAGGAGGAGCTCCCACCCAGGCTATGAAAGCACCCTGTTGATGTACAGAACACTTGTTCCTTTCCCAGAGCCCTGCCTGCAGTGACTAGAGACCCGTCCTAAACTGTGATTTAGGTAGCTTCAAGGCAGCATGAATGGAGCACTCAAAATGGGAAAGCAAGGCTTGTGCCATAAGGCCCCCGTTTCCAGCGAACACGTAGCCTACCTCCATGTGATTTCTACCAAGTAAGTAGACACTCTAGCTACACACTGGTCCCTTCCTTGAATAAAGTTTATTTGGCACGGAGTTCTGCGTGTAGCCAAACGCCTCCCCCAAGGAGCGCTCTTGCTAGGCTATCGGGCTTAGCTTCTTCTAAAACCCTGCAGTGTAAGAGGAAGAACTGTGCTTTGGTTACAGCAGCAAGGCAAGCTGACTTTCTCCTGTAAGAATGGGTTCCTAAGGTATGACTTTGTAGAAGGAATGCAAAGCAGTTTTGGTTTCTCAGTGCCGCTCAGCCTAGGGCAATGAGGCAGATTTGCATGACATGTAGGACGTGAGAGAACACAGTTCCTGGAGCTGTTGGAGTGCTGAGGAAATCTAATTCTCCCAGGGAAGAGTGCAGTGTGTTGCCCTACACTCAGCATACACTGAGTGACTGGGAAAGGATTCCGGGCCTGGAAGTTTCTTAGCAGCCTAGTGGACCCTGCCGGTGCTCGGTGTTCGTGCAGGGAATAGGGTGCCCAGGCGAGGTCCTCCGTTTCCTGAAATGCTTACTAACGTTAAAGAAAGCAGACCTAAAGCTAATGCCTCAAGGACTCTGCTCCAAGCTTCCACTTCGGCAGGGCTATTCAAGGCTTTACCTTGAGGAAAGGACTCACGTCAAGTTTCCTTTTAGCTCTAGAGCGTATCAGGAGGAGCTCCCACCCAGGCTATGAAAGCACCCTGTTGATGTAGAGAAGACTCGTTCCTTTCCCAGAGCCCTGCCTGCAGTGACTACAGACCCGTCCTAAAACTGTTATTTAGGTAGCTTCAAGGCAGCATGAATGGAGCATTCAAAATGGAAAAGCAAGGCTTGTGCCATAAGGCCCTGTTTCCAGCGAACACGCAGCCTACCTCCTTGTGATTTCTACCAAGTATACACTCTAGCTACACACTGGTCCCTTCCTTGAATAAAGTTTATTTGGCACGGAGTTCTGCGTGTAGCCAACCGCCTCCCCCAAGGAGCGCTCTTGCTAGGCTATCGGGCTTAGCTTCTTCTAAAACCCTGCAGTGTAAGAGGAAGAACTGTGCTTTGTTTACAGCAGGAACGCAAGCCGAATTTCTCCTGTAAGGATGGGGTCTTAATGTATGACTTTGTGGAAGGAATGCGAAGCAGTTTTGGTTTCTCAGTGCCGCTCAGCCTAGGGCAATGAGGCAGATTGGCATGACATGTAGGACGTGAGAGAACACAGTTCCTGGAGCTGTTGGAGTGCTGAGGAAATCTAGCTCTCCCAGGGAAGAGTGCAGTGTGTTGCCCTACACTCAGCATACACTGAGTGACTGGGAAAGGATTCCGGGCCTGGAAGTTTCTTAGCAGCCTAGTGGAACCTGCCGGTGCTCGGTGTTCGTGCAGGGAATAGGGTGCCCAGGCGAGGTCCTCCGTTTCCTGAAATGCTTACTAACGTTAAAGAAAGCAGACCTAAAGCTAATGCCTCAAGGACTCTGCTCCAAGCTTCCACTTCGGCAGGGCTATTCAAGGCTTTACCTTGAGGAAAGGACTCACGTCAAGTTTCCTTTTAGCTCTAGAGCGTGTCAGGAGGAGCTCCCACCCAGGCTATGAAAGCACCCTGTTGATGTAGAGAACACTTGTTCCTTTCCCAGAGCCCTGCCTGCAGTGACTAGAGACCCGTCCTAAACTGTGATTTAGGTAGCTTCAAGGCAGCATGAATGGAGCACTCAAAATGGGAAAGCAAGGCTTGTGCCATAAGGCCCCCGTTTCCAGCGAACACGTAGCCTACCTCCATGTGATTTCTACCAAGTAGACACTCTAGCTACACACTGGTCCCTTCCTTGAATAAAGTTTATTTGGCACGGAGTTCTGCGTGTAGCCAAACGCCTCCCCCAAGGAGCGCTCTTGCTAGGCTATCGGGCTTAGCTTCTTCTAAAACCCTGCAGTGTAAGAGGAAGAACTGTGCTTTGGTTACAGCAGCAAGGCAAGCTGACTTTCTCCTGTAAGAATGGGTTCCTAAGGTATGACTTTGTAGAAGGAATGCAAAGCAGTTTTGGTTTCTCAGTGCCGCTCAGCCTAGGGCAATGAGGCAGATTTGCATGACATGTAGGACGTGAGAGAACACAGTTCCTGGAGCTGTTGGAGTGCTGAGGAAATCTAATTCTCCCAGGGAAGAGTGCAGTGTGTTGCCCTACACTCAGCATACACTGAGTGACTGGGAAAGGTTTCCGGGCCTGGAAGTTTCTTAGCAGCCTAGTGGACCCTGCCGGTGCTCGGTGTTCGTGCAGGGAATAGGGTGCCCAGGCGAGGTCCTCCGTTTCCTGAAATGCTTACTAACGTTAAAGAAAGCAGACCTAAAGCTAATGCCTCAAGGACTCTGCTCCAATCTTCCACTTCGGCAGGGCTATTCAAGGCTTTACCTTGAGGAAAGGACTCACGTCAAGTTTCCTTTTAGCTCTAGAGCGTATCAGGAGGAGCTCCCACCCAGGCTATGAAAGCACCCTGTTGATGTAGAGAAGACTCGTTCCTTTCCCAGAGCCCTGCCTGCAGTGACTAGAGACCCGTCCTAAAACTGTTATTTAGGTAGCTTCAAGGCAGCATGAATGGAGCATTCAAAATGGAAAAGCAAGGCTTGTGCCATAAGGCCCTGTTTCCAGCGAACACGCAGCCTACCTCCTTGTGATTTCTACCAAGTATACACTCTAGCTACACACTGGTCCCTTCCTTGAATAAAGTTTATTTGGCACGGAGTTCTGCGTGTAGCCAACCGCCTCCCCCAAGGAGCGCTCTTGCTAGGCTATCGGGCTTAGCTTCTTCTAAAACCCTGCAGTGTAAGAGGAAGAACTGTGCTTTGTTTACAGCAGGAACGCAAGCCGAATTTCTCCTGTAAGGATGGGGTCTTAATGTATGACTTTGTGGAAGGAATGCGAAGCAGTTTTGGTTTCTCAGTGCCGCTCAGCCTAGGGCAATGAGGCAGATTGGCATGACATGTAGGACGTGAGAGAACACAGTTCCTGGAGCTGTTGGAGTGCTGAGGAAATCTAGCTCTCCCAGGGAAGAGTGCAGTGTGTTGCCCTACACTCAGCATACACTGAGTGACTGGGAAAGGATTCCGGGCCTGGAAGTTTCTTAGCAGCCTAGTGGAGCCTGCCGGTGCTCGGTGTTCGTGCAGGGAATAGGGTGCCCAGGCGAGGTCCTCCGTTTCCTGAAATGCTTACTAACGTTAAAGAAAGCAGACCTAAAGCTAATGCCTCAAGGACTCTGCTCCAAGCTTCCACTTCGGCAGGGCTATTCAAGGCTTTACCTTGAGGAAAGGACTCACGTCAAGTTTCCTTTTAGCTCTAGAGCGTGTCAGGAGGAGCTCCCACCCAGGCTATGAAAGCACCCTGTTGATGTACAGAACACTTGTTCCTTTCCCAGAGCCCTGCCTGCAGTGACTAGAGACCCGTCCTAAACTGTGATTTAGGTAGCTTCAAGGCAGCATGAATGGAGCACTCAAAATGGGAAAGCAAGGCTTGTGCCATAAGGCCCCCGTTTCCAGCGAACACGTAGCCTACCTCCATGTGATTTCTACCAAGTAAGTAGACACTCTAGCTACACACTGGTCCCTTCCTTGAATAAAGTTTATTTGGCACGGAGTTCTGCGTGTAGCCAAACGCCTCCCCCAAGGAGCGCTCTTGCTAGGCTATCGGGTTTAGCTTCTTCTAAAACCCTGCAGTGTAAGAGGAAGAACTGTGCTTTGGTTACAGCAGCAAGGCAAGCTGACTTTCTCCTGTAAGGATGGGGTCCTAAGGTATGACTTTGTAGAAGGAATGCAAAGCAGTTTTGGTTTCTCAGTGCCGCTCAGCCTAGGGCAATGAGGCAGATTTGCATGACATGTAGGACGTGAGAGAACACAGTTCCTGGAGCTGTTGGAGTGCTGAGGAAATCTAGCTCTCCCAGGGAAGAGTGCAGTGTGTTGCCCTACACTCAGCATACACTGAGTGACTGGGAAAGGATTCCGGGCCTGGAAGTTTCTTAGCAGCCTAGTGGAGCCTGCCGGTGCTCGGTGTTCTTGCAGGGAATAGGGTGCCCAGGCGAGGTCCTCCGTTTCCTGAAATGCTTACTAACGTTAAAGAAAGCAGACCTAAAGCTAATGCCTCAAGGACTCTGCTCCAAGCTTCCACTTCGGCAGGGCTATTCAAGGCTTTACCTTGAGGAAAGGACTCACGTCAAGTTTCCTTTTAGCTCTAGAGCGTATCAGGAGGAGCTCCCACCCAGGCTATGAAAGCACCCTGTTGATGTAGAGAAGACTTGTTCCTTTCCCAGAGCACTGCCTGCAGTGACTAGAGACCCGTCCTAAACTGTGATTTAGGTAGCTTCAAGGCAGCATGAATGGAGCACTCAAAATGGGAAAGCAAGGCTTGTGCCATAAGGCCCCCGTTTCCAGCGAACACGTAGCCTACCTCCATGTGATTTCTACCAAGTAAGTAGACACTCTAGCTACACACTGGTCCCTTCCTTGAATAAAGTTTATTTGGCACGGAGTTCTGCGAGTAGCCAAACGCCTCCCCCAAGGAGCGCTCTTGCTAGGCTATCGGGTTTAGCTTCTTCTAAAACCCTGCAGTGTAAGAGGAAGAACTGTGCTTTGGTTACAGCAGCAAGGCAAGCTGACTTTCTCCTGTAAGGATGGGGTCCTAAGGTATGACTTTGTAGAAGGAATGCAAAGCAGTTTTGGTTTCTCAGTGCCGCTCAGCCTAGGGCAATGAGGCAGATTGGCATGACATGTAGGACGTGAGAGAACACAGTTCCTGGAGCTGTTGGAGTGCTGAGGAAATCTAGCTCTCCCAGGGAAGAGTGCAGTGTGTTGCCCTACACTCAGCATACACTGAGTGACTGGGAAAGGATTCCGGGCCTGGAAGTTTCTTAGCAGCCTAGTGGAGCCTGCCGGTGCTCGGTGTTCGTGCAGGGAATAGGGTGCCCAGGCGAGGTCCTCCGTTTCCTGAAATGCTTACTAACGTTAAAGAAAGCAGACCTAAAGCTAATGCCTCAAGGACTCTGCTCCAATCTTCCACTTCGGCAGGGCTATTCAAGGCTTTACCTTGAGGAAAGGACTCACGTCAAGTTTCCTTTTAGCTCTAGAGCGTATCAGGAGGAGCTCCCACCCAGGCTATGAAAGCACCCTGTTGATGTAGAGAACACTTGTTCCTTTCCCAGAGCACTGCCTGCAGTGACTAGAGACCCGTCCTAAACTGTGATTTAGGTAGCTTCAAGGCAGCATGAATGGAGCACTCAAAATGGGAAAGCAAGACTTGTGCCGTAAGGCCCCCGTTTCCAGCGAACACGTAGCCTACCTCCATGTGATTTCTACCAAGTAAGTAGACACTCTAGCTACACACTGGTCCCTTCCTTGAATAAAGTTTATTTGGCACGGAGTTCTGCGTGTAGCCAAACGCCTCCCCCAAGGAGCGCTCTTGCTAGGCTATCGGGCTTAGCTTCTTCTAAAACCCTGCAGTGTAAGAGGAAGAACTGTGCTTTGGTTACAGCAGCAAGGCAAGCTGACTTTCTCCTGTAAGAATGGGTTCCTAAGGTATGACTTTGTAGAAGGAATGCAAAGCAGTTTTGGTTTCTCAGTGCCGCTCAGCCTAGGGCAATGAGGCAGATTTGCATGACATGTAGGACGTGAGAGAACACAGTTCCTGGAGCTGTTGGAGTGCTGAGGAAATCTAATTCTCCCAGGGAAGAGTGCAGTGTGTTGCCCTACACTCAGCATACACTGAGTGACTGGGAAAGGTTTCCGGGCCTGGAAGTTTCTTAGCAGCCTAGTGGACCCTGCCGGTGCTCGGTGTTCGTGCAGGGAATAGGGTGCCCAGGCGAGGTCCTCCGTTTCCTGAAATGCTTACTAACGTTAAAGAAAGCAGACCTAAAGCTAATGCCTCAAGGACTCTGCTCCAATCTTCCACTTCGGCAGGGCTATTCAAGGCTTTACCTTGAGGAAAGGACTCACGTCAAGTTTCCTTTTAGCTCTAGAGCGTATCAGGAGGAGCTCCCACCCAGGCTATGAAAGCACCCTGTTGATGTAGAGAAGACTCGTTCCTTTCCCAGAGCCCTGCCTGCAGTGACTAGAGACCCGTCCTAAAACTGTTATTTAGGTAGCTTCAAGGCAGCATGAATGGAGCATTCAAAATGGAAAAGCAAGGCTTGTGCCATAAGGCCCTGTTTCCAGCGAACACGCAGCCTACCTCCTTGTGATTTCTACCAAGTATACACTCTAGCTACACACTGGTCCCTTCCTTGAATAAAGTTTATTTGGCACGGAGTTCTGCGTGTAGCCAACCGCCTCCCCCAAGGAGCGCTCTTGCTAGGCTATCGGGCTTAGCTTCTTCTAAAACCCTGCAGTGTAAGAGGAAGAACTGTGCTTTGTTTACAGCAGGAACGCAAGCCGAATTTCTCCTGTAAGGATGGGGTCTTAATGTATGACTTTGTGGAAGGAATGCGAAGCAGTTTTGGTTTCTCAGTGCCGCTCAGCCTAGGGCAATGAGGCAGATTTGCATGACATGTAGGACGTGAGAGAACACAGTTCCTGGAGCTGTTGGAGTGCTGAGGAAATCTAGCTCTCCCAGGGAAGAGTGCAGTGTGTTGCCCTACACTCAGCATACACTGAGTGACTGGGAAAGGATTCCGGGCCTGGAAGTTTCTTAGCAGCCTAGTGGAGCCTGCCGGTGCTCGGTGTTCGTGCAGGGAATAGGGTGCCCAGGCGAGGTCCTCCGTTTCCTGAAATGCTTACTAACGTTAAAGAAAGCAGACCTAAAGCTAATGCCTCAAGGACTCTGCTCCAAGCTTCCACTTCGGCAGGGCTATTCAAGGCTTTACCTTGAGGAAAGGACTCACGTCAAGTTTCCTTTTAGCTCTAGAGCGTGTCAGGAGGAGCTCCCACCCAGGCTATGAAAGCACCCTGTTGATGTACAGAACACTTGTTCCTTTCCCAGAGCCCTGCCTGCAGTGACTAGAGACCCGTCCTAAACTGTGATTTAGGTAGCTTCAAGGCAGCATGAATGGAGCACTCAAAATGGGAAAGCAAGGCTTGTGCCATAAGGCCCCCGTTTCCAGCGAACACGTAGCCTACCTCCATGTGATTTCTACCAAGTAAGTAGACACTCTAGCTACACACTGGTCCCTTCCTTGAATAAAGTTTATTTGGCACGGCGTTCTGCGTGTAGCCAAACGCCTCCCCCAAGGAGCGCTCTTGCTAGGCTATCGGGCTTAGCTTCTTCTAAAACCCTGCAGTGTAAGAGGAAGAACTGTGCTTTGGTTACAGCAGCAAGGCAAGCTGACTTTCTCCTGTAAGGATGGGGTCCTAAGGTATGACTTTGTAGAAGGAATGCAAAGCAGTTTTGGTTTCTCAGTGCCGCTCAGCCTAGGGCAATGAGGCAGATTGGCATGACATGTAGGACGTGAGAGAACACAGTTCCTGGAGCTGTTGGAGTGCTGAGGAAATCTAGCTCTCCCAGGGAAGAGTGCAGTGTGTTGCCCTACACTCAGCATACACTGAGTGACTGGGAAAGGATTCCGGGCCTGGAAGTTTCTTAGCAGCCTAGTGGAGCCTGCCGGTGCTCGGTGTTCGTGCAGGGAATAGGGTGCCCAGGAGAGGTCCTCCGTTTCCTGAAATGCTTACTAACGTTAAAGAAAGCAGACCTAAAGCTAATGCCTCAAGGACTCTGCTCCAAGCTTCCACTTCGGCAGGGCTATTCAAGGCTTTACCTTGAGGAAAGGACTCATGTCAAGTTTCCTTTTAGCTCTAGAGCGTATCAGGAGGAGCTCCCACCCAGGCTATGAAAGCACCCTGTTGATGTAGAGAAGACTCGTTCCTTTCCCAGAGCCCTGCCTGCAGTGACTAGAGACCCGTCCTAAAACTGTTATTTAGGTAGCTTCAAGGCAGCATGAATGGAGCATTCAAAATGGGAAAGCAAGGCTTGTGCCATAAGGCCCTGTTTCCAGCGAACACGCAGCCTACCTCCTTGTGATTTCTACCAAGTATACACTCTAGCTACACACTGGTCCCTTCCTTGAATAAAGTTTATTTGGCACGGAGTTCTGCGTGTAGCCAACCGCCTCCCCCAAGGAACGCTCTTGCTAGGCTCTCGAGCTTAGCTTCTTCTAAAACCCTGCAGTGTAAGAGGAAGAACTGTGCTTTGTTTACAGCAGGAACGCAAGCCGAATTTCTCCTGTAAGGATGGGGTCTTAATGTATGACTTTGTGGAAGGAATGCGAAGCAGTTTTGGTTTCTCAGTGCCGCTCAGCCTAGGGCAATGAGGCAGATTTGCATGACATGTAGGACGTGAGAGAACACAGTTCCTGGAGCTGTTGGAGTGCTGAGGAAATCTAGCTCTCCCAGGGAAGAGTGCAGTGTGTTGCCCTACACTCAGCATACACTGAGTGACTGGGAAAGGATTCCGGGCCTGGAAGTTTCTTAGCAGCCTAGTGGAGCCTGCCGGTGCTCGGTGTTCGTGCAGGGAATAGGGTGCCCAGGCGAGGTCCTCCGTTTCCTGAAATGCTTACTAACGTTAAAGAAAGCAGACCTAAAGCTAATGCCTCAAGGACTCTGCTCCAAGCTTCCACTTCGGCAGGGCTATTCAAGGCTTTACCTTGAGGAAAGGACTCACGTCAAGTTTCCTTTTAGCTCTAGAGCGTGTCAGGAGGAGCTCCCACCCAGGCTATGAAAGCACCCTGTTGATGTACAGAACACTTGTTCCTTTCCCAGAGCCCTGCCTGCAGTGACTAGAGACCCGTCCTAAACTGTGATTTAGGTAGCTTCAAGGCAGCATGAATGGAGCACTCAAAATGGGAAAGCAAGGCTTGTGCCATAAGGCCCCCGTTTCCAGCGAACACGTAGCCTACCTCCATGTGATTTCTACCAAGTAGACACTCTAGCTACACACTGGTCCCTTCCTTGAATAAAGTTTATTTGGCACGGAGTTCTGCGTGTAGCCAAACGCCTCCCCCAAGGAGCGCTCTTGCTAGGCTATCGGGCTTAGCTTCTTCTAAAACCCTGCAGTGTAAGAGGAAGAACTGTGCTTTGGTTACAGCAGCAAGGCAAGCTGACTTTCTCCTGTAAGGATGGGGTCCTAAGGTATGACTTTGTAGAAGGAATGCAAAGCAGTTTTGGTTTCTCAGTGCCGCTCAGCCTAGGGCAATGAGGCAGATTGGCATGACATGTAGGACGTGAGAGAACACAGTTCCTGGAGCTGTTGGAGTGCTGAGGAAATCTAGCTCTCCCAGGGAAGAGTGCAGTGTGTTGCCCTACACTCAGCATACACTGAGTGACTGGGAAAGGATTCCGGGCCTGGAAGTTTCTTAGCAGCCTAGTGGAGCCTGCCGGTGCTCGGTGTTCGTGCAGGGAATAGGGTGCCCAGGCGAGGTCCTCCGTTTCCTGAAATGCTTACTAACGTTAAAGAAAGCAGACCTAAAGCTAATGCCTCAAGGACTCTGCTCCAAGCTTCCACTTCGGCAGGGCTATTCAAGGCTTTACCTTGAGGAAAGGACTCACGTCAAGTTTCCTTTTAGCTCTAGAGCGTATCAGGAGGAGCTCCCACCCAGGCTATGAAAGCACCCTGTTGATGTAGAGAAGACTTGTTCCTTTCCCAGAGCACTGCCTGCAGTGACTAGAGACCCGTCCTAAACTGTGATTTAGGTAGCTTCAAGGCAGCATGAATGGAGCACTCAAAATGGGAAAGCAAGACTTGTGCCGTAAGGCCCCCGTTTCCAGCGAACACGTAGCCTACCTCCATGTGATTTCTACCAAGTAAGTAGACACTCTAGCTACACACTGGTCCCTTCCTTGAATAAAGTTTATTTGGCACGGAGTTCTGCGTGTAGCCAAACGCCTCCCCCAAGGAGCGCTCTTGCTAGGCTATCGGGTTTAGCTTCTTCTAAAACCCTGCAGTGTAAGAGGAAGAACTGTGCTTTGGTTACAGCAGCAAGGCAAGCTGACTTTCTCCTGTAAGGATGGGGTCCTAAGGTATGACTTTGTAGAAGGAATGCAAAGCAGTTTTGGTTTCTCAGTGCCGCTCAGCCTAGGGCAATGAGGCAGATTGGCATGACATGTAGGACGTGAGAGAACACAGTTCCTGGAGCTGTTGGAGTGCTGAGGAAATCTAGCTCTCCCAGGGAAGAGTGCAGTGTGTTGCCCTACACTCAGCATACACTGAGTGACTGGGAAAGGATTCCGGGCCTGGAAGTTTCTTAGCAGCCTAGTGGAGCCTGCCGGTGCTCGGTGTTCGTGCAGGGAATAGGGTGCCCAGGCGAGGTCCTCCGTTTCCTGAAATGCTTACTAACGTTAAAGAAAGCAGACCTAAAGCTAATGCCTCAAGGACTCTGCTCCAAGCTTCCACTTCGGCAGGGCTATTCAAGGCTTTACCTTGAGGAAAGGACTCACGTCAAGTTTCCTTTTAGCTCTAGAGCGTATCAGGAGGAGCTCCCACCCAGGCTATGAAAGCACCCTGTTGATGTAGAGAACACTTGTTCCTTTCCCAGAGCACTGCCTGCAGTGACTAGAGACCCGTCCTAAACTGTGATTTAGGTAGCTTCAAGGCAGCATGAATGGAGCACTCAAAATGGGAAAGCAAGACTTGTGCCATAAGGCCCCCGTTTCCAGCGAACACGTAGCCTACCTCCATGTGATTTCTACCAAGTAAGTAGACACTCTAGCTACACACTGGTCCCTTCCTTGAATAAAGTTTATTTGGCACGGAGTTCTGCGTGTAGCCAAACGCCTCCCCCAAGGAGCGCTCTTGCTAGGCTATCGGGCTTAGCTTCTTCTAAAACCCTGCAGTGTAAGAGGAAGAACTGTGCTTTGGTTACAGCAGCAAGGCAAGCTGACTTTCTCCTGTAAGAATGGGTTCCTAAGGTATGACTTTGTAGAAGGAATGCAAAGCAGTTTTGGTTTCTCAGTGCCGCTCAGCCTAGGGCAATGAGGCAGATTTGCATGACATGTAGGACGTGAGAGAACACAGTTCCTGGAGCTGTTGGAGTGCTGAGGAAATCTAATTCTCCCAGGGAAGAGTGCAGTGTGTTGCCCTACACTCAGCATACACTGAGTGACTGGGAAAGGTTTCCGGGCCTGGAAGTTTCTTAGCAGCCTAGTGGACCCTGCCGGTGCTCGGTGTTCGTGCAGGGAATAGGGTGCCCAGGCGAGGTCCTCCGTTTCCTGAAATGCTTACTAACGTTAAAGAAAGCAGACCTAAAGCTAATGCCTCAAGGACTCTGCTCCAATCTTCCACTTCGGCAGGGCTATTCAAGGCTTTACCTTGAGGAAAGGACTCACGTCAAGTTTCCTTTTAGCTCTAGAGCGTATCAGGAGGAGCTCCCACCCAGGCTATGAAAGCACCCTGTTGATGTAGAGAAGACTCGTTCCTTTCCCAGAGCCCTCCTGCAGTGACTAGAGACCCGTCCTAAAACTGTTATTTAGGTAGCTTCAAGGCAGCATGAATGGAGCATTCAAAATGGGAAAGCAAGGCTTGTGCCATAAGGCCCTGTTTCCAGCGAACACGCAGCCTACCTCCTTGTGATTTCTACCAAATATACACTCTAGCTACACACTGGTCCCTTCCTTGAATAAAGTTTATTTGGCACGGAGTTCTGCGTGTAGCCAACCGCCTCCCCCAAGGAACGCTCTTGCTAGGCTCTCGGGCTTAGCTTCTTCTAAAACCCTGCAGTGTAAGAGGAAGAACTGTGCTTTGTTTACAGCAGGAACACAAGCCGAATTTCTCCTGTAAGGATGTGGTCTTAATGTATGACTTTGTGGAAGGAATGCGAAGCAGTTTTGGTTTCTCAGTGCCGCTCAGCCTAGGGCAATGAGGCAGATTTGCATGACATGTAGGACGTGAGAGAACACAGTTCCTGGAGCTGTTGGAGTGCTGAGGAAATCTAGCTCTCCCAGGGAAGAGTGCAGTGTGTTGCCCTACACTCAGCATACACTGAGTGACTGGGAAAGGATTCCGGGCCTGGAAGTTTCTTAGCAGCCTAGTGGAGCCTGCCGGTGCTCGGTGTTCGTGCAGGGAATAGGGTGCCCAGGCGAGGTCCTCCGTTTCCTGAAATGCTTACTAACGTTAAAGAAAGCAGACCTAAAGCTAATGCCTCAAGGACTCTGCTCCAAGCTTCCACTTCGGCAGGGCTATTCAAGGCTTTACCTTGAGGAAAGGACTCACGTCAAGTTTCCTTTTAGCTCTAGAGCGTATCAGGAGGAGCTCCCACCCAGGATATGAAAGCACCCTGTTGATGTAGAGAAGACTTGTTCCTTTCCCAGAGCACTGCCTGCAGTGACTAGAGACCCGTCCTAAACTGTGATTTAGGTAGCTTCAAGGCAGCATGAATGGAGCACTCAAAATGGGAAAGCAAGGCTTGTGCCATAAGGTCCCCGTTTCCAGCGAACACGTAGCCTACCTCCATGTGATTTCTACCAAGTAAGTAGACACTCTAGCTACACACTGGTCCCTTCCTTGAATAAAGTTTATTTGGCACGGAGTTCTGCGTGTAGCCAAACGCCTCCCCCAAGGAGCGCTCTTGCTAGGCTATCGGGTTTAGCTTCTTCTAAAACCCTGCAGTGTAAGAGGAAGAACTGTGCTTTGGTTACAGCAGCAAGGCAAGCTGACTTTCTCCTGTAAGGATGGGGTCCTAAGGTATGACTTTGTAGAAGGAATGCAAAGCAGTTTTGGTTTCTCAGTGCCGCTCAGCCTAGGGCAATGAGGCAGATTTGCATGACATGTAGGACGTGAGAGAACACAGTTCCTGGAGCTGTTGGAGTGCTGAGGAAATCTAGCTCTCCCAGGGAAGAGTGCAGTGTGTTGCCCTACACTCAGCATACACTGAGTGACTGGGAAAGGATTCCGGGCCTGGAAGTTTCTTAGCAGCCTAGTGGAGCCTGCCGGTGCTCGGTGTTCGTGCAGGGAATAGGGTGCCCAGGCGAGGTCCTCCGTTTCCTGAAATGCTTACTAACGTTAAAGAAAGCAGACCTAAAGCTAATGTCTCAAGGACTCTGCTCCAAGCTTCCACTTCGGCAGGGCTATTCAAGGCTTTACCTTGAGGAAAGGACTCACGTCAAGTTTCCTTTTAGCTCTAGAGCGTGTCAGGAGGAGCTCCCACCCAGGCTATGAAAGCACCCTGTTGATGTAGAGAACACTTGTTCCTTTCCCAGAGCCCTGCCTGCAGTGACTAGAGACCCGTCCTAAACTGTGATTTAGGTAGCTTCAAGGCAGCATGAATGGAGCACTCAAAATGGGAAAGCAAGGCTTGTGCCATAAGGCCCCCGTTTCCAGCGAACACGTAGCCTACCTCCATGTGATTTCTACCAAGTAAGTAGACACTCTAGCTACACACTGGTCCCTTCCTTGAATAAAGTTTATTTGGCACGGAGTTCTGCGTGTAGCCAAACGCCTCCCCCAAGGAGCGCTCTTGCTAGGCTATCGGGCTTAGCTTCTTCTAAAACCCTGCAGTGTAAGAGGAAGAACTGTGCTTTGGTTACAGCAGCAAGGCAAGCTGACTTTCTCCTGTAAGAATGGGTTCCTAAGGTATGACTTTGTAGAAGGAATGCAAAGCAGTTTTGGTTTCTCAGTGCCGCTCAGCCTAGGGCAATGAGGCAGATTTGCATGACATGTAGGACGTGAGAGAACACAGTTCCTGGAGCTGTTGGAGTGCTGAGGAAATCTAATTCTCCCAGGGAAGAGTGCAGTGTGTTGCCCTACACTCAGCATACACTGAGTGACTGGGAAAGGATTCCGGGCCTGGAAGTTTCTTAGCAGCCTAGTGGACCCTGCCGGTGCTCGGTGTTCGTGCAGGGAATAGGGTGCCCAGGCGAGGTCCTCCGTTTCCTGAAATGCTTACTAACGTTAAAGAAAGCAGACCTAAAGCTAATGCCTCAAGGACTCTGCTCCAAGCTTCCACTTCGGCAGGGCTATTCAAGGCTTTACCTTGAGGAAAGGACTCACGTCAAGTTTCCTTTTAGCTCTAGAGCGTATCAGGAGGAGCTCCCACCCAGGCTATGAAAGCACCCTGTTGATGTAGAGAAGACTCGTTCCTTTCCCAGAGCCCTGCCTGCAGTGACTACAGACCCGTCCTAAAACTGTTATTTAGGTAGCTTCAAGGCAGCATGAATGGAGCATTCAAAATGGAAAAGCAAGGCTTGTGCCATAAGGCCCTGTTTCCAGCGAACACGCAGCCTACCTCCTTGTGATTTCTACCAAGTATACACTCTAGCTACACACTGGTCCCTTCCTTGAATAAAGTTTATTTGGCACGGAGTTCTGCGTGTAGCCAACCGCCTCCCCCAAGGAGCGCTCTTGCTAGGCTATCGGGCTTAGCTTCTTCTAAAACCCTGCAGTGTAAGAGGAAGAACTGTGCTTTGTTTACAGCAGGAACGCAAGCCGAATTTCTCCTGTAAGGATGGGGTCTTAATGTATGACTTTGTGGAAGGAATGCGAAGCAGTTTTGGTTTCTCAGTGCCGCTCAGCCTAGGGCAATGAGGCAGATTGGCATGACATGTAGGACGTGAGAGAACACAGTTCCTGGAGCTGTTGGAGTGCTGAGGAAATCTAGCTCTCCCAGGGAAGAGTGCAGTGTGTTGCCCTACACTCAGCATACACTGAGGGACTGGGAAAGGATTCCGGGCCTGGAAGTTTCTTAGCAGCCTAGTGGAGCCTGCCGGTGCTCGGTGTTCGTGCAGGGAATAGGGTGCCCAGGCGAGGTCCTCCGTTTCCTGAAATGCTTACTAACGTTAAAGAAAGCAGACCTAAAGCTAATGCCTCAAGGACTCTGCTCCAAGCTTCCACTTCGGCAGGGCTATTCAAGGCTTTACCTTGAGGAAAGGACTCACGTCAAGTTTCCTTTTAGCTCTAGAGCGTGTCAGGAGGAGCTCCCACCCAGGCTATGAAAGCACCCTGTTGATGTAGAGAACACTTGTTCCTTTCCCAGAGCCCTGCCTGCAGTGACTAGAGACCCGTCCTAAACTGTGATTTAGGTAGCTTCAAGGCAGCATGAATGGAGCACTCAAAATGGGAAAGCAAGGCTTGTGCCATAAGGCCCCCGTTTCCAGCGAACACGTAGCCTACCTCCATGTGATTTCTACCAAGTAGACACTCTAGCTACACACTGGTCCCTTCCTTGAATAAAGTTTATTTGGCACGGAGTTCTGCGTGTAGCCAAACGCCTCCCCCAAGGAGCGCTCTTGCTAGGCTATCGGGCTTAGCTTCTTCTAAAACCCTGCAGTGTAAGAGGAAGAACTGTGCTTTGGTTACAGCAGCAAGGCAAGCTGACTTTCTCCTGTAAGAATGGGTTCCTAAGGTATGACTTTGTAGAAGGAATGCAAAGCAGTTTTGGTTTCTCAGTGCCGCTCAGCCTAGGGCAATGAGGCAGATTTGCATGACATGTAGGACGTGAGAGAACACAGTTCCTGGAGCTGTTGGAGTGCTGAGGAAATCTAATTCTCCCAGGGAAGAGTGCAGTGTGTTGCCCTACACTCAGCATACACTGAGTGACTGGGAAAGGTTTCCGGGCCTGGAAGTTTCTTAGCAGCCTAGTGGACCCTGCCGGTGCTCGGTGTTCGTGCAGGGAATAGGGTGCCCAGGCGAGGTCCTCCGTTTCCTGAAATGCTTACTAACGTTAAAGAAAGCAGACCTAAAGCTAATGCCTCAAGGACTCTGCTCCAATCTTCCACTTCGGCAGGGCTATTCAAGGCTTTACCTTGAGGAAAGGACTCACGTCAAGTTTCCTTTTAGCTCTAGAGCGTATCAGGAGGAGCTCCCACCCAGGCTATGAAAGCACCCTGTTGATGTAGAGAAGACTCGTTCCTTTCCCAGAGCCCTGCCTGCAGTGACTAGAGACCCGTCCTAAAACTGTTATTTAGGTAGCTTCAAGGCAGCATGAATGGAGCATTCAAAATGGAAAAGCAAGGCTTGTGCCATAAGGCCCTGTTTCCAGCGAACACGCAGCCTACCTCCTTGTGATTTCTACCAAGTATACACTCTAGCTACACACTGGTCCCTTCCTTGAATAAAGTTTATTTGGCACGGAGTTCTGCGTGTAGCCAACCGCCTCCCCCAAGGAGCGCTCTTGCTAGGCTATCGGGCTTAGCTTCTTCTAAAACCCTGCAGTGTAAGAGGAAGAACTGTGCTTTGTTTACAGCAGGAACGCAAGCCGAATTTCTCCTGTAAGGATGGGGTCTTAATGTATGACTTTGTGGAAGGAATGCGAAGCAGTTTTGGTTTCTCAGTGCCGCTCAGCCTAGGGCAATGAGGCAGACTTGCATGACATGTAGAACGTGAGAGAACACAGTTCCTGGAGCTGTTGGAGTGCTGAGGAAATCTAGCTCTCCCAGGGAAGAGTGCAGTGTGTTGCCCTACACTCAGCATACACTGAGTGACTGGGAAAGGATTCCGGGCCTGGAAGTTTCTTAGCAGCCTAGTGGAGCCTGCCGGTGCTCGGTGTTCGTGCAGGGAAGAGGGTGCCCAGGCGAGGTCCTCCGTTTTCTGAAATGCTTACTAACGTTAAAGAAAGCAGACCTAAAGCTAATGCCTCAAGGACTCTGCTCCAAGCTTCCACTTCGGCAGGGCTATTCAAGCCTTTACCTTGAGGAAAGGACTCACGTCAAGTTTCCTTTTAGCTCTAGAGCGTATCAGGAGGAGCTCCCACCCAGGCTATGAAAGCACCCTGTTGATGTAGAGAACACTTGTTCCTTTCCCAGAGCCCTGCCTGCAGTGACTAGAGACCCGTCCTAAACTGTGATTTAGGTAGCTTCAAGGCAGCATGAATGGAGCACTCAAAATTGGAAAGCAAGACTTGTGCCGTAAGGCCCCCGTTTCCAGCGAACACGTAGCCTACCTCCATGTGATTTCTACCAAGTAAGTAGACACTCTAGCTACACACTGGTCCCTTCCTTGAATAAAGTTTATTTGGCACGGAGTTCTGCGTGTAGCCAAACGCCTCCCCCAAGGAGCGCTCTTGCTAGGCTATCGGGCTTAGCTTCTTCTAAAACCCTGCAGTGTAAGAGGAAGAACTGTGCTTTGGTTACAGCAGCAAGGCAAGCTGACTTTCTCCTGTAAGGATGGGGTCCTAAGGTATGACTTTGTAGAAGGAATGCAAAGCAGTTTTGGTTTCTCAGTGCCGCTCAGCCTAGGGCAATGAGGCAGATTTGCATGACATGTAGGACGTGAGAGAACACAGTTCCTGGAGCTGTTGGAGTGCTGAGGAAATCTAGCTCTCCCAGGGAAGAGTGCAGTGTGTTGCCCTACACTCAGCATACACTGAGTGACTGGGAAAGGATTCCGGGCCTGGAAGTTTCTTAGCAGCCTAGTGGAGCCTGCCGGTGCTCAGTGTTCGTGCAGGGAATAGGGTGCCCAGGCGAGGTCCTCCGTTTCCTGAAATGCTTACTAACGTTAAAGAAAGCAGACCTAAAGCTAATGCCTCAAGGACTCTGCTCCAAGCTTCCACTTCGGCAGGGCTATTCAAGGCTTTACCTTGAGGAAAGGACTCACGTCAAGTTTCCTTTTAGCTCTAGAGCGTATCAGGAGGAGCTCCCACCCAGGCTATGAAAGCACCCTGTTGATGTAGAGAACACTTGTTCCTTTCCCAGAGCACTGCCTGCAGTGACTAGAGACCCGTCCTAAACTGTGATTTAGGTAGCTTCAAGGCAGCATGAATGGAGCACTCAAAATGGGAAAGCAAGACTTGTGCCGTAAGGCCCCCGTTTCCAGCGAACACGTAGCCTACCTCCATGTGATTTCTACCAAGTAAGTAGACACTCTAGCTACACACTGGTCCCTTCCTTGAATAAAGTTTATTTGGCACGGAGTTCTGCGTGTAGCCAAACGCCTCCCCCAAGGAGCGCTCTTGCTAGGCTATCGGGCTTAGCTTCTTCTAAAACCCTGCAGTGTAAGAGGAAGAACTGTGCTTTGGTTACAGCAGCAAGGCAAGCTGACTTTCTCCTGTAAGAATGGGTTCCTAAGGTATGACTTTGTAGAAGGAATGCAAAGCAGTTTTGGTTTCTCAGTGCCGCTCAGCCTAGGGCAATGAGGCAGATTTGCATGACATGTAGGACGTGAGAGAACACAGTTCCTGGAGCTGTTGGAGTGCTGAGGAAATCTAATTCTCCCAGGGAAGAGTGCAGTGTGTTGCCCTACACTCAGCATACACTGAGTGACTGGGAAAGGTTTCCGGGCCTGGAAGTTTCTTAGCAGCCTAGTGGACCCTGCCGGTGCTCGGTGTTCGTGCAGGGAATAGGGTGCCCAGGCGAGGTCCTCCGTTTCCTGAAATGCTTACTAACGTTAAAGAAAGCAGACCTAAAGCTAATGCCTCAAGGACTCTGCTCCAATCTTCCACTTCGGCAGGGCTATTCAAGGCTTTACCTTGAGGAAAGGACTCACGTCAAGTTTCCTTTTAGCTCTAGAGCGTATCAGGAGGAGCTCCCACCCAGGCTATGAAAGCACCCTGTTGATGTAGAGAAGACTCGTTCCTTTCCCAGAGCCCTGCCTGCAGTGACTAGAGACCCGTCCTAAAACTGTTATTTAGGTAGCTTCAAGGCAGCATGAATGGAGCATTCAAAATGGAAAAGCAAGGCTTGTGCCATAAGGCCCTGTTTCCAGCGAACACGCAGCCTACCTCCTTGTGATTTCTACCAAGTATACACTCTAGCTACACACTGGTCCCTTCCTTGAATAAAGTTTATTTGGCACGGAGTTCTGCGTGTAGCCAACCGCCTCCCCCAAGGAGCGCTCTTGCTAGGCTATCGGGCTTAGCTTCTTCTAAAACCCTGCAGTGTAAGAGGAAGAACTGTGCTTTGTTTACAGCAGGAACGCAAGCCGAATTTCTCCTGTAAGGATGGGGTCTTAATGTATGACTTTGTGGAAGGAATGCGAAGCAGTTTTGGTTTCTCAGTGCCGCTCAGCCTAGGGCAATGAGGCAGATTGGCATGACATGTAGGACGTGAGAGAACACAGTTCCTGGAGCTGTTGGAGTGCTGAGGAAATCTAGCTCTCCCAGGGAAGAGTGCAGTGTGTTGCCCTACACTCAGCATACACTGAGTGACTGGGAAAGGATTCCGGGCCTGGAAGTTTCTTAGCAGCCTAGTGGAGCCTGCCGGTGCTCGGTGTTCGTGCAGGGAATAGGGTGCCCAGGCGAGGTCCTCCGTTTCCTGAAATGCTTACTAACGTTAAAGAAAGCAGACCTAAAGCTAATGCCTCAAGGACTCTGCTCCAAGCTTCCACTTCGGCAGGGCTATTCAAGGCTTTACCTTGAGGAAAGGACTCACGTCAAGTTTCCTTTTAGCTCTAGAGCGTGTCAGGAGGAGCTCCCACCCAGGCTATGAAAGCACCCTGTTGATGTACAGAACACTTGTTCCTTTCCCAGAGCCCTGCCTGCAGTGACTAGAGACCCGTCCTAAACTGTGATTTAGGTAGCTTCAAGGCAGCATGAATGGAGCACTCAAAATGGGAAAGCAAGGCTTGTGCCATAAGGCCCCCGTTTCCAGCGAACACGTAGCCTACCTCCATGTGATTTCTACCAAGTAGACACTCTAGCTACACACTGGTCCCTTCCTTGAATAAAGTTTATTTGGCACGGAGTTCTGCGTGTAGCCAAACGCCTCCACCAAGGAGCGCTCTTGCTAGGCTATCGGGCTTAGCTTCTTCTAAAACCCTGCAGTGTAAGAGGAAGAACTGTGCTTTGGTTACAGCAGCAAGGCAAGCTGACTTTCTCCTGTAAGGATGGGGTCCTAAGGTATGACTTTGTAGAAGGAATGCAAAGCAGTTTTGGTTTCTCAGTGCCGCTCAGCCTAGGGCAATGAGGCAGATTTGCATGACATGTAGGACGTGAGAGAACACAGTTCCTGGAGCTGTTGGAGTGCTGAGGAAATCTAGCTCTCCCAGGGAAGAGTGCAGTGTGTTGCCCTACACTCAGCATACACTGAGTGACTGGGAAAGGATTCCGGGCCTGGAAGTTTCTTAGCAGCCTAGTGGAGCCTGCCGGTGCTCGGTGTTCTTGCAGGGAATAGGGTGCCCAGGCGAGGTCCTCCGTTTCCTGAAATGCTTACTAACGTTAAAGAAAGCAGACCTAAAGCTAATGCCTCAAGGACTCTGCTCCAAGCTTCCACTTCGGCAGGGCTATTCAAGGCTTTACCTTGAGGAAAGGACTCACGTCAAGTTTCCTTTTAGCTCTAGAGCGTATCAGGAGGAGCTCCCACCCAGGCTATGAAAGCACCCTGTTGATGTAGAGAAGACTTGTTCCTTTCCCAGAGCACTGCCTGCAGTGACTAGAGACCCGTCCTAAACTGTGATTTAGGTAGCTTCAAGGCAGCATGAATGGAGCACTCAAAATGGGAAAGCAAGGCTTGTGCCATAAGGCCCCCGTTTCCAGCGAACACGTAGCCTACCTCCATGTGATTTCTACCAAGTAAGTAGACACTCTAGCTACACACTGGTCCCTTCCTTGAATAAAGTTTATTTGGCACGGAGTTCTGCGTGTAGCCAAACGCCTCCCCCAAGGAGCGCTCTTGCTAGGCTATCGGGTTTAGCTTCTTCTAAAACCCTGCAGTGTAAGAGGAAGAACTGTGCTTTGGTTACAGCAGCAAGGCAAGCTGACTTTCTCCTGTAAGGATGGGGTCCTAAGGTATGACTTTGTAGAAGGAATGCAAAGCAGTTTTGGTTTCTCAGTGCCGCTCAGCCTAGGGCAATGAGGCAGATTGGCATGACATGTAGGACGTGAGAGAACACAGTTCCTGGAGCTGTTGGAGTGCTGAGGAAATCTAGCTCTCCCAGGGAAGAGTGCAGTGTGTTGCCCTACACTCAGCATACACTGAGTGACTGGGAAAGGATTCCGGGCCTGGAAGTTTCTTAGCAGCCTAGTGGAGCCTGCCGGTGCTCGGTGTTCGTGCAGGGAATAGGGTGCCCAGGCGAGGTCCTCCGTTTCCTGAAATGCTTACTAACGTTAAAGAAAGCAGACCTAAAGCTAATGCCTCAAGGACTCTGCTCCAATCTTCCACTTCGGCAGGGCTATTCAAGGCTTTACCTTGAGGAAAGGACTCACGTCAAGTTTCCTTTTAGCTCTAGAGCGTATCAGGAGGAGCTCCCACCCAGGCTATGAAAGCACCCTGTTGATGTAGAGAAGACTCGTTCCTTTCCCAGAGCCCTGCCTGCAGTGACTAGAGACCCGTCCTAAAACTGTTATTTAGGTAGCTTCAAGGCAGCATGAATGGAGCATTCAAAATGGAAAAGCAAGGCTTGTGCCATAAGGCCCTGTTTCCAGCGAACACGCAGCCTACCTCCTTGTGATTTCTACCAAGTATACACTCTAGCTACACACTGGTCCCTTCCTTGAATAAAGTTTATTTGGCACGGAGTTCTGCGTGTAGCCAACCGCCTCCCCCAAGGAGCGCTCTTGCTAGGCTATCGGGCTTAGCTTCTTCTAAAACCCTGCAGTGTAAGAGGAAGAACTGTGCTTTGTTTACAGCAGGAACGCAAGCCGAATTTCTCCTGTAAGGATGGGGTCTTAATGTATGACTTTGTGGAAGGAATGCGAAGCAGTTTTGGTTTCTCAGTGCCGCTCAGCCTAGGGCAATGAGGCAGACTTGCATGACATGTAGAACGTGAGAGAACACAGTTCCTGGAGCTGTTGGAGTGCTGAGGAAATCTAGCTCTCCCAGGGAAGAGTGCAGTGTGTTGCCCTACACTCAGCATACACTGAGTGACTGGGAAAGGATTCCGGGCCTGGAAGTTTCTTAGCAGCCTAGTGGAGCCTGCCGGTGCTCGGTGTTCGTGCAGGGAAGAGGGTGCCCAGGCGAGGTCCTCCGTTTTCTGAAATGCTTACTAACGTTAAAGAAAGCAGACCTAAAGCTAATGCCTCAAGGACTCTGCTCCAAGCTTCCACTTCGGCAGGGCTATTCAAGCCTTTACCTTGAGGAAAGGACTCACGTCAAGTTTCCTTTTAGCTCTAGAGCGTATCAGGAGGAGCTCCCACCCAGGCTATGAAAGCACCCTGTTGATGTAGAGAACACTTGTTCCTTTCCCAGAGCCCTGCCTGCAGTGACTAGAGACCCGTCCTAAACTGTGATTTAGGTAGCTTCAAGGCAGCATGAATGGAGCACTCAAAATTGGAAAGCAAGACTTGTGCCGTAAGGCCCCCGTTTCCAGCGAACACGTAGCCTACCTCCATGTGATTTCTACCAAGTAAGTAGACACTCTAGCTACACACTGGTCCCTTCCTTGAATAAAGTTTATTTGGCACGGAGTTCTGCGTGTAGCCAAACGCCTCCCCCAAGGAGCGCTCTTGCTAGGCTATCGGGCTTAGCTTCTTCTAAAACCCTGCAGTGTAAGAGGAAGAACTGTGCTTTGGTTACAGCAGCAAGGCAAGCTGACTTTCTCCTGTAAGGATGGGGTCCTAAGGTATGACTTTGTAGAAGGAATGCAAAGCAGTTTTGGTTTCTCAGTGCCGCTCAGCCTAGGGCAATGAGGCAGATTTGCATGACATGTAGGACGTGAGAGAACACAGTTCCTGGAGCTGTTGGAGTGCTGAGGAAATCTAGCTCTCCCAGGGAAGAGTGCAGTGTGTTGCCCTACACTCAGCATACACTGAGTGACTGGGAAAGGATTCCGGGCCTGGAAGTTTCTTAGCAGCCTAGTGGAGCCTGCCGGTGCTCAGTGTTCGTGCAGGGAATAGGGTGCCCAGGCGAGGTCCTCCGTTTCCTGAAATGCTTACTAACGTTAAAGAAAGCAGACCTAAAGCTAATGCCTCAAGGACTCTGCTCCAAGCTTCCACTTCGGCAGGGCTATTCAAGGCTTTACCTTGAGGAAAGGACTCACGTCAAGTTTCCTTTTAGCTCTAGAGCGTATCAGGAGGAGCTCCCACCCAGGCTATGAAAGCACCCTGTTGATGTAGAGAACACTTGTTCCTTTCCCAGAGCACTGCCTGCAGTGACTAGAGACCCGTCCTAAACTGTGATTTAGGTAGCTTCAAGGCAGCATGAATGGAGCACTCAAAATGGGAAAGCAAGACTTGTGCCGTAAGGCCCCCGTTTCCAGCGAACACGTAGCCTACCTCCATGTGATTTCTACCAAGTAAGTAGACACTCTAGCTACACACTGGTCCCTTCCTTGAATAAAGTTTATTTGGCACGGAGTTCTGCGTGTAGCCAAACGCCTCCCCCAAGGAGCGCTCTTGCTAGGCTATCGGGCTTAGCTTCTTCTAAAACCCTGCAGTGTAAGAGGAAGAACTGTGCTTTGGTTACAGCAGCAAGGCAAGCTGACTTTCTCCTGTAAGAATGGGTTCCTAAGGTATGACTTTGTAGAAGGAATGCAAAGCAGTTTTGGTTTCTCAGTGCCGCTCAGCCTAGGGCAATGAGGCAGATTTGCATGACATGTAGGACGTGAGAGAACACAGTTCCTGGAGCTGTTGGAGTGCTGAGGAAATCTAATTCTCCCAGGGAAGAGTGCAGTGTGTTGCCCTACACTCAGCATACACTGAGTGACTGGGAAAGGTTTCCGGGCCTGGAAGTTTCTTAGCAGCCTAGTGGACCCTGCCGGTGCTCGGTGTTCGTGCAGGGAATAGGGTGCCCAGGCGAGGTCCTCCGTTTCCTGAAATGCTTACTAACGTTAAAGAAAGCAGACCTAAAGCTAATGCCTCAAGGACTCTGCTCCAATCTTCCACTTCGGCAGGGCTATTCAAGGCTTTACCTTGAGGAAAGGACTCACGTCAAGTTTCCTTTTAGCTCTAGAGCGTATCAGGAGGAGCTCCCACCCAGGCTATGAAAGCACCCTGTTGATGTAGAGAAGACTCGTTCCTTTCCCAGAGCCCTGCCTGCAGTGACTAGAGACCCGTCCTAAAACTGTTATTTAGGTAGCTTCAAGGCAGCATGAATGGAGCATTCAAAATGGAAAAGCAAGGCTTGTGCCATAAGGCCCTGTTTCCAGCGAACACGCAGGCTACCTCCTTGTGATTTCTACCAAGTATACACTCTAGCTACACACTGGTCCCTTCCTTGAATAAAGTTTATTTGGCACGGAGTTCTGCGTGTAGCCAACCGCCTCCCCCAAGGAGCGCTCTTGCTAGGCTATCGGGCTTAGCTTCTTCTAAAACCCTGCAGTGTAAGAGGAAGAACTGTGCTTTGTTTACAGCAGGAACGCAAGCCGAATTTCTCCTGTAAGGATGGGGTCTTAATGTATGACTTTGTGGAAGGAATGCGAAGCAGTTTTGGTTTCTCAGTGCCGCTCAGCCTAGGGCAATGAGGCAGATTGGCATGACATGTAGGACGTGAGAGAACACAGTTCCTGGAGCTGTTGGAGTGCTGAGGAAATCTAGCTCTCCCAGGGAAGAGTGCAGTGTGTTGCCCTACACTCAGCATACACTGAGTGACTGGGAAAGGATTCCGGGCCTGGAAGTTTCTTAGCAGCCTAGTGGAGCCTGCCGGTGCTCGGTGTTCGTGCAGGGAATAGGGTGCCCAGGCGAGGTCCTCCGTTTCCTGAAATGCTTACTAACGTTAAAGAAAGCAGACCTAAAGCTAATGCCTCAAGGACTCTGCTCCAAGCTTCCACTTCGGCAGGGCTATTCAAGGCTTTACCTTGAGGAAAGGACTCACGTCAAGTTTCCTTTTAGCTCTAGAGCGTGTCAGGAGGAGCTCCCACCCAGGCTATGAAAGCACCCTGTTGATGTACAGAACACTTGTTCCTTTCCCAGAGCCCTGCCTGCAGTGACTAGAGACCCGTCCTAAACTGTGATTTAGGTAGCTTCAAGGCAGCATGAATGGAGCACTCAAAATGGGAAAGCAAGGCTTGTGCCATAAGGCCCCCGTTTCCAGCGAACACGTAGCCTACCTCCATGTGATTTCTACCAAGTAGACACTCTAGCTACACACTGGTCCCTTCCTTGAATAAAGTTTATTTGGCACGGAGTTCTGCGTGTAGCCAAACGCCTCCACCAAGGAGCGCTCTTGCTAGGCTATCGGGCTTAGCTTCTTCTAAAACCCTGCAGTGTAAGAGGAAGAACTGTGCTTTGGTTACAGCAGCAAGGCAAGCTGACTTTCTCCTGTAAGGATGGGGTCCTAAGGTATGACTTTGTAGAAGGAATGCAAAGCAGTTTTGGTTTCTCAGTGCCGCTCAGCCTAGGGCAATGAGGCAGATTTGCATGACATGTAGGACGTGAGAGAACACAGTTCCTGGAGCTGTTGGAGTGCTGAGGAAATCTAGCTCTCCCAGGGAAGAGTGCAGTGTGTTGCCCTACACTCAGCATACACTGAGTGACTGGGAAAGGATTCCGGGCCTGGAAGTTTCTTAGCAGCCTAGTGGAGCCTGCCGGTGCTCGGTGTTCTTGCAGGGAATAGGGTGCCCAGGCGAGGTCCTCCGTTTCCTGAAATGCTTACTAACGTTAAAGAAAGCAGACCTAAAGCTAATGCCTCAAGGACTCTGCTCCAAGCTTCCACTTCGGCAGGGCTATTCAAGGCTTTACCTTGAGGAAAGGACTCACGTCAAGTTTCCTTTTAGCTCTAGAGCGTATCAGGAGGAGCTCCCACCCAGGCTATGAAAGCACCCTGTTGATGTAGAGAAGACTTGTTCCTTTCCCAGAGCACTGCCTGCAGTGACTAGAGACCCGTCCTAAACTGTGATTTAGGTAGCTTCAAGGCAGCATGAATGGAGCACTCAAAATGGGAAAGCAAGGCTTGTGCCATAAGGCCCCCGTTTCCAGCGAACACGTAGCCTACCTCCATGTGATTTCTACCAAGTAAGTAGACACTCTAGCTACACACTGGTCCCTTCCTTGAATAAAGTTTATTTGGCACGGAGTTCTGCGTGTAGCCAAACGCCTCCCCCAAGGAGCGCTCTTGCTAGGCTATCGGGTTTAGCTTCTTCTAAAACCCTGCAGTGTAAGAGGAAGAACTGTGCTTTGGTTACAGCAGCAAGGCAAGCTGACTTTCTCCTGTAAGGATGGGGTCCTAAGGTATGACTTTGTAGAAGGAATGCAAAGCAGTTTTGGTTTCTCAGTGCCGCTCAGCCTAGGGCAATGAGGCAGATTGGCATGACATGTAGGACGTGAGAGAACACAGTTCCTGGAGCTGTTGGAGTGCTGAGGAAATCTAGCTCTCCCAGGGAAGAGTGCAGTGTGTTGCCCTACACTCAGCATACACTGAGTGACTGGGAAAGGATTCCGGGCCTGGAAGTTTCTTAGCAGCCTAGTGGAGCCTGCCGGTGCTCGGTGTTCGTGCAGGGAATAGGGTGCCCAGGCGAGGTCCTCCGTTTCCTGAAATGCTTACTAACGTTAAAGAAAGCAGACCTAAAGCTAATGCCTCAAGGACTCTGCTCCAATCTTCCACTTCGGCAGGGCTATTCAAGGCTTTACCTTGAGGAAAGGACTCACGTCAAGTTTCCTTTTAGCTCTAGAGCGTATCAGGAGGAGCTCCCACCCAGGCTATGAAAGCACCCTGTTGATGTAGAGAACACTTGTTCCTTTCCCAGAGCACTGCCTGCAGTGACTAGAGACCCGTCCTAAACTGTGATTTAGGTAGCTTCAAGGCAGCATGAATGGAGCACTCAAAATGGGAAAGCAAGACTTGTGCCGTAAGGCCCCCGTTTCCAGCGAACACGTAGCCTACCTCCATGTGATTTCTACCAAGTAAGTAGACACTCTAGCTACACACTGGTCCCTTCCTTGAATAAAGTTTATTTGGCACGGAGTTCTGCGTGTAGCCAAACGCCTCCCCCAAGGAGCGCTCTTGCTAGGCTATCGGGCTTAGCTTCTTCTAAAACCCTGCAGTGTAAGAGGAAGAACTGTGCTTTGGTTACAGCAGCAAGGCAAGCTGACTTTCTCCTGTAAGAATGGGTTCCTAAGGTATGACTTTGTAGAAGGAATGCAAAGCAGTTTTGGTTTCTCAGTGCCGCTCAGCCTAGGGCAATGAGGCAGATTTGCATGACATGTAGGACGTGAGAGAACACAGTTCCTGGAGCTGTTGGAGTGCTGAGGAAATCTAATTCTCCCAGGGAAGAGTGCAGTGTGTTGCCCTACACTCAGCATACACTGAGTGACTGGGAAAGGTTTCCGGGCCTGGAAGTTTCTTAGCAGCCTAGTGGACCCTGCCGGTGCTCGGTGTTCGTGCAGGGAATAGGGTGCCCAGGCGAGGTCCTCCGTTTCCTGAAATGCTTACTAACGTTAAAGAAAGCAGACCTAAAGCTAATGCCTCAAGGACTCTGCTCCAATCTTCCACTTCGGCAGGGCTATTCAAGGCTTTACCTTGAGGAAAGGACTCACGTCAAGTTTCCTTTTAGCTCTAGAGCGTATCAGGAGGAGCTCCCACCCAGGCTATGAAAGCACCCTGTTGATGTAGAGAAGACTCGTTCCTTTCCCAGAGCCCTGCCTGCAGTGACTAGAGACCCGTCCTAAAACTGTTATTTAGGTAGCTTCAAGGCAGCATGAATGGAGCATTCAAAATGGAAAAGCAAGGCTTGTGCCATAAGGCCCTGTTTCCAGCGAACACGCAGCCTACCTCCTTGTGATTTCTACCAAGTATACACTCTAGCTACACACTGGTCCCTTCCTTGAATAAAGTTTATTTGGCACGGAGTTCTGCGTGTAGCCAACCGCCTCCCCCAAGGAGCGCTCTTGCTAGGCTATCGGGCTTAGCTTCTTCTAAAACCCTGCAGTGTAAGAGGAAGAACTGTGCTTTGTTTACAGCAGGAACGCAAGCCGAATTTCTCCTGTAAGGATGGGGTCTTAATGTATGACTTTGTGGAAGGAATGCGAAGCAGTTTTGGTTTCTCAGTGCCGCTCAGCCTAGGGCAATGAGGCAGATTGGCATGACATGTAGGACGTGAGAGAACACAGTTCCTGGAGCTGTTGGAGTGCTGAGGAAATCTAGCTCTCCCAGGGAAGAGTGCAGTGTGTTGCCCTACACTCAGCATACACTGAGTGACTGGGAAAGGATTCCGGGCCTGGAAGTTTCTTAGCAGCCTAGTGGAGCCTGCCGGTGCTCGGTGTTCGTGCAGGGAATAGGGTGCCCAGGCGAGGTCCTCCGTTTCCTGAAATGCTTACTAACGTTAAAGAAAGCAGACCTAAAGCTAATGCCTCAAGGACTCTGCTCCAAGCTTCCACTTCGGCAGGGCTATTCAAGGCTTTACCTTGAGGAAAGGACTCACGTCAAGTTTCCTTTTAGCTCTAGAGCGTGTCAGGAGGAGCTCCCACCCAGGCTATGAAAGCACCCTGTTGATGTACAGAACACTTGTTCCTTTCCCAGAGCCCTGCCTGCAGTGACTAGAGACCCGTCCTAAACTGTGATTTAGGTAGCTTCAAGGCAGCATGAATGGAGCACTCAAAATGGGAAAGCAAGGCTTGTGCCATAAGGCCCCCGTTTCCAGCGAACACGTAGCCTACCTCCATGTGATTTCTACCAAGTAGACACTCTAGCTACACACTGGTCCCTTCCTTGAATAAAGTTTATTTGGCACGGAGTTCTGCGTGTAGCCAAACGCCTCCACCAAGGAGCGCTCTTGCTAGGCTATCGGGCTTAGCTTCTTCTAAAACCCTGCAGTGTAAGAGGAAGAACTGTGCTTTGGTTACAGCAGCAAGGCAAGCTGACTTTCTCCTGTAAGGATGGGGTCCTAAGGTATGACTTTGTAGAAGGAATGCAAAGCAGTTTTGGTTTCTCAGTGCCGCTCAGCCTAGGGCAATGAGGCAGATTTGCATGACATGTAGGACGTGAGAGAACACAGTTCCTGGAGCTGTTGGAGTGCTGAGGAAATCTAGCTCTCCCAGGGAAGAGTGCAGTGTGTTGCCCTACACTCAGCATACACTGAGTGACTGGGAAAGGATTCCGGGCCTGGAAGTTTCTTAGCAGCCTAGTGGAGCCTGCCGGTGCTCGGTGTTCTTGCAGGGAATAGGGTGCCCAGGCGAGGTCCTCCGTTTCCTGAAATGCTTACTAACGTTAAAGAAAGCAGACCTAAAGCTAATGCCTCAAGGACTCTGCTCCAAGCTTCCACTTCGGCAGGGCTATTCAAGGCTTTACCTTGAGGAAAGGACTCACGTCAAGTTTCCTTTTAGCTCTAGAGCGTATCAGGAGGAGCTCCCACCCAGGCTATGAAAGCACCCTGTTGATGTAGAGAAGACTTGTTCCTTTCCCAGAGCACTGCCTGCAGTGACTAGAGACCCGTCCTAAACTGTGATTTAGGTAGCTTCAAGGCAGCATGAATGGAGCACTCAAAATGGGAAAGCAAGGCTTGTGCCATAAGGCCCCCGTTTCCAGCGAACACGTAGCCTACCTCCATGTGATTTCTACCAAGTAAGTAGACACTCTAGCTACACACTGGTCCCTTCCTTGAATAAAGTTTATTTGGCACGGAGTTCTGCGTGTAGCCAAACGCCTCCCCCAAGGAGCGCTCTTGCTAGGCTATCGGGTTTAGCTTCTTCTAAAACCCTGCAGTGTAAGAGGAAGAACTGTGCTTTGGTTACAGCAGCAAGGCAAGCTGACTTTCTCCTGTAAGGATGGGGTCCTAAGGTATGACTTTGTAGAAGGAATGCAAAGCAGTTTTGGTTTCTCAGTGCCGCTCAGCCTAGGGCAATGAGGCAGATTGGCATGACATGTAGGACGTGAGAGAACACAGTTCCTGGAGCTGTTGGAGTGCTGAGGAAATCTAGCTCTCCCAGGGAAGAGTGCAGTGTGTTGCCCTACACTCAGCATACACTGAGTGACTGGGAAAGGATTCCGGGCCTGGAAGTTTCTTAGCAGCCTAGTGGAGCCTGCCGGTGCTCGGTGTTCGTGCAGGGAATAGGGTGCCCAGGCGAGGTCCTCCGTTTCCTGAAATGCTTACTAACGTTAAAGAAAGCAGACCTAAAGCTAATGCCTCAAGGACTCTGCTCCAATCTTCCACTTCGGCAGGGCTATTCAAGGCTTTACCTTGAGGAAAGGACTCACGTCAAGTTTCCTTTTAGCTCTAGAGCGTATCAGGAGGAGCTCCCACCCAGGCTATGAAAGCACCCTGTTGATGTAGAGAAGACTCGTTCCTTTCCCAGAGCCCTGCCTGCAGTGACTAGAGACCCGTCCTAAAACTGTTATTTAGGTAGCTTCAAGGCAGCATGAATGGAGCATTCAAAATGGAAAAGCAAGGCTTGTGCCATAAGGCCCTGTTTCCAGCGAACACGCAGCCTACCTCCTTGTGATTTCTACCAAGTATACACTCTAGCTACACACTGGTCCCTTCCTTGAATAAAGTTTATTTGGCACGGAGTTCTGCGTGTAGCCAACCGCCTCCCCCAAGGAGCGCTCTTGCTAGGCTATCGGGCTTAGCTTCTTCTAAAACCCTGCAGTGTAAGAGGAAGAACTGTGCTTTGTTTACAGCAGGAACGCAAGCCGAATTTCTCCTGTAAGGATGGGGTCTTAATGTATGACTTTGTGGAAGGAATGCGAAGCAGTTTTGGTTTCTCAGTGCCGCTCAGCCTAGGGCAATGAGGCAGACTTGCATGACATGTAGAACGTGAGAGAACACAGTTCCTGGAGCTGTTGGAGTGCTGAGGAAATCTAGCTCTCCCAGGGAAGAGTGCAGTGTGTTGCCCTACACTCAGCATACACTGAGTGACTGGGAAAGGATTCCGGGCCTGGAAGTTTCTTAGCAGCCTAGTGGAGCCTGCCGGTGCTCGGTGTTCGTGCAGGGAAGAGGGTGCCCAGGCGAGGTCCTCCGTTTTCTGAAATGCTTACTAACGTTAAAGAAAGCAGACCTAAAGCTAATGCCTCAAGGACTCTGCTCCAAGCTTCCACTTCGGCAGGGCTATTCAAGCCTTTACCTTGAGGAAAGGACTCACGTCAAGTTTCCTTTTAGCTCTAGAGCGTATCAGGAGGAGCTCCCACCCAGGCTATGAAAGCACCCTGTTGATGTAGAGAACACTTGTTCCTTTCCCAGAGCCCTGCCTGCAGTGACTAGAGACCCGTCCTAAACTGTGATTTAGGTAGCTTCAAGGCAGCATGAATGGAGCACTCAAAATTGGAAAGCAAGACTTGTGCCGTAAGGCCCCCGTTTCCAGCGAACACGTAGCCTACCTCCATGTGATTTCTACCAAGTAAGTAGACACTCTAGCTACACACTGGTCCCTTCCTTGAATAAAGTTTATTTGGCACGGAGTTCTGCGTGTAGCCAAACGCCTCCCCCAAGGAGCGCTCTTGCTAGGCTATCGGGCTTAGCTTCTTCTAAAACCCTGCAGTGTAAGAGGAAGAACTGTGCTTTGGTTACAGCAGCAAGGCAAGCTGACTTTCTCCTGTAAGGATGGGGTCCTAAGGTATGACTTTGTAGAAGGAATGCAAAGCAGTTTTGGTTTCTCAGTGCCGCTCAGCCTAGGGCAATGAGGCAGATTTGCATGACATGTAGGACGTGAGAGAACACAGTTCCTGGAGCTGTTGGAGTGCTGAGGAAATCTAGCTCTCCCAGGGAAGAGTGCAGTGTGTTGCCCTACACTCAGCATACACTGAGTGACTGGGAAAGGATTCCGGGCCTGGAAGTTTCTTAGCAGCCTAGTGGAGCCTGCCGGTGCTCAGTGTTCGTGCAGGGAATAGGGTGCCCAGGCGAGGTCCTCCGTTTCCTGAAATGCTTACTAACGTTAAAGAAAGCAGACCTAAAGCTAATGCCTCAAGGACTCTGCTCCAAGCTTCCACTTCGGCAGGGCTATTCAAGGCTTTACCTTGAGGAAAGGACTCACGTCAAGTTTCCTTTTAGCTCTAGAGCGTATCAGGAGGAGCTCCCACCCAGGCTATGAAAGCACCCTGTTGATGTAGAGAACACTTGTTCCTTTCCCAGAGCACTGCCTGCAGTGACTAGAGACCCGTCCTAAACTGTGATTTAGGTAGCTTCAAGGCAGCATGAATGGAGCACTCAAAATGGGAAAGCAAGACTTGTGCCGTAAGGCCCCCGTTTCCAGCGAACACGTAGCCTACCTCCATGTGATTTCTACCAAGTAAGTAGACACTCTAGCTACACACTGGTCCCTTCCTTGAATAAAGTTTATTTGGCACGGAGTTCTGCGTGTAGCCAAACGCCTCCCCCAAGGAGCGCTCTTGCTAGGCTATCGGGCTTAGCTTCTTCTAAAACCCTGCAGTGTAAGAGGAAGAACTGTGCTTTGGTTACAGCAGCAAGGCAAGCTGACTTTCTCCTGTAAGAATGGGTTCCTAAGGTATGACTTTGTAGAAGGAATGCAAAGCAGTTTTGGTTTCTCAGTGCCGCTCAGCCTAGGGCAATGAGGCAGATTTGCATGACATGTAGGACGTGAGAGAACACAGTTCCTGGAGCTGTTGGAGTGCTGAGGAAATCTAATTCTCCCAGGGAAGAGTGCAGTGTGTTGCCCTACACTCAGCATACACTGAGTGACTGGGAAAGGTTTCCGGGCCTGGAAGTTTCTTAGCAGCCTAGTGGACCCTGCCGGTGCTCGGTGTTCGTGCAGGGAATAGGGTGCCCAGGCGAGGTCCTCCGTTTCCTGAAATGCTTACTAACGTTAAAGAAAGCAGACCTAAAGCTAATGCCTCAAGGACTCTGCTCCAATCTTCCACTTCGGCAGGGCTATTCAAGGCTTTACCTTGAGGAAAGGACTCACGTCAAGTTTCCTTTTAGCTCTAGAGCGTATCAGGAGGAGCTCCCACCCAGGCTATGAAAGCACCCTGTTGATGTAGAGAAGACTCGTTCCTTTCCCAGAGCCCTGCCTGCAGTGACTAGAGACCCGTCCTAAAACTGTTATTTAGGTAGCTTCAAGGCAGCATGAATGGAGCATTCAAAATGGAAAAGCAAGGCTTGTGCCATAAGGCCCTGTTTCCAGCGAACACGCAGGCTACCTCCTTGTGATTTCTACCAAGTATACACTCTAGCTACACACTGGTCCCTTCCTTGAATAAAGTTTATTTGGCACGGAGTTCTGCGTGTAGCCAACCGCCTCCCCCAAGGAGCGCTCTTGCTAGGCTATCGGGCTTAGCTTCTTCTAAAACCCTGCAGTGTAAGAGGAAGAACTGTGCTTTGTTTACAGCAGGAACGCAAGCCGAATTTCTCCTGTAAGGATGGGGTCTTAATGTATGACTTTGTGGAAGGAATGCGAAGCAGTTTTGGTTTCTCAGTGCCGCTCAGCCTAGGGCAATGAGGCAGATTGGCATGACATGTAGGACGTGAGAGAACACAGTTCCTGGAGCTGTTGGAGTGCTGAGGAAATCTAGCTCTCCCAGGGAAGAGTGCAGTGTGTTGCCCTACACTCAGCATACACTGAGTGACTGGGAAAGGATTCCGGGCCTGGAAGTTTCTTAGCAGCCTAGTGGAGCCTGCCGGTGCTCGGTGTTCGTGCAGGGAATAGGGTGCCCAGGCGAGGTCCTCCGTTTCCTGAAATGCTTACTAACGTTAAAGAAAGCAGACCTAAAGCTAATGCCTCAAGGACTCTGCTCCAAGCTTCCACTTCGGCAGGGCTATTCAAGGCTTTACCTTGAGGAAAGGACTCACGTCAAGTTTCCTTTTAGCTCTAGAGCGTGTCAGGAGGAGCTCCCACCCAGGCTATGAAAGCACCCTGTTGATGTACAGAACACTTGTTCCTTTCCCAGAGCCCTGCCTGCAGTGACTAGAGACCCGTCCTAAACTGTGATTTAGGTAGCTTCAAGGCAGCATGAATGGAGCACTCAAAATGGGAAAGCAAGGCTTGTGCCATAAGGCCCCCGTTTCCAGCGAACACGTAGCCTACCTCCATGTGATTTCTACCAAGTAGACACTCTAGCTACACACTGGTCCCTTCCTTGAATAAAGTTTATTTGGCACGGAGTTCTGCGTGTAGCCAAACGCCTCCACCAAGGAGCGCTCTTGCTAGGCTATCGGGCTTAGCTTCTTCTAAAACCCTGCAGTGTAAGAGGAAGAACTGTGCTTTGGTTACAGCAGCAAGGCAAGCTGACTTTCTCCTGTAAGGATGGGGTCCTAAGGTATGACTTTGTAGAAGGAATGCAAAGCAGTTTTGGTTTCTCAGTGCCGCTCAGCCTAGGGCAATGAGGCAGATTTGCATGACATGTAGGACGTGAGAGAACACAGTTCCTGGAGCTGTTGGAGTGCTGAGGAAATCTAGCTCTCCCAGGGAAGAGTGCAGTGTGTTGCCCTACACTCAGCATACACTGAGTGACTGGGAAAGGATTCCGGGCCTGGAAGTTTCTTAGCAGCCTAGTGGAGCCTGCCGGTGCTCGGTGTTCTTGCAGGGAATAGGGTGCCCAGGCGAGGTCCTCCGTTTCCTGAAATGCTTACTAACGTTAAAGAAAGCAGACCTAAAGCTAATGCCTCAAGGACTCTGCTCCAAGCTTCCACTTCGGCAGGGCTATTCAAGGCTTTACCTTGAGGAAAGGACTCACGTCAAGTTTCCTTTTAGCTCTAGAGCGTATCAGGAGGAGCTCCCACCCAGGCTATGAAAGCACCCTGTTGATGTAGAGAAGACTTGTTCCTTTCCCAGAGCACTGCCTGCAGTGACTAGAGACCCGTCCTAAACTGTGATTTAGGTAGCTTCAAGGCAGCATGAATGGAGCACTCAAAATGGGAAAGCAAGGCTTGTGCCATAAGGCCCCCGTTTCCAGCGAACACGTAGCCTACCTCCATGTGATTTCTACCAAGTAAGTAGACACTCTAGCTACACACTGGTCCCTTCCTTGAATAAAGTTTATTTGGCACGGAGTTCTGCGTGTAGCCAAACGCCTCCCCCAAGGAGCGCTCTTGCTAGGCTATCGGGTTTAGCTTCTTCTAAAACCCTGCAGTGTAAGAGGAAGAACTGTGCTTTGGTTACAGCAGCAAGGCAAGCTGACTTTCTCCTGTAAGGATGGGGTCCTAAGGTATGACTTTGTAGAAGGAATGCAAAGCAGTTTTGGTTTCTCAGTGCCGCTCAGCCTAGGGCAATGAGGCAGATTGGCATGACATGTAGGACGTGAGAGAACACAGTTCCTGGAGCTGTTGGAGTGCTGAGGAAATCTAGCTCTCCCAGGGAAGAGTGCAGTGTGTTGCCCTACACTCAGCATACACTGAGTGACTGGGAAAGGATTCCGGGCCTGGAAGTTTCTTAGCAGCCTAGTGGAGCCTGCCGGTGCTCGGTGTTCGTGCAGGGAATAGGGTGCCCAGGCGAGGTCCTCCGTTTCCTGAAATGCTTACTAACGTTAAAGAAAGCAGACCTAAAGCTAATGCCTCAAGGACTCTGCTCCAATCTTCCACTTCGGCAGGGCTATTCAAGGCTTTACCTTGAGGAAAGGACTCACGTCAAGTTTCCTTTTAGCTCTAGAGCGTATCAGGAGGAGCTCCCACCCAGGCTATGAAAGCACCCTGTTGATGTAGAGAACACTTGTTCCTTTCCCAGAGCACTGCCTGCAGTGACTAGAGACCCGTCCTAAACTGTGATTTAGGTAGCTTCAAGGCAGCATGAATGGAGCACTCAAAATGGGAAAGCAAGACTTGTGCCGTAAGGCCCCCGTTTCCAGCGAACACGTAGCCTACCTCCATGTGATTTCTACCAAGTAAGTAGACACTCTAGCTACACACTGGTCCCTTCCTTGAATAAAGTTTATTTGGCACGGAGTTCTGCGTGTAGCCAAACGCCTCCCCCAAGGAGCGCTCTTGCTAGGCTATCGGGCTTAGCTTCTTCTAAAACCCTGCAGTGTAAGAGGAAGAACTGTGCTTTGGTTACAGCAGCAAGGCAAGCTGACTTTCTCCTGTAAGAATGGGTTCCTAAGGTATGACTTTGTAGAAGGAATGCAAAGCAGTTTTGGTTTCTCAGTGCCGCTCAGCCTAGGGCAATGAGGCAGATTTGCATGACATGTAGGACGTGAGAGAACACAGTTCCTGGAGCTGTTGGAGTGCTGAGGAAATCTAATTCTCCCAGGGAAGAGTGCAGTGTGTTGCCCTACACTCAGCATACACTGAGTGACTGGGAAAGGTTTCCGGGCCTGGAAGTTTCTTAGCAGCCTAGTGGACCCTGCCGGTGCTCGGTGTTCGTGCAGGGAATAGGGTGCCCAGGCGAGGTCCTCCGTTTCCTGAAATGCTTACTAACGTTAAAGAAAGCAGACCTAAAGCTAATGCCTCAAGGACTCTGCTCCAATCTTCCACTTCGGCAGGGCTATTCAAGGCTTTACCTTGAGGAAAGGACTCACGTCAAGTTTCCTTTTAGCTCTAGAGCGTATCAGGAGGAGCTCCCACCCAGGCTATGAAAGCACCCTGTTGATGTAGAGAAGACTCGTTCCTTTCCCAGAGCCCTGCCTGCAGTGACTAGAGACCCGTCCTAAAACTGTTATTTAGGTAGCTTCAAGGCAGCATGAATGGAGCATTCAAAATGGAAAAGCAAGGCTTGTGCCATAAGGCCCTGTTTCCAGCGAACACGCAGCCTACCTCCTTGTGATTTCTACCAAGTATACACTCTAGCTACACACTGGTCCCTTCCTTGAATAAAGTTTATTTGGCACGGAGTTCTGCGTGTAGCCAACCGCCTCCCCCAAGGAGCGCTCTTGCTAGGCTATCGGGCTTAGCTTCTTCTAAAACCCTGCAGTGTAAGAGGAAGAACTGTGCTTTGTTTACAGCAGGAACGCAAGCCGAATTTCTCCTGTAAGGATGGGGTCTTAATGTATGACTTTGTGGAAGGAATGCGAAGCAGTTTTGGTTTCTCAGTGCCGCTCAGCCTAGGGCAATGAGGCAGATTTGCATGACATGTAGGACGTGAGAGAACACAGTTCCTGGAGCTGTTGGAGTGCTGAGGAAATCTAGCTCTCCCAGGGAAGAGTGCAGTGTGTTGCCCTACACTCAGCATACACTGAGTGACTGGGAAAGGATTCCGGGCCTGGAAGTTTCTTAGCAGCCTAGTGGAGCCTGCCGGTGCTCAGTGTTCGTGCAGGGAATAGGGTGCCCAGGCGAGGTCCTCCGTTTCCTGAAATGCTTACTAACGTTAAAGAAAGCAGACCTAAAGCTAATGCCTCAAGGACTCTGCTCCAAGCTTCCACTTCGGCAGGGCTATTCAAGGCTTTACCTTGAGGAAAGGACTCACGTCAAGTTTCCTTTTAGCTCTAGAGCGTATCAGGAGGAGCTCCCACCCAGGCTATGAAAGCACCCTGTTGATGTAGAGAACACTTGTTCCTTTCCCAGAGCACTGCCTGCAGTGACTAGAGACCCGTCCTAAACTGTGATTTAGGTAGCTTCAAGGCAGCATGAATGGAGCACTCAAAATGGGAAAGCAAGACTTGTGCCGTAAGGCCCCCGTTTCCAGCGAACACGTAGCCTACCTCCATGTGATTTCTACCAAGTAAGTAGACACTCTAGCTACACACTGGTCCCTTCCTTGAATAAAGTTTATTTGGCACGGAGTTCTGCGTGTAGCCAAACGCCTCCCCCAAGGAGCGCTCTTGCTAGGCTATCGGGCTTAGCTTCTTCTAAAACCCTGCAGTGTAAGAGGAAGAACTGTGCTTTGGTTACAGCAGCAAGGCAAGCTGACTTTCTCCTGTAAGAATGGGTTCCTAAGGTATGACTTTGTAGAAGGAATGCAAAGCAGTTTTGGTTTCTCAGTGCCGCTCAGCCTAGGGCAATGAGGCAGATTTGCATGACATGTAGGACGTGAGAGAACACAGTTCCTGGAGCTGTTGGAGTGCTGAGGAAATCTAATTCTCCCAGGGAAGAGTGCAGTGTGTTGCCCTACACTCAGCATACACTGAGTGACTGGGAAAGGTTTCCGGGCCTGGAAGTTTCTTAGCAGCCTAGTGGACCCTGCCGGTGCTCGGTGTTCGTGCAGGGAATAGGGTGCCCAGGCGAGGTCCTCCGTTTCCTGAAATGCTTACTAACGTTAAAGAAAGCAGACCTAAAGCTAATGCCTCAAGGACTCTGCTCCAATCTTCCACTTCGGCAGGGCTATTCAAGGCTTTACCTTGAGGAAAGGACTCACGTCAAGTTTCCTTTTAGCTCTAGAGCGTATCAGGAGGAGCTCCCACCCAGGCTATGAAAGCACCCTGTTGATGTAGAGAAGACTCGTTCCTTTCCCAGAGCCCTGCCTGCAGTGACTAGAGACCCGTCCTAAAACTGTTATTTAGGTAGCTTCAAGGCAGGATGAATGGAGCATTCAAAATGGAAAAGCAAGGCTTGTGCCATAAGGCCCTGTTTCCAGCGAACACGCAGCCTACCTCCTTGTGATTTCTACCAAGTATACACTCTAGCTACACACTGGTCCCTTCCTTGAATAAAGTTTATTTGGCACGGAGTTCTGCGTGTAGCCAACCGCCTCCCCCAAGGAGCGCTCTTGCTAGGCTATCGGGCTTAGCTTCTTCTAAAACCCTGCAGTGTAAGAGGAAGAACTGTGCTTTGTTTACAGCAGGAACGCAAGCCGAATTTCTCCTGTAAGGATGGGGTCTTAATGTATGACTTTGTGGAAGGAATGCGAAGCAGTTTTGGTTTCTCAGTGCCGCTCAGCCTAGGGCAATGAGGCAGATTGGCATGACATGTAGGACGTGAGAGAACACAGTTCCTGGAGCTGTTGGAGTGCTGAGGAAATCTAGCTCTCCCAGGGAAGAGTGCAGTGTGTTGCCCTACACTCAGCATACACTGAGTGACTGGGAAAGGATTCCGGGCCTGGAAGTTTCTTAGCAGCCTAGTGGAGCCTGCCGGTGCTCGGTGTTCTTGCAGGGAATAGGGTGCCCAGGCGAGGTCCTCCGTTTCCTGAAATGCTTACTAACGTTAAAGAAAGCAGACCTAAAGCTAATGCCTCAAGGACTCTGCTCCAAGCTTCCACTTCGGCAGGGCTATTCAAGGCTTTACCTTGAGGAAAGGACTCACGTCAAGTTTCCTTTTAGCTCTAGAGCGTATCAGGAGGAGCTCCCACCCAGGCTATGAAAGCACCCTGTTGATGTAGAGAAGACTTGTTCCTTTCCCAGAGCACTGCCTGCAGTGACTAGAGACCCGTCCTAAACTGTGATTTAGGTAGCTTCAAGGCAGCATGAATGGAGCACTCAAAATGGGAAAGCAAGGCTTGTGCCATAAGGCCCCCGTTTCCAGCGAACACGTAGCCTACCTCCATGTGATTTCTACCAAGTAAGTAGACACTCTAGCTACACACTGGTCCCTTCCTTGAATAAAGTTTATTTGGCACGGAGTTCTGCGTGTAGCCAAACGCCTCCCCCAAGGAGCGCTCTTGCTAGGCTATCGGGTTTAGCTTCTTCTAAAACCCTGCAGTGTAAGAGGAAGAACTGTGCTTTGGTTACAGCAGCAAGGCAAGCTGACTTTCTCCTGTAAGGATGGGGTCCTAAGGTATGACTTTGTAGAAGGAATGCAAAGCAGTTTTGGTTTCTCAGTGCCGCTCAGCCTAGGGCAATGAGGCAGATTTGCATGACATGTAGGACGTGAGAGAACACAGTTCCTGGAGCTGTTGGAGTGCTGAGGAAATCTAGCTCTCCCAGGGAAGAGTGCAGTGTGTTGCCCTACACTCAGCATACACTGAGTGACTGGGAAAGGATTCCGGGCCTGGAAGTTTCTTAGCAGCCTAGTGGAGCCTGCCGGTGCTCGGTGTTCGTGCAGGGAATAGGGTGCCCAGGCGAGGTCCTCCGTTTCCTGAAATGCTTACTAACGTTAAAGAAAGCAGACCTAAAGCTAATGCCTCAAGGACTCTGCTCCAAGCTTCCACTTCGGCAGGGCTATTCAAGGCTTTACCTTGAGGAAAGGACTCACGTCAAGTTTCCTTTTAGCTCTAGAGCGTATCAGGAGGAGCTCCCACCCAGGCTATGAAAGCACCCTGTTGATGTAGAGAACACTTGTTCCTTTCCCAGAGCACTGCCTGCAGTGACTAGAGACCCGTCCTAAACTGTGATTTAGGTAGCTTCAAGGCAGCATGAATGGAGCACTCAAAATGGGAAAGCAAGACTTGTGCCGTAAGGCCCCCGTTTCCAGCGAACACGTAGCCTACCTCCATGTGATTTCTACCAAGTAAGTAGACACTCTAGCTACACACTGGTCCCTTCCTTGAATAAAGTTTATTTGGCACGGAGTTCTGCGTGTAGCCAAACGCCTCCCCCAAGGAGCGCTCTTGCTAGGCTATCGGGCTTAGCTTCTTCTAAAACCCTGCAGTGTAAGAGGAAGAACTGTGCTTTGGTTACAGCAGCAAGGCAAGCTGACTTTCTCCTGTAAGAATGGGTTCCTAAGGTATGACTTTGTAGAAGGAATGCAAAGCAGTTTTGGTTTCTCAGTGCCGCTCAGCCTAGGGCAATGAGGCAGATTTGCATGACATGTAGGACGTGAGAGAACACAGTTCCTGGAGCTGTTGGAGTGCTGAGGATATCTAATTCTCCCAGGGAAGAGTGCAGTGTGTTGCCCTACACTCAGCATACACTGAGTGACTGGGAAAGGTTTCCGTGCCTGGAAGTTTCTTAGCAGCCTAGTGGACCCTGCCGGTGCTCGGTGTTCGTGCAGGGAATAGGGTGCCCAGGCGAGGTCCTCCGTTTCCTGAAATGCTTACTAACGTTAAAGAAAGCAGACCTAAAGCTAATGCCTCAAGGACTCTGCTCCAATCTTCCACTTCGGCAGGGCTATTCAAGGCTTTACCTTGAGGAAAGGACTCACGTCAAGTTTCCTTTTAGCTCTAGAGCGTATCAGGAGGAGCTCCCACCCAGGCTATGAAAGCACCCTGTTGATGTAGAGAACACTTGTTCCTTTCCCAGAGCACTGCCTGCAGTGACTAGAGACCCGTCCTAAACTGTGATTTAGGTAGCTTCAAGGCAGCATGAATGGAGCACTCAAAATGGGAAATAAGACTTGTGCCGTAAGGCCCCCGTTTCCAGCGAACACGTAGCCTACCTCCATGTGATGTCTACCAAGTAAGTAGACACTCTAGCTACACACTGGTCCCTTCCTTGAATAAAGTTTATTTGGCACGGAGTTCTGCGTGTAGCCAAACGCCTCCCCCAAGGAGCGCTCTTGCTAGGCTATCGGGCTTAGCTTCTTCTAAAACCCTGCAGTGTAAGAGGAAGAACTGTGCTTTGGTTACAGCAGCAAGGCAAGCTGACTTTCTCCTGTAAGAATGGGTTCCTAAGGTATGACTTTGTAGAAGGAATGCAAAGCAGTTTTGGTTTCTCAGTGCCGCTCAGCCTAGGGCAATGAGGCAGATTTGCATGACATGTAGGACGTGAGAGAACACAGTTCCTGGAGCTGTTGGAGTGCTGAGGAAATCTAATTCTCCCAGGGAAGAGTGCAGTGTGTTGCCCTACACTCAGCATACACTGAGTGACTGGGAAAGGTTTCCGGGCCTGGAAGTTTCTTAGCAGCCTAGTGGACCCTGCCGGTGCTCGGTGTTCGTGCAGGGAATAGGGTGCCCAGGCGAGGTCCTCCGTTTCCTGAAATGCTTACTAACGTTAAAGAAAGCAGACCTAAAGCTAATGCCTCAAGGACTCTGCTCCAAGTTTCCACTTCGGCAGGGCTATTCAAGGCTTTACCTTGAGGAAAGGACTCACGTCAAGTTTCCTTTTAGCTCTAGAGCGTATCAGGAGGAGCTCCCACCCAGGCTATGAAAGCACCCTGTTGATGTAGAGAAGACTCGTTCCTTTCCCAGAGCCCTGCCTGCAGTGACTAGAGACCCGTCCTAAAACTGTTATTTAGGTAGCTTCAAGGCAGCATGAATGGAGCATTCAAAATGGAAAAGCAAGGCTTGTGCCATAAGGCCCTGTTTCCAGCGAACACGCAGCCTACCTCCTTGTGATTTCTACCAAGTATACACTCTAGCTACACACTGGTCCCTTCCTTGAATAAAGTTTATTTGGCACGGAGTTCTGCGTGTAGCCAACCGCTTCCCCCAAGGAGCGCTCTTGCTAGGCTATCGGGCTTAGCTTCTTCTAAAACCCTGCAGTGTAAGAGGAAGAACTGTGCTTTGTTTACAGCAGGAACGCAAGCCGAATTTCTCCTGTAAGGATGGGGTCTTAATGTATGACTTTGTGGAAGGAATGCGAAGCAGTTTTGGTTTCTCAGTGCCGCTCAGCCTAGGGCAATGAGGCAGATTGGCATGACATGTAGGACGTGAGAGAACACAGTTCCTGGAGCTGTTGGAGTGCTGAGGAAATCTAGCTCTCCCAGGGAAGAGTGCAGTGTGTTGCCCTACACTCAGCATACACTGAGTGACTGGGAAAGGATTCCGGGCCTGGAAGTTTCTTAGCAGCCTAGTGGAGCCTGCCGGTGCTCGGTGTTCGTGCAGGGAATAGGGTGCCCAGGCGAGGTCCTCCGTTTCCTGAAATGCTTACTAACGTTAAAGAAAGCAGACCTAAAGCTAATGCCTCAAGGACTCTGCTCCAAGCTTCCACTTCGGCAGGGCTATTCAAGGCTTTACCTTGAGGAAAGGACTCACGTCAAGTTTCCTTTTAGCTCTAGAGCGTGTCAGGAGGAGCTCCCACCCAGGCTATGAAAGCACCCTGTTGATGTAGAGAACACTTGTTCCTTTCCCAGAGCCCTGCCTGCAGTGACTAGAGACCCGTCCTAAACTGTGATTTAGGTAGCTTCAAGGCAGCATGAATGGAGCACTCAAAATGGGAAAGCAAGGCTTGTGCCATAAGGCCCCCGTTTCCAGCGAACACGTAGCCTACCTCCATGTGATTTCTACCAAGTAGACACTCTAGCTACACACTGGTCCCTTCCTTGAATAAAGTTTATTTGGCACGGAGTTCTGCGTGTAGCCAAACGCCTCCACCAAGGAGCGCTCTTGCTAGGCTATCGGGCTTAGCTTCTTCTAAAACCCTGCAGTGTAAGAGGAAGAACTGTGCTTTGGTTACAGCAGCAAGGCAAGCTGACTTTCTCCTGTAAGGATGGGGTCCTAAGGTATGACTTTGTAGAAGGAATGCAAAGCAGTTTTGGTTTCTCAGTGCCGCTCAGCCTAGGGCAATGAGGCAGATTTGCATGACATGTAGGACGTGAGAGAACACAGTTCCTGGAGCTGTTGGAGTGCTGAGGAAATCTAGCTCTCCCAGGGAAGAGTGCAGTGTGTTGCCCTACACTCAGCATACACTGAGTGACTGGGAAAGGATTCCGGGCCTGGAAGTTTCTTAGCAGCCTAGTGGAGCCTGCCGGTGCTCGGTGTTCGAGCAGGGAATAGGGTGCCCAGGCGAGGTCCTCCGTTTCCTGAAATGCTTACTAACGTTAAAGAAAGCAGACCTAAAGCTAATGCCTCAAGGACTCTGCTCCAAGCTTCCACTTCGGCAGGGCTATTCAAGGCTTTACCTTGAGGAAAGGACTCACGTCAAGTTTCCTTTTAGCTCTAGAGCGTATCAGGAGGAGCTCCCACCCAGGCTATGAAAGCACCCTGTTGATGTAGAGAACACTTGTTCCTTTCCCAGAGCACTGCCTGCAGTGACTAGAGACCCGTCCTAAACTGTGATTTAGGTAGCTTCAAGGCAGCATGAATGGAGCACTCAAAATGGGAAAGCAAGACTTGTGCCATAAGGCCCCCGTTTCCAGCGAACACGTAGCCTACCTCCATGTGATTTCTACCAAGTAGACACTCTAGCTACACACTGGTCCCTTCCTTGAATAAAGTTTATTTGGCACGGAGTTCTGCGTGTAGCCAAACGCCTCCACCAAGGAGCGCTCTTGCTAGGCTATCGGGCTTAGCTTCTTCTAAAACCCTGCAGTGTAAGAGGAAGAACTGTGCTTTGGTTACAGCAGCAAGGCAAGCTGACTTTCTCCTGTAAGGATGGGGTCCTAAGGTATGACTTTGTAGAAGGAATGCAAAGCAGTTTTGGTTTCTCAGTGCCGCTCAGCCTAGGGCAATGAGGCAGATTTGCATGACATGTAGGACGTGAGAGAACACAGTTCCTGGAGCTGTTGGAGTGCTGAGGAAATCTAGCTCTCCCAGGGAAGAGTGCAGTGTGTTGCCCTACACTCAGCATACACTGAGTGACTGGGAAAGGATTCCGGGCCTGGAAGTTTCTTAGCAGCCTAGTGGAGCCTGCCGGTGCTCGGTGTTCGTGCAGGGAATAGGGTGCCCAGGCGAGGTCCTCCGTTTCCTGAAATGCTTACTAACGTTAAAGAAAGCAGACCTAAAGCTAATGCCTCAAGGACTCTGCTCCAAGCTTCCACTTCGGCAGGGCTATTCAAGGCTTTACCTTGAGGAAAGGACTCACGTCAAGTTTCCTTTTAGCTCTAGAGCGTATCAGGAGGAGCTCCCACCCAGGCTATGAAAGCACCCTGTTGATGTAGAGAACACTTGTTCCTTTCCCAGAGCACTGCCTGCAGTGACTAGAGACCCGTCCTAAACTGTGATTTAGGTAGCTTCAAGGCAGCATGAATGGAGCACTCAAAATGGGAAAGCAAGACTTGTGCCATAAGGCCCCCGTTTCCAGCGAACACGTAGCCTACCTCCATGTGATTTCTACCAAGTAAGTAGACACTCTAGCTACACACTGGTCCCTTCCTTGAATAAAGTTTATTTGGCACGGAGTTCTGCGTGTAGCCAAACGCCTCCCCCAAGGAGCGCTCTTGCTAGGCTATCGGGCTTAGCTTCTTCTAAAACCCTGCAGTGTAAGAGGAAGAACTGTGCTTTGGTTACAGCAGCAAGGCAAGCTGACTTTCTCCTGTAAGAATGGGTTCCTAAGGTATGACTTTGTAGAAGGAATGCAAAGCAGTTTTGGTTTCTCAGTGCCGCTCAGCCTAGGGCAATGAGGCAGATTTGCATGACATGTAGGACGTGAGAGAACACAGTTCCTGGAGCTGTTGGAGTGCTGAGGAAATCTAATTCTCCCAGGGAAGAGTGCAGTGTGTTGCCCTACACTCAGCATACACTGAGTGACTGGGAAAGGTTTCCGGGCCTGGAAGTTTCTTAGCAGCCTAGTGGACCCTGCCGGTGCTCGGTGTTCGTGCAGGGAATAGGGTGCCCAGGCGAGGTCCTCCGTTTCCTGAAATGCTTACTAACGTTAAAGAAAGCAGACCTAAAGCTAATGCCTCAAGGACTCTGCTCCAATCTTCCACTTCGGCAGGGCTATTCAAGGCTTTACCTTGAGGAAAGGACTCACGTCAAGTTTCCTTTTAGCTCTAGAGCGTATCAGGAGGAGCTCCCACCCAGGCTATGAAAGCACCCTGTTGATGTAGAGAAGACTCGTTCCTTTCCCAGAGCCCTGCCTGCAGTGACTAGAGACCCGTCCTAAAACTGTTATTTAGGTAGCTTCAAGGCAGCATGAATGGAGCATTCAAAATGGAAAAGCAAGGCTTGTGCCATAAGGCCCTGTTTCCAGCGAACACGCAGCCTACCTCCTTGTGATTTCTACCAAGTATACACTCTAGCTACACACTGGTCCCTTCCTTGAATAAAGTTTATTTGGCACGGAGTTCTGCGTGTAGCCAACCGCCTCCCCCAAGGAGCGCTCTTGCTAGGCTATCGGGCTTAGCTTCTTCTAAAACCCTGCAGTGTAAGAGGAAGAACTGTGCTTTGTTTACAGCAGGAACGCAAGCCGAATTTCTCCTGTAAGGATGGGGTCTTAATGTATGACTTTGTGGAAGGAATGCGAAGCAGTTTTGGTTTCTCAGTGCCGCTCAGCCTAGGGCAATGAGGCAGACTTGCATGACATGTAGAACGTGAGAGAACACAGTTCCTGGAGCTGTTGGAGTGCTGAGGAAATCTAGCTCTCCCAGGGAAGAGTGCAGTGTGTTGCCCTACACTCAGCATACACTGAGTGACTGGGAAAGGATTCCGGGCCTGGAAGTTTCTTAGCAGCCTAGTGGAGCCTGCCGGTGCTCGGTGTTCGTGCAGGGAAGAGGGTGCCCAGGCGAGGTCCTCCGTTTTCTGAAATGCTTACTAACGTTAAAGAAAGCAGACCTAAAGCTAATGCCTCAAGGACTCTGCTCCAAGCTTCCACTTCGGCAGGGCTATTCAAGCCTTTACCTTGAGGAAAGGACTCACGTCAAGTTTCCTTTTAGCTCTAGAGCGTATCAGGAGGAGCTCCCACCCAGGCTATGAAAGCACCCTGTTGATGTAGAGAACACTTGTTCCTTTCCCAGAGCCCTGCCTGCAGTGACTAGAGACCCGTCCTAAACTGTGATTTAGGTAGCTTCAAGGCAGCATGAATGGAGCACTCAAAATGGGAAAGCAAGACTTGTGCCGTAAGGCCCCCGTTTCCAGCGAACACGTAGCCTACCTCCATGTGATTTCTACCAAGTAAGTAGACACTCTAGCTACACACTGGTCCCTTCCTTGAATAAAGTTTATTTGGCACGGAGTTCTGCGTGTAGCCAAACGCCTCCCCCAAGGAGCGCTCTTGCTAGGCTATCGGGCTTAGCTTCTTCTAAAACCCTGCAGTGTAAGAGGAAGAACTGTGCTTTGGTTACAGCAGCAAGGCAAGCTGACTTTCTCCTGTAAGGATGGGGTCCTAAGGTATGACTTTGTAGAAGGAATGCAAAGCAGTTTTGGTTTCTCAGTGCCGCTCAGCCTAGGGCAATGAGGCAGATTTGCATGACATGTAGGACGTGAGAGAACACAGTTCCTGGAGCTGTTGGAGTGCTGAGGAAATCTAGCTCTCCCAGGGAAGAGTGCAGTGTGTTGCCCTACACTCAGCATACACTGAGTGACTGGGAAAGGATTCCGGGCCTGGAAGTTTCTTAGCAGCCTAGTGGAGCCTGCCGGTGCTCAGTGTTCGTGCAGGGAATAGGGTGCCCAGGCGAGGTCCTCCGTTTCCTGAAATGCTTACTAACGTTAAAGAAAGCAGACCTAAAGCTAATGCCTCAAGGACTCTGCTCCAAGCTTCCACTTCGGCAGGGCTATTCAAGGCTTTACCTTGAGGAAAGGACTCACGTCAAGTTTCCTTTTAGCTCTAGAGCGTATCAGGAGGAGCTCCCACCCAGGCTATGAAAGCACCCTGTTGATGTAGAGAACACTTGTTCCTTTCCCAGAGCACTGCCTGCAGTGACTAGAGACCCGTCCTAAACTGTGATTTAGGTAGCTTCAAGGCAGCATGAATGGAGCACTCAAAATGGGAAAGCAAGACTTGTGCCGTAAGGCCCCCGTTTCCAGCGAACACGTAGCCTACCTCCATGTGATTTCTACCAAGTAAGTAGACACTCTAGCTACACACTGGTCCCTTCCTTGAATAAAGTTTATTTGGCACGGAGTTCTGCGTGTAGCCAAACGCCTCCCCCAAGGAGCGCTCTTGCTAGGCTATCGGGCTTAGCTTCTTCTAAAACCCTGCAGTGTAAGAGGAAGAACTGTGCTTTGGTTACAGCAGCAAGGCAAGCTGACTTTCTCCTGTAAGAATGGGTTCCTAAGGTATGACTTTGTAGAAGGAATGCAAAGCAGTTTTGGTTTCTCAGTGCCGCTCAGCCTAGGGCAATGAGGCAGATTTGCATGACATGTAGGACGTGAGAGAACACAGTTCCTGGAGCTGTTGGAGTGCTGAGGAAATCTAATTCTCCCAGGGAAGAGTGCAGTGTGTTGCCCTACACTCAGCATACACTGAGTGACTGGGAAAGGTTTCCGGGCCTGGAAGTTTCTTAGCAGCCTAGTGGACCCTGCCGGTGCTCGGTGTTCGTGCAGGGAATAGGGTGCCCAGGCGAGGTCCTCCGTTTCCTGAAATGCTTACTAACGTTAAAGAAAGCAGACCTAAAGCTAATGCCTCAAGGACTCTGCTCCAATCTTCCACTTCGGCAGGGCTATTCAAGGCTTTACCTTGAGGAAAGGACTCACGTCAAGTTTCCTTTTAGCTCTAGAGCGTATCAGGAGGAGCTCCCACCCAGGCTATGAAAGCACCCTGTTGATGTAGAGAAGACTCGTTCCTTTCCCAGAGCCCTGCCTGCAGTGACTAGAGACCCGTCCTAAAACTGTTATTTAGGTAGCTTCAAGGCAGCATGAATGGAGCATTCAAAATGGAAAAGCAAGGCTTGTGCCATAAGGCCCTGTTTCCAGCGAACACGCAGCCTACCTCCTTGTGATTTCTACCAAGTATACACTCTAGCTACACACTGGTCCCTTCCTTGAATAAAGTTTATTTGGCACGGAGTTCTGCGTGTAGCCAACCGCCTCCCCCAAGGAGCGCTCTTGCTAGGCTATCGGGCTTAGCTTCTTCTAAAACCCTGCAGTGTAAGAGGAAGAACTGTGCTTTGTTTACAGCAGGAACGCAAGCCGAATTTCTCCTGTAAGGATGGGGTCTTAATGTATGACTTTGTGGAAGGAATGCGAAGCAGTTTTGGTTTCTCAGTGCCGCTCAGCCTAGGGCAATGAGGCAGATTTGCATGACATGTAGGACGTGAGAGAACACAGTTCCTGGAGCTGTTGGAGTGCTGAGGAAATCTAGCTCTCCCAGGGAAGAGTGCAGTGTGTTGCCCTACACTCAGCATACACTGAGTGACTGGGAAAGGATTCCGGGCCTGGAAGTTTCTTAGCAGCCTAGTGGAGGCTGCCGGTGCTCGGTGTTCGTGCAGGGAATAGGGTGCCCAGGCGAGGTCCTCCGTTTCCTGAAATGCTTACTAACGTTAAAGAAAGCAGACCTAAAGCTAATGCCTCAAGGACTCTGCTCCAAGCTTCCACTTCGGCAGGGCTATTCAAGGCTTTACCTTGAGGAAAGGACTCACGTCAAGTTTCCTTTTAGCTCTAGAGCGTATCAGGAGGAGCTCCCACCCAGGATATGAAAGCACCCTGTTGATGTAGAGAAGACTTGTTCCTTTCCCAGAGCACTGCCTGCAGTGACTAGAGACCCGTCCTAAACTGTGATTTAGGTAGCTTCAAGGCAGCATGAATGGAGCACTCAAAATGGGAAAGCAAGGCTTGTGCCATAAGGTCCCCGTTTCCAGCGAACACGTAGCCTACCTCCATGTGATTTCTACCAAGTAAGTAGACACTCTAGCTACACACTGGTCCCTTCCTTGAATAAAGTTTATTTGGCACGGAGTTCTGCGTGTAGCCAAACGCCTCCCCCAAGGAGCGCTCTTGCTAGGCTATCGGGTTTAGCTTCTTCTAAAACCCTGCAGTGTAAGAGGAAGAACTGTGCTTTGGTTACAGCAGCAAGGCAAGCTGACTTTCTCCTGTAAGGATGGGGTCCTAAGGTATGACTTTGTAGAAGGAATGCAAAGCAGTTTTGGTTTCTCAGTGCCGCTCAGCCTAGGGCAATGAGGCAGATTTGCATGACATGTAGGACGTGAGAGAACACAGTTCCTGGAGCTGTTGGAGTGCTGAGGAAATCTAGCTCTCCCAGGGAAGAGTGCAGTGTGTTGCCCTACACTCAGCATACACTGAGTGACTGGGAAAGGATTCCGGGCCTGGAAGTTTCTTAGCAGCCTAGTGGAGCCTGCCGGTGCTCGGTGTTCGTGCAGGGAATAGGGTGCCCAGGCGAGGTCCTCCGTTTCCTGAAATGCTTACTAACGTTAAAGAAAGCAGACCTAAAGCTAATGTCTCAAGGACTCTGCTCCAAGCTTCCACTTCGGCAGGGCTATTCAAGGCTTTACCTTGAGGAAAGGACTCACGTCAAGTTTCCTTTTAGCTCTAGAGCGTGTCAGGAGGAGCTCCCACCCAGGCTATGAAAGCACCCTGTTGATGTAGAGAACACTTGTTCCTTTCCCAGAGCCCTGCCTGCAGTGACTAGAGACCCGTCCTAAACTGTGATTTAGGTAGCTTCAAGGCAGCATGAATGGAGCACTCAAAATGGGAAAGCAAGGCTTGTGCCATAAGGCCCCCGTTTCCAGCGAACACGTAGCCTACCTCCATGTGATTTCTACCAAGTAAGTAGACACTCTAGCTACACACTGGTCCCTTCCTTGAATAAAGTTTATTTGGCACGGAGTTCTGCGTGTAGCCAAACGCCTCCCCCAAGGAGCGCTCTTGCTAGGCTATCGGGCTTAGCTTCTTCTAAAACCCTGCAGTGTAAGAGGAAGAACTGTGCTTTGGTTACAGCAGCAAGGCAAGCTGACTTTCTCCTGTAAGAATGGGTTCCTAAGGTATGACTTTGTAGAAGGAATGCAAAGCAGTTTTGGTTTCTCAGTGCCGCTCAGCCTAGGGCAATGAGGCAGATTTGCATGACATGTAGGACGTGAGAGAACACAGTTCCTGGAGCTGTTGGAGTGCTGAGGAAATCTAATTCTCCCAGGGAAGAGTGCAGTGTGTTGCCCTACACTCAGCATACACTGAGTGACTGGGAAAGGATTCCGGGCCTGGAAGTTTCTTAGCAGCCTAGTGGAGCCTGCCGGTGCTCGGTGTTCGTGCAGGGAATAGGGTGCCCAGGCGAGGTCCTCCGTTTCCTGAAATGCTTACTAACGTTAAAGAAAGCAGACCTAAAGCTAATGCCTCAAGGACTCTGCTCCAAGCTTCCACTTCGGCAGGGCTATTCAAGGCTTTACCTTGAGGAAAGGACTCACGTCAAGTTTCCTTTTAGCTCTAGAGCGTGTCAGGAGGAGCTCCCACCCAGGCTATGAAAGCACCCTGTTGATGTAGAGAACACTTGTTCCTTTCCCAGAGCCCTGCCTGCAGTGACTAGAGACCCGTCCTAAACTGTGATTTAGGTAGCTTCAAGGCAGCATGAATGGAGCACTCAAAATGGGAAAGCAAGGCTTGTGCCATAAGGCCCCCGTTTCCAGCGAACACGTAGCCTACCTCCATGTGATTTCTACCAAGTAGACACTCTAGCTACACACTGGTCCCTTCCTTGAATAAAGTTTATTTGGCACGGAGTTCTGCGTGTAGCCAAACGCCTCCCCCAAGGAGCGCTCTTGCTAGGCTATCGGGCTTAGCTTCTTCTAAAACCCTGCAGTGTAAGAGGAAGAACTGTGCTTTGGTTACAGCAGCAAGGCAAGCTGACTTTCTCCTGTAAGAATGGGTTCCTAAGGTATGACTTTGTAGAAGGAATGCAAAGCAGTTTTGGTTTCTCAGTGCCGCTCAGCCTAGGGCAATGAGGCAGATTTGCATGACATGTAGGACGTGAGAGAACACAGTTCCTGGAGCTGTTGGAGTGCTGAGGAAATCTAATTCTCCCAGGGAAGAGTGCAGTGTGTTGCCCTACACTCAGCATACACTGAGTGACTGGGAAAGGTTTCCGGGCCTGGAAGTTTCTTAGCAGCCTAGTGGACCCTGCCGGTGCTCGGTGTTCGTGCAGGGAATAGGGTGCCCAGGCGAGGTCCTCCGTTTCCTGAAATGCTTACTAACGTTAAAGAAAGCAGACCTAAAGCTAATGCCTCAAGGACTCTGCTCCAATCTTCCACTTCGGCAGGGCTATTCAAGGCTTTACCTTGAGGAAAGGACTCACGTCAAGTTTCCTTTTAGCTCTAGAGCGTATCAGGAGGAGCTCCCACCCAGGCTATGAAAGCACCCTGTTGATGTAGAGAAGACTCGTTCCTTTCCCAGAGCCCTGCCTGCAGTGACTACAGACCCGTCCTAAAACTGTTATTTAGGTAGCTTCAAGGCAGCATGAATGGAGCATTCAAAATGGAAAAGCAAGGCTTGTGCCATAAGGCCCTGTTTCCAGCGAACACGCAGCCTACCTCCTTGTGATTTCTACCAAGTATACACTCTAGCTACACACTGGTCCCTTCCTTGAATAAAGTTTATTTGGCACGGAGTTCTGCGTGTAGCCAACCGCCTCCCCCAAGGAGCGCTCTTGCTAGGCTATCGGGCTTAGCTTCTTCTAAAACCCTGCAGTGTAAGAGGAAGAACTGTGCTTTGTTTACAGCAGGAACGCAAGCCGAATTTCTCCTGTAAGGATGGGGTCTTAATGTATGACTTTGTGGAAGGAATGCGAAGCAGTTTTGGTTTCTCAGTGCCGCTCAGCCTAGGGCAATGAGGCAGATTGGCATGACATGTAGGACGTGAGAGAACACAGTTCCTGGAGCTGTTGGAGTGCTGAGGAAATCTAGCTCTCCCAGGGAAGAGTGCAGTGTGTTGCCCTACACTCAGCATACACTGAGTGACTGGGAAAGGATTCCGGGCCTGGAAGTTTCTTAGCAGCCTAGTGGAGCCTGCCGGTGCTCGGTGTTCGTGCAGGGAATAGGGTGCCCAGGCGAGGTCCTCCGTTTCCTGAAATGCTTACTAACGTTAAAGAAAGCAGACCTAAAGCTAATGCCTCAAGGACTCTGCTCCAAGCTTCCACTTCGGCAGGGCTATTCAAGGCTTTACCTTGAGGAAAGGACTCACGTCAAGTTTCCTTTTAGCTCTAGAGCGTGTCAGGAGGAGCTCCCACCCAGGCTATGAAAGCACCCTGTTGATGTAGAGAACACTTGTTCCTTTCCCAGAGCCCTGCCTGCAGTGACTAGAGACCCGTCCTAAACTGTGATTTAGGTAGCTTCAAGGCAGCATGAATGGAGCACTCAAAATGGGAAAGCAAGGCTTGTGCCATAAGGCCCCCGTTTCCAGCGAACACGTAGCCTACCTCCATGTGATTTCTACCAAGTAGACACTCTAGCTACACACTGGTCCCTTCCTTGAATAAAGTTTATTTGGCACGGAGTTCTGCGTGTAGCCAAACGCCTCCCCCAAGGAGCGCTCTTGCTAGGCTATCGGGCTTAGCTTCTTCTAAAACCCTGCAGTGTAAGAGGAAGAACTGTGCTTTGGTTACAGCAGCAAGGCAAGCTGACTTTCTCCTGTAAGAATGGGTTCCTAAGGTATGACTTTGTAGAAGGAATGCAAAGCAGTTTTGGTTTCTCAGTGCCGCTCAGCCTAGGGCAATGAGGCAGATTTGCATGACATGTAGGACGTGAGAGAACACAGTTCCTGGAGCTGTTGGAGTGCTGAGGAAATCTAATTCTCCCAGGGAAGAGTGCAGTGTGTTGCCCTACACTCAGCATACACTGAGTGACTGGGAAAGGTTTCCGGGCCTGGAAGTTTCTTAGCAGCCTAGTGGACCCTGCCGGTGCTCGGTGTTCGTGCAGGGAATAGGGTGCCCAGGCGAGGTCCTCCGTTTCCTGAAATGCTTACTAACGTTAAAGAAAGCAGACCTAAAGCTAATGCCTCAAGGACTCTGCTCCAATCTTCCACTTCGGCAGGGCTATTCAAGGCTTTACCTTGAGGAAAGGACTCACGTCAAGTTTCCTTTTAGCTCTAGAGCGTATCAGGAGGAGCTCCCACCCAGGCTATGAAAGCACCCTGTTGATGTAGAGAAGACTCGTTCCTTTCCCAGAGCCCTGCCTGCAGTGACTAGAGACCCGTCCTAAAACTGTTATTTAGGTAGCTTCAAGGCAGCATGAATGGAGCATTCAAAATGGGAAAGCAAGGCTTGTGCCATAAGGCCCTGTTTCCAGCGAACACGCAGCCTACCTCCTTGTGATTTCTACCAAGTATACACTCTAGCTACACACTGGTCCCTTCCTTGAATAAAGTTTATTTGGCACGGAGTTCTGCGTGTAGCCAACCGCCTCCCCCAAGGAACGCTCTTGCTAGGCTCTCGAGCTTAGCTTCTTCTAAAACCCTGCAGTGTAAGAGGAAGAACTGTGCTTTGTTTACAGCAGGAACGCAAGCCGAATTTCTCCTGTAAGGATGGGGTCTTAATGTATGACTTTGTGGAAGGAATGCGAAGCAGTTTTGGTTTCTCAGTGCCGCTCAGCCTAGGGCAATGAGGCAGATTGGCATGACATGTAGGACGTGAGAGAACACAGTTCCTGGAGCTGTTGGAGTGCTGAGGAAATCTAGCTCTCCCAGGGAAGAGTGCAGTGTGTTGCCCTACACTCAGCATACACTGAGTGACTGGGAAAGGATTCCGGGCCTGGAAGTTTCTTAGCAGCCTAGTGGAGCCTGCCGGTGCTCGGTGTTCGTGCAGGGAATAGGGTGCCCAGGCGAGGTCCTCCGTTTCCTGAAATGCTTACTAACGTTAAAGAAAGCAGACCTAAAGCTAATGCCTCAAGGACTCTGCTCCAAGCTTCCACTTCGGCAGGGCTATTCAAGGCTTTACCTTGAGGAAAGGACTCACGTCAAGTTTCCTTTTAGCTCTAGAGCGTGTCAGGAGGAGCTCCCACCCAGGCTATGAAAGCACCCTGTTGATGTACAGAACACTTGTTCCTTTCCCAGAGCCCTGCCTGCAGTGACTAGAGACCCGTCCTAAACTGTGATTTAGGTAGCTTCAAGGCAGCATGAATGGAGCACTCAAAATGGGAAAGCAAGTCTTGTGCCATAAGGCCCCCGTTTCCAGCGAACACGTAGCCTACCTCCATGTGATTTCTACCAAGTAAGTAGACACTCTAGCTACACACTGGTCCCTTCCTTGAATAAAGTTTATTTGGCACGGCGTTCTGCGTGTAGCCAAACGCCTCCCCCAAGGAGCGCTCTTGCTAGGCTATCGGGCTTAGCTTCTTCTAAAACCCTGCAGTGTAAGAGGAAGAACTGTGCTTTGGTTACAGCAGCAAGGCAAGCTGACTTTCTCCTGTAAGGATGGGGTCCTAAGGTATGACTTTGTAGAAGGAATGCAAAGCAGTTTTGGTTTCTCAGTGCCGCTCAGCCTAGGGCAATGAGGCAGATTGGCATGACATGTAGGACGTGAGAGAACACAGTTCCTGGAGCTGTTGGAGTGCTGAGGAAATCTAGCTCTCCCAGGGAAGAGTGCAGTGTGTTGCCCTACACTCAGCATACACTGAGTGACTGGGAAAGGATTCCGGGCCTGGAAGTTTCTTAGCAGCCTAGTGGAGCCTGCCGGTGCTCGGTGTTCGTGCAGGGAATAGGGTGCCCAGGAGAGGTCCTCCGTTTCCTGAAATGCTTACTAACGTTAAAGAAAGCAGACCTAAAGCTAATGCCTCAAGGACTCTGCTCCAAGCTTCCACTTCGGCAGGGCTATTCAAGGCTTTACCTTGAGGAAAGGACTCATGTCAAGTTTCCTTTTAGCTCTAGAGCGTATCAGGAGGAGCTCCCACCCAGGCTATGAAAGCACCCTGTTGATGTAGAGAAGACTCGTTCCTTTCCCAGAGCCCTGCCTGCAGTGACTAGAGACCCGTCCTAAAACTGTTATTTAGGTAGCTTCAAGGCAGCATGAATGGAGCATTCAAAATGGGAAAGCAAGGCTTGTGCCATAAGGCCCTGTTTCCAGCGAACACGCAGCCTACCTCCTTGTGATTTCTACCAAGTATACACTCTAGCTACACACTGGTCCCTTCCTTGAATAAAGTTTATTTGGTACGGAGTTCTGCGTGTAGCCAACCGCCTCCCCCAAGGAACGCTCTTGCTAGGCTCTCGAGCTTAGCTTCTTCTAAAACCCTGCAGTGTAAGAGGAAGAACTGTGCTTTGTTTACAGCAGGAACGCAAGCCGAATTTCTCCTGTAAGGATGGGGTCTTAATGTATGACTTTGTGGAAGGAATGCGAAGCAGTTTTGGTTTCTCAGTGCCGCTCAGCCTAGGGCAATGAGGCAGATTTGCATGACATGTAGGACGTGAGAGAACACAGTTCCTGGAGCTGTTGGAGTGCTGAGGAAATCTAGCTCTCCCAGGGAAGAGTGCAGTGTGTTGCCCTACACTCAGCATACACTGAGTGACTGGGAAAGGATTCCGGGCCTGGAAGTTTCTTAGCAGCCTAGTGGAGCCTGCCGGTGCTCGGTGTTCGTGCAGGGAATAGGGTGCCCAGGCGAGGTCCTCCGTTTCCTGAAATGCTTACTAACGTTAAAGAAAGCAGACCTAAAGCTAATGCCTCAAGGACTCTGCTCCAAGCTTCCACTTCGGCAGGGCTATTCAAGGCTTTACCTTGAGGAAAGGACTCACGTCAAGTTTCCTTTTAGCTCTAGAGCGTGTCAGGAGGAGCTCCCACCCAGGCTATGAAAGCACCCTGTTGATGTACAGAACACTTGTTCCTTTCCCAGAGCCCTGCCTGCAGTGACTAGAGACCCGTCCTAAACTGTGATTTAGGTAGCTTCAAGGCAGCATGAATGGAGCACTCAAAATGGGAAAGCAAGGCTTGTGCCATAAGGCCCCCGTTTCCAGCGAACACGTAGCCTACCTCCATGTGATTTCTACCAAGTAGACACTCTAGCTACACACTGGTCCCTTCCTTGAATAAAGTTTATTTGGCACGGAGTTCTGCGTGTAGCCAAACGCCTCCCCCAAGGAGCGCTCTTGCTAGGCTATCGGGCTTAGCTTCTTCTAAAACCCTGCAGTGTAAGAGGAAGAACTGTGCTTTGGTTACAGCAGCAAGGCAAGCTGACTTTCTCCTGTAAGGATGGGGTCCTAAGGTATGACTTTGTAGAAGGAATGCAAAGCAGTTTTGGTTTCTCAGTGCCGCTCAGCCTAGGGCAATGAGGCAGATTGGCATGACATGTAGGACGTGAGAGAACACAGTTCCTGGAGCTGTTGGAGTGCTGAGGAAATCTAGCTCTCCCAGGGAAGAGTGCAGTGTGTTGCCCTACACTCAGCATACACTGAGTGACTGGGAAAGGATTCCGGGCCTGGAAGTTTCTTAGCAGCCTAGTGGAGCCTGCCGGTGCTCGGTGTTCGTGCAGGGAATAGGGTGCCCAGGCGAGGTCCTCCGTTTCCTGAAATGCTTACTAACGTTAAAGAAAGCAGACCTAAAGCTAATGCCTCAAGGACTCTGCTCCAAGCTTCCACTTCGGCAGGGCTATTCAAGGCTTTACCTTGAGGAAAGGACTCACGTCAAGTTTCCTTTTAGCTCTAGAGCGTATCAGGAGGAGCTCCCACCCAGGCTATGAAAGCACCCTGTTGATGTAGAGAAGACTTGTTCCTTTCCCAGAGCACTGCCTGCAGTGACTAGAGACCCGTCCTAAACTGTGATTTAGGTAGCTTCAAGGCAGCATGAATGGAGCACTCAAAATGGGAAAGCAAGGCTTGTGCCATAAGGCCCCCGTTTCCAGCGAACACGTAGCCTACCTCCATGTGATTTCTACCAAGTAAGTAGACACTCTAGCTACACACTGGTCCCTTCCTTGAATAAAGTTTATTTGGCACGGAGTTCTGCGTGTAGCCAAACGCCTCCCCCAAGGAGCGCTCTTGCTAGGCTATCGGGTTTAGCTTCTTCTAAAACCCTGCAGTGTAAGAGGAAGAACTGTGCTTTGGTTACAGCAGCAAGGCAAGCTGACTTTCTCCTGTAAGGATGGGGTCCTAAGGTATGACTTTGTAGAAGGAATGCAAAGCAGTTTTGGTTTCTCAGTGCCGCTCAGCCTAGGGCAATGAGGCAGATTGGCATGACATGTAGGACGTGAGAGAACACAGTTCCTGGAGCTGTTGGAGTGCTGAGGAAATCTAGCTCTCCCAGGGAAGAGTGCAGTGTGTTGCCCTACACTCAGCATACACTGAGTGACTGGGAAAGGATTCCGGGCCTGGAAGTTTCTTAGCAGCCTAGTGGAGCCTGCCGGTGCTCGGTGTTCGTGCAGGGAATAGGGTGCCCAGGCGAGGTCCTCCGTTTCCTGAAATGCTTACTAACGTTAAAGAAAGCAGACCTAAAGCTAATGCCTCAAGGACTCTGCTCCAAGCTTCCACTTCGGCAGGGCTATTCAAGGCTTTACCTTGAGGAAAGGACTCACGTCAAGTTTCCTTTTAGCTCTAGAGCGTATCAGGAGGAGCTCCCACCCAGGATATGAAAGCACCCTGTTGATGTAGAGAAGACTTGTTCCTTTCCCAGAGCACTGCCTGCAGTGACTAGAGACCCGTCCTAAACTGTGATTTAGGTAGCTTCAAGGCAGCATGAATGGAGCACTCAAAATGGGAAAGCAAGGCTTGTGCCATAAGGTCCCCGTTTCCAGCGAACACGTAGCCTACCTCCATGTGATTTCTACCAAGTAAGTAGACACTCTAGCTACACACTGGTCCCTTCCTTGAATAAAGTTTATTTGGCACGGAGTTCTGCGTGTAGCCAAACGCCTCCCCCAAGGAGCGCTCTTGCTAGGCTATCGGGTTTAGCTTCTTCTAAAACCCTGCAGTGTAAGAGGAAGAACTGTGCTTTGGTTACAGCAGCAAGGCAAGCTGACTTTCTCCTGTAAGGATGGGGTCCTAAGGTATGACTTTGTAGAAGGAATGCAAAGCAGTTTTGGTTTCTCAGTGCCGCTCAGCCTAGGGCAATGAGGCAGATTTGCATGACATGTAGGACGTGAGAGAACACAGTTCCTGGAGCTGTTGGAGTGCTGAGGAAATCTAGCTCTCCCAGGGAAGAGTGCAGTGTGTTGCCCTACACTCAGCATACACTGAGTGACTGGGAAAGGATTCCGGGCCTGGAAGTTTCTTAGCAGCCTAGTGGAGCCTGCCGGTGCTCGGTGTTCGTGCAGGGAATAGGGTGCCCAGGCGAGGTCCTCCGTTTCCTGAAATGCTTACTAACGTTAAAGAAAGCAGACCTAAAGCTAATGTCTCAAGGACTCTGCTCCAAGCTTCCACTTCGGCAGGGCTATTCAAGGCTTTACCTTGAGGAAAGGACTCACGTCAAGTTTCCTTTTAGCTCTAGAGCGTGTCAGGAGGAGCTCCCACCCAGGCTATGAAAGCACCCTGTTGATGTAGAGAACACTTGTTCCTTTCCCAGAGCCCTGCCTGCAGTGACTAGAGACCCGTCCTAAACTGTGATTTAGGTAGCTTCAAGGCAGCATGAATGGAGCACTCAAAATGGGAAAGCAAGGCTTGTGCCATAAGGCCCCCGTTTCCAGCGAACACGTAGCCTACCTCCATGTGATTTCTACCAAGTAAGTAGACACTCTAGCTACACACTGGTCCCTTCCTTGAATAAAGTTTATTTGGCACGGAGTTCTGCGTGTAGCCAAACGCCTCCCCCAAGGAGCGCTCTTGCTAGGCTATCGGGCTTAGCTTCTTCTAAAACCCTGCAGTGTAAGAGGAAGAACTGTGCTTTGGTTACAGCAGCAAGGCAAGCTGACTTTCTCCTGTAAGAATGGGTTCCTAAGGTATGACTTTGTAGAAGGAATGCAAAGCAGTTTTGGTTTCTCAGTGCCGCTCAGCCTAGGGCAATGAGGCAGATTTGCATGACATGTAGGACGTGAGAGAACACAGTTCCTGGAGCTGTTGGAGTGCTGAGGAAATCTAATTCTCCCAGGGAAGAGTGCAGTGTGTTGCCCTACACTCAGCATACACTGAGTGACTGGGAAAGGATTCCGGGCCTGGAAGTTTCTTAGCAGCCTAGTGGACCCTGCCGGTGCTCGGTGTTCGTGCAGGGAATAGGGTGCCCAGGCGAGGTCCTCCGTTTCCTGAAATGCTTACTAACGTTAAAGAAAGCAGACCTAAAGCTAATGCCTCAAGGACTCTGCTCCAAGCTTCCACTTCGGCAGGGCTATTCAAGGCTTTACCTTGAGGAAAGGACTCACGTCAAGTTTCCTTTTAGCTCTAGAGCGTATCAGGAGGAGCTCCCACCCAGGCTATGAAAGCACCCTGTTGATGTAGAGAAGACTCGTTCCTTTCCCAGAGCCCTGCCTGCAGTGACTACAGACCCGTCCTAAAACTGTTATTTAGGTAGCTTCAAGGCAGCATGAATGGAGCATTCAAAATGGAAAAGCAAGGCTTGTGCCATAAGGCCCTGTTTCCAGCGAACACGCAGCCTACCTCCTTGTGATTTCTACCAAGTATACACTCTAGCTACACACTGGTCCCTTCCTTGAATAAAGTTTATTTGGCACGGAGTTCTGCGTGTAGCCAACCGCCTCCCCCAAGGAGCGCTCTTGCTAGGCTATCGGGCTTAGCTTCTTCTAAAACCCTGCAGTGTAAGAGGAAGAACTGTGCTTTGTTTACAGCAGGAACGCAAGCCGAATTTCTCCTGTAAGGATGGGGTCTTAATGTATGACTTTGTGGAAGGAATGCGAAGCAGTTTTGGTTTCTCAGTGCCGCTCAGCCTAGGGCAATGAGGCAGATTGGCATGACATGTAGGACGTGAGAGAACACAGTTCCTGGAGCTGTTGGAGTGCTGAGGAAATCTAGCTCTCCCAGGGAAGAGTGCAGTGTGTTGCCCTACACTCAGCATACACTGAGTGACTGGGAAAGGATTCCGGGCCTGGAAGTTTCTTAGCAGCCTAGTGGAACCTGCCGGTGCTCGGTGTTCGTGCAGGGAATAGGGTGCCCAGGCGAGGTCCTCCGTTTCCTGAAATGCTTACTAACGTTAAAGAAAGCAGACCTAAAGCTAATGCCTCAAGGACTCTGCTCCAAGCTTCCACTTCGGCAGGGCTATTCAAGGCTTTACCTTGAGGAAAGGACTCACGTCAAGTTTCCTTTTAGCTCTAGAGCGTGTCAGGAGGAGCTCCCACCCAGGCTATGAAAGCACCCTGTTGATGTAGAGAACACTTGTTCCTTTCCCAGAGCCCTGCCTGCAGTGACTAGAGACCCGTCCTAAACTGTGATTTAGGTAGCTTCAAGGCAGCATGAATGGAGCACTCAAAATGGGAAAGCAAGGCTTGTGCCATAAGGCCCCCGTTTCCAGCGAACACGTAGCCTACCTCCATGTGATTTCTACCAAGTAGACACTCTAGCTACACACTGGTCCCTTCCTTGAATAAAGTTTATTTGGCACGGAGTTCTGCGTGTAGCCAAACGCCTCCCCCAAGGAGCGCTCTTGCTAGGCTATCGGGCTTAGCTTCTTCTAAAACCCTGCAGTGTAAGAGGAAGAACTGTGCTTTGGTTACAGCAGCAAGGCAAGCTGACTTTCTCCTGTAAGAATGGGTTCCTAAGGTATGACTTTGTAGAAGGAATGCAAAGCAGTTTTGGTTTCTCAGTGCCGCTCAGCCTAGGGCAATGAGGCAGATTTGCATGACATGTAGGACGTGAGAGAACACAGTTCCTGGAGCTGTTGGAGTGCTGAGGAAATCTAATTCTCCCAGGGAAGAGTGCAGTGTGTTGCCCTACACTCAGCATACACTGAGTGACTGGGAAAGGTTTCCGGGCCTGGAAGTTTCTTAGCAGCCTAGTGGACCCTGCCGGTGCTCGGTGTTCGTGCAGGGAATAGGGTGCCCAGGCGAGGTCCTCCGTTTCCTGAAATGCTTACTAACGTTAAAGAAAGCAGACCTAAAGCTAATGCCTCAAGGACTCTGCTCCAAGCTTCCACTTCGGCAGGGCTATTCAAGGCTTTACCTTGAGGAAAGGACTCACGTCAAGTTTCCTTTTAGCTCTAGAGCGTATCAGGAGGAGCTCCCACCCAGGCTATGAAAGCACCCTGTTGATGTAGAGAAGACTTGTTCCTTTCACAGAGCACTGCCTGCAGTGACTAGAGACCCGTCCTAAACTGTGATTTAGGTAGCTTCAAGGCAGCATGAATGGAGCACTCAAAATGGGAAAGCAAGACTTGTGCCGTAAGGCCCCCGTTTCCAGCGAACACGTAGCCTACCTCCATGTGATTTCTACCAAGTAAGTAGACACTCTAGCTACACACTGGTCCCTTCCTTGAATAAAGTTTATTTGGCACGGAGTTCTGCGTGTAGCCAAACGCCTCCCCCAAGGAGCGCTCTTGCTAGGCTATCGGGCTTAGCTTCTTCTAAAACCCTGCAGTGTAAGAGGAAGAACTGTGCTTTGGTTACAGCAGCAAGGCAAGCTGACTTTCTCCTGTAAGAATGGGTTCCTAAGGTATGACTTTGTAGAAGGAATGCAAAGCAGTTTTGGTTTCTCAGTGCCGCTCAGCCTAGGGCAATGAGGCAGATTTGCATGACATGTAGGACGTGAGAGAACACAGTTCCTGGAGCTGTTGGAGTGCTGAGGAAATCTAATTCTCCCAGGGAAGAGTGCAGTGTGTTGCCCTACACTCAGCATACACTGAGTGACTGGGAAAGGTTTCCGTGCCTGGAAGTTTCTTAGCAGCCTAGTGGACCCTGCCGGTGCTCGGTGTTCGTGCAGGGAATAGGGTGCCCAGGCGAGGTCCTCCGTTTCCTGAAATGCTTACTAACGTTAAAGAAAGCAGACCTAAAGCTAATGCCTCAAGGACTCTGCTCCAATCTTCCACTTCGGCAGGGCTATTCAAGGCTTTACCTTGAGGAAAGGACTCACGTCAAGTTTCCTTTTAGCTCTAGAGCGTATCAGGAGGAGCTCCCACCCAGGCTATGAAAGCACCCTGTTGATGTAGAGAAGACTCGTTCCTTTCCCAGAGCCCTGCCTGCAGTGACTAGAGACCCGTCCTAAAACTGTTATTTAGGTAGCTTCAAGGCAGCATGAATGGAGCATTCAAAATGGAAAAGCAAGGCTTGTGCCATAAGGCCCTGTTTCCAGCGAACACGCAGCCTACCTCCTTGTGATTTCTACCAAGTATACACTCTAGCTACACACTGGTCCCTTCCTTGAATAAAGTTTATTTGGCACGGAGTTCTGCGTGTAGCCAACCGCCTCCCCCAAGGAGCGCTCTTGCTAGGCTATCGGGCTTAGCTTCTTCTAAAACCCTGCAGTGTAAGAGGAAGAACTGTGCTTTGTTTACAGCAGGAACGCAAGCCGAATTTCTCCTGTAAGGATGGGGTCTTAATGTATGACTTTGTGGAAGGAATGCGAAGCAGTTTTGGTTTCTCAGTGCCGCTCAGCCTAGGGCAATGAGGCAGACTTGCATGACATGTAGAACGTGAGAGAACACAGTTCCTGGAGCTGTTGGAGTGCTGAGGAAATCTAGCTCTCCCAGGGAAGAGTGCAGTGTGTTGCCCTACACTCAGCATACACTGAGTGACTGGGAAAGGATTCCGGGCCTGGAAGTTTCTTAGCAGCCTAGTGGAGCCTGCCGGTGCTCGGTGTTCGTGCAGGGAAGAGGGTGCCCAGGCGAGGTCCTCCGTTTTCTGAAATGCTTACTAACGTTAAAGAAAGCAGACCTAAAGCTAATGCCTCAAGGACTCTGCTCCAAGCTTCCACTTCGGCAGGGCTATTCAAGCCTTTACCTTGAGGAAAGGACTCACGTCAAGTTTCCTTTTAGCTCTAGAGCGTATCAGGAGGAGCTCCCACCCAGGCTATGAAAGCACCCTGTTGATGTAGAGAACACTTGTTCCTTTCCCAGAGCCCTGCCTGCAGTGACTAGAGACCCGTCCTAAACTGTGATTTAGGTAGCTTCAAGGCAGCATGAATGGAGCACTCAAAATGGGAAAGCAAGACTTGTGCCGTAAGGCCCCCGTTTCCAGCGAACACGTAGCCTACCTCCATGTGATTTCTACCAAGTAAGTAGACACTCTAGCTACACACTGGTCCCTTCCTTGAATAAAGTTTATTTGGCACGGAGTTCTGCGTGTAGCCAAACGCCTCCCCCAAGGAGCGCTCTTGCTAGGCTATCGGGCTTAGCTTCTTCTAAAACCCTGCAGTGTAAGAGGAAGAACTGTGCTTTGGTTACAGCAGCAAGGCAAGCTGACTTTCTCCTGTAAGGATGGGGTCCTAAGGTATGACTTTGTAGAAGGAATGCAAAGCAGTTTTGGTTTCTCAGTGCCGCTCAGCCTAGGGCAATGAGGCAGATTTGCATGACATGTAGGACGTGAGAGAACACAGTTCCTGGAGCTGTTGGAGTGCTGAGGAAATCTAGCTCTCCCAGGGAAGAGTGCAGTGTGTTGCCCTACACTCAGCATACACTGAGTGACTGGGAAAGGATTCCGGGCCTGGAAGTTTCTTAGCAGCCTAGTGGAGCCTGCCGGTGCTCAGTGTTCGTGCAGGGAATAGGGTGCCCAGGCGAGGTCCTCCGTTTCCTGAAATGCTTACTAACGTTAAAGAAAGCAGACCTAAAGCTAATGCCTCAAGGACTCTGCTCCAAGCTTCCACTTCGGCAGGGCTATTCAAGGCTTTACCTTGAGGAAAGGACTCACGTCAAGTTTCCTTTTAGCTCTAGAGCGTATCAGGAGGAGCTCCCACCCAGGCTATGAAAGCACCCTGTTGATGTAGAGAACACTTGTTCCTTTCCCAGAGCACTGCCTGCAGTGACTAGAGACCCGTCCTAAACTGTGATTTAGGTAGCTTCAAGGCAGCATGAATGGAGCACTCAAAATGGGAAAGCAAGACTTGTGCCGTAAGGCCCCCGTTTCCAGCGAACACGTAGCCTACCTCCATGTGATTTCTACCAAGTAAGTAGACACTCTAGCTACACACTGGTCCCTTCCTTGAATAAAGTTTATTTGGCACGGAGTTCTGCGTGTAGCCAAACGCCTCCCCCAAGGAGCGCTCTTGCTAGGCTATCGGGCTTAGCTTCTTCTAAAACCCTGCAGTGTAAGAGGAAGAACTGTGCTTTGGTTACAGCAGCAAGGCAAGCTGACTTTCTCCTGTAAGAATGGGTTCCTAAGGTATGACTTTGTAGAAGGAATGCAAAGCAGTTTTGGTTTCTCAGTGCCGCTCAGCCTAGGGCAATGAGGCAGATTTGCATGACATGTAGGACGTGAGAGAACACAGTTCCTGGAGCTGTTGGAGTGCTGAGGAAATCTAATTCTCCCAGGGAAGAGTGCAGTGTGTTGCCCTACACTCAGCATACACTGAGTGACTGGGAAAGGTTTCCGGGCCTGGAAGTTTCTTAGCAGCCTAGTGGACCCTGCCGGTGCTCGGTGTTCGTGCAGGGAATAGGGTGCCCAGGCGAGGTCCTCCGTTTCCTGAAATGCTTACTAACGTTAAAGAAAGCAGACCTAAAGCTAATGCCTCAAGGACTCTGCTCCAATCTTCCACTTCGGCAGGGCTATTCAAGGCTTTACCTTGAGGAAAGGACTCACGTCAAGTTTCCTTTTAGCTCTAGAGCGTATCAGGAGGAGCTCCCACCCAGGCTATGAAAGCACCCTGTTGATGTAGAGAAGACTCGTTCCTTTCCCAGAGCCCTGCCTGCAGTGACTAGAGACCCGTCCTAAAACTGTTATTTAGGTAGCTTCAAGGCAGCATGAATGGAGCATTCAAAATGGAAAAGCAAGGCTTGTGCCATAAGGCCCTGTTTCCAGCGAACACGCAGCCTACCTCCTTGTGATTTCTACCAAGTATACACTCTAGCTACACACTGGTCCCTTCCTTGAATAAAGTTTATTTGGCACGGAGTTCTGCGTGTAGCCAACCGCCTCCCCCAAGGAGCGCTCTTGCTAGGCTATCGGGCTTAGCTTCTTCTAAAACCCTGCAGTGTAAGAGGAAGAACTGTGCTTTGTTTACAGCAGGAACGCAAGCCGAATTTCTCCTGTAAGGATGGGGTCTTAATGTATGACTTTGTGGAAGGAATGCGAAGCAGTTTTGGTTTCTCAGTGCCGCTCAGCCTAGGGCAATGAGGCAGATTGGCATGACATGTAGGACGTGAGAGAACACAGTTCCTGGAGCTGTTGGAGTGCTGAGGAAATCTAGCTCTCCCAGGGAAGAGTGCAGTGTGTTGCCCTACACTCAGCATACACTGAGTGACTGGGAAAGGATTCCGGGCCTGGAAGTTTCTTAGCAGCCTAGTGGAGCCTGCCGGTGCTCGGTGTTCGTGCAGGGAATAGGGTGCCCAGGCGAGGTCCTCCGTTTCCTGAAATGCTTACTAACGTTAAAGAAAGCAGACCTAAAGCTAATGCCTCAAGGACTCTGCTCCAAGCTTCCACTTCGGCAGGGCTATTCAAGGCTTTACCTTGAGGAAAGGACTCACGTCAAGTTTCCTTTTAGCTCTAGAGCGTGTCAGGAGGAGCTCCCACCCAGGCTATGAAAGCACCCTGTTGATGTACAGAACACTTGTTCCTTTCCCAGAGCCCTGCCTGCAGTGACTAGAGACCCGTCCTAAACTGTGATTTAGGTAGCTTCAAGGCAGCATGAATGGAGCACTCAAAATGGGAAAGCAAGGCTTGTGCCATAAGGCCCCCGTTTCCAGCGAACACGTAGCCTACCTCCATGTGATTTCTACCAAGTAAGTAGACACTCTAGCTACACACTGGTCCCTTCCTTGAATAAAGTTTATTTGGCACGGAGTTCTGCGTGTAGCCAAACGCCTCCCCCAAGGAGCGCTCTTGCTAGGCTATCGGGTTTAGCTTCTTCTAAAACCCTGCAGTGTAAGAGGAAGAACTGTGCTTTGGTTACAGCAGCAAGGCAAGCTGACTTTCTCCTGTAAGGATGGGGTCCTAAGGTATGACTTTGTAGAAGGAATGCAAAGCAGTTTTGGTTTCTCAGTGCCGCTCAGCCTAGGGCAATGAGGCAGATTGGCATGACATGTAGGACGTGAGAGAACACAGTTCCTGGAGCTGTTGGAGTGCTGAGGAAATCTAGCTCTCCCAGGGAAGAGTGCAGTGTGTTGCCCTACACTCAGCATACACTGAGTGACTGGGAAAGGATTCCGGGCCTGGAAGTTTCTTAGCAGCCTAGTGGAGCCTGCCGGTGCTCGGTGTTCGTGCAGGGAATAGGGTGCCCAGGCGAGGTCCTCCGTTTCCTGAAATGCTTACTAACGTTAAAGAAAGCAGACCTAAAGCTAATGCCTCAAGGACTCTGCTCCAAGCTTCCACTTCGGCAGGGCTATTCAAGGCTTTACCTTGAGGAAAGGACTCACGTCAAGTTTCCTTTTAGCTCTAGAGCGTATCAGGAGGAGCTCCCACCCAGGATATGAAAGCACCCTGTTGATGTAGAGAAGACTTGTTCCTTTCCCAGAGCACTGCCTGCAGTGACTAGAGACCCGTCCTAAACTGTGATTTAGGTAGCTTCAAGGCAGCATGAATGGAGCACTCAAAATGGGAAAGCAAGGCTTGTGCCATAAGGTCCCCGTTTCCAGCGAACACGTAGCCTACCTCCATGTGATTTCTACCAAGTAAGTAGACACTCTAGCTACACACTGGTCCCTTCCTTGAATAAAGTTTATTTGGCACGGAGTTCTGCGTGTAGCCAAACGCCTCCCCCAAGGAGCGCTCTTGCTAGGCTATCGGGTTTAGCTTCTTCTAAAACCCTGCAGTGTAAGAGGAAGAACTGTGCTTTGGTTACAGCAGCAAGGCAAGCTGACTTTCTCCTGTAAGGATGGGGTCCTAAGGTATGACTTTGTAGAAGGAATGCAAAGCAGTTTTGGTTTCTCAGTGCCGCTCAGCCTAGGGCAATGAGGCAGATTTGCATGACATGTAGGACGTGAGAGAACACAGTTCCTGGAGCTGTTGGAGTGCTGAGGAAATCTAGCTCTCCCAGGGAAGAGTGCAGTGTGTTGCCCTACACTCAGCATACACTGAGTGACTGGGAAAGGATTCCGGGCCTGGAAGTTTCTTAGCAGCCTAGTGGAGCCTGCCGGTGCTCGGTGTTCGTGCAGGGAATAGGGTGCCCAGGCGAGGTCCTCCGTTTCCTGAAATGCTTACTAACGTTAAAGAAAGCAGACCTAAAGCTAATGTCTCAAGGACTCTGCTCCAAGCTTCCACTTCGGCAGGGCTATTCAAGGCTTTACCTTGAGGAAAGGACTCACGTCAAGTTTCCTTTTAGCTCTAGAGCGTGTCAGGAGGAGCTCCCACCCAGGCTATGAAAGCACCCTGTTGATGTACAGAACACTTGTTCCTTTCCCAGAGCCCTGCCTGCAGTGACTAGAGACCCGTCCTAAACTGTGATTTAGGTAGCTTCAAGGCAGCATGAATGGAGCACTCAAAATGGGAAAGCAAGGCTTGTGCCATAAGGCCCCCGTTTCCAGCGAACACGTAGCCTACCTCCATGTGATTTCTACCAAGTAAGTAGACACTCTAGCTACACACTGGTCCCTTCCTTGAATAAAGTTTATTTGGCACGGAGTTCTGCGTGTAGCCAAACGCCTCCCCCAAGGAGCGCTCTTGCTAGGCTATCGGGCTTAGCTTCTTCTAAAACCCTGCAGTGTAAGAGGAAGAACTGTGCTTTGGTTACAGCAGCAAGGCAAGCTGACTTTCTCCTGTAAGAATGGGTTCCTAAGGTATGACTTTGTAGAAGGAATGCAAAGCAGTTTTGGTTTCTCAGTGCCGCTCAGCCTAGGGCAATGAGGCAGATTTGCATGACATGTAGGACGTGAGAGAACACAGTTCCTGGAGCTGTTGGAGTGCTGAGGAAATCTAATTCTCCCAGGGAAGAGTGCAGTGTGTTGCCCTACACTCAGCATACACTGAGTGACTGGGAAAGGATTCCGGGCCTGGAAGTTTCTTAGCAGCCTAGTGGACCCTGCCGGTGCTCGGTGTTCGTGCAGGGAATAGGGTGCCCAGGCGAGGTCCTCCGTTTCCTGAAATGCTTACTAACGTTAAAGAAAGCAGACCTAAAGCTAATGCCTCAAGGACTCTGCTCCAAGCTTCCACTTCGGCAGGGCTATTCAAGGCTTTACCTTGAGGAAAGGACTCACGTCAAGTTTCCTTTTAGCTCTAGAGCGTATCAGGAGGAGCTCCCACCCAGGCTATGAAAGCACCCTGTTGATGTAGAGAAGACTCGTTCCTTTCCCAGAGCCCTGCCTGCAGTGACTACAGACCCGTCCTAAAACTGTTATTTAGGTAGCTTCAAGGCAGCATGAATGGAGCATTCAAAATGGAAAAGCAAGGCTTGTGCCATAAGGCCCTGTTTCCAGCGAACACGCAGCCTACCTCCTTGTGATTTCTACCAAGTATACACTCTAGCTACACACTGGTCCCTTCCTTGAATAAAGTTTATTTGGCACGGAGTTCTGCGTGTAGCCAACCGCCTCCCCCAAGGAGCGCTCTTGCTAGGCTATCGGGCTTAGCTTCTTCTAAAACCCTGCAGTGTAAGAGGAAGAACTGTGCTTTGTTTACAGCAGGAACGCAAGCCGAATTTCTCCTGTAAGGATGGGGTCTTAATGTATGACTTTGTGGAAGGAATGCGAAGCAGTTTTGGTTTCTCAGTGCCGCTCAGCCTAGGGCAATGAGGCAGATTGGCATGACATGTAGGACGTGAGAGAACACAGTTCCTGGAGCTGTTGGAGTGCTGAGGAAATCTAGCTCTCCCAGGGAAGAGTGCAGTGTGTTGCCCTACACTCAGCATACACTGAGTGACTGGGAAAGGATTCCGGGCCTGGAAGTTTCTTAGCAGCCTAGTGGAACCTGCCGGTGCTCGGTGTTCGTGCAGGGAATAGGGTGCCCAGGCGAGGTCCTCCGTTTCCTGAAATGCTTACTAACGTTAAAGAAAGCAGACCTAAAGCTAATGCCTCAAGGACTCTGCTCCAAGCTTCCACTTCGGCAGGGCTATTCAAGGCTTTACCTTGAGGAAAGGACTCACGTCAAGTTTCCTTTTAGCTCTAGAGCGTGTCAGGAGGAGCTCCCACCCAGGCTATGAAAGCACCCTGTTGATGTAGAGAACACTTGTTCCTTTCCCAGAGCCCTGCCTGCAGTGACTAGAGACCCGTCCTAAACTGTGATTTAGGTAGCTTCAAGGCAGCATGAATGGAGCACTCAAAATGGGAAAGCAAGGCTTGTGCCATAAGGCCCCCGTTTCCAGCGAACACGTAGCCTACCTCCATGTGATTTCTACCAAGTAGACACTCTAGCTACACACTGGTCCCTTCCTTGAATAAAGTTTATTTGGCACGGAGTTCTGCGTGTAGCCAAACGCCTCCCCCAAGGAGCGCTCTTGCTAGGCTATCGGGCTTAGCTTCTTCTAAAACCCTGCAGTGTAAGAGGAAGAACTGTGCTTTGGTTACAGCAGCAAGGCAAGCTGACTTTCTCCTGTAAGAATGGGTTCCTAAGGTATGACTTTGTAGAAGGAATGCAAAGCAGTTTTGGTTTCTCAGTGCCGCTCAGCCTAGGGCAATGAGGCAGATTTGCATGACATGTAGGACGTGAGAGAACACAGTTCCTGGAGCTGTTGGAGTGCTGAGGAAATCTAATTCTCCCAGGGAAGAGTGCAGTGTGTTGCCCTACACTCAGCATACACTGAGTGACTGGGAAAGGTTTCCGGGCCTGGAAGTTTCTTAGCAGCCTAGTGGACCCTGCCGGTGCTCGGTGTTCGTGCAGGGAATAGGGTGCCCAGGCGAGGTCCTCCGTTTCCTGAAATGCTTACTAACGTTAAAGAAAGCAGACCTAAAGCTAATGCCTCAAGGACTCTGCTCCAATCTTCCACTTCGGCAGGGCTATTCAAGGCTTTACCTTGAGGAAAGGACTCACGTCAAGTTTCCTTTTAGCTCTAGAGCGTATCAGGAGGAGCTCCCACCCAGGCTATGAAAGCACCCTGTTGATGTAGAGAAGACTCGTTCCTTTCCCAGAGCCCTGCCTGCAGTGACTAGAGACCCGTCCTAAAACTGTTATTTAGGTAGCTTCAAGGCAGCATGAATGGAGCATTCAAAATGGAAAAGCAAGGCTTGTGCCATAAGGCCCTGTTTCCAGCGAACACGCAGCCTACCTCCTTGTGATTTCTACCAAGTATACACTCTAGCTACACACTGGTCCCTTCCTTGAATAAAGTTTATTTGGCACGGAGTTCTGCGTGTAGCCAACCGCCTCCCCCAAGGAGCGCTCTTGCTAGGCTATCGGGCTTAGCTTCTTCTAAAACCCTGCAGTGTAAGAGGAAGAACTGTGCTTTGTTTACAGCAGGAACGCAAGCCGAATTTCTCCTGTAAGGATGGGGTCTTAATGTATGACTTTGTGGAAGGAATGCGAAGCAGTTTTGGTTTCTCAGTGCCGCTCAGCCTAGGGCAATGAGGCAGATTGGCATGACATGTAGGACGTGAGAGAACACAGTTCCTGGAGCTGTTGGAGTGCTGAGGAAATCTAGCTCTCCCAGGGAAGAGTGCAGTGTGTTGCCCTACACTCAGCATACACTGAGTGACTGGGAAAGGATTCCGGGCCTGGAAGTTTCTTAGCAGCCTAGTGGAGCCTGCCGGTGCTCGGTGTTCGTGCAGGGAATAGGGTGCCCAGGCGAGGTCCTCCGTTTCCTGAAATGCTTACTAACGTTAAAGAAAGCAGACCTAAAGCTAATGCCTCAAGGACTCTGCTCCAAGCTTCCACTTCGGCAGGGCTATTCAAGGCTTTACCTTGAGGAAAGGACTCACGTCAAGTTTCCTTTTAGCTCTAGAGCGTGTCAGGAGGAGCTCCCACCCAGGCTATGAAAGCACCCTGTTGATGTACAGAACACTTGTTCCTTTCCCAGAGCCCTGCCTGCAGTGACTAGAGACCCGTCCTAAACTGTGATTTAGGTAGCTTCAAGGCAGCATGAATGGAGCACTCAAAATGGGAAAGCAAGGCTTGTGCCATAAGGCCCCCGTTTCCAGCGAACACGTAGCCTACCTCCATGTGATTTCTACCAAGTAAGTAGACACTCTAGCTACACACTGGTCCCTTCCTTGAATAAAGTTTATTTGGCACGGAGTTCTGCGTGTAGCCAAACGCCTCCCCCAAGGAGCGCTCTTGCTAGGCTATCGGGTTTAGCTTCTTCTAAAACCCTGCAGTGTAAGAGGAAGAACTGTGCTTTGGTTACAGCAGCAAGGCAAGCTGACTTTCTCCTGTAAGGATGGGGTCCTAAGGTATGACTTTGTAGAAGGAATGCAAAGCAGTTTTGGTTTCTCAGTGCCGCTCAGCCTAGGGCAATGAGGCAGATTTGCATGACATGTAGGACGTGAGAGAACACAGTTCCTGGAGCTGTTGGAGTGCTGAGGAAATCTAGCTCTCCCAGGGAAGAGTGCAGTGTGTTGCCCTACACTCAGCATACACTGAGTGACTGGGAAAGGATTCCGGGCCTGGAAGTTTCTTAGCAGCCTAGTGGAGCCTGCCGGTGCTCGGTGTTCTTGCAGGGAATAGGGTGCCCAGGCGAGGTCCTCCGTTTCCTGAAATGCTTACTAACGTTAAAGAAAGCAGACCTAAAGCTAATGCCTCAAGGACTCTGCTCCAAGCTTCCACTTCGGCAGGGCTATTCAAGGCTTTACCTTGAGGAAAGGACTCACGTCAAGTTTCCTTTTAGCTCTAGAGCGTATCAGGAGGAGCTCCCACCCAGGCTATGAAAGCACCCTGTTGATGTAGAGAAGACTTGTTCCTTTCCCAGAGCACTGCCTGCAGTGACTAGAGACCCGTCCTAAACTGTGATTTAGGTAGCTTCAAGGCAGCATGAATGGAGCACTCAAAATGGGAAAGCAAGGCTTGTGCCATAAGGCCCCCGTTTCCAGCGAACACGTAGCCTACCTCCATGTGATTTCTACCAAGTAAGTAGACACTCTAGCTACACACTGGTCCCTTCCTTGAATAAAGTTTATTTGGCACGGAGTTCTGCGTGTAGCCAAACGCCTCCCCCAAGGAGCGCTCTTGCTAGGCTATCGGGTTTAGCTTCTTCTAAAACCCTGCAGTGTAAGAGGAAGAACTGTGCTTTGGTTACAGCAGCAAGGCAAGCTGACTTTCTCCTGTAAGGATGGGGTCCTAAGGTATGACTTTGTAGAAGGAATGCAAAGCAGTTTTGGTTTCTCAGTGCCGCTCAGCCTAGGGCAATGAGGCAGATTGGCATGACATGTAGGACGTGAGAGAACACAGTTCCTGGAGCTGTTGGAGTGCTGAGGAAATCTAGCTCTCCCAGGGAAGAGTGCAGTGTGTTGCCCTACACTCAGCATACACTGAGTGACTGGGAAAGGATTCCGGGCCTGGAAGTTTCTTAGCAGCCTAGTGGAGCCTGCCGGTGCTCGGTGTTCGTGCAGGGAATAGGGTGCCCAGGCGAGGTCCTCCGTTTCCTGAAATGCTTACTAACGTTAAAGAAAGCAGACCTAAAGCTAATGCCTCAAGGACTCTGCTCCAATCTTCCACTTCGGCAGGGCTATTCAAGGCTTTACCTTGAGGAAAGGACTCACGTCAAGTTTCCTTTTAGCTCTAGAGCGTATCAGGAGGAGCTCCCACCCAGGCTATGAAAGCACCCTGTTGATGTAGAGAACACTTGTTCCTTTCCCAGAGCACTGCCTGCAGTGACTAGAGACCCGTCCTAAACTGTGATTTAGGTAGCTTCAAGGCAGCATGAATGGAGCACTCAAAATGGGAAAGCAAGACTTGTGCCGTAAGGCCCCCGTTTCCAGCGAACACGTAGCCTACCTCCATGTGATTTCTACCAAGTAAGTAGACACTCTAGCTACACACTGGTCCCTTCCTTGAATAAAGTTTATTTGGCACGGAGTTCTGCGTGTAGCCAAACGCCTCCCCCAAGGAGCGCTCTTGCTAGGCTATCGGGCTTAGCTTCTTCTAAAACCCTGCAGTGTAAGAGGAAGAACTGTGCTTTGGTTACAGCAGCAAGGCAAGCTGACTTTCTCCTGTAAGAATGGGTTCCTAAGGTATGACTTTGTAGAAGGAATGCAAAGCAGTTTTGGTTTCTCAGTGCCGCTCAGCCTAGGGCAATGAGGCAGATTTGCATGACATGTAGGACGTGAGAGAACACAGTTCCTGGAGCTGTTGGAGTGCTGAGGAAATCTAATTCTCCCAGGGAAGAGTGCAGTGTGTTGCCCTACACTCAGCATACACTGAGTGACTGGGAAAGGTTTCCGGGCCTGGAAGTTTCTTAGCAGCCTAGTGGACCCTGCCGGTGCTCGGTGTTCGTGCAGGGAATAGGGTGCCCAGGCGAGGTCCTCCGTTTCCTGAAATGCTTACTAACGTTAAAGAAAGCAGACCTAAAGCTAATGCCTCAAGGACTCTGCTCCAATCTTCCACTTCGGCAGGGCTATTCAAGGCTTTACCTTGAGGAAAGGACTCACGTCAAGTTTCCTTTTAGCTCTAGAGCGTATCAGGAGGAGCTCCCACCCAGGCTATGAAAGCACCCTGTTGATGTAGAGAAGACTCGTTCCTTTCCCAGAGCCCTGCCTGCAGTGACTAGAGACCCGTCCTAAAACTGTTATTTAGGTAGCTTCAAGGCAGCATGAATGGAGCATTCAAAATGGAAAAGCAAGGCTTGTGCCATAAGGCCCTGTTTCCAGCGAACACGCAGCCTACCTCCTTGTGATTTCTACCAAGTATACACTCTAGCTACACACTGGTCCCTTCCTTGAATAAAGTTTATTTGGCACGGAGTTCTGCGTGTAGCCAACCGCCTCCCCCAAGGAGCGCTCTTGCTAGGCTATCGGGCTTAGCTTCTTCTAAAACCCTGCAGTGTAAGAGGAAGAACTGTGCTTTGTTTACAGCAGGAACGCAAGCCGAATTTCTCCTGTAAGGATGGGGTCTTAATGTATGACTTTGTGGAAGGAATGCGAAGCAGTTTTGGTTTCTCAGTGCCGCTCAGCCTAGGGCAATGAGGCAGATTTGCATGACATGTAGGACGTGAGAGAACACAGTTCCTGGAGCTGTTGGAGTGCTGAGGAAATCTAGCTCTCCCAGGGAAGAGTGCAGTGTGTTGCCCTACACTCAGCATACACTGAGTGACTGGGAAAGGATTCCGGGCCTGGAAGTTTCTTAGCAGCCTAGTGGAGCCTGCCGGTGCTCGGTGTTCGTGCAGGGAATAGGGTGCCCAGGCGAGGTCCTCCGTTTCCTGAAATGCTTACTAACGTTAAAGAAAGCAGACCTAAAGCTAATGCCTCAAGGACTCTGCTCCAAGCTTCCACTTCGGCAGGGCTATTCAAGGCTTTACCTTGAGGAAAGGACTCACGTCAAGTTTCCTTTTAGCTCTAGAGCGTGTCAGGAGGAGCTCCCACCCAGGCTATGAAAGCACCCTGTTGATGTACAGAACACTTGTTCCTTTCCCAGAGCCCTGCCTGCAGTGACTAGAGACCCGTCCTAAACTGTGATTTAGGTAGCTTCAAGGCAGCATGAATGGAGCACTCAAAATGGGAAAGCAAGGCTTGTGCCATAAGGCCCCCGTTTCCAGCGAACACGTAGCCTACCTCCATGTGATTTCTACCAAGTAAGTAGACACTCTAGCTACACACTGGTCCCTTCCTTGAATAAAGTTTATTTGGCACGGCGTTCTGCGTGTAGCCAAACGCCTCCCCCAAGGAGCGCTCTTGCTAGGCTATCGGGCTTAGCTTCTTCTAAAACCCTGCAGTGTAAGAGGAAGAACTGTGCTTTGGTTACAGCAGCAAGGCAAGCTGACTTTCTCCTGTAAGGATGGGGTCCTAAGGTATGACTTTGTAGAAGGAATGCAAAGCAGTTTTGGTTTCTCAGTGCCGCTCAGCCTAGGGCAATGAGGCAGATTGGCATGACATGTAGGACGTGAGAGAACACAGTTCCTGGAGCTGTTGGAGTGCTGAGGAAATCTAGCTCTCCCAGGGAAGAGTGCAGTGTGTTGCCCTACACTCAGCATACACTGAGTGACTGGGAAAGGATTCCGGGCCTGGAAGTTTCTTAGCAGCCTAGTGGAGCCTGCCGGTGCTCGGTGTTCGTGCAGGGAATAGGGTGCCCAGGAGAGGTCCTCCGTTTCCTGAAATGCTTACTAACGTTAAAGAAAGCAGACCTAAAGCTAATGCCTCAAGGACTCTGCTCCAAGCTTCCACTTCGGCAGGGCTATTCAAGGCTTTACCTTGAGGAAAGGACTCATGTCAAGTTTCCTTTTAGCTCTAGAGCGTATCAGGAGGAGCTCCCACCCAGGCTATGAAAGCACCCTGTTGATGTAGAGAAGACTCGTTCCTTTCCCAGAGCCCTGCCTGCAGTGACTAGAGACCCGTCCTAAAACTGTTATTTAGGTAGCTTCAAGGCAGCATGAATGGAGCATTCAAAATGGGAAAGCAAGGCTTGTGCCATAAGGCCCTGTTTCCAGCGAACACGCAGCCTACCTCCTTGTGATTTCTACCAAGTATACACTCTAGCTACACACTGGTCCCTTCCTTGAATAAAGTTTATTTGGCACGGAGTTCTGCGTGTAGCCAACCGCCTCCCCCAAGGAACGCTCTTGCTAGGCTCTCGAGCTTAGCTTCTTCTAAAACCCTGCAGTGTAAGAGGAAGAACTGTGCTTTGTTTACAGCAGGAACGCAAGCCGAATTTCTCCTGTAAGGATGGGGTCTTAATGTATGACTTTGTGGAAGGAATGCGAAGCAGTTTTGGTTTCTCAGTGCCGCTCAGCCTAGGGCAATGAGGCAGATTTGCATGACATGTAGGACGTGAGAGAACACAGTTCCTGGAGCTGTTGGAGTGCTGAGGAAATCTAGCTCTCCCAGGGAAGAGTGCAGTGTGTTGCCCTACACTCAGCATACACTGAGTGACTGGGAAAGGATTCCGGGCCTGGAAGTTTCTTAGCAGCCTAGTGGAGCCTGCCGGTGCTCGGTGTTCGTGCAGGGAATAGGGTGCCCAGGCGAGGTCCTCCGTTTCCTGAAATGCTTACTAACGTTAAAGAAAGCAGACCTAAAGCTAATGCCTCAAGGACTCTGCTCCAAGCTTCCACTTCGGCAGGGCTATTCAAGGCTTTACCTTGAGGAAAGGACTCACGTCAAGTTTCCTTTTAGCTCTAGAGCGTGTCAGGAGGAGCTCCCACCCAGGCTATGAAAGCACCCTGTTGATGTACAGAACACTTGTTCCTTTCCCAGAGCCCTGCCTGCAGTGACTAGAGACCCGTCCTAAACTGTGATTTAGGTAGCTTCAAGGCAGCATGAATGGAGCACTCAAAATGGGAAAGCAAGGCTTGTGCCATAAGGCCCCCGTTTCCAGCGAACACGTAGCCTACCTCCATGTGATTTCTACCAAGTAGACACTCTAGCTACACACTGGTCCCTTCCTTGAATAAAGTTTATTTGGCACGGAGTTCTGCGTGTAGCCAAACGCCTCCCCCAAGGAGCGCTCTTGCTAGGCTATCGGGCTTAGCTTCTTCTAAAACCCTGCAGTGTAAGAGGAAGAACTGTGCTTTGGTTACAGCAGCAAGGCAAGCTGACTTTCTCCTGTAAGGATGGGGTCCTAAGGTATGACTTTGTAGAAGGAATGCAAAGCAGTTTTGGTTTCTCAGTGCCGCTCAGCCTAGGGCAATGAGGCAGATTGGCATGACATGTAGGACGTGAGAGAACACAGTTCCTGGAGCTGTTGGAGTGCTGAGGAAATCTAGCTCTCCCAGGGAAGAGTGCAGTGTGTTGCCCTACACTCAGCATACACTGAGTGACTGGGAAAGGATTCCGGGCCTGGAAGTTTCTTAGCAGCCTAGTGGAGCCTGCCGGTGCTCGGTGTTCGTGCAGGGAATAGGGTGCCCAGGCGAGGTCCTCCGTTTCCTGAAATGCTTACTAACGTTAAAGAAAGCAGACCTAAAGCTAATGCCTCAAGGACTCTGCTCCAAGCTTCCACTTCGGCAGGGCTATTCAAGGCTTTACCTTGAGGAAAGGACTCACGTCAAGTTTCCTTTTAGCTCTAGAGCGTATCAGGAGGAGCTCCCACCCAGGCTATGAAAGCACCCTGTTGATGTAGAGAAGACTTGTTCCTTTCCCAGAGCACTGCCTGCAGTGACTAGAGACCCGTCCTAAACTGTGATTTAGGTAGCTTCAAGGCAGCATGAATGGAGCACTCAAAATGGGAAAGCAAGACTTGTGCCGTAAGGCCCCCGTTTCCAGCGAACACGTAGCCTACCTCCATGTGATTTCTACCAAGTAAGTAGACACTCTAGCTACACACTGGTCCCTTCCTTGAATAAAGTTTATTTGGCACGGAGTTCTGCGTGTAGCCAAACGCCTCCCCCAAGGAGCGCTCTTGCTAGGCTATCGGGTTTAGCTTCTTCTAAAACCCTGCAGTGTAAGAGGAAGAACTGTGCTTTGGTTACAGCAGCAAGGCAAGCTGACTTTCTCCTGTAAGGATGGGGTCCTAAGGTATGACTTTGTAGAAGGAATGCAAAGCAGTTTTGGTTTCTCAGTGCCGCTCAGCCTAGGGCAATGAGGCAGATTGGCATGACATGTAGGACGTGAGAGAACACAGTTCCTGGAGCTGTTGGAGTGCTGAGGAAATCTAGCTCTCCCAGGGAAGAGTGCAGTGTGTTGCCCTACACTCAGCATACACTGAGTGACTGGGAAAGGATTCCGGGCCTGGAAGTTTCTTAGCAGCCTAGTGGAGCCTGCCGGTGCTCGGTGTTCGTGCAGGGAATAGGGTGCCCAGGCGAGGTCCTCCGTTTCCTGAAATGCTTACTAACGTTAAAGAAAGCAGACCTAAAGCTAATGCCTCAAGGACTCTGCTCCAAGCTTCCACTTCGGCAGGGCTATTCAAGGCTTTACCTTGAGGAAAGGACTCACGTCAAGTTTCCTTTTAGCTCTAGAGCGTATCAGGAGGAGCTCCCACCCAGGCTATGAAAGCACCCTGTTGATGTAGAGAACACTTGTTCCTTTCCCAGAGCACTGCCTGCAGTGACTAGAGACCCGTCCTAAACTGTGATTTAGGTAGCTTCAAGGCAGCATGAATGGAGCACTCAAAATGGGAAAGCAAGACTTGTGCCATAAGGCCCCCGTTTCCAGCGAACACGTAGCCTACCTCCATGTGATTTCTACCAAGTAAGTAGACACTCTAGCTACACACTGGTCCCTTCCTTGAATAAAGTTTATTTGGCACGGAGTTCTGCGTGTAGCCAAACGCCTCCCCCAAGGAGCGCTCTTGCTAGGCTATCGGGCTTAGCTTCTTCTAAAACCCTGCAGTGTAAGAGGAAGAACTGTGCTTTGGTTACAGCAGCAAGGCAAGCTGACTTTCTCCTGTAAGAATGGGTTCCTAAGGTATGACTTTGTAGAAGGAATGCAAAGCAGTTTTGGTTTCTCAGTGCCGCTCAGCCTAGGGCAATGAGGCAGATTTGCATGACATGTAGGACGTGAGAGAACACAGTTCCTGGAGCTGTTGGAGTGCTGAGGAAATCTAATTCTCCCAGGGAAGAGTGCAGTGTGTTGCCCTACACTCAGCATACACTGAGTGACTGGGAAAGGTTTCCGGGCCTGGAAGTTTCTTAGCAGCCTAGTGGACCCTGCCGGTGCTCGGTGTTCGTGCAGGGAATAGGGTGCCCAGGCGAGGTCCTCCGTTTCCTGAAATGCTTACTAACGTTAAAGAAAGCAGACCTAAAGCTAATGCCTCAAGGACTCTGCTCCAATCTTCCACTTCGGCAGGGCTATTCAAGGCTTTACCTTGAGGAAAGGACTCACGTCAAGTTTCCTTTTAGCTCTAGAGCGTATCAGGAGGAGCTCCCACCCAGGCTATGAAAGCACCCTGTTGATGTAGAGAAGACTCGTTCCTTTCCCAGAGCCCTCCTGCAGTGACTAGAGACCCGTCCTAAAACTGTTATTTAGGTAGCTTCAAGGCAGCATGAATGGAGCATTCAAAATGGGAAAGCAAGGCTTGTGCCATAAGGCCCTGTTTCCAGCGAACACGCAGCCTACCTCCTTGTGATTTCTACCAAATATACACTCTAGCTACACACTGGTCCCTTCCTTGAATAAAGTTTATTTGGCACGGAGTTCTGCGTGTAGCCAACCGCCTCCCCCAAGGAACGCTCTTGCTAGGCTCTCGGGCTTAGCTTCTTCTAAAACCCTGCAGTGTAAGAGGAAGAACTGTGCTTTGTTTACAGCAGGAACACAAGCCGAATTTCTCCTGTAAGGATGTGGTCTTAATGTATGACTTTGTGGAAGGAATGCGAAGCAGTTTTGGTTTCTCAGTGCCGCTCAGCCTAGGGCAATGAGGCAGATTTGCATGACATGTAGGACGTGAGAGAACACAGTTCCTGGAGCTGTTGGAGTGCTGAGGAAATCTAGCTCTCCCAGGGAAGAGTGCAGTGTGTTGCCCTACACTCAGCATACACTGAGTGACTGGGAAAGGATTCCGGGCCTGGAAGTTTCTTAGCAGCCTAGTGGAGCCTGCCGGTGCTCGGTGTTCGTGCAGGGAATAGGGTGCCCAGGCGAGGTCCTCCGTTTCCTGAAATGCTTACTAACGTTAAAGAAAGCAGACCTAAAGCTAATGCCTCAAGGACTCTGCTCCAAGCTTCCACTTCGGCAGGGCTATTCAAGGCTTTACCTTGAGGAAAGGACTCACGTCAAGTTTCCTTTTAGCTCTAGAGCGTATCAGGAGGAGCTCCCACCCAGGATATGAAAGCACCCTGTTGATGTAGAGAAGACTTGTTCCTTTCCCAGAGCACTGCCTGCAGTGACTAGAGACCCGTCCTAAACTGTGATTTAGGTAGCTTCAAGGCAGCATGAATGGAGCACTCAAAATGGGAAAGCAAGGCTTGTGCCATAAGGTCCCCGTTTCCAGCGAACACGTAGCCTACCTCCATGTGATTTCTACCAAGTAAGTAGACACTCTAGCTACACACTGGTCCCTTCCTTGAATAAAGTTTATTTGGCACGGAGTTCTGCGTGTAGCCAAACGCCTCCCCCAAGGAGCGCTCTTGCTAGGCTATCGGGTTTAGCTTCTTCTAAAACCCTGCAGTGTAAGAGGAAGAACTGTGCTTTGGTTACAGCAGCAAGGCAAGCTGACTTTCTCCTGTAAGGATGGGGTCCTAAGGTATGACTTTGTAGAAGGAATGCAAAGCAGTTTTGGTTTCTCAGTGCCGCTCAGCCTAGGGCAATGAGGCAGATTTGCATGACATGTAGGACGTGAGAGAACACAGTTCCTGGAGCTGTTGGAGTGCTGAGGAAATCTAGCTCTCCCAGGGAAGAGTGCAGTGTGTTGCCCTACACTCAGCATACACTGAGTGACTGGGAAAGGATTCCGGGCCTGGAAGTTTCTTAGCAGCCTAGTGGAGCCTGCCGGTGCTCGGTGTTCGTGCAGGGAATAGGGTGCCCAGGCGAGGTCCTCCGTTTCCTGAAATGCTTACTAACGTTAAAGAAAGCAGACCTAAAGCTAATGTCTCAAGGACTCTGCTCCAAGCTTCCACTTCGGCAGGGCTATTCAAGGCTTTACCTTGAGGAAAGGACTCACGTCAAGTTTCCTTTTAGCTCTAGAGCGTGTCAGGAGGAGCTCCCACCCAGGCTATGAAAGCACCCTGTTGATGTAGAGAACACTTGTTCCTTTCCCAGAGCCCTGCCTGCAGTGACTAGAGACCCGTCCTAAACTGTGATTTAGGTAGCTTCAAGGCAGCATGAATGGAGCACTCAAAATGGGAAAGCAAGGCTTGTGCCATAAGGCCCCCGTTTCCAGCGAACACGTAGCCTACCTCCATGTGATTTCTACCAAGTAAGTAGACACTCTAGCTACACACTGGTCCCTTCCTTGAATAAAGTTTATTTGGCACGGAGTTCTGCGTGTAGCCAAACGCCTCCCCCAAGGAGCGCTCTTGCTAGGCTATCGGGCTTAGCTTCTTCTAAAACCCTGCAGTGTAAGAGGAAGAACTGTGCTTTGGTTACAGCAGCAAGGCAAGCTGACTTTCTCCTGTAAGAATGGGTTCCTAAGGTATGACTTTGTAGAAGGAATGCAAAGCAGTTTTGGTTTCTCAGTGCCGCTCAGCCTAGGGCAATGAGGCAGATTTGCATGACATGTAGGACGTGAGAGAACACAGTTCCTGGAGCTGTTGGAGTGCTGAGGAAATCTAATTCTCCCAGGGAAGAGTGCAGTGTGTTGCCCTACACTCAGCATACACTGAGTGACTGGGAAAGGATTCCGGGCCTGGAAGTTTCTTAGCAGCCTAGTGGACCCTGCCGGTGCTCGGTGTTCGTGCAGGGAATAGGGTGCCCAGGCGAGGTCCTCCGTTTCCTGAAATGCTTACTAACGTTAAAGAAAGCAGACCTAAAGCTAATGCCTCAAGGACTCTGCTCCAAGCTTCCACTTCGGCAGGGCTATTCAAGGCTTTACCTTGAGGAAAGGACTCACGTCAAGTTTCCTTTTAGCTCTAGAGCGTATCAGGAGGAGCTCCCACCCAGGCTATGAAAGCACCCTGTTGATGTAGAGAAGACTCGTTCCTTTCCCAGAGCCCTGCCTGCAGTGACTACAGACCCGTCCTAAAACTGTTATTTAGGTAGCTTCAAGGCAGCATGAATGGAGCATTCAAAATGGAAAAGCAAGGCTTGTGCCATAAGGCCCTGTTTCCAGCGAACACGCAGCCTACCTCCTTGTGATTTCTACCAAGTATACACTCTAGCTACACACTGGTCCCTTCCTTGAATAAAGTTTATTTGGCACGGAGTTCTGCGTGTAGCCAACCGCCTCCCCCAAGGAGCGCTCTTGCTAGGCTATCGGGCTTAGCTTCTTCTAAAACCCTGCAGTGTAAGAGGAAGAACTGTGCTTTGTTTACAGCAGGAACGCAAGCCGAATTTCTCCTGTAAGGATGGGGTCTTAATGTATGACTTTGTGGAAGGAATGCGAAGCAGTTTTGGTTTCTCAGTGCCGCTCAGCCTAGGGCAATGAGGCAGATTGGCATGACATGTAGGACGTGAGAGAACACAGTTCCTGGAGCTGTTGGAGTGCTGAGGAAATCTAGCTCTCCCAGGGAAGAGTGCAGTGTGTTGCCCTACACTCAGCATACACTGAGGGACTGGGAAAGGATTCCGGGCCTGGAAGTTTCTTAGCAGCCTAGTGGAGCCTGCCGGTGCTCGGTGTTCGTGCAGGGAATAGGGTGCCCAGGCGAGGTCCTCCGTTTCCTGAAATGCTTACTAACGTTAAAGAAAGCAGACCTAAAGCTAATGCCTCAAGGACTCTGCTCCAAGCTTCCACTTCGGCAGGGCTATTCAAGGCTTTACCTTGAGGAAAGGACTCACGTCAAGTTTCCTTTTAGCTCTAGAGCGTGTCAGGAGGAGCTCCCACCCAGGCTATGAAAGCACCCTGTTGATGTAGAGAACACTTGTTCCTTTCCCAGAGCCCTGCCTGCAGTGACTAGAGACCCGTCCTAAACTGTGATTTAGGTAGCTTCAAGGCAGCATGAATGGAGCACTCAAAATGGGAAAGCAAGGCTTGTGCCATAAGGCCCCCGTTTCCAGCGAACACGTAGCCTACCTCCATGTGATTTCTACCAAGTAGACACTCTAGCTACACACTGGTCCCTTCCTTGAATAAAGTTTATTTGGCACGGAGTTCTGCGTGTAGCCAAACGCCTCCCCCAAGGAGCGCTCTTGCTAGGCTATCGGGCTTAGCTTCTTCTAAAACCCTGCAGTGTAAGAGGAAGAACTGTGCTTTGGTTACAGCAGCAAGGCAAGCTGACTTTCTCCTGTAAGAATGGGTTCCTAAGGTATGACTTTGTAGAAGGAATGCAAAGCAGTTTTGGTTTCTCAGTGCCGCTCAGCCTAGGGCAATGAGGCAGATTTGCATGACATGTAGGACGTGAGAGAACACAGTTCCTGGAGCTGTTGGAGTGCTGAGGAAATCTAATTCTCCCAGGGAAGAGTGCAGTGTGTTGCCCTACACTCAGCATACACTGAGTGACTGGGAAAGGTTTCCGGGCCTGGAAGTTTCTTAGCAGCCTAGTGGACCCTGCCGGTGCTCGGTGTTCGTGCAGGGAATAGGGTGCCCAGGCGAGGTCCTCCGTTTCCTGAAATGCTTACTAACGTTAAAGAAAGCAGACCTAAAGCTAATGCCTCAAGGACTCTGCTCCAATCTTCCACTTCGGCAGGGCTATTCAAGGCTTTACCTTGAGGAAAGGACTCACGTCAAGTTTCCTTTTAGCTCTAGAGCGTATCAGGAGGAGCTCCCACCCAGGCTATGAAAGCACCCTGTTGATGTAGAGAAGACTCGTTCCTTTCCCAGAGCCCTGCCTGCAGTGACTAGAGACCCGTCCTAAAACTGTTATTTAGGTAGCTTCAAGGCAGCATGAATGGAGCATTCAAAATGGAAAAGCAAGGCTTGTGCCATAAGGCCCTGTTTCCAGCGAACACGCAGCCTACCTCCTTGTGATTTCTACCAAGTATACACTCTAGCTACACACTGGTCCCTTCCTTGAATAAAGTTTATTTGGCACGGAGTTCTGCGTGTAGCCAACCGCCTCCCCCAAGGAGCGCTCTTGCTAGGCTATCGGGCTTAGCTTCTTCTAAAACCCTGCAGTGTAAGAGGAAGAACTGTGCTTTGTTTACAGCAGGAACGCAAGCCGAATTTCTCCTGTAAGGATGGGGTCTTAATGTATGACTTTGTGGAAGGAATGCGAAGCAGTTTTGGTTTCTCAGTGCCGCTCAGCCTAGGGCAATGAGGCAGACTTGCATGACATGTAGAACGTGAGAGAACACAGTTCCTGGAGCTGTTGGAGTGCTGAGGAAATCTAGCTCTCCCAGGGAAGAGTGCAGTGTGTTGCCCTACACTCAGCATACACTGAGTGACTGGGAAAGGATTCCGGGCCTGGAAGTTTCTTAGCAGCCTAGTGGAGCCTGCCGGTGCTCGGTGTTCGTGCAGGGAAGAGGGTGCCCAGGCGAGGTCCTCCGTTTTCTGAAATGCTTACTAACGTTAAAGAAAGCAGACCTAAAGCTAATGCCTCAAGGACTCTGCTCCAAGCTTCCACTTCGGCAGGGCTATTCAAGCCTTTACCTTGAGGAAAGGACTCACGTCAAGTTTCCTTTTAGCTCTAGAGCGTATCAGGAGGAGCTCCCACCCAGGCTATGAAAGCACCCTGTTGATGTAGAGAACACTTGTTCCTTTCCCAGAGCCCTGCCTGCAGTGACTAGAGACCCGTCCTAAACTGTGATTTAGGTAGCTTCAAGGCAGCATGAATGGAGCACTCAAAATTGGAAAGCAAGACTTGTGCCGTAAGGCCCCCGTTTCCAGCGAACACGTAGCCTACCTCCATGTGATTTCTACCAAGTAAGTAGACACTCTAGCTACACACTGGTCCCTTCCTTGAATAAAGTTTATTTGGCACGGAGTTCTGCGTGTAGCCAAACGCCTCCCCCAAGGAGCGCTCTTGCTAGGCTATCGGGCTTAGCTTCTTCTAAAACCCTGCAGTGTAAGAGGAAGAACTGTGCTTTGGTTACAGCAGCAAGGCAAGCTGACTTTCTCCTGTAAGGATGGGGTCCTAAGGTATGACTTTGTAGAAGGAATGCAAAGCAGTTTTGGTTTCTCAGTGCCGCTCAGCCTAGGGCAATGAGGCAGATTTGCATGACATGTAGGACGTGAGAGAACACAGTTCCTGGAGCTGTTGGAGTGCTGAGGAAATCTAGCTCTCCCAGGGAAGAGTGCAGTGTGTTGCCCTACACTCAGCATACACTGAGTGACTGGGAAAGGATTCCGGGCCTGGAAGTTTCTTAGCAGCCTAGTGGAGCCTGCCGGTGCTCGGTGTTCGTGCAGGGAAGAGGGTGCCCAGGCGAGGTCCTCCGTTTTCTGAAATGCTTACTAACGTTAAAGAAAGCAGACCTAAAGCTAATGCCTCAAGGACTCTGCTCCAAGCTTCCACTTCGGCAGGGCTATTCAAGCCTTTACCTTGAGGAAAGGACTCACGTCAAGTTTCCTTTTAGCTCTAGAGCGTATCAGGAGGAGCTCCCACCCAGGCTATGAAAGCACCCTGTTGATGTAGAGAACACTTGTTCCTTTCCCAGAGCCCTGCCTGCAGTGACTAGAGACCCGTCCTAAACTGTGATTTAGGTAGCTTCAAGGCAGCATGAATGGAGCACTCAAAATTGGAAAGCAAGACTTGTGCCGTAAGGCCCCCGTTTCCAGCGAACACGTAGCCTACCTCCATGTGATTTCTACCAAGTAAGTAGACACTCTAGCTACACACTGGTCCCTTCCTTGAATAAAGTTTATTTGGCACGGAGTTCTGCGTGTAGCCAAACGCCTCCCCCAAGGAGCGCTCTTGCTAGGCTATCGGGCTTAGCTTCTTCTAAAACCCTGCAGTGTAAGAGGAAGAACTGTGCTTTGGTTACAGCAGCAAGGCAAGCTGACTTTCTCCTGTAAGGATGGGGTCCTAAGGTATGACTTTGTAGAAGGAATGCAAAGCAGTTTTGGTTTCTCAGTGCCGCTCAGCCTAGGGCAATGAGGCAGATTTGCATGACATGTAGGACGTGAGAGAACACAGTTCCTGGAGCTGTTGGAGTGCTGAGGAAATCTAGCTCTCCCAGGGAAGAGTGCAGTGTGTTGCCCTACACTCAGCATACACTGAGTGACTGGGAAAGGATTCCGGGCCTGGAAGTTTCTTAGCAGCCTAGTGGAGCCTGCCGGTGCTCGGTGTTCGTGCAGGGAAGAGGGTGCCCAGGCGAGGTCCTCCGTTTTCTGAAATGCTTACTAACGTTAAAGAAAGCAGACCTAAAGCTAATGCCTCAAGGACTCTGCTCCAAGCTTCCACTTCGGCAGGGCTATTCAAGCCTTTACCTTGAGGAAAGGACTCACGTCAAGTTTCCTTTTAGCTCTAGAGCGTATCAGGAGGAGCTCCCACCCAGGCTATGAAAGCACCCTGTTGATGTAGAGAACACTTGTTCCTTTCCCAGAGCCCTGCCTGCAGTGACTAGAGACCCGTCCTAAACTGTGATTTAGGTAGCTTCAAGGCAGCATGAATGGAGCACTCAAAATTGGAAAGCAAGACTTGTGCCGTAAGGCCCCCGTTTCCAGCGAACACGTAGCCTACCTCCATGTGATTTCTACCAAGTAAGTAGACACTCTAGCTACACACTGGTCCCTTCCTTGAATAAAGTTTATTTGGCACGGAGTTCTGCGTGTAGCCAAACGCCTCCCCCAAGGAGCGCTCTTGCTAGGCTATCGGGCTTAGCTTCTTCTAAAACCCTGCAGTGTAAGAGGAAGAACTGTGCTTTGGTTACAGCAGCAAGGCAAGCTGACTTTCTCCTGTAAGGATGGGGTCCTAAGGTATGACTTTGTAGAAGGAATGCAAAGCAGTTTTGGTTTCTCAGTGCCGCTCAGCCTAGGGCAATGAGGCAGATTTGCATGACATGTAGGACGTGAGAGAACACAGTTCCTGGAGCTGTTGGAGTGCTGAGGAAATCTAGCTCTCCCAGGGAAGAGTGCAGTGTGTTGCCCTACACTCAGCATACACTGAGTGACTGGGAAAGGATTCCGGGCCTGGAAGTTTCTTAGCAGCCTAGTGGAGCCTGCCGGTGCTCAGTGTTCGTGCAGGGAATAGGGTGCCCAGGCGAGGTCCTCCGTTTCCTGAAATGCTTACTAACGTTAAAGAAAGCAGACCTAAAGCTAATGCCTCAAGGACTCTGCTCCAAGCTTCCACTTCGGCAGGGCTATTCAAGGCTTTACCTTGAGGAAAGGACTCACGTCAAGTTTCCTTTTAGCTCTAGAGCGTATCAGGAGGAGCTCCCACCCAGGCTATGAAAGCACCCTGTTGATGTAGAGAACACTTGTTCCTTTCCCAGAGCACTGCCTGCAGTGACTAGAGACCCGTCCTAAACTGTGATTTAGGTAGCTTCAAGGCAGCATGAATGGAGCACTCAAAATGGGAAAGCAAGACTTGTGCCGTAAGGCCCCCGTTTCCAGCGAACACGTAGCCTACCTCCATGTGATTTCTACCAAGTAAGTAGACACTCTAGCTACACACTGGTCCCTTCCTTGAATAAAGTTTATTTGGCACGGAGTTCTGCGTGTAGCCAAACGCCTCCCCCAAGGAGCGCTCTTGCTAGGCTATCGGGCTTAGCTTCTTCTAAAACCCTGCAGTGTAAGAGGAAGAACTGTGCTTTGGTTACAGCAGCAAGGCAAGCTGACTTTCTCCTGTAAGAATGGGTTCCTAAGGTATGACTTTGTAGAAGGAATGCAAAGCAGTTTTGGTTTCTCAGTGCCGCTCAGCCTAGGGCAATGAGGCAGATTTGCATGACATGTAGGACGTGAGAGAACACAGTTCCTGGAGCTGTTGGAGTGCTGAGGAAATCTAATTCTCCCAGGGAAGAGTGCAGTGTGTTGCCCTACACTCAGCATACACTGAGTGACTGGGAAAGGTTTCCGGGCCTGGAAGTTTCTTAGCAGCCTAGTGGACCCTGCCGGTGCTCGGTGTTCGTGCAGGGAATAGGGTGCCCAGGCGAGGTCCTCCGTTTCCTGAAATGCTTACTAACGTTAAAGAAAGCAGACCTAAAGCTAATGCCTCAAGGACTCTGCTCCAATCTTCCACTTCGGCAGGGCTATTCAAGGCTTTACCTTGAGGAAAGGACTCACGTCAAGTTTCCTTTTAGCTCTAGAGCGTATCAGGAGGAGCTCCCACCCAGGCTATGAAAGCACCCTGTTGATGTAGAGAAGACTCGTTCCTTTCCCAGAGCCCTGCCTGCAGTGACTAGAGACCCGTCCTAAAACTGTTATTTAGGTAGCTTCAAGGCAGCATGAATGGAGCATTCAAAATGGAAAAGCAAGGCTTGTGCCATAAGGCCCTGTTTCCAGCGAACACGCAGCCTACCTCCTTGTGATTTCTACCAAGTATACACTCTAGCTACACACTGGTCCCTTCCTTGAATAAAGTTTATTTGGCACGGAGTTCTGCGTGTAGCCAACCGCCTCCCCCAAGGAGCGCTCTTGCTAGGCTATCGGGCTTAGCTTCTTCTAAAACCCTGCAGTGTAAGAGGAAGAACTGTGCTTTGTTTACAGCAGGAACGCAAGCCGAATTTCTCCTGTAAGGATGGGGTCTTAATGTATGACTTTGTGGAAGGAATGCGAAGCAGTTTTGGTTTCTCAGTGCCGCTCAGCCTAGGGCAATGAGGCAGATTGGCATGACATGTAGGACGTGAGAGAACACAGTTCCTGGAGCTGTTGGAGTGCTGAGGAAATCTAGCTCTCCCAGGGAAGAGTGCAGTGTGTTGCCCTACACTCAGCATACACTGAGTGACTGGGAAAGGATTCCGGGCCTGGAAGTTTCTTAGCAGCCTAGTGGAGCCTGCCGGTGCTCGGTGTTCGTGCAGGGAATAGGGTGCCCAGGCGAGGTCCTCCGTTTCCTGAAATGCTTACTAACGTTAAAGAAAGCAGACCTAAAGCTAATGCCTCAAGGACTCTGCTCCAAGCTTCCACTTCGGCAGGGCTATTCAAGGCTTTACCTTGAGGAAAGGACTCACGTCAAGTTTCCTTTTAGCTCTAGAGCGTGTCAGGAGGAGCTCCCACCCAGGCTATGAAAGCACCCTGTTGATGTACAGAACACTTGTTCCTTTCCCAGAGCCCTGCCTGCAGTGACTAGAGACCCGTCCTAAACTGTGATTTAGGTAGCTTCAAGGCAGCATGAATGGAGCACTCAAAATGGGAAAGCAAGGCTTGTGCCATAAGGCCCCCGTTTCCAGCGAACACGTAGCCTACCTCCATGTGATTTCTACCAAGTAGACACTCTAGCTACACACTGGTCCCTTCCTTGAATAAAGTTTATTTGGCACGGAGTTCTGCGTGTAGCCAAACGCCTCCACCAAGGAGCGCTCTTGCTAGGCTATCGGGCTTAGCTTCTTCTAAAACCCTGCAGTGTAAGAGGAAGAACTGTGCTTTGGTTACAGCAGCAAGGCAAGCTGACTTTCTCCTGTAAGGATGGGGTCCTAAGGTATGACTTTGTAGAAGGAATGCAAAGCAGTTTTGGTTTCTCAGTGCCGCTCAGCCTAGGGCAATGAGGCAGATTTGCATGACATGTAGGACGTGAGAGAACACAGTTCCTGGAGCTGTTGGAGTGCTGAGGAAATCTAGCTCTCCCAGGGAAGAGTGCAGTGTGTTGCCCTACACTCAGCATACACTGAGTGACTGGGAAAGGATTCCGGGCCTGGAAGTTTCTTAGCAGCCTAGTGGAGCCTGCCGGTGCTCGGTGTTCTTGCAGGGAATAGGGTGCCCAGGCGAGGTCCTCCGTTTCCTGAAATGCTTACTAACGTTAAAGAAAGCAGACCTAAAGCTAATGCCTCAAGGACTCTGCTCCAAGCTTCCACTTCGGCAGGGCTATTCAAGGCTTTACCTTGAGGAAAGGACTCACGTCAAGTTTCCTTTTAGCTCTAGAGCGTATCAGGAGGAGCTCCCACCCAGGCTATGAAAGCACCCTGTTGATGTAGAGAAGACTTGTTCCTTTCCCAGAGCACTGCCTGCAGTGACTAGAGACCCGTCCTAAACTGTGATTTAGGTAGCTTCAAGGCAGCATGAATGGAGCACTCAAAATGGGAAAGCAAGGCTTGTGCCATAAGGCCCCCGTTTCCAGCGAACACGTAGCCTACCTCCATGTGATTTCTACCAAGTAAGTAGACACTCTAGCTACACACTGGTCCCTTCCTTGAATAAAGTTTATTTGGCACGGAGTTCTGCGTGTAGCCAAACGCCTCCCCCAAGGAGCGCTCTTGCTAGGCTATCGGGTTTAGCTTCTTCTAAAACCCTGCAGTGTAAGAGGAAGAACTGTGCTTTGGTTACAGCAGCAAGGCAAGCTGACTTTCTCCTGTAAGGATGGGGTCCTAAGGTATGACTTTGTAGAAGGAATGCAAAGCAGTTTTGGTTTCTCAGTGCCGCTCAGCCTAGGGCAATGAGGCAGATTGGCATGACATGTAGGACGTGAGAGAACACAGTTCCTGGAGCTGTTGGAGTGCTGAGGAAATCTAGCTCTCCCAGGGAAGAGTGCAGTGTGTTGCCCTACACTCAGCATACACTGAGTGACTGGGAAAGGATTCCGGGCCTGGAAGTTTCTTAGCAGCCTAGTGGAGCCTGCCGGTGCTCGGTGTTCGTGCAGGGAATAGGGTGCCCAGGCGAGGTCCTCCGTTTCCTGAAATGCTTACTAACGTTAAAGAAAGCAGACCTAAAGCTAATGCCTCAAGGACTCTGCTCCAATCTTCCACTTCGGCAGGGCTATTCAAGGCTTTACCTTGAGGAAAGGACTCACGTCAAGTTTCCTTTTAGCTCTAGAGCGTATCAGGAGGAGCTCCCACCCAGGCTATGAAAGCACCCTGTTGATGTAGAGAACACTTGTTCCTTTCCCAGAGCACTGCCTGCAGTGACTAGAGACCCGTCCTAAACTGTGATTTAGGTAGCTTCAAGGCAGCATGAATGGAGCACTCAAAATGGGAAAGCAAGACTTGTGCCGTAAGGCCCCCGTTTCCAGCGAACACGTAGCCTACCTCCATGTGATTTCTACCAAGTAAGTAGACACTCTAGCTACACACTGGTCCCTTCCTTGAATAAAGTTTATTTGGCACGGAGTTCTGCGTGTAGCCAAACGCCTCCCCCAAGGAGCGCTCTTGCTAGGCTATCGGGCTTAGCTTCTTCTAAAACCCTGCAGTGTAAGAGGAAGAACTGTGCTTTGGTTACAGCAGCAAGGCAAGCTGACTTTCTCCTGTAAGAATGGGTTCCTAAGGTATGACTTTGTAGAAGGAATGCAAAGCAGTTTTGGTTTCTCAGTGCCGCTCAGCCTAGGGCAATGAGGCAGATTTGCATGACATGTAGGACGTGAGAGAACACAGTTCCTGGAGCTGTTGGAGTGCTGAGGAAATCTAATTCTCCCAGGGAAGAGTGCAGTGTGTTGCCCTACACTCAGCATACACTGAGTGACTGGGAAAGGTTTCCGGGCCTGGAAGTTTCTTAGCAGCCTAGTGGACCCTGCCGGTGCTCGGTGTTCGTGCAGGGAATAGGGTGCCCAGGCGAGGTCCTCCGTTTCCTGAAATGCTTACTAACGTTAAAGAAAGCAGACCTAAAGCTAATGCCTCAAGGACTCTGCTCCAATCTTCCACTTCGGCAGGGCTATTCAAGGCTTTACCTTGAGGAAAGGACTCACGTCAAGTTTCCTTTTAGCTCTAGAGCGTATCAGGAGGAGCTCCCACCCAGGCTATGAAAGCACCCTGTTGATGTAGAGAAGACTCGTTCCTTTCCCAGAGCCCTGCCTGCAGTGACTAGAGACCCGTCCTAAAACTGTTATTTAGGTAGCTTCAAGGCAGCATGAATGGAGCATTCAAAATGGAAAAGCAAGGCTTGTGCCATAAGGCCCTGTTTCCAGCGAACACGCAGCCTACCTCCTTGTGATTTCTACCAAGTATACACTCTAGCTACACACTGGTCCCTTCCTTGAATAAAGTTTATTTGGCACGGAGTTCTGCGTGTAGCCAACCGCCTCCCCCAAGGAGCGCTCTTGCTAGGCTATCGGGCTTAGCTTCTTCTAAAACCCTGCAGTGTAAGAGGAAGAACTGTGCTTTGTTTACAGCAGGAACGCAAGCCGAATTTCTCCTGTAAGGATGGGGTCTTAATGTATGACTTTGTGGAAGGAATGCGAAGCAGTTTTGGTTTCTCAGTGCCGCTCAGCCTAGGGCAATGAGGCAGATTTGCATGACATGTAGGACGTGAGAGAACACAGTTCCTGGAGCTGTTGGAGTGCTGAGGAAATCTAGCTCTCCCAGGGAAGAGTGCAGTGTGTTGCCCTACACTCAGCATACACTGAGTGACTGGGAAAGGATTCCGGGCCTGGAAGTTTCTTAGCAGCCTAGTGGAGCCTGCCGGTGCTCAGTGTTCGTGCAGGGAATAGGGTGCCCAGGCGAGGTCCTCCGTTTCCTGAAATGCTTACTAACGTTAAAGAAAGCAGACCTAAAGCTAATGCCTCAAGGACTCTGCTCCAAGCTTCCACTTCGGCAGGGCTATTCAAGGCTTTACCTTGAGGAAAGGACTCACGTCAAGTTTCCTTTTAGCTCTAGAGCGTATCAGGAGGAGCTCCCACCCAGGCTATGAAAGCACCCTGTTGATGTAGAGAACACTTGTTCCTTTCCCAGAGCACTGCCTGCAGTGACTAGAGACCCGTCCTAAACTGTGATTTAGGTAGCTTCAAGGCAGCATGAATGGAGCACTCAAAATGGGAAAGCAAGACTTGTGCCGTAAGGCCCCCGTTTCCAGCGAACACGTAGCCTACCTCCATGTGATTTCTACCAAGTAAGTAGACACTCTAGCTACACACTGGTCCCTTCCTTGAATAAAGTTTATTTGGCACGGAGTTCTGCGTGTAGCCAAACGCCTCCCCCAAGGAGCGCTCTTGCTAGGCTATCGGGCTTAGCTTCTTCTAAAACCCTGCAGTGTAAGAGGAAGAACTGTGCTTTGGTTACAGCAGCAAGGCAAGCTGACTTTCTCCTGTAAGAATGGGTTCCTAAGGTATGACTTTGTAGAAGGAATGCAAAGCAGTTTTGGTTTCTCAGTGCCGCTCAGCCTAGGGCAATGAGGCAGATTTGCATGACATGTAGGACGTGAGAGAACACAGTTCCTGGAGCTGTTGGAGTGCTGAGGAAATCTAATTCTCCCAGGGAAGAGTGCAGTGTGTTGCCCTACACTCAGCATACACTGAGTGACTGGGAAAGGTTTCCGGGCCTGGAAGTTTCTTAGCAGCCTAGTGGACCCTGCCGGTGCTCGGTGTTCGTGCAGGGAATAGGGTGCCCAGGCGAGGTCCTCCGTTTCCTGAAATGCTTACTAACGTTAAAGAAAGCAGACCTAAAGCTAATGCCTCAAGGACTCTGCTCCAATCTTCCACTTCGGCAGGGCTATTCAAGGCTTTACCTTGAGGAAAGGACTCACGTCAAGTTTCCTTTTAGCTCTAGAGCGTATCAGGAGGAGCTCCCACCCAGGCTATGAAAGCACCCTGTTGATGTAGAGAAGACTCGTTCCTTTCCCAGAGCCCTGCCTGCAGTGACTAGAGACCCGTCCTAAAACTGTTATTTAGGTAGCTTCAAGGCAGGATGAATGGAGCATTCAAAATGGAAAAGCAAGGCTTGTGCCATAAGGCCCTGTTTCCAGCGAACACGCAGCCTACCTCCTTGTGATTTCTACCAAGTATACACTCTAGCTACACACTGGTCCCTTCCTTGAATAAAGTTTATTTGGCACGGAGTTCTGCGTGTAGCCAACCGCCTCCCCCAAGGAGCGCTCTTGCTAGGCTATCGGGCTTAGCTTCTTCTAAAACCCTGCAGTGTAAGAGGAAGAACTGTGCTTTGTTTACAGCAGGAACGCAAGCCGAATTTCTCCTGTAAGGATGGGGTCTTAATGTATGACTTTGTGGAAGGAATGCGAAGCAGTTTTGGTTTCTCAGTGCCGCTCAGCCTAGGGCAATGAGGCAGATTGGCATGACATGTAGGACGTGAGAGAACACAGTTCCTGGAGCTGTTGGAGTGCTGAGGAAATCTAGCTCTCCCAGGGAAGAGTGCAGTGTGTTGCCCTACACTCAGCATACACTGAGTGACTGGGAAAGGATTCCGGGCCTGGAAGTTTCTTAGCAGCCTAGTGGAGCCTGCCGGTGCTCGGTGTTCTTGCAGGGAATAGGGTGCCCAGGCGAGGTCCTCCGTTTCCTGAAATGCTTACTAACGTTAAAGAAAGCAGACCTAAAGCTAATGCCTCAAGGACTCTGCTCCAAGCTTCCACTTCGGCAGGGCTATTCAAGGCTTTACCTTGAGGAAAGGACTCACGTCAAGTTTCCTTTTAGCTCTAGAGCGTATCAGGAGGAGCTCCCACCCAGGCTATGAAAGCACCCTGTTGATGTAGAGAAGACTTGTTCCTTTCCCAGAGCACTGCCTGCAGTGACTAGAGACCCGTCCTAAACTGTGATTTAGGTAGCTTCAAGGCAGCATGAATGGAGCACTCAAAATGGGAAAGCAAGGCTTGTGCCATAAGGCCCCCGTTTCCAGCGAACACGTAGCCTACCTCCATGTGATTTCTACCAAGTAAGTAGACACTCTAGCTACACACTGGTCCCTTCCTTGAATAAAGTTTATTTGGCACGGAGTTCTGCGTGTAGCCAAACGCCTCCCCCAAGGAGCGCTCTTGCTAGGCTATCGGGTTTAGCTTCTTCTAAAACCCTGCAGTGTAAGAGGAAGAACTGTGCTTTGGTTACAGCAGCAAGGCAAGCTGACTTTCTCCTGTAAGGATGGGGTCCTAAGGTATGACTTTGTAGAAGGAATGCAAAGCAGTTTTGGTTTCTCAGTGCCGCTCAGCCTAGGGCAATGAGGCAGATTTGCATGACATGTAGGACGTGAGAGAACACAGTTCCTGGAGCTGTTGGAGTGCTGAGGAAATCTAGCTCTCCCAGGGAAGAGTGCAGTGTGTTGCCCTACACTCAGCATACACTGAGTGACTGGGAAAGGATTCCGGGCCTGGAAGTTTCTTAGCAGCCTAGTGGAGCCTGCCGGTGCTCGGTGTTCGTGCAGGGAATAGGGTGCCCAGGCGAGGTCCTCCGTTTCCTGAAATGCTTACTAACGTTAAAGAAAGCAGACCTAAAGCTAATGCCTCAAGGACTCTGCTCCAAGCTTCCACTTCGGCAGGGCTATTCAAGGCTTTACCTTGAGGAAAGGACTCACGTCAAGTTTCCTTTTAGCTCTAGAGCGTATCAGGAGGAGCTCCCACCCAGGCTATGAAAGCACCCTGTTGATGTAGAGAACACTTGTTCCTTTCCCAGAGCACTGCCTGCAGTGACTAGAGACCCGTCCTAAACTGTGATTTAGGTAGCTTCAAGGCAGCATGAATGGAGCACTCAAAATGGGAAAGCAAGACTTGTGCCGTAAGGCCCCCGTTTCCAGCGAACACGTAGCCTACCTCCATGTGATTTCTACCAAGTAAGTAGACACTCTAGCTACACACTGGTCCCTTCCTTGAATAAAGTTTATTTGGCACGGAGTTCTGCGTGTAGCCAAACGCCTCCCCCAAGGAGCGCTCTTGCTAGGCTATCGGGCTTAGCTTCTTCTAAAACCCTGCAGTGTAAGAGGAAGAACTGTGCTTTGGTTACAGCAGCAAGGCAAGCTGACTTTCTCCTGTAAGAATGGGTTCCTAAGGTATGACTTTGTAGAAGGAATGCAAAGCAGTTTTGGTTTCTCAGTGCCGCTCAGCCTAGGGCAATGAGGCAGATTTGCATGACATGTAGGACGTGAGAGAACACAGTTCCTGGAGCTGTTGGAGTGCTGAGGATATCTAATTCTCCCAGGGAAGAGTGCAGTGTGTTGCCCTACACTCAGCATACACTGAGTGACTGGGAAAGGTTTCCGTGCCTGGAAGTTTCTTAGCAGCCTAGTGGACCCTGCCGGTGCTCGGTGTTCGTGCAGGGAATAGGGTGCCCAGGCGAGGTCCTCCGTTTCCTGAAATGCTTACTAACGTTAAAGAAAGCAGACCTAAAGCTAATGCCTCAAGGACTCTGCTCCAATCTTCCACTTCGGCAGGGCTATTCAAGGCTTTACCTTGAGGAAAGGACTCACGTCAAGTTTCCTTTTAGCTCTAGAGCGTATCAGGAGGAGCTCCCACCCAGGCTATGAAAGCACCCTGTTGATGTAGAGAACACTTGTTCCTTTCCCAGAGCACTGCCTGCAGTGACTAGAGACCCGTCCTAAACTGTGATTTAGGTAGCTTCAAGGCAGCATGAATGGAGCACTCAAAATGGGAAAGCAAGACTTGTGCCGTAAGGCCCCCGTTTCCAGCGAACACGTAGCCTACCTCCATGTGATGTCTACCAAGTAAGTAGACACTCTAGCTACACACTGGTCCCTTCCTTGAATAAAGTTTATTTGGCACGGAGTTCTGCGTGTAGCCAAACGCCTCCCCCAAGGAGCGCTCTTGCTAGGCTATCGGGCTTAGCTTCTTCTAAAACCCTGCAGTGTAAGAGGAAGAACTGTGCTTTGGTTACAGCAGCAAGGCAAGCTGACTTTCTCCTGTAAGAATGGGTTCCTAAGGTATGACTTTGTAGAAGGAATGCAAAGCAGTTTTGGTTTCTCAGTGCCGCTCAGCCTAGGGCAATGAGGCAGATTTGCATGACATGTAGGACGTGAGAGAACACAGTTCCTGGAGCTGTTGGAGTGCTGAGGAAATCTAATTCTCCCAGGGAAGAGTGCAGTGTGTTGCCCTACACTCAGCATACACTGAGTGACTGGGAAAGGTTTCCGGGCCTGGAAGTTTCTTAGCAGCCTAGTGGACCCTGCCGGTGCTCGGTGTTCGTGCAGGGAATAGGGTGCCCAGGCGAGGTCCTCCGTTTCCTGAAATGCTTACTAACGTTAAAGAAAGCAGACCTAAAGCTAATGCCTCAAGGACTCTGCTCCAAGTTTCCACTTCGGCAGGGCTATTCAAGGCTTTACCTTGAGGAAAGGACTCACGTCAAGTTTCCTTTTAGCTCTAGAGCGTATCAGGAGGAGCTCCCACCCAGGCTATGAAAGCACCCTGTTGATGTAGAGAAGACTCGTTCCTTTCCCAGAGCCCTGCCTGCAGTGACTAGAGACCCGTCCTAAAACTGTTATTTAGGTAGCTTCAAGGCAGCATGAATGGAGCATTCAAAATGGAAAAGCAAGGCTTGTGCCATAAGGCCCTGTTTCCAGCGAACACGCAGCCTACCTCCTTGTGATTTCTACCAAGTATACACTCTAGCTACACACTGGTCCCTTCCTTGAATAAAGTTTATTTGGCACGGAGTTCTGCGTGTAGCCAACCGCTTCCCCCAAGGAGCGCTCTTGCTAGGCTATCGGGCTTAGCTTCTTCTAAAACCCTGCAGTGTAAGAGGAAGAACTGTGCTTTGTTTACAGCAGGAACGCAAGCCGAATTTCTCCTGTAAGGATGGGGTCTTAATGTATGACTTTGTGGAAGGAATGCGAAGCAGTTTTGGTTTCTCAGTGCCGCTCAGCCTAGGGCAATGAGGCAGATTGGCATGACATGTAGGACGTGAGAGAACACAGTTCCTGGAGCTGTTGGAGTGCTGAGGAAATCTAGCTCTCCCAGGGAAGAGTGCAGTGTGTTGCCCTACACTCAGCATACACTGAGTGACTGGGAAAGGATTCCGGGCCTGGAAGTTTCTTAGCAGCCTAGTGGAGCCTGCCGGTGCTCGGTGTTCGTGCAGGGAATAGGGTGCCCAGGCGAGGTCCTCCGTTTCCTGAAATGCTTACTAACGTTAAAGAAAGCAGACCTAAAGCTAATGCCTCAAGGACTCTGCTCCAAGCTTCCACTTCGGCAGGGCTATTCAAGGCTTTACCTTGAGGAAAGGACTCACGTCAAGTTTCCTTTTAGCTCTAGAGCGTGTCAGGAGGAGCTCCCACCCAGGCTATGAAAGCACCCTGTTGATGTAGAGAACACTTGTTCCTTTCCCAGAGCCCTGCCTGCAGTGACTAGAGACCCGTCCTAAACTGTGATTTAGGTAGCTTCAAGGCAGCATGAATGGAGCACTCAAAATGGGAAAGCAAGGCTTGTGCCATAAGGCCCCCGTTTCCAGCGAACACGTAGCCTACCTCCATGTGATTTCTACCAAGTAGACACTCTAGCTACACACTGGTCCCTTCCTTGAATAAAGTTTATTTGGCACGGAGTTCTGCGTGTAGCCAAACGCCTCCACCAAGGAGCGCTCTTGCTAGGCTATCGGGCTTAGCTTCTTCTAAAACCCTGCAGTGTAAGAGGAAGAACTGTGCTTTGGTTACAGCAGCAAGGCAAGCTGACTTTCTCCTGTAAGGATGGGGTCCTAAGGTATGACTTTGTAGAAGGAATGCAAAGCAGTTTTGGTTTCTCAGTGCCGCTCAGCCTAGGGCAATGAGGCAGATTTGCATGACATGTAGGACGTGAGAGAACACAGTTCCTGGAGCTGTTGGAGTGCTGAGGAAATCTAGCTCTCCCAGGGAAGAGTGCAGTGTGTTGCCCTACACTCAGCATACACTGAGTGACTGGGAAAGGATTCCGGGCCTGGAAGTTTCTTAGCAGCCTAGTGGAGCCTGCCGGTGCTCGGTGTTCGAGCAGGGAATAGGGTGCCCAGGCGAGGTCCTCCGTTTCCTGAAATGCTTACTAACGTTAAAGAAAGCAGACCTAAAGCTAATGCCTCAAGGACTCTGCTCCAAGCTTCCACTTCGGCAGGGCTATTCAAGGCTTTACCTTGAGGAAAGGACTCACGTCAAGTTTCCTTTTAGCTCTAGAGCGTATCAGGAGGAGCTCCCACCCAGGCTATGAAAGCACCCTGTTGATGTAGAGAACACTTGTTCCTTTCCCAGAGCACTGCCTGCAGTGACTAGAGACCCGTCCTAAACTGTGATTTAGGTAGCTTCAAGGCAGCATGAATGGAGCACTCAAAATGGGAAAGCAAGACTTGTGCCATAAGGCCCCCGTTTCCAGCGAACACGTAGCCTACCTCCATGTGATTTCTACCAAGTAGACACTCTAGCTACACACTGGTCCCTTCCTTGAATAAAGTTTATTTGGCACGGAGTTCTGCGTGTAGCCAAACGCCTCCACCAAGGAGCGCTCTTGCTAGGCTATCGGGCTTAGCTTCTTCTAAAACCCTGCAGTGTAAGAGGAAGAACTGTGCTTTGGTTACAGCAGCAAGGCAAGCTGACTTTCTCCTGTAAGAATGGGTTCCTAAGGTATGACTTTGTAGAAGGAATGCAAAGCAGTTTTGGTTTCTCAGTGCCGCTCAGCCTAGGGCAATGAGGCAGATTTGCATGACATGTAGGACGTGAGAGAACACAGTTCCTGGAGCTGTTGGAGTGCTGAGGAAATCTAGCTCTCCCAGGGAAGAGTGCAGTGTGTTGCCCTACACTCAGCATACACTGAGTGACTGGGAAAGGATTCCGGGCCTGGAAGTTTCTTAGCAGCCTAGTGGAGCCTGCCGGTGCTCGGTGTTCGTGCAGGGAATAGGGTGCCCAGGCGAGGTCCTCCGTTTCCTGAAATGCTTACTAACGTTAAAGAAAGCAGACCTAAAGCTAATGCCTCAAGGACTCTGCTCCAAGCTTCCACTTCGGCAGGGCTATTCAAGGCTTTACCTTGAGGAAAGGACTCACGTCAAGTTTCCTTTTAGCTCTAGAGCGTATCAGGAGGAGCTCCCACCCAGGCTATGAAAGCACCCTGTTGATGTAGAGAACACTTGTTCCTTTCCCAGAGCACTGCCTGCAGTGACTAGAGACCCGTCCTAAACTGTGATTTAGGTAGCTTCAAGGCAGCATGAATGGAGCACTCAAAATGGGAAAGCAAGACTTGTGCCATAAGGCCCCCGTTTCCAGCGAACACGTAGCCTACCTCCATGTGATTTCTACCAAGTAAGTAGACACTCTAGCTACACACTGGTCCCTTCCTTGAATAAAGTTTATTTGGCACGGAGTTCTGCGTGTAGCCAAACGCCTCCCCCAAGGAGCGCTCTTGCTAGGCTATCGGGCTTAGCTTCTTCTAAAACCCTGCAGTGTAAGAGGAAGAACTGTGCTTTGGTTACAGCAGCAAGGCAAGCTGACTTTCTCCTGTAAGAATGGGTTCCTAAGGTATGACTTTGTAGAAGGAATGCAAAGCAGTTTTGGTTTCTCAGTGCCGCTCAGCCTAGGGCAATGAGGCAGATTTGCATGACATGTAGGACGTGAGAGAACACAGTTCCTGGAGCTGTTGGAGTGCTGAGGAAATCTAATTCTCCCAGGGAAGAGTGCAGTGTGTTGCCCTACACTCAGCATACACTGAGTGACTGGGAAAGGTTTCCGTGCCTGGAAGTTTCTTAGCAGCCTAGTGGACCCTGCCGGTGCTCGGTGTTCGTGCAGGGAATAGGGTGCCCAGGCGAGGTCCTCCGTTTCCTGAAATGCTTACTAACGTTAAAGAAAGCAGACCTAAAGCTAATGCCTCAAGGACTCTGCTCCAATCTTCCACTTCGGCAGGGCTATTCAAGGCTTTACCTTGAGGAAAGGACTCACGTCAAGTTTCCTTTTAGCTCTAGAGCGTATCAGGAGGAGCTCCCACCCAGGCTATGAAAGCACCCTGTTGATGTAGAGAAGACTCGTTCCTTTCCCAGAGCCCTCCTGCAGTGACTAGAGACCCGTCCTAAAACTGTTATTTAGGTAGCTTCAAGGCAGCATGAATGGAGCATTCAAAATGGGAAAGCAAGGCTTGTGCCATAAGGCCCTGTTTCCAGCGAACACGCAGCCTACCTCCTTGTGATTTCTACCAAGTATACACTCTAGCTACACACTGGTCCCTTCCTTGAATAAAGTTTATTTGGCACGGAGTTCTGCGTGTAGCCAACCGCCTCCCCCAAGGAACGCTCTTGCTAGGCTCTCGGGCTTAGCTTCTTCTAAAACCCTGCAGTGTAAGAGGAAGAACTGTGCTTTGTTTACAGCAGGAACACAAGCCGAATTTCTCCTGTAAGGATGTGGTCTTAATGTATGACTTTGTGGAAGGAATGCGAAGCAGTTTTGGTTTCTCAGTGCCGCTCAGCCTAGGGCAATGAGGCAGATTTGCATGACATGTAGGACGTGAGAGAACACAGTTCCTGGAGCTGTTGGAGTGCTGAGGAAATCTAGCTCTCCCAGGGAAGAGTGCAGTGTGTTGCCCTACACTCAGCATACACTGAGTGACTGGGAAAGGATTCCGGGCCTGGAAGTTTCTTAGCAGCCTAGTGGAGCCTGCCGGTGCTCGGTGTTCGTGCAGGGAATAGGGTGCCCAGGCGAGGTCCTCCGTTTCCTGAAATGCTTACTAACGTTAAAGAAAGCAGACCTAAAGCTAATGCCTCAAGGACTCTGCTCCAAGCTTCCACTTCGGCAGGGCTATTCAAGGCTTTACCTTGAGGAAAGGACTCACGTCAAGTTTCCTTTTAGCTCTAGAGCGTATCAGGAGGAGCTCCCACCCAGGCTATGAAAGCACCCTGTTGATGTAGAGAAGACTTGTTCCTTTCCCAGAGCACTGCCTGCAGTGACTAGAGACCCGTCCTAAACTGTGATTTAGGTAGCTTCAAGGCAGCATGAATGGAGCACTCAAAATGGGAAAGCAAGGCTTGTGCCATAAGGCCCCCGTTTCCAGCGAACACGTAGCCTACCTCCATGTGATTTCTACCAAGTAAGTAGACACTCTAGCTACACACTGGTCCCTTCCTTGAATAAAGTTTATTTGGCACGGAGTTCTGCGTGTAGCCAAACGCCTCCCCCAAGGAGCGCTCTTGCTAGGCTATCGGGTTTAGCTTCTTCTAAAACCCTGCAGTGTAAGAGGAAGAACTGTGCTTTGGTTACAGCAGCAAGGCAAGCTGACTTTCTCCTGTAAGGATGGGGTCCTAAGGTATGACTTTGTAGAAGGAATGCAAAGCAGTTTTGGTTTCTCAGTGCCGCTCAGCCTAGGGCAATGAGGCAGATTTGCATGACATGTAGGACGTGAGAGAACACAGTTCCTGGAGCTGTTGGAGTGCTGAGGAAATCTAGCTCTCCCAGGGAAGAGTGCAGTGTGTTGCCCTACACTCAGCATACACTGAGTGACTGGGAAAGGATTCCGGGCCTGGAAGTTTCTTAGCAGCCTAGTGGAGCCTGCCGGTGCTCGGTGTTCGTGCAGGGAATAGGGTGCCCAGGCGAGGTCCTCCGTTTCCTGAAATGCTTACTAACGTTAAAGAAAGCAGACCTAAAGCTAATGCCTCAAGGACTCTGCTCCAAGCTTCCACTTCGGCAGGGCTATTCAAGGCTTTACCTTGAGGAAAGGACTCACGTCAAGTTTCCTTTTAGCTCTAGAGCGTGTCAGGAGGAGCTCCCACCCAGGCTATGAAAGCACCCTGTTGATGTAGAGAACACTTGTTCCTTTCCCAGAGCCCTGCCTGCAGTGACTAGAGACCCGTCCTAAACTGTGATTTAGGTAGCTTCAAGGCAGCATGAATGGAGCACTCAAAATGGGAAAGCAAGGCTTGTGCCATAAGGCCCCCGTTTCCAGCGAACACGTAGCCTACCTCCATGTGATTTCTACCAAGTAGACACTCTAGCTACACACTGGTCCCTTCCTTGAATAAAGTTTATTTGGCACGGAGTTCTGCGTGTAGCCAAACGCCTCCCCCAAGGAGCGCTCTTGCTAGGCTATCGGGCTTAGCTTCTTCTAAAACCCTGCAGTGTAAGAGGAAGAACTGTGCTTTGGTTACAGCAGCAAGGCAAGCTGACTTTCTCCTGTAAGAATGGGTTCCTAAGGTATGACTTTGTAGAAGGAATGCAAAGCAGTTTTGGTTTCTCAGTGCCGCTCAGCCTAGGGCAATGAGGCAGATTGGCATGACATGTAGGACGTGAGAGAACACAGTTCCTGGAGCTGTTGGAGTGCTGAGGAAATCTAGCTCTCCCAGGGAAGAGTGCAGTGTGTTGCCCTACACTCAGCATACACTGAGTGACTGGGAAAGGATTCCGGGCCTGGAAGTTTCTTAGCAGCCTAGTGGAGCCTGCCGGTGCTCGGTGTTCTTGCAGGGAATAGGGTGCCCAGGCGAGGTCCTCCGTTTCCTGAAATGCTTACTAACGTTAAAGAAAGCAGACCTAAAGCTAATGCCTCAAGGACTCTGCTCCAAGCTTCCACTTCGGCAGGGCTATTCAAGGCTTTACCTTGAGGAAAGGACTCACGTCAAGTTTCCTTTTAGCTCTAGAGCGTATCAGGAGGAGCTCCCACCCAGGCTATGAAAGCACCCTGTTGATGTAGAGAAGACTTGTTCCTTTCCCAGAGCACTGCCTGCAGTGACTAGAGACCCGTCCTAAACTGTGATTTAGGTAGCTTCAAGGCAGCATGAATGGAGCACTCAAAATGGGAAAGCAAGGCTTGTGCCATAAGGCCCCCGTTTCCAGCGAACACGTAGCCTACCTCCATGTGATTTCTACCAAGTAAGTAGACACTCTAGCTACACACTGGTCCCTTCCTTGAATAAAGTTTATTTGGCACGGAGTTCTGCGTGTAGCCAAACGCCTCCCCCAAGGAGCGCTCTTGCTAGGCTATCGGGTTTAGCTTCTTCTAAAACCCTGCAGTGTAAGAGGAAGAACTGTGCTTTGGTTACAGCAGCAAGGCAAGCTGACTTTCTCCTGTAAGGATGGGGTCCTAAGGTATGACTTTGTAGAAGGAATGCAAAGCAGTTTTGGTTTCTCAGTGCCGCTCAGCCTAGGGCAATGAGGCAGATTTGCATGACATGTAGGACGTGAGAGAACACAGTTCCTGGAGCTGTTGGAGTGCTGAGGAAATCTAGCTCTCCCAGGGAAGAGTGCAGTGTGTTGCCCTACACTCAGCATACACTGAGTGACTGGGAAAGGATTCCGGGCCTGGAAGTTTCTTAGCAGCCTAGTGGAGCCTGCCGGTGCTCGGTGTTCGTGCAGGGAATAGGGTGCCCAGGCGAGGTCCTCCGTTTCCTGAAATGCTTACTAACGTTAAAGAAAGCAGACCTAAAGCTAATGCCTCAAGGACTCTGCTCCAAGCTTCCACTTCGGCAGGGCTATTCAAGGCTTTACCTTGAGGAAAGGACTCACGTCAAGTTTCCTTTTAGCTCTAGAGCGTATCAGGAGGAGCTCCCACCCAGGCTATGAAAGCACCCTGTTGATGTAGAGAACACTTGTTCCTTTCCCAGAGCACTGCCTGCAGTGACTAGAGACCCGTCCTAAACTGTGATTTAGGTAGCTTCAAGGCAGCATGAATGGAGCACTCAAAATGGGAAAGCAAGACTTGTGCCGTAAGGCCCCCGTTTCCAGCGAACACGTAGCCTACCTCCATGTGATTTCTACCAAGTAAGTAGACACTCTAGCTACACACTGGTCCCTTCCTTGAATAAAGTTTATTTGGCACGGAGTTCTGCGTGTAGCCAAACGCCTCCCCCAAGGAGCGCTCTTGCTAGGCTATCGGGCTTAGCTTCTTCTAAAACCCTGCAGTGTAAGAGGAAGAACTGTGCTTTGGTTACAGCAGCAAGGCAAGCTGACTTTCTCCTGTAAGGATGGGGTCCTAAGGTATGACTTTGTAGAAGGAATGCAAAGCAGTTTTGGTTTCTCAGTGCCGCTCAGCCTAGGGCAATGAGGCAGATTTGCATGACATGTAGGACGTGAGAGAACACAGTTCCTGGAGCTGTTGGAGTGCTGAGGATATCTAATTCTCCCAGGGAAGAGTGCAGTGTGTTGCCCTACACTCAGCATACACTGAGTGACTGGGAAAGGTTTCCGTGCCTGGAAGTTTCTTAGCAGCCTAGTGGACCCTGCCGGTGCTCGGTGTTCGTGCAGGGAATAGGGTGCCCAGGCGAGGTCCTCCGTTTCCTGAAATGCTTACTAACGTTAAAGAAAGCAGACCTAAAGCTAATGCCTCAAGGACTCTGCTCCAATCTTCCACTTCGGCAGGGCTATTCAAGGCTTTACCTTGAGGAAAGGACTCACGTCAAGTTTCCTTTTAGCTCTAGAGCGTATCAGGAGGAGCTCCCACCCAGGCTATGAAAGCACCCTGTTGATGTAGAGAACACTTGTTCCTTTCCCAGAGCACTGCCTGCAGTGACTAGAGACCCGTCCTAAACTGTGATTTAGGTAGCTTCAAGGCAGCATGAATGGAGCACTCAAAATGGGAAAGCAAGACTTGTGCCGTAAGGCCCCCGTTTCCAGCGAACACGTAGCCTACCTCCATGTGATGTCTACCAAGTAAGTAGACACTCTAGCTACACACTGGTCCCTTCCTTGAATAAAGTTTATTTGGCACGGAGTTCTGCGTGTAGCCAAACGCCTCCCCCAAGGAGCGCTCTTGCTAGGCTATCGGGCTTAGCTTCTTCTAAAACCCTGCAGTGTAAGAGGAAGAACTGTGCTTTGGTTACAGCAGCAAGGCAAGCTGACTTTCTCCTGTAAGAATGGGTTCCTAAGGTATGACTTTGTAGAAGGAATGCAAAGCAGTTTTGGTTTCTCAGTGCCGCTCAGCCTAGGGCAATGAGGCAGATTTGCATGACATGTAGGACGTGAGAGAACACAGTTCCTGGAGCTGTTGGAGTGCTGAGGAAATCTAATTCTCCCAGGGAAGAGTGCAGTGTGTTGCCCTACACTCAGCATACACTGAGTGACTGGGAAAGGTTTCCGGGCCTGGAAGTTTCTTAGCAGCCTAGTGGACCCTGCCGGTGCTCGGTGTTCGTGCAGGGAATAGGGTGCCCAGGCGAGGTCCTCCGTTTCCTGAAATGCTTACTAACGTTAAAGAAAGCAGACCTAAAGCTAATGCCTCAAGGACTCTGCTCCAAGTTTCCACTTCGGCAGGGCTATTCAAGGCTTTACCTTGAGGAAAGGACTCACGTCAAGTTTCCTTTTAGCTCTAGAGCGTATCAGGAGGAGCTCCCACCCAGGCTATGAAAGCACCCTGTTGATGTAGAGAAGACTCGTTCCTTTCCCAGAGCCCTGCCTGCAGTGACTAGAGACCCGTCCTAAAACTGTTATTTAGGTAGCTTCAAGGCAGCATGAATGGAGCATTCAAAATGGAAAAGCAAGGCTTGTGCCATAAGGCCCTGTTTCCAGCGAACACGCAGCCTACCTCCTTGTGATTTCTACCAAGTATACACTCTAGCTACACACTGGTCCCTTCCTTGAATAAAGTTTATTTGGCACGGAGTTCTGCGTGTAGCCAACCGCTTCCCCCAAGGAGCGCTCTTGCTAGGCTATCGGGCTTAGCTTCTTCTAAAACCCTGCAGTGTAAGAGGAAGAACTGTGCTTTGTTTACAGCAGGAACGCAAGCCGAATTTCTCCTGTAAGGATGGGGTCTTAATGTATGACTTTGTGGAAGGAATGCGAAGCAGTTTTGGTTTCTCAGTGCCGCTCAGCCTAGGGCAATGAGGCAGATTGGCATGACATGTAGGACGTGAGAGAACACAGTTCCTGGAGCTGTTGGAGTGCTGAGGAAATCTAGCTCTCCCAGGGAAGAGTGCAGTGTGTTGCCCTACACTCAGCATACACTGAGTGACTGGGAAAGGATTCCGGGCCTGGAAGTTTCTTAGCAGCCTAGTGGAGCCTGCCGGTGCTCGGTGTTCGTGCAGGGAATAGGGTGCCCAGGCGAGGTCCTCCGTTTCCTGAAATGCTTACTAACGTTAAAGAAAGCAGACCTAAAGCTAATGCCTCAAGGACTCTGCTCCAAGCTTCCACTTCGGCAGGGCTATTCAAGGCTTTACCTTGAGGAAAGGACTCACGTCAAGTTTCCTTTTAGCTCTAGAGCGTGTCAGGAGGAGCTCCCACCCAGGCTATGAAAGCACCCTGTTGATGTAGAGAACACTTGTTCCTTTCCCAGAGCCCTGCCTGCAGTGACTAGAGACCCGTCCTAAACTGTGATTTAGGTAGCTTCAAGGCAGCATGAATGGAGCACTCAAAATGGGAAAGCAAGGCTTGTGCCATAAGGCCCCCGTTTCCAGCGAACACGTAGCCTACCTCCATGTGATTTCTACCAAGTAGACACTCTAGCTACACACTGGTCCCTTCCTTGAATAAAGTTTATTTGGCACGGAGTTCTGCGTGTAGCCAAACGCCTCCACCAAGGAGCGCTCTTGCTAGGCTATCGGGCTTAGCTTCTTCTAAAACCCTGCAGTGTAAGAGGAAGAACTGTGCTTTGGTTACAGCAGCAAGGCAAGCTGACTTTCTCCTGTAAGGATGGGGTCCTAAGGTATGACTTTGTAGAAGGAATGCAAAGCAGTTTTGGTTTCTCAGTGCCGCTCAGCCTAGGGCAATGAGGCAGATTTGCATGACATGTAGGACGTGAGAGAACACAGTTCCTGGAGCTGTTGGAGTGCTGAGGAAATCTAGCTCTCCCAGGGAAGAGTGCAGTGTGTTGCCCTACACTCAGCATACACTGAGTGACTGGGAAAGGATTCCGGGCCTGGAAGTTTCTTAGCAGCCTAGTGGAGCCTGCCGGTGCTCGGTGTTCGAGCAGGGAATAGGGTGCCCAGGCGAGGTCCTCCGTTTCCTGAAATGCTTACTAACGTTAAAGAAAGCAGACCTAAAGCTAATGCCTCAAGGACTCTGCTCCAAGCTTCCACTTCGGCAGGGCTATTCAAGGCTTTACCTTGAGGAAAGGACTCACGTCAAGTTTCCTTTTAGCTCTAGAGCGTATCAGGAGGAGCTCCCACCCAGGCTATGAAAGCACCCTGTTGATGTAGAGAAGACTTGTTCCTTTCCCAGAGCACTGCCTGCAGTGACTAGAGACCCGTCCTAAACTGTGATTTAGGTAGCTTCAAGGCAGCATGAATGGAGCACTCAAAATGGGAAAGCAAGACTTGTGCCATAAGGCCCCCGTTTCCAGCGAACACGTAGCCTACCTCCATGTGATTTCTACCAAGTAGACACTCTAGCTACACACTGGTCCCTTCCTTGAATAAAGTTTATTTGGCACGGAGTTCTGCGTGTAGCCAAACGCCTCCACCAAGGAGCGCTCTTGCTAGGCTATCGGGCTTAGCTTCTTCTAAAACCCTGCAGTGTAAGAGGAAGAACTGTGCTTTGGTTACAGCAGCAAGGCAAGCTGACTTTCTCCTGTAAGGATGGGGTCCTAAGGTATGACTTTGTAGAAGGAATGCAAAGCAGTTTTGGTTTCTCAGTGCCGCTCAGCCTAGGGCAATGAGGCAGATTTGCATGACATGTAGGACGTGAGAGAACACAGTTCCTGGAGCTGTTGGAGTGCTGAGGAAATCTAGCTCTCCCAGGGAAGAGTGCAGTGTGTTGCCCTACACTCAGCATACACTGAGTGACTGGGAAAGGATTCCGGGCCTGGAAGTTTCTTAGCAGCCTAGTGGAGCCTGCCGGTGCTCGGTGTTCGTGCAGGGAATAGGGTGCCCAGGCGAGGTCCTCCGTTTCCTGAAATGCTTACTAACGTTAAAGAAAGCAGACCTAAAGCTAATGCCTCAAGGACTCTGCTCCAAGCTTCCACTTCGGCAGGGCTATTCAAGGCTTTACCTTGAGGAAAGGACTCACGTCAAGTTTCCTTTTAGCTCTAGAGCGTATCAGGAGGAGCTCCCACCCAGGCTATGAAAGCACCCTGTTGATGTAGAGAACACTTGTTCCTTTCCCAGAGCACTGCCTGCAGTGACTAGAGACCCGTCCTAAACTGTGATTTAGGTAGCTTCAAGGCAGCATGAATGGAGCACTCAAAATGGGAAAGCAAGACTTGTGCCATAAGGCCCCCGTTTCCAGCGAACACGTAGCCTACCTCCATGTGATTTCTACCAAGTAAGTAGACACTCTAGCTACACACTGGTCCCTTCCTTGAATAAAGTTTATTTGGCACGGAGTTCTGCGTGTAGCCAAACGCCTCCCCCAAGGAGCGCTCTTGCTAGGCTATCGGGCTTAGCTTCTTCTAAAACCCTGCAGTGTAAGAGGAAGAACTGTGCTTTGGTTACAGCAGCAAGGCAAGCTGACTTTCTCCTGTAAGAATGGGTTCCTAAGGTATGACTTTGTAGAAGGAATGCAAAGCAGTTTTGGTTTCTCAGTGCCGCTCAGCCTAGGGCAATGAGGCAGATTTGCATGACATGTAGGACGTGAGAGAACACAGTTCCTGGAGCTGTTGGAGTGCTGAGGAAATCTAATTCTCCCAGGGAAGAGTGCAGTGTGTTGCCCTACACTCAGCATACACTGAGTGACTGGGAAAGGTTTCCGGGCCTGGAAGTTTCTTAGCAGCCTAGTGGACCCTGCCGGTGCTCGGTGTTCGTGCAGGGAATAGGGTGCCCAGGCGAGGTCCTCCGTTTCCTGAAATGCTTACTAACGTTAAAGAAAGCAGACCTAAAGCTAATGCCTCAAGGACTCTGCTCCAAGTTTCCACTTCGGCAGGGCTATTCAAGGCTTTACCTTGAGGAAAGGACTCACGTCAAGTTTCCTTTTAGCTCTAGAGCGTATCAGGAGGAGCTCCCACCCAGGCTATGAAAGCACCCTGTTGATGTAGAGAAGACTCGTTCCTTTCCCAGAGCCCTGCCTGCAGTGACTAGAGACCCGTCCTAAAACTGTTATTTAGGTAGCTTCAAGGCAGCATGAATGGAGCATTCAAAATGGAAAAGCAAGGCTTGTGCCATAAGGCCCTGTTTCCAGCGAACACGCAGCCTACCTCCTTGTGATTTCTACCAAGTATACACTCTAGCTACACACTGGTCCCTTCCTTGAATAAAGTTTATTTGGCACGGAGTTCTGCGTGTAGCCAACCGCTTCCCCCAAGGAGCGCTCTTGCTAGGCTATCGGGCTTAGCTTCTTCTAAAACCCTGCAGTGTAAGAGGAAGAACTGTGCTTTGTTTACAGCAGGAACGCAAGCCGAATTTCTCCTGTAAGGATGGGGTCTTAATGTATGACTTTGTGGAAGGAATGCGAAGCAGTTTTGGTTTCTCAGTGCCGCTCAGCCTAGGGCAATGAGGCAGATTGGCATGACATGTAGGACGTGAGAGAACACAGTTCCTGGAGCTGTTGGAGTGCTGAGGAAATCTAGCTCTCCCAGGGAAGAGTGCAGTGTGTTGCCCTACACTCAGCATACACTGAGTGACTGGGAAAGGATTCCGGGCCTGGAAGTTTCTTAGCAGCCTAGTGGAGCCTGCCGGTGCTCGGTGTTCGTGCAGGGAATAGGGTGCCCAGGCGAGGTCCTCCGTTTCCTGAAATGCTTACTAACGTTAAAGAAAGCAGACCTAAAGCTAATGCCTCAAGGACTCTGCTCCAAGCTTCCACTTCGGCAGGGCTATTCAAGGCTTTACCTTGAGGAAAGGACTCACGTCAAGTTTCCTTTTAGCTCTAGAGCGTGTCAGGAGGAGCTCCCACCCAGGCTATGAAAGCACCCTGTTGATGTAGAGAACACTTGTTCCTTTCCCAGAGCCCTGCCTGCAGTGACTAGAGACCCGTCCTAAACTGTGATTTAGGTAGCTTCAAGGCAGCATGAATGGAGCACTCAAAATGGGAAAGCAAGGCTTGTGCCATAAGGCCCCCGTTTCCAGCGAACACGTAGCCTACCTCCATGTGATTTCTACCAAGTAGACACTCTAGCTACACACTGGTCCCTTCCTTGAATAAAGTTTATTTGGCACGGAGTTCTGCGTGTAGCCAAACGCCTCCACCAAGGAGCGCTCTTGCTAGGCTATCGGGCTTAGCTTCTTCTAAAACCCTGCAGTGTAAGAGGAAGAACTGTGCTTTGGTTACAGCAGCAAGGCAAGCTGACTTTCTCCTGTAAGGATGGGGTCCTAAGGTATGACTTTGTAGAAGGAATGCAAAGCAGTTTTGGTTTCTCAGTGCCGCTCAGCCTAGGGCAATGAGGCAGATTTGCATGACATGTAGGACGTGAGAGAACACAGTTCCTGGAGCTGTTGGAGTGCTGAGGAAATCTAGCTCTCCCAGGGAAGAGTGCAGTGTGTTGCCCTACACTCAGCATACACTGAGTGACTGGGAAAGGATTCCGGGCCTGGAAGTTTCTTAGCAGCCTAGTGGAGCCTGCCGGTGCTCGGTGTTCGAGCAGGGAATAGGGTGCCCAGGCGAGGTCCTCCGTTTCCTGAAATGCTTACTAACGTTAAAGAAAGCAGACCTAAAGCTAATGCCTCAAGGACTCTGCTCCAAGCTTCCACTTCGGCAGGGCTATTCAAGGCTTTACCTTGAGGAAAGGACTCACGTCAAGTTTCCTTTTAGCTCTAGAGCGTATCAGGAGGAGCTCCCACCCAGGCTATGAAAGCACCCTGTTGATGTAGAGAAGACTTGTTCCTTTCCCAGAGCACTGCCTGCAGTGACTAGAGACCCGTCCTAAACTGTGATTTAGGTAGCTTCAAGGCAGCATGAATGGAGCACTCAAAATGGGAAAGCAAGACTTGTGCCATAAGGCCCCCGTTTCCAGCGAACACGTAGCCTACCTCCATGTGATTTCTACCAAGTAGACACTCTAGCTACACACTGGTCCCTTCCTTGAATAAAGTTTATTTGGCACGGAGTTCTGCGTGTAGCCAAACGCCTCCACCAAGGAGCGCTCTTGCTAGGCTATCGGGCTTAGCTTCTTCTAAAACCCTGCAGTGTAAGAGGAAGAACTGTGCTTTGGTTACAGCAGCAAGGCAAGCTGACTTTCTCCTGTAAGGATGGGGTCCTAAGGTATGACTTTGTAGAAGGAATGCAAAGCAGTTTTGGTTTCTCAGTGCCGCTCAGCCTAGGGCAATGAGGCAGATTTGCATGACATGTAGGACGTGAGAGAACACAGTTCCTGGAGCTGTTGGAGTGCTGAGGAAATCTAGCTCTCCCAGGGAAGAGTGCAGTGTGTTGCCCTACACTCAGCATACACTGAGTGACTGGGAAAGGATTCCGGGCCTGGAAGTTTCTTAGCAGCCTAGTGGAGCCTGCCGGTGCTCGGTGTTCGTGCAGGGAATAGGGTGCCCAGGCGAGGTCCTCCGTTTCCTGAAATGCTTACTAACGTTAAAGAAAGCAGACCTAAAGCTAATGCCTCAAGGACTCTGCTCCAAGCTTCCACTTCGGCAGGGCTATTCAAGGCTTTACCTTGAGGAAAGGACTCACGTCAAGTTTCCTTTTAGCTCTAGAGCGTATCAGGAGGAGCTCCCACCCAGGCTATGAAAGCACCCTGTTGATGTAGAGAACACTTGTTCCTTTCCCAGAGCACTGCCTGCAGTGACTAGAGACCCGTCCTAAACTGTGATTTAGGTAGCTTCAAGGCAGCATGAATGGAGCACTCAAAATGGGAAAGCAAGACTTGTGCCATAAGGCCCCCGTTTCCAGCGAACACGTAGCCTACCTCCATGTGATTTCTACCAAGTAAGTAGACACTCTAGCTACACACTGGTCCCTTCCTTGAATAAAGTTTATTTGGCACGGAGTTCTGCGTGTAGCCAAACGCCTCCCCCAAGGAGCGCTCTTGCTAGGCTATCGGGCTTAGCTTCTTCTAAAACCCTGCAGTGTAAGAGGAAGAACTGTGCTTTGGTTACAGCAGCAAGGCAAGCTGACTTTCTCCTGTAAGAATGGGTTCCTAAGGTATGACTTTGTAGAAGGAATGCAAAGCAGTTTTGGTTTCTCAGTGCCGCTCAGCCTAGGGCAATGAGGCAGATTTGCATGACATGTAGGACGTGAGAGAACACAGTTCCTGGAGCTGTTGGAGTGCTGAGGAAATCTAATTCTCCCAGGGAAGAGTGCAGTGTGTTGCCCTACACTCAGCATACACTGAGTGACTGGGAAAGGTTTCCGGGCCTGGAAGTTTCTTAGCAGCCTAGTGGACCCTGCCGGTGCTCGGTGTTCGTGCAGGGAATAGGGTGCCCAGGCGAGGTCCTCCGTTTCCTGAAATGCTTACTAACGTTAAAGAAAGCAGACCTAAAGCTAATGCCTCAAGGACTCTGCTCCAAGTTTCCACTTCGGCAGGGCTATTCAAGGCTTTACCTTGAGGAAAGGACTCACGTCAAGTTTCCTTTTAGCTCTAGAGCGTATCAGGAGGAGCTCCCACCCAGGCTATGAAAGCACCCTGTTGATGTAGAGAAGACTCGTTCCTTTCCCAGAGCCCTGCCTGCAGTGACTAGAGACCCGTCCTAAAACTGTTATTTAGGTAGCTTCAAGGCAGCATGAATGGAGCATTCAAAATGGAAAAGCAAGGCTTGTGCCATAAGGCCCTGTTTCCAGCGAACACGCAGCCTACCTCCTTGTGATTTCTACCAAGTATACACTCTAGCTACACACTGGTCCCTTCCTTGAATAAAGTTTATTTGGCACGGAGTTCTGCGTGTAGCCAACCGCTTCCCCCAAGGAGCGCTCTTGCTAGGCTATCGGGCTTAGCTTCTTCTAAAACCCTGCAGTGTAAGAGGAAGAACTGTGCTTTGTTTACAGCAGGAACGCAAGCCGAATTTCTCCTGTAAGGATGGGGTCTTAATGTATGACTTTGTGGAAGGAATGCGAAGCAGTTTTGGTTTCTCAGTGCCGCTCAGCCTAGGGCAATGAGGCAGATTGGCATGACATGTAGGACGTGAGAGAACACAGTTCCTGGAGCTGTTGGAGTGCTGAGGAAATCTAGCTCTCCCAGGGAAGAGTGCAGTGTGTTGCCCTACACTCAGCATACACTGAGTGACTGGGAAAGGATTCCGGGCCTGGAAGTTTCTTAGCAGCCTAGTGGAGCCTGCCGGTGCTCGGTGTTCGTGCAGGGAATAGGGTGCCCAGGCGAGGTCCTCCGTTTCCTGAAATGCTTACTAACGTTAAAGAAAGCAGACCTAAAGCTAATGCCTCAAGGACTCTGCTCCAAGCTTCCACTTCGGCAGGGCTATTCAAGGCTTTACCTTGAGGAAAGGACTCACGTCAAGTTTCCTTTTAGCTCTAGAGCGTGTCAGGAGGAGCTCCCACCCAGGCTATGAAAGCACCCTGTTGATGTAGAGAACACTTGTTCCTTTCCCAGAGCCCTGCCTGCAGTGACTAGAGACCCGTCCTAAACTGTGATTTAGGTAGCTTCAAGGCAGCATGAATGGAGCACTCAAAATGGGAAAGCAAGGCTTGTGCCATAAGGCCCCCGTTTCCAGCGAACACGTAGCCTACCTCCATGTGATTTCTACCAAGTAGACACTCTAGCTACACACTGGTCCCTTCCTTGAATAAAGTTTATTTGGCACGGAGTTCTGCGTGTAGCCAAACGCCTCCACCAAGGAGCGCTCTTGCTAGGCTATCGGGCTTAGCTTCTTCTAAAACCCTGCAGTGTAAGAGGAAGAACTGTGCTTTGGTTACAGCAGCAAGGCAAGCTGACTTTCTCCTGTAAGGATGGGGTCCTAAGGTATGACTTTGTAGAAGGAATGCAAAGCAGTTTTGGTTTCTCAGTGCCGCTCAGCCTAGGGCAATGAGGCAGATTTGCATGACATGTAGGACGTGAGAGAACACAGTTCCTGGAGCTGTTGGAGTGCTGAGGAAATCTAGCTCTCCCAGGGAAGAGTGCAGTGTGTTGCCCTACACTCAGCATACACTGAGTGACTGGGAAAGGATTCCGGGCCTGGAAGTTTCTTAGCAGCCTAGTGGAGCCTGCCGGTGCTCGGTGTTCGAGCAGGGAATAGGGTGCCCAGGCGAGGTCCTCCGTTTCCTGAAATGCTTACTAACGTTAAAGAAAGCAGACCTAAAGCTAATGCCTCAAGGACTCTGCTCCAAGCTTCCACTTCGGCAGGGCTATTCAAGGCTTTACCTTGAGGAAAGGACTCACGTCAAGTTTCCTTTTAGCTCTAGAGCGTATCAGGAGGAGCTCCCACCCAGGCTATGAAAGCACCCTGTTGATGTAGAGAACACTTGTTCCTTTCCCAGAGCACTGCCTGCAGTGACTAGAGACCCGTCCTAAACTGTGATTTAGGTAGCTTCAAGGCAGCATGAATGGAGCACTCAAAATGGGAAAGCAAGACTTGTGCCATAAGGCCCCCGTTTCCAGCGAACACGTAGCCTACCTCCATGTGATTTCTACCAAGTAGACACTCTAGCTACACACTGGTCCCTTCCTTGAATAAAGTTTATTTGGCACGGAGTTCTGCGTGTAGCCAAACGCCTCCACCAAGGAGCGCTCTTGCTAGGCTATCGGGCTTAGCTTCTTCTAAAACCCTGCAGTGTAAGAGGAAGAACTGTGCTTTGGTTACAGCAGCAAGGCAAGCTGACTTTCTCCTGTAAGGATGGGGTCCTAAGGTATGACTTTGTAGAAGGAATGCAAAGCAGTTTTGGTTTCTCAGTGCCGCTCAGCCTAGGGCAATGAGGCAGATTTGCATGACATGTAGGACGTGAGAGAACACAGTTCCTGGAGCTGTTGGAGTGCTGAGGAAATCTAGCTCTCCCAGGGAAGAGTGCAGTGTGTTGCCCTACACTCAGCATACACTGAGTGACTGGGAAAGGATTCCGGGCCTGGAAGTTTCTTAGCAGCCTAGTGGAGCCTGCCGGTGCTCGGTGTTCGTGCAGGGAATAGGGTGCCCAGGCGAGGTCCTCCGTTTCCTGAAATGCTTACTAACGTTAAAGAAAGCAGACCTAAAGCTAATGCCTCAAGGACTCTGCTCCAAGCTTCCACTTCGGCAGGGCTATTCAAGGCTTTACCTTGAGGAAAGGACTCACGTCAAGTTTCCTTTTAGCTCTAGAGCGTATCAGGAGGAGCTCCCACCCAGGCTATGAAAGCACCCTGTTGATGTAGAGAACACTTGTTCCTTTCCCAGAGCACTGCCTGCAGTGACTAGAGACCCGTCCTAAACTGTGATTTAGGTAGCTTCAAGGCAGCATGAATGGAGCACTCAAAATGGGAAAGCAAGACTTGTGCCATAAGGCCCCCGTTTCCAGCGAACACGTAGCCTACCTCCATGTGATTTCTACCAAGTAAGTAGACACTCTAGCTACACACTGGTCCCTTCCTTGAATAAAGTTTATTTGGCACGGAGTTCTGCGTGTAGCCAAACGCCTCCCCCAAGGAGCGCTCTTGCTAGGCTATCGGGCTTAGCTTCTTCTAAAACCCTGCAGTGTAAGAGGAAGAACTGTGCTTTGGTTACAGCAGCAAGGCAAGCTGACTTTCTCCTGTAAGAATGGGTTCCTAAGGTATGACTTTGTAGAAGGAATGCAAAGCAGTTTTGGTTTCTCAGTGCCGCTCAGCCTAGGGCAATGAGGCAGATTTGCATGACATGTAGGACGTGAGAGAACACAGTTCCTGGAGCTGTTGGAGTGCTGAGGAAATCTAATTCTCCCAGGGAAGAGTGCAGTGTGTTGCCCTACACTCAGCATACACTGAGTGACTGGGAAAGGTTTCCGTGCCTGGAAGTTTCTTAGCAGCCTAGTGGACCCTGCCGGTGCTCGGTGTTCGTGCAGGGAATAGGGTGCCCAGGCGAGGTCCTCCGTTTCCTGAAATGCTTACTAACGTTAAAGAAAGCAGACCTAAAGCTAATGCCTCAAGGACTCTGCTCCAATCTTCCACTTCGGCAGGGCTATTCAAGGCTTTACCTTGAGGAAAGGACTCACGTCAAGTTTCCTTTTAGCTCTAGAGCGTATCAGGAGGAGCTCCCACCCAGGCTATGAAAGCACCCTGTTGATGTAGAGAAGACTCGTTCCTTTCCCAGAGCCCTCCTGCAGTGACTAGAGACCCGTCCTAAAACTGTTATTTAGGTAGCTTCAAGGCAGCATGAATGGAGCATTCAAAATGGGAAAGCAAGGCTTGTGCCATAAGGCCCTGTTTCCAGCGAACACGCAGCCTACCTCCTTGTGATTTCTACCAAGTATACACTCTAGCTACACACTGGTCCCTTCCTTGAATAAAGTTTATTTGGCACGGAGTTCTGCGTGTAGCCAACCGCCTCCCCCAAGGAACGCTCTTGCTAGGCTCTCGGGCTTAGCTTCTTCTAAAACCCTGCAGTGTAAGAGGAAGAACTGTGCTTTGTTTACAGCAGGAACACAAGCCGAATTTCTCCTGTAAGGATGTGGTCTTAATGTATGACTTTGTGGAAGGAATGCGAAGCAGTTTTGGTTTCTCAGTGCCGCTCAGCCTAGGGCAATGAGGCAGATTTGCATGACATGTAGGACGTGAGAGAACACAGTTCCTGGAGCTGTTGGAGTGCTGAGGAAATCTAGCTCTCCCAGGGAAGAGTGCAGTGTGTTGCCCTACACTCAGCATACACTGAGTGACTGGGAAAGGATTCCGGGCCTGGAAGTTTCTTAGCAGCCTAGTGGAGCCTGCCGGTGCTCGGTGTTCGTGCAGGGAATAGGGTGCCCAGGCGAGGTCCTCCGTTTCCTGAAATGCTTACTAACGTTAAAGAAAGCAGACCTAAAGCTAATGCCTCAAGGACTCTGCTCCAAGCTTCCACTTCGGCAGGGCTATTCAAGGCTTTACCTTGAGGAAAGGACTCACGTCAAGTTTCCTTTTAGCTCTAGAGCGTATCAGGAGGAGCTCCCACCCAGGCTATGAAAGCACCCTGTTGATGTAGAGAAGACTTGTTCCTTTCCCAGAGCACTGCCTGCAGTGACTAGAGACCCGTCCTAAACTGTGATTTAGGTAGCTTCAAGGCAGCATGAATGGAGCACTCAAAATGGGAAAGCAAGGCTTGTGCCATAAGGCCCCCGTTTCCAGCGAACACGTAGCCTACCTCCATGTGATTTCTACCAAGTAAGTAGACACTCTAGCTACACACTGGTCCCTTCCTTGAATAAAGTTTATTTGGCACGGAGTTCTGCGTGTAGCCAAACGCCTCCCCCAAGGAGCGCTCTTGCTAGGCTATCGGGTTTAGCTTCTTCTAAAACCCTGCAGTGTAAGAGGAAGAACTGTGCTTTGGTTACAGCAGCAAGGCAAGCTGACTTTCTCCTGTAAGGATGGGGTCCTAAGGTATGACTTTGTAGAAGGAATGCAAAGCAGTTTTGGTTTCTCAGTGCCGCTCAGCCTAGGGCAATGAGGCAGATTTGCATGACATGTAGGACGTGAGAGAACACAGTTCCTGGAGCTGTTGGAGTGCTGAGGAAATCTAGCTCTCCCAGGGAAGAGTGCAGTGTGTTGCCCTACACTCAGCATACACTGAGTGACTGGGAAAGGATTCCGGGCCTGGAAGTTTCTTAGCAGCCTAGTGGAGCCTGCCGGTGCTCGGTGTTCGTGCAGGGAATAGGGTGCCCAGGCGAGGTCCTCCGTTTCCTGAAATGCTTACTAACGTTAAAGAAAGCAGACCTAAAGCTAATGCCTCAAGGACTCTGCTCCAAGCTTCCACTTCGGCAGGGCTATTCAAGGCTTTACCTTGAGGAAAGGACTCACGTCAAGTTTCCTTTTAGCTCTAGAGCGTGTCAGGAGGAGCTCCCACCCAGGCTATGAAAGCACCCTGTTGATGTAGAGAACACTTGTTCCTTTCCCAGAGCCCTGCCTGCAGTGACTAGAGACCCGTCCTAAACTGTGATTTAGGTAGCTTCAAGGCAGCATGAATGGAGCACTCAAAATGGGAAAGCAAGGCTTGTGCCATAAGGCCCCCGTTTCCAGCGAACACGTAGCCTACCTCCATGTGATTTCTACCAAGTAGACACTCTAGCTACACACTGGTCCCTTCCTTGAATAAAGTTTATTTGGCACGGAGTTCTGCGTGTAGCCAAACGCCTCCCCCAAGGAGCGCTCTTGCTAGGCTATCGGGCTTAGCTTCTTCTAAAACCCTGCAGTGTAAGAGGAAGAACTGTGCTTTGGTTACAGCAGCAAGGCAAGCTGACTTTCTCCTGTAAGAATGGGTTCCTAAGGTATGACTTTGTAGAAGGAATGCAAAGCAGTTTTGGTTTCTCAGTGCCGCTCAGCCTAGGGCAATGAGGCAGATTGGCATGACATGTAGGACGTGAGAGAACACAGTTCCTGGAGCTGTTGGAGTGCTGAGGAAATCTAGCTCTCCCAGGGAAGAGTGCAGTGTGTTGCCCTACACTCAGCATACACTGAGTGACTGGGAAAGGATTCCGGGCCTGGAAGTTTCTTAGCAGCCTAGTGGAGCCTGCCGGTGCTCGGTGTTCTTGCAGGGAATAGGGTGCCCAGGCGAGGTCCTCCGTTTCCTGAAATGCTTACTAACGTTAAAGAAAGCAGACCTAAAGCTAATGCCTCAAGGACTCTGCTCCAAGCTTCCACTTCGGCAGGGCTATTCAAGGCTTTACCTTGAGGAAAGGACTCACGTCAAGTTTCCTTTTAGCTCTAGAGCGTATCAGGAGGAGCTCCCACCCAGGCTATGAAAGCACCCTGTTGATGTAGAGAAGACTTGTTCCTTTCCCAGAGCACTGCCTGCAGTGACTAGAGACCCGTCCTAAACTGTGATTTAGGTAGCTTCAAGGCAGCATGAATGGAGCACTCAAAATGGGAAAGCAAGGCTTGTGCCATAAGGCCCCCGTTTCCAGCGAACACGTAGCCTACCTCCATGTGATTTCTACCAAGTAAGTAGACACTCTAGCTACACACTGGTCCCTTCCTTGAATAAAGTTTATTTGGCACGGAGTTCTGCGTGTAGCCAAACGCCTCCCCCAAGGAGCGCTCTTGCTAGGCTATCGGGTTTAGCTTCTTCTAAAACCCTGCAGTGTAAGAGGAAGAACTGTGCTTTGGTTACAGCAGCAAGGCAAGCTGACTTTCTCCTGTAAGGATGGGGTCCTAAGGTATGACTTTGTAGAAGGAATGCAAAGCAGTTTTGGTTTCTCAGTGCCGCTCAGCCTAGGGCAATGAGGCAGATTTGCATGACATGTAGGACGTGAGAGAACACAGTTCCTGGAGCTGTTGGAGTGCTGAGGAAATCTAGCTCTCCCAGGGAAGAGTGCAGTGTGTTGCCCTACACTCAGCATACACTGAGTGACTGGGAAAGGATTCCGGGCCTGGAAGTTTCTTAGCAGCCTAGTGGAGCCTGCCGGTGCTCGGTGTTCGTGCAGGGAATAGGGTGCCCAGGCGAGGTCCTCCGTTTCCTGAAATGCTTACTAACGTTAAAGAAAGCAGACCTAAAGCTAATGCCTCAAGGACTCTGCTCCAAGCTTCCACTTCGGCAGGGCTATTCAAGGCTTTACCTTGAGGAAAGGACTCACGTCAAGTTTCCTTTTAGCTCTAGAGCGTATCAGGAGGAGCTCCCACCCAGGCTATGAAAGCACCCTGTTGATGTAGAGAACACTTGTTCCTTTCCCAGAGCACTGCCTGCAGTGACTAGAGACCCGTCCTAAACTGTGATTTAGGTAGCTTCAAGGCAGCATGAATGGAGCACTCAAAATGGGAAAGCAAGACTTGTGCCGTAAGGCCCCCGTTTCCAGCGAACACGTAGCCTACCTCCATGTGATTTCTACCAAGTAAGTAGACACTCTAGCTACACACTGGTCCCTTCCTTGAATAAAGTTTATTTGGCACGGAGTTCTGCGTGTAGCCAAACGCCTCCCCCAAGGAGCGCTCTTGCTAGGCTATCGGGCTTAGCTTCTTCTAAAACCCTGCAGTGTAAGAGGAAGAACTGTGCTTTGGTTACAGCAGCAAGGCAAGCTGACTTTCTCCTGTAAGAATGGGTTCCTAAGGTATGACTTTGTAGAAGGAATGCAAAGCAGTTTTGGTTTCTCAGTGCCGCTCAGCCTAGGGCAATGAGGCAGATTTGCATGACATGTAGGACGTGAGAGAACACAGTTCCTGGAGCTGTTGGAGTGCTGAGGATATCTAATTCTCCCAGGGAAGAGTGCAGTGTGTTGCCCTACACTCAGCATACACTGAGTGACTGGGAAAGGTTTCCGTGCCTGGAAGTTTCTTAGCAGCCTAGTGGACCCTGCCGGTGCTCGGTGTTCGTGCAGGGAATAGGGTGCCCAGGCGAGGTCCTCCGTTTCCTGAAATGCTTACTAACGTTAAAGAAAGCAGACCTAAAGCTAATGCCTCAAGGACTCTGCTCCAATCTTCCACTTCGGCAGGGCTATTCAAGGCTTTACCTTGAGGAAAGGACTCACGTCAAGTTTCCTTTTAGCTCTAGAGCGTATCAGGAGGAGCTCCCACCCAGGCTATGAAAGCACCCTGTTGATGTAGAGAACACTTGTTCCTTTCCCAGAGCACTGCCTGCAGTGACTAGAGACCCGTCCTAAACTGTGATTTAGGTAGCTTCAAGGCAGCATGAATGGAGCACTCAAAATGGGAAAGCAAGACTTGTGCCGTAAGGCCCCCGTTTCCAGCGAACACGTAGCCTACCTCCATGTGATGTCTACCAAGTAAGTAGACACTCTAGCTACACACTGGTCCCTTCCTTGAATAAAGTTTATTTGGCACGGAGTTCTGCGTGTAGCCAAACGCCTCCCCCAAGGAGCGCTCTTGCTAGGCTATCGGGCTTAGCTTCTTCTAAAACCCTGCAGTGTAAGAGGAAGAACTGTGCTTTGGTTACAGCAGCAAGGCAAGCTGACTTTCTCCTGTAAGAATGGGTTCCTAAGGTATGACTTTGTAGAAGGAATGCAAAGCAGTTTTGGTTTCTCAGTGCCGCTCAGCCTAGGGCAATGAGGCAGATTTGCATGACATGTAGGACGTGAGAGAACACAGTTCCTGGAGCTGTTGGAGTGCTGAGGAAATCTAATTCTCCCAGGGAAGAGTGCAGTGTGTTGCCCTACACTCAGCATACACTGAGTGACTGGGAAAGGTTTCCGGGCCTGGAAGTTTCTTAGCAGCCTAGTGGACCCTGCCGGTGCTCGGTGTTCGTGCAGGGAATAGGGTGCCCAGGCGAGGTCCTCCGTTTCCTGAAATGCTTACTAACGTTAAAGAAAGCAGACCTAAAGCTAATGCCTCAAGGACTCTGCTCCAAGTTTCCACTTCGGCAGGGCTATTCAAGGCTTTACCTTGAGGAAAGGACTCACGTCAAGTTTCCTTTTAGCTCTAGAGCGTATCAGGAGGAGCTCCCACCCAGGCTATGAAAGCACCCTGTTGATGTAGAGAAGACTCGTTCCTTTCCCAGAGCCCTGCCTGCAGTGACTAGAGACCCGTCCTAAAACTGTTATTTAGGTAGCTTCAAGGCAGCATGAATGGAGCATTCAAAATGGAAAAGCAAGGCTTGTGCCATAAGGCCCTGTTTCCAGCGAACACGCAGCCTACCTCCTTGTGATTTCTACCAAGTATACACTCTAGCTACACACTGGTCCCTTCCTTGAATAAAGTTTATTTGGCACGGAGTTCTGCGTGTAGCCAACCGCCTCCCCCAAGGAGCGCTCTTGCTAGGCTATCGGGCTTAGCTTCTTCTAAAACCCTGCAGTGTAAGAGGAAGAACTGTGCTTTGTTTACAGCAGGAACGCAAGCCGAATTTCTCCTGTAAGGATGGGGTCTTAATGTATGACTTTGTGGAAGGAATGCGAAGCAGTTTTGGTTTCTCAGTGCCGCTCAGCCTAGGGCAATGAGGCAGATTGGCATGACATGTAGGACGTGAGAGAACACAGTTCCTGGAGCTGTTGGAGTGCTGAGGAAATCTAGCTCTCCCAGGGAAGAGTGCAGTGTGTTGCCCTACACTCAGCATACACTGAGTGACTGGGAAAGGATTCCGGGCCTGGAAGTTTCTTAGCAGCCTAGTGGAGCCTGCCGGTGCTCGGTGTTCGTGCAGGGAATAGGGTGCCCAGGCGAGGTCCTCCGTTTCCTGAAATGCTTACTAACGTTAAAGAAAGCAGACCTAAAGCTAATGCCTCAAGGACTCTGCTCCAAGCTTCCACTTCGGCAGGGCTATTCAAGGCTTTACCTTGAGGAAAGGACTCACGTCAAGTTTCCTTTTAGCTCTAGAGCGTGTCAGGAGGAGCTCCCACCCAGGCTATGAAAGCACCCTGTTGATGTAGAGAACACTTGTTCCTTTCCCAGAGCCCTGCCTGCAGTGACTAGAGACCCGTCCTAAACTGTGATTTAGGTAGCTTCAAGGCAGCATGAATGGAGCACTCAAAATGGGAAAGCAAGGCTTGTGCCATAAGGCCCCCGTTTCCAGCGAACACGTAGCCTACCTCCATGTGATTTCTACCAAGTAGACACTCTAGCTACACACTGGTCCCTTCCTTGAATAAAGTTTATTTGGCACGGAGTTCTGCGTGTAGCCAAACGCCTCCACCAAGGAGCGCTCTTGCTAGGCTATCGGGCTTAGCTTCTTCTAAAACCCTGCAGTGTAAGAGGAAGAACTGTGCTTTGGTTACAGCAGCAAGGCAAGCTGACTTTCTCCTGTAAGGATGGGGTCCTAAGGTATGACTTTGTAGAAGGAATGCAAAGCAGTTTTGGTTTCTCAGTGCCGCTCAGCCTAGGGCAATGAGGCAGATTTGCATGACATGTAGGACGTGAGAGAACACAGTTCCTGGAGCTGTTGGAGTGCTGAGGAAATCTAGCTCTCCCAGGGAAGAGTGCAGTGTGTTGCCCTACACTCAGCATACACTGAGTGACTGGGAAAGGATTCCGGGCCTGGAAGTTTCTTAGCAGCCTAGTGGAGCCTGCCGGTGCTCGGTGTTCGTGCAGGGAATAGGGTGCCCAGGCGAGGTCCTCCGTTTCCTGAAATGCTTACTAACGTTAAAGAAAGCAGACCTAAAGCTAATGCCTCAAGGACTCTGCTCCAAGCTTCCACTTCGGCAGGGCTATTCAAGGCTTTACCTTGAGGAAAGGACTCACGTCAAGTTTCCTTTTAGCTCTAGAGCGTATCAGGAGGAGCTCCCACCCAGGCTATGAAAGCACCCTGTTGATGTAGAGAACACTTGTTCCTTTCCCAGAGCACTGCCTGCAGTGACTAGAGACCCGTCCTAAACTGTGATTTAGGTAGCTTCAAGGCAGCATGAATGGAGCACTCAAAATGGGAAAGCAAGACTTGTGCCATAAGGCCCCCGTTTCCAGCGAACACGTAGCCTACCTCCATGTGATTTCTACCAAGTAAGTAGACACTCTAGCTACACACTGGTCCCTTCCTTGAATAAAGTTTATTTGGCACGGAGTTCTGCGTGTAGCCAAACGCCTCCCCCAAGGAGCGCTCTTGCTAGGCTATCGGGCTTAGCTTCTTCTAAAACCCTGCAGTGTAAGAGGAAGAACTGTGCTTTGGTTACAGCAGCAAGGCAAGCTGACTTTCTCCTGTAAGAATGGGTTCCTAAGGTATGACTTTGTAGAAGGAATGCAAAGCAGTTTTGGTTTCTCAGTGCCGCTCAGCCTAGGGCAATGAGGCAGATTTGCATGACATGTAGGACGTGAGAGAACACAGTTCCTGGAGCTGTTGGAGTGCTGAGGAAATCTAGCTCTCCCAGGGAAGAGTGCAGTGTGTTGCCCTACACTCAGCATACACTGAGTGACTGGGAAAGGATTCCGGGCCTGGAAGTTTCTTAGCAGCCTAGTGGAGCCTGCCGGTGCTCGGTGTTCGTGCAGGGAATAGGGTGCCCAGGCGAGGTCCTCCGTTTCCTGAAATGCTTACTAACGTTAAAGAAAGCAGACCTAAAGCTAATGCCTCAAGGACTCTGCTCCAAGCTTCCACTTCGGCAGGGCTATTCAAGGCTTTACCTTGAGGAAAGGACTCACGTCAAGTTTCCTTTTAGCTCTAGAGCGTATCAGGAGGAGCTCCCACCCAGGCTATGAAAGCACCCTGTTGATGTAGAGAACACTTGTTCCTTTCCCAGAGCACTGCCTGCAGTGACTAGAGACCCGTCCTAAACTGTGATTTAGGTAGCTTCAAGGCAGCATGAATGGAGCACTCAAAATGGGAAAGCAAGACTTGTGCCATAAGGCCCCCGTTTCCAGCGAACACGTAGCCTACCTCCATGTGATTTCTACCAAGTAAGTAGACACTCTAGCTACACACTGGTCCCTTCCTTGAATAAAGTTTATTTGGCACGGAGTTCTGCGTGTAGCCAAACGCCTCCCCCAAGGAGCGCTCTTGCTAGGCTATCGGGCTTAGCTTCTTCTAAAACCCTGCAGTGTAAGAGGAAGAACTGTGCTTTGGTTACAGCAGCAAGGCAAGCTGACTTTCTCCTGTAAGAATGGGTTCCTAAGGTATGACTTTGTAGAAGGAATGCAAAGCAGTTTTGGTTTCTCAGTGCCGCTCAGCCTAGGGCAATGAGGCAGATTTGCATGACATGTAGGACGTGAGAGAACACAGTTCCTGGAGCTGTTGGAGTGCTGAGGAAATCTAATTCTCCCAGGGAAGAGTGCAGTGTGTTGCCCTAAACTCAGCATACACTGAGTGACTGGGAAAGGTTTCCGGGCCTGGAAGTTTCTTAGCAGCCTAGTGGACCCTGCCGGTGCTCGGTGTTCGTGCAGGGAATAGGGTGCCCAGGCGAGGTCCTCCGTTTCCTGAAATGCTTACTAACGTTAAAGAAAGCAGACCTAAAGCTAATGCCTCAAGGACTCTGCTCCAATCTTCCACTTCGGCAGGGCTATTCAAGGCTTTACCTTGAGGAAAGGACTCACGTCAAGTTTCCTTTTAGCTCTAGAGCGTATCAGGAGGAGCTCCCACCCAGGCTATGAAAGCACCCTGTTGATGTAGAGAAGACTCGTTCCTTTCCCAGAGCCCTCCTGCAGTGACTAGAGACCCGTCCTAAAACTGTTATTTAGGTAGCTTCAAGGCAGCATGAATGGAGCATTCAAAATGGGAAAGCAAGGCTTGTGCCATAAGGCCCTGTTTCCAGCGAACACGCAGCCTACCTCCTTGTGATTTCTACCAAGTATACACTCTAGCTACACACTGGTCCCTTCCTTGAATAAAGTTTATTTGGCACGGAGTTCTGCGTGTAGCCAACCGCCTCCCCCAAGGAACGCTCTTGCTAGGCTCTCGGGCTTAGCTTCTTCTAAAACCCTGCAGTGTAAGAGGAAGAACTGTGCTTTGTTTACAGCAGGAACACAAGCCGAATTTCTCCTGTAAGGATGTGGTCTTAATGTATGACTTTGTGGAAGGAATGCGAAGCAGTTTTGGTTTCTCAGTGCCGCTCAGCCTAGGGCAATGAGGCAGATTTGCATGACATGTAGGACGTGAGAGAACACAGTTCCTGGAGCTGTTGGAGTGCTGAGGAAATCTAGCTCTCCCAGGGAAGAGTGCAGTGTGTTGCCCTACACTCAGCATACACTGAGTGACTGGGAAAGGATTCCGGGCCTGGAAGTTTCTTAGCAGCCTAGTGGAGCCTGCCGGTGCTCGGTGTTCGTGCAGGGAATAGGGTGCCCAGGCGAGGTCCTCCGTTTCCTGAAATGCTTACTAACGTTAAAGAAAGCAGACCTAAAGCTAATGCCTCAAGGACTCTGCTCCAAGCTTCCACTTCGGCAGGGCTATTCAAGGCTTTACCTTGAGGAAAGGACTCACGTCAAGTTTCCTTTTAGCTCTAGAGCGTATCAGGAGGAGCTCCCACCCAGGCTATGAAAGCACCCTGTTGATGTAGAGAAGACTTGTTCCTTTCCCAGAGCACTGCCTGCAGTGACTAGAGACCCGTCCTAAACTGTGATTTAGGTAGCTTCAAGGCAGCATGAATGGAGCACTCAAAATGGGAAAGCAAGGCTTGTGCCATAAGGCCCCCGTTTCCAGCGAACACGTAGCCTACCTCCATGTGATTTCTACCAAGTAAGTAGACACTCTAGCTACACACTGGTCCCTTCCTTGAATAAAGTTTATTTGGCACGGAGTTCTGCGTGTAGCCAAACGCCTCCCCCAAGGAGCGCTCTTGCTAGGCTATCGGGTTTAGCTTCTTCTAAAACCCTGCAGTGTAAGAGGAAGAACTGTGCTTTGGTTACAGCAGCAAGGCAAGCTGACTTTCTCCTGTAAGGATGGGGTCCTAAGGTATGACTTTGTAGAAGGAATGCAAAGCAGTTTTGGTTTCTCAGTGCCGCTCAGCCTAGGGCAATGAGGCAGATTGGCATGACATGTAGGACGTGAGAGAACACAGTTCCTGGAGCTGTTGGAGTGCTGAGGAAATCTAGCTCTCCCAGGGAAGAGTGCAGTGTGTTGCCCTACACTCAGCATACACTGAGTGACTGGGAAAGGATTCCGGGCCTGGAAGTTTCTTAGCAGCCTAGTGGAGCCTGCCGGTGCTCGGTGTTCGTGCAGGGAATAGGGTGCCCAGGCGAGGTCCTCCGTTTCCTGAAATGCTTACTAACGTTAAAGAAAGCAGACCTAAAGCTAATGCCTCAAGGACTCTGCTCCAATCTTCCACTTCGGCAGGGCTATTCAAGGCTTTACCTTGAGGAAAGGACTCACGTCAAGTTTCCTTTTAGCTCTAGAGCGTATCAGGAGGAGCTCCCACCCAGGCTATGAAAGCACCCTGTTGATGTAGAGAAGACTCGTTCCTTTCCCAGAGCCCTCCTGCAGTGACTAGAGACCCGTCCTAAAACTGTTATTTAGGTAGCTTCAAGGCAGCATGAATGGAGCATTCAAAATGGGAAAGCAAGGCTTGTGCCATAAGGCCCTGTTTCCAGCGAACACGCAGCCTACCTCCTTGTGATTTCTACCAAGTATACACTCTAGCTACACACTGGTCCCTTCCTTGAATAAAGTTTATTTGGCACGGAGTTCTGCGTGTAGCCAACCGCCTCCCCCAAGGAACGCTCTTGCTAGGCTCTCGGGCTTAGCTTCTTCTAAAACCCTGCAGTGTAAGAGGAAGAACTGTGCTTTGTTTACAGCAGGAACACAAGCCGAATTTCTCCTGTAAGGATGTGGTCTTAATGTATGACTTTGTGGAAGGAATGCGAAGCAGTTTTGGTTTCTCAGTGCCGCTCAGCCTAGGGCAATGAGGCAGATTTGCATGACATGTAGGACGTGAGAGAACACAGTTCCTGGAGCTGTTGGAGTGCTGAGGAAATCTAGCTCTCCCAGGGAAGAGTGCAGTGTGTTGCCCTACACTCAGCATACACTGAGTGACTGGGAAAGGATTCCGGGCCTGGAAGTTTCTTAGCAGCCTAGTGGAGCCTGCCGGTGCTCGGTGTTCGTGCAGGGAATAGGGTGCCCAGGCGAGGTCCTCCGTTTCCTGAAATGCTTACTAACGTTAAAGAAAGCAGACCTAAAGCTAATGCCTCAAGGACTCTGCTCCAAGCTTCCACTTCGGCAGGGCTATTCAAGGCTTTACCTTGAGGAAAGGACTCACGTCAAGTTTCCTTTTAGCTCTAGAGCGTATCAGGAGGAGCTCCCACCCAGGCTATGAAAGCACCCTGTTGATGTAGAGAAGACTTGTTCCTTTCCCAGAGCACTGCCTGCAGTGACTAGAGACCCGTCCTAAACTGTGATTTAGGTAGCTTCAAGGCAGCATGAATGGAGCACTCAAAATGGGAAAGCAAGGCTTGTGCCATAAGGCCCCCGTTTCCAGCGAACACGTAGCCTACCTCCATGTGATTTCTACCAAGTAAGTAGACACTCTAGCTACACACTGGTCCCTTCCTTGAATAAAGTTTATTTGGCACGGAGTTCTGCGTGTAGCCAAACGCCTCCCCCAAGGAGCGCTCTTGCTAGGCTATCGGGTTTAGCTTCTTCTAAAACCCTGCAGTGTAAGAGGAAGAACTGTGCTTTGGTTACAGCAGCAAGGCAAGCTGACTTTCTCCTGTAAGGATGGGGTCCTAAGGTATGACTTTGTAGAAGGAATGCAAAGCAGTTTTGGTTTCTCAGTGCCGCTCAGCCTAGGGCAATGAGGCAGATTGGCATGACATGTAGGACGTGAGAGAACACAGTTCCTGGAGCTGTTGGAGTGCTGAGGAAATCTAGCTCTCCCAGGGAAGAGTGCAGTGTGTTGCCCTACACTCAGCATACACTGAGTGACTGGGAAAGGATTCCGGGCCTGGAAGTTTCTTAGCAGCCTAGTGGAGCCTGCCGGTGCTCGGTGTTCGTGCAGGGAATAGGGTGCCCAGGCGAGGTCCTCCGTTTCCTGAAATGCTTACTAACGTTAAAGAAAGCAGACCTAAAGCTAATGCCTCAAGGACTCTGCTCCAAGCTTCCACTTCGGCAGGGCTATTCAAGGCTTTACCTTGAGGAAAGGACTCACGTCAAGTTTCCTTTTAGCTCTAGAGCGTGTCAGGAGGAGCTCCCACCCAGGCTATGAAAGCACCCTGTTGATGTAGAGAACACTTGTTCCTTTCCCAGAGCCCTGCCTGCAGTGACTAGAGACCCGTCCTAAACTGTGATTTAGGTAGCTTCAAGGCAGCATGAATGGAGCACTCAAAATGGGAAAGCAAGGCTTGTGCCATAAGGCCCCCGTTTCCAGCGAACACGTAGCCTACCTCCATGTGATTTCTACCAAGTAGACACTCTAGCTACACACTGGTCCCTTCCTTGAATAAAGTTTATTTGGCACGGAGTTCTGCGTGTAGCCAAACGCCTCCCCCAAGGAGCGCTCTTGCTAGGCTATCGGGCTTAGCTTCTTCTAAAACCCTGCAGTGTAAGAGGAAGAACTGTGCTTTGGTTACAGCAGCAAGGCAAGCTGACTTTCTCCTGTAAGAATGGGTTCCTAAGGTATGACTTTGTAGAAGGAATGCAAAGCAGTTTTGGTTTCTCAGTGCCGCTCAGCCTAGGGCAATGAGGCAGATTGGCATGACATGTAGGACGTGAGAGAACACAGTTCCTGGAGCTGTTGGAGTGCTGAGGAAATCTAGCTCTCCCAGGGAAGAGTGCAGTGTGTTGCCCTACACTCAGCATACACTGAGTGACTGGGAAAGGATTCCGGGCCTGGAAGTTTCTTAGCAGCCTAGTGGAGCCTGCCGGTGCTCGGTGTTCTTGCAGGGAATAGGGTGCCCAGGCGAGGTCCTCCGTTTCCTGAAATGCTTACTAACGTTAAAGAAAGCAGACCTAAAGCTAATGCCTCAAGGACTCTGCTCCAAGCTTCCACTTCGGCAGGGCTATTCAAGGCTTTACCTTGAGGAAAGGACTCACGTCAAGTTTCCTTTTAGCTCTAGAGCGTATCAGGAGGAGCTCCCACCCAGGCTATGAAAGCACCCTGTTGATGTAGAGAAGACTTGTTCCTTTCCCAGAGCACTGCCTGCAGTGACTAGAGACCCGTCCTAAACTGTGATTTAGGTAGCTTCAAGGCAGCATGAATGGAGCACTCAAAATGGGAAAGCAAGGCTTGTGCCATAAGGCCCCCGTTTCCAGCGAACACGTAGCCTACCTCCATGTGATTTCTACCAAGTAAGTAGACACTCTAGCTACACACTGGTCCCTTCCTTGAATAAAGTTTATTTGGCACGGAGTTCTGCGTGTAGCCAAACGCCTCCCCCAAGGAGCGCTCTTGCTAGGCTATCGGGTTTAGCTTCTTCTAAAACCCTGCAGTGTAAGAGGAAGAACTGTGCTTTGGTTACAGCAGCAAGGCAAGCTGACTTTCTCCTGTAAGGATGGGGTCCTAAGGTATGACTTTGTAGAAGGAATGCAAAGCAGTTTTGGTTTCTCAGTGCCGCTCAGCCTAGGGCAATGAGGCAGATTTGCATGACATGTAGGACGTGAGAGAACACAGTTCCTGGAGCTGTTGGAGTGCTGAGGAAATCTAGCTCTCCCAGGGAAGAGTGCAGTGTGTTGCCCTACACTCAGCATACACTGAGTGACTGGGAAAGGATTCCGGGCCTGGAAGTTTCTTAGCAGCCTAGTGGAGCCTGCCGGTGCTCGGTGTTCGTGCAGGGAATAGGGTGCCCAGGCGAGGTCCTCCGTTTCCTGAAATGCTTACTAACGTTAAAGAAAGCAGACCTAAAGCTAATGCCTCAAGGACTCTGCTCCAAGCTTCCACTTCGGCAGGGCTATTCAAGGCTTTACCTTGAGGAAAGGACTCACGTCAAGTTTCCTTTTAGCTCTAGAGCGTATCAGGAGGAGCTCCCACCCAGGCTATGAAAGCACCCTGTTGATGTAGAGAACACTTGTTCCTTTCCCAGAGCACTGCCTGCAGTGACTAGAGACCCGTCCTAAACTGTGATTTAGGTAGCTTCAAGGCAGCATGAATGGAGCACTCAAAATGGGAAAGCAAGACTTGTGCCGTAAGGCCCCCGTTTCCAGCGAACACGTAGCCTACCTCCATGTGATTTCTACCAAGTAAGTAGACACTCTAGCTACACACTGGTCCCTTCCTTGAATAAAGTTTATTTGGCACGGAGTTCTGCGTGTAGCCAAACGCCTCCCCCAAGGAGCGCTCTTGCTAGGCTATCGGGCTTAGCTTCTTCTAAAACCCTGCAGTGTAAGAGGAAGAACTGTGCTTTGGTTACAGCAGCAAGGCAAGCTGACTTTCTCCTGTAAGAATGGGTTCCTAAGGTATGACTTTGTAGAAGGAATGCAAAGCAGTTTTGGTTTCTCAGTGCCGCTCAGCCTAGGGCAATGAGGCAGATTTGCATGACATGTAGGACGTGAGAGAACACAGTTCCTGGAGCTGTTGGAGTGCTGAGGATATCTAATTCTCCCAGGGAAGAGTGCAGTGTGTTGCCCTACACTCAGCATACACTGAGTGACTGGGAAAGGTTTCCGTGCCTGGAAGTTTCTTAGCAGCCTAGTGGACCCTGCCGGTGCTCGGTGTTCGTGCAGGGAATAGGGTGCCCAGGCGAGGTCCTCCGTTTCCTGAAATGCTTACTAACGTTAAAGAAAGCAGACCTAAAGCTAATGCCTCAAGGACTCTGCTCCAATCTTCCACTTCGGCAGGGCTATTCAAGGCTTTACCTTGAGGAAAGGACTCACGTCAAGTTTCCTTTTAGCTCTAGAGCGTATCAGGAGGAGCTCCCACCCAGGCTATGAAAGCACCCTGTTGATGTAGAGAACACTTGTTCCTTTCCCAGAGCACTGCCTGCAGTGACTAGAGACCCGTCCTAAACTGTGATTTAGGTAGCTTCAAGGCAGCATGAATGGAGCACTCAAAATGGGAAAGCAAGACTTGTGCCGTAAGGCCCCCGTTTCCAGCGAACACGTAGCCTACCTCCATGTGATGTCTACCAAGTAAGTAGACACTCTAGCTACACACTGGTCCCTTCCTTGAATAAAGTTTATTTGGCACGGAGTTCTGCGTGTAGCCAAACGCCTCCCCCAAGGAGCGCTCTTGCTAGGCTATCGGGCTTAGCTTCTTCTAAAACCCTGCAGTGTAAGAGGAAGAACTGTGCTTTGGTTACAGCAGCAAGGCAAGCTGACTTTCTCCTGTAAGAATGGGTTCCTAAGGTATGACTTTGTAGAAGGAATGCAAAGCAGTTTTGGTTTCTCAGTGCCGCTCAGCCTAGGGCAATGAGGCAGATTTGCATGACATGTAGGACGTGAGAGAACACAGTTCCTGGAGCTGTTGGAGTGCTGAGGAAATCTAATTCTCCCAGGGAAGAGTGCAGTGTGTTGCCCTACACTCAGCATACACTGAGTGACTGGGAAAGGTTTCCGGGCCTGGAAGTTTCTTAGCAGCCTAGTGGACCCTGCCGGTGCTCGGTGTTCGTGCAGGGAATAGGGTGCCCAGGCGAGGTCCTCCGTTTCCTGAAATGCTTACTAACGTTAAAGAAAGCAGACCTAAAGCTAATGCCTCAAGGACTCTGCTCCAAGTTTCCACTTCGGCAGGGCTATTCAAGGCTTTACCTTGAGGAAAGGACTCACGTCAAGTTTCCTTTTAGCTCTAGAGCGTATCAGGAGGAGCTCCCACCCAGGCTATGAAAGCACCCTGTTGATGTATAGAAGACTCGTTCCTTTCCCAGAGCCCTGCCTGCAGTGACTAGAGACCCGTCCTAAAACTGTTATTTAGGTAGCTTCAAGGCAGCATGAATGGAGCATTCAAAATGGAAAAGCAAGGCTTGTGCCATAAGGCCCTGTTTCCAGCGAACACGCAGCCTACCTCCTTGTGATTTCTACCAAGTATACACTCTAGCTACACACTGGTCCCTTCCTTGAATAAAGTTTATTTGGCACGGAGTTCTGCGTGTAGCCAACCGCTTCCCCCAAGGAGCGCTCTTGCTAGGCTATCGGGCTTAGCTTCTTCTAAAACCCTGCAGTGTAAGAGGAAGAACTGTGCTTTGTTTACAGCAGGAACGCAAGCCGAATTTCTCCTGTAAGGATGGGGTCTTAATGTATGACTTTGTGGAAGGAATGCGAAGCAGTTTTGGTTTCTCAGTGCCGCTCAGCCTAGGGCAATGAGGCAGATTGGCATGACATGTAGGACGTGAGAGAACACAGTTCCTGGAGCTGTTGGAGTGCTGAGGAAATCTAGCTCTCCCAGGGAAGAGTGCAGTGTGTTGCCCTACACTCAGCATACACTGAGTGACTGGGAAAGGTTTCCGGGCCTGGAAGTTTCTTAGCAGCCTAGTGGAGCCTGCCGGTGCTCGGTGTTCGTGCAGGGAATAGGGTGCCCAGGCGAGGTCCTCCGTTTCCTGAAATGCTTACTAACGTTAAAGAAAGCAGACCTAAAGCTAATGCCTCAAGGACTCTGCTCCAAGCTTCCACTTCGGCAGGGCTATTCAAGGCTTTACCTTGAGGAAAGGACTCACGTCAAGTTTCCTTTTAGCTCTAGAGCGTGTCAGGAGGAGCTCCCACCCAGGCTATGAAAGCACCCTGTTGATGTACAGAACACTTGTTCCTTTCCCAGAGCCCTGCCTGCAGTGACTAGAGACCCGTCCTAAACTGTGATTTAGGTAGCTTCAAGGCAGCATGAATGGAGCACTCAAAATGGGAAAGCAAGGCTTGTGCCATAAGGCCCCCGTTTCCAGCGAACACGTAGCCTACCTCCATGTGATTTCTACCAAGTAGACACTCTAGCTACACACTGGTCCCTTCCTTGAATAAAGTTTATTTGGCACGGAGTTCTGCGTGTAGCCAAACGCCTCCACCAAGGAGCGCTCTTGCTAGGCTATCGGGCTTAGCTTCTTCTAAAACCCTGCAGTGTAAGAGGAAGAACTGTGCTTTGGTTACAGCAGCAAGGCAAGCTGACTTTCTCCTGTAAGGATGGGGTCCTAAGGTATGACTTTGTAGAAGGAATGCAAAGCAGTTTTGGTTTCTCAGTGCCGCTCAGCCTAGGGCAATGAGGCAGATTTGCATGACATGTAGGACGTGAGAGAACACAGTTCCTGGAGCTGTTGGAGTGCTGAGGAAATCTAGCTCTCCCAGGGAAGAGTGCAGTGTGTTGCCCTACACTCAGCATACACTGAGTGACTGGGAAAGGATTCCGGGCCTGGAAGTTTCTTAGCAGCCTAGTGGAGCCTGCCGGTGCTCGGTGTTCGAGCAGGGAATAGGGTGCCCAGGCGAGGTCCTCCGTTTCCTGAAATGCTTACTAACGTTAAAGAAAGCAGACCTAAAGCTAATGCCTCAAGGACTCTGCTCCAAGCTTCCACTTCGGCAGGGCTATTCAAGGCTTTACCTTGAGGAAAGGACTCACGTCAAGTTTCCTTTTAGCTCTAGAGCGTATCAGGAGGAGCTCCCACCCAGGCTATGAAAGCACCCTGTTGATGTAGAGAACACTTGTTCCTTTCCCAGAGCACTGCCTGCAGTGACTAGAGACCCGTCCTAAACTGTGATTTAGGTAGCTTCAAGGCAGCATGAATGGAGCACTCAAAATGGGAAAGCAAGACTTGTGCCATAAGGCCCCCGTTTCCAGCGAACACGTAGCCTACCTCCATGTGATTTCTACCAAGTAGACACTCTAGCTACACACTGGTCCCTTCCTTGAATAAAGTTTATTTGGCACGGAGTTCTGCGTGTAGCCAAACGCCTCCACCAAGGAGCGCTCTTGCTAGGCTATCGGGCTTAGCTTCTTCTAAAACCCTGCAGTGTAAGAGGAAGAACTGTGCTTTGGTTACAGCAGCAAGGCAAGCTGACTTTCTCCTGTAAGGATGGGGTCCTAAGGTATGACTTTGTAGAAGGAATGCAAAGCAGTTTTGGTTTCTCAGTGCCGCTCAGCCTAGGGCAATGAGGCAGATTTGCATGACATGTAGGACGTGAGAGAACACAGTTCCTGGAGCTGTTGGAGTGCTGAGGAAATCTAGCTCTCCCAGGGAAGAGTGCAGTGTGTTGCCCTACACTCAGCATACACTGAGTGACTGGGAAAGGATTCCGGGCCTGGAAGTTTCTTAGCAGCCTAGTGGAGCCTGCCGGTGCTCGGTGTTCGTGCAGGGAATAGGGTGCCCAGGCGAGGTCCTCCGTTTCCTGAAATGCTTACTAACGTTAAAGAAAGCAGACCTAAAGCTAATGCCTCAAGGACTCTGCTCCAAGCTTCCACTTCGGCAGGGCTATTCAAGCCTTTACCTTGAGGAAAGGACTCACGTCAAGTTTCCTTTTAGCTCTAGAGCGTATCAGGAGGAGCTCCCACCCAGGCTATGAAAGCACCCTGTTGATGTAGAGAACACTTGTTCCTTTCCCAGAGCACTGCCTGCAGTGACTAGAGACCCGTCCTAAACTGTGATTTAGGTAGCTTCAAGGCAGCATGAATGGAGCACTCAAAATGGGAAAGCAAGACTTGTGCCATAAGGCCCCCGTTTCCAGCGAACACGTAGCCTACCTCCATGTGATTTCTACCAAGTAAGTAGACACTCTAGCTACACACTGGTCCCTTCCTTGAATAAAGTTTATTTGGCACGGAGTTCTGCGTGTAGCCAAACGCCTCCCCCAAGGAGCGCTCTTGCTAGGCTATCGGGCTTAGCTTCTTCTAAAACCCTGCAGTGTAAGAGGAAGAACTGTGCTTTGGTTACAGCAGCAAGGCAAGCTGACTTTCTCCTGTAAGAATGGGTTCCTAAGGTATGACTTTGTAGAAGGAATGCAAAGCAGTTTTGGTTTCTCAGTGCCGCTCAGCCTAGGGCAATGAGGCAGATTTGCATGACATGTAGGACGTGAGAGAACACAGTTCCTGGAGCTGTTGGAGTGCTGAGGAAATCTAATTCTCCCAGGGAAGAGTGCAGTGTGTTGCCCTACACTCAGCATACACTGAGTGACTGGGAAAGGTTTCCGGGCCTGGAAGTTTCTTAGCAGCCTAGTGGACCCTGCCGGTGCTCGGTGTTCGTGCAGGGAATAGGGTGCCCAGGCGAGGTCCTCCGTTTCCTGAAATGCTTACTAACGTTAAAGAAAGCAGACCTAAAGCTAATGCCTCAAGGACTCTGCTCCAATCTTCCACTTCGGCAGGGCTATTCAAGGCTTTACCTTGAGGAAAGGACTCACGTCAAGTTTCCTTTTAGCTCTAGAGCGTATCAGGAGGAGCTCCCACCCAGGCTATGAAAGCACCCTGTTGATGTAGAGAAGACTCGTTCCTTTCCCAGAGCCCTCCTGCAGTGACTAGAGACCCGTCCTAAAACTGTTATTTAGGTAGCTTCAAGGCAGCATGAATGGAGCATTCAAAATGGGAAAGCAAGGCTTGTGCCATAAGGCCCTGTTTCCAGCGAACACGCAGCCTACCTCCTTGTGATTTCTACCAAGTATACACTCTAGCTACACACTGGTCCCTTCCTTGAATAAAGTTTATTTGGCACGGAGTTCTGCGTGTAGCCAACCGCCTCCCCCAAGGAACGCTCTTGCTAGGCTCTCGGGCTTAGCTTCTTCTAAAACCCTGCAGTGTAAGAGGAAGAACTGTGCTTTGTTTACAGCAGGAACACAAGCCGAATTTCTCCTGTAAGGATGTGGTCTTAATGTATGACTTTGTGGAAGGAATGCGAAGCAGTTTTGGTTTCTCAGTGCCGCTCAGCCTAGGGCAATGAGGCAGATTTGCATGACATGTAGGACGTGAGAGAACACAGTTCCTGGAGCTGTTGGAGTGCTGAGGAAATCTAGCTCTCCCAGGGAAGAGTGCAGTGTGTTGCCCTACACTCAGCATACACTGAGTGACTGGGAAAGGATTCCGGGCCTGGAAGTTTCTTAGCAGCCTAGTGGAGCCTGCCGGTGCTCGGTGTTCGTGCAGGGAATAGGGTGCCCAGGCGAGGTCCTCCGTTTCCTGAAATGCTTACTAACGTTAAAGAAAGCAGACCTAAAGCTAATGCCTCAAGGACTCTGCTCCAAGCTTCCACTTCGGCAGGGCTATTCAAGGCTTTACCTTGAGGAAAGGACTCACGTCAAGTTTCCTTTTAGCTCTAGAGCGTATCAGGAGGAGCTCCCACCCAGGCTATGAAAGCACCCTGTTGATGTAGAGAAGACTTGTTCCTTTCCCAGAGCACTGCCTGCAGTGACTAGAGACCCGTCCTAAACTGTGATTTAGGTAGCTTCAAGGCAGCATGAATGGAGCACTCAAAATGGGAAAGCAAGGCTTGTGCCATAAGGCCCCCGTTTCCAGCGAACACGTAGCCTACCTCCATGTGATTTCTACCAAGTAAGTAGACACTCTAGCTACACACTGGTCCCTTCCTTGAATAAAGTTTATTTGGCACGGAGTTCTGCGTGTAGCCAAACGCCTCCCCCAAGGAGCGCTCTTGCTAGGCTATCGGGTTTAGCTTCTTCTAAAACCCTGCAGTGTAAGAGGAAGAACTGTGCTTTGGTTACAGCAGCAAGGCAAGCTGACTTTCTCCTGTAAGGATGGGGTCCTAAGGTATGACTTTGTAGAAGGAATGCAAAGCAGTTTTGGTTTCTCAGTGCCGCTCAGCCTAGGGCAATGAGGCAGATTTGCATGACATGTAGGACGTGAGAGAACACAGTTCCTGGAGCTGTTGGAGTGCTGAGGAAATCTAGCTCTCCCAGGGAAGAGTGCAGTGTGTTGCCCTACACTCAGCATACACTGAGTGACTGGGAAAGGATTCCGGGCCTGGAAGTTTCTTAGCAGCCTAGTGGAGCCTGCCGGTGCTCGGTGTTCGTGCAGGGAATAGGGTGCCCAGGCGAGGTCCTCCGTTTCCTGAAATGCTTACTAACGTTAAAGAAAGCAGACCTAAAGCTAATGCCTCAAGGACTCTGCTCCAAGCTTCCACTTCGGCAGGGCTATTCAAGGCTTTACCTTGAGGAAAGGACTCACGTCAAGTTTCCTTTTAGCTCTAGAGCGTGTCAGGAGGAGCTCCCACCCAGGCTATGAAAGCACCCTGTTGATGTAGAGAACACTTGTTCCTTTCCCAGAGCCCTGCCTGCAGTGACTAGAGACCCGTCCTAAACTGTGATTTAGGTAGCTTCAAGGCAGCATGAATGGAGCACTCAAAATGCGAAAGCAAGGCTTGTGCCATAAGGCCCCCGTTTCCAGCGAACACGTAGCCTACCTCCATGTGATTTCTACCAAGTAGACACTCTAGCTACACACTGGTCCCTTCCTTGAATAAAGTTTATTTGGCACGGAGTTCTGCGTGTAGCCAAACGCCTCCCCCAAGGAGCGCTCTTGCTAGGCTATCGGGCTTAGCTTCTTCTAAAACCCTGCAGTGTAAGAGGAAGAACTGTGCTTTGGTTACAGCAGCAAGGCAAGCTGACTTTCTCCTGTAAGGATGGGGTCCTAAGGTATGACTTTGTAGAAGGAATGCAAAGCAGTTTTGGTTTCTCAGTGCCGCTCAGCCTAGGGCAATGAGGCAGATTTGCATGACATGTAGGACGTGAGAGAACACAGTTCCTGGAGCTGTTGGAGTGCTGAGGAAATCTAGCTCTCCCAGGGAAGAGTGCAGTGTGTTGCCCTACACTCAGCATACACTGAGTGACTGGGAAAGGATTCCGGGCCTGGAAGTTTCTTAGCAGCCTAGTGGAGCCTGCCGGTGCTCGGTGTTCTTGCAGGGAATAGGGTGCCCAGGCGAGGTCCTCCGTTTCCTGAAATGCTTACTAACGTTAAAGAAAGCAGACCTAAAGCTAATGCCTCAAGGACTCTGCTCCAAGCTTCCACTTCGGCAGGGCTATTCAAGGCTTTACCTTGAGGAAAGGACTCACGTCAAGTTTCCTTTTAGCTCTAGAGCGTATCAGGAGGAGCTCCCACCCAGGCTATGAAAGCACCCTGTTGATGTAGAGAACACTTGTTCCTTTCCCAGAGCACTGCCTGCAGTGACTAGAGACCCGTCCTAAACTGTGATTTAGGTAGCTTCAAGGCAGCATGAATGGAGCACTCAAAATGGGAAAGCAAGACTTGTGCCGTAAGGCCCCCGTTTCCAGCGAACACGTAGCCTACCTCCATGTGATTTCTACCAAGTAAGTAGACACTCTAGCTACACACTGGTCCCTTCCTTGAATAAAGTTTATTTGGCACGGAGTTCTGCGTGTAGCCAAACGCCTCCCCCAAGGAGCGCTCTTGCTAGGCTATCGGGCTTAGCTTCTTCTAAAACCCTGCAGTGTAAGAGGAAGAACTGTGCTTTGGTTACAGCAGCAAGGCAAGCTGACTTTCTCCTGTAAGGATGGGTTCCTAAGGTATGACTTTGTAGAAGGAATGCAAAGCAGTTTTGGTTTCTCAGTGCCGCTCAGCCTAGGGCAATGAGGCAGATTTGCATGACATGTAGGACGTGAGAGAACACAGTTCCTGGAGCTGTTGGAGTGCTGAGGAAATCTAATTCTCCCAGGGAAGAGTGCAGTGTGTTGCCCTACACTCAGCATACACTGAGTGACTGGGAAAGGTTTCCGGGCCTGGAAGTTTCTTAGCAGCCTAGTGGACCCTGCCGGTGCTCGGTGTTCGTGCAGGGAATAGGGTGCCCAGGCGAGGTCCTCCGTTTCCTGAAATGCTTACTAACGTTAAAGAAAGCAGACCTAAAGCTAATGCCTCAAGGACTCTGCTCCAATCTTCCACTTCGGCAGGGCTATTCAAGGCTTTACCTTGAGGAAAGGACTCACGTCAAGTTTCCTTTTAGCTCTAGAGCGTATCAGGAGGAGCTCCCACCCAGGCTATGAAAGCACCCTGTTGATGTAGAGAAGACTCGTTCCTTTCCCAGAGCCCTGCCTGCAGTGACTAGAGACCCGTCCTAAAACTGTTATTTAGGTAGCTTCAAGGCAGCATGAATGGAGCATTCAAAATGGAAAAGCAAGGCTTGTGCCATAAGGCCCTGTTTCCAGCGAACACGCAGCCTACCTCCTTGTGATTTCTACCAAGTATACACTCTAGCTACACACTGGTCCCTTCCTTGAATAAAGTTTATTTGGCACGGAGTTCTGCGTGTAGCCAACCGCCTCCCCCAAGGAGCGCTCTTGCTAGGCTATCGGGCTTAGCTTCTTCTAAAACCCTGCAGTGTAAGAGGAAGAACTGTGCTTTGTTTACAGCAGGAACGCAAGCCGAATTTCTCCTGTAAGGATGGGGTCTTAATGTATGACTTTGTGGAAGGAATGCGAAGCAGTTTTGGTTTCTCAGTGCCGCTCAGCCTAGGGCAATGAGGCAGATTGGCATGACATGTAGGACGTGAGAGAACACAGTTCCTGGAGCTGTTGGAGTGCTGAGGAAATCTAGCTCTCCCAGGGAAGAGTGCAGTGTGTTGCCCTACACTCAGCATACACTGAGTGACTGGGAAAGGATTCCGGGCCTGGAAGTTTCTTAGCAGCCTAGTGGAGCCTGCCGGTGCTCGGTGTTCGTGCAGGGAATAGGGTGCCCAGGCGAGGTCCTCCGTTTCCTGAAATGCTTACTAACGTTAAAGAAAGCAGACCTAAAGCTAATGCCTCAAGGACTCTGCTCCAAGCTTCCACTTCGGCAGGGCTATTCAAGGCTTTACCTTGAGGAAAGGACTCACGTCAAGTTTCCTTTTAGCTCTAGAGCGTGTCAGGAGGAGCTCCCACCCAGGCTATGAAAGCACCCTGTTGATGTAGAGAAGACTCGTTCCTTTCCCAGAGCCCTGCCTGCAGTGACTAGAGACCCGTCCTAAACTGTGATTTAGGTAGCTTCAAGGCAGCATGAATGGAGCACTCAAAATGGGAAAGCAAGACTTGTGCCGTAAGGCCCCCGTTTCCAGCGAACACGTAGCCTACCTCCATGTGATTTCTACCAAGTAAGTAGACACTCTAGCTACACACTGGTCCCTTCCTTGAATAAAGTTTATTTGGCACGGAGTTCTGCGTGTAGCCAAACGCCTCCCACAAGGAGCGCTCTTGCTAGGCTATCGGGCTTAGCTTCTTCTAAAACCCTGCAGTGTAAGAGGAAGAACTGTGCTTTGGTTACAGCAGCAAGGCAAGCTGACTTTCTCCTGTAAGGATGGGGTCCTAAGGTATGACTTTGTAGAAGGAATGCAAAGCAGTTTTGGTTTCTCAGTGCCGCTCAGCCTAGGGCAATGAGGCAGATTTGCATGACATGTAGGACGTGAGAGAACACAGTTCCTGGAGCTGTTGGAGTGCTGAGGAAATCTAGCTCTCCCAGGGAAGAGTGCAGTGTGTTGCCCTACACTCAGCATACACTGAGTGACTGGGAAAGGATTCCGGGCCTGGAAGTTTCTTAGCAGCCTAGTGGAGCCTGCCGGTGCTCAGTGTTCGTGCAGGGAATAGGGTGCCCAGGCGAGGTCCTCCGTTTCCTGAAATGCTTACTAACGTTAAAGAAAGCAGACCTAAAGCTAATGCCTCAAGGACTCTGCTCCAAGCTTCCACTTCGGCAGGGCTATTCAAGGCTTTACCTTGAGGAAAGGACTCACGTCAAGTTTCCTTTTAGCTCTAGAGCGTATCAGGAGGAGCTCCCACCCAGGCTATGAAAGCACCCTGTTGATGTAGAGAAGACTTGTTCCTTTCCCAGAGCACTGCCTGCAGTGACTAGAGACCCGTCCTAAACTGTGATTTAGGTAGCTTCAAGGCAGCATGAATGGAGCACTCAAAATGGGAAAGCAAGACTTGTGCCGTAAGGCCCCCGTTTCCAGCGAACACGTAGCCTACCTCCATGTGATTTCTACCAAGTAAGTAGACACTCTAGCTACACACTGGTCCCTTCCTTGAATAAAGTTTATTTGGCACGGAGTTCTGCGTGTAGCCAAACGCCTCCACCAAGGAGCGCTCTTGCTAGGCTATCGGGCTTAGCTTCTTCTAAAACCCTGCAGTGTAAGAGGAAGAACTGTGCTTTGGTTACAGCAGCAAGGCAAGCTGACTTTCTCCTGTAAGAATGGGTTCCTAAGGTATGACTTTGTAGAAGGAATGCAAAGCAGTTTTGGTTTCTCAGTGCCGCTCAGCCTAGGGCAATGAGGCAGATTTGCATGACATGTAGGACGTGAGAGAACACAGTTCCTGGAGCTGTTGGAGTGCTGAGGAAATCTAATTCTCCCAGGGAAGAGTGCAGTGTGTTGCCCTACACTCAGCATACACTGAGTGACTGGGAAAGGTTTCCGGGCCTGGAAGTTTCTTAGCAGCCTAGTGGACCCTGCCGGTGCTCGGTGTTCGTGCAGGGAATAGGGTGCCCAGGCGAGGTCCTCCGTTTCCTGAAATGCTTACTAACGTTAAAGAAAGCAGACCTAAAGCTAATGCCTCAAGGACTCTGCTCCAATCTTCCACTTCGGCAGGGCTATTCAAGGCTTTACCTTGAGGAAAGGACTCACGTCAAGTTTCCTTTTAGCTCTAGAGCGTATCAGGAGGAGCTCCCACCCAGGCTATGAAAGCACCCTGTTGATGTAGAGAAGACTCGTTCCTTTCCCAGAGCCCTGCCTGCAGTGACTAGAGACCCGTCCTAAAACTGTGATTTAGGTAGCTTCAAGGCAGCATGAATGGAGCATTCAAAATGGAAAAGCAAGGCTTGTGCCATAAGGCCCTGTTTCCAGCGAACACGCAGCCTACCTCCTTGTGATTTCTACCAAGTATACACTCTAGCTACACACTGGTCCCTTCCTTGAATAAAGTTTATTTGGCACGGAGTTCTGCGTGTAGCCAACCGCCTCCCCCAAGGAGCGCTCTTGCTAGGCTATCGGGCTTAGCTTCTTCTAAAACCCTGCAGTGTAAGAGGAAGAACTGTGCTTTGTTTACAGCAGGAACGCAAGCCGAATTTCTCCTGTAAGGATGGGGTCTTAATGTATGACTTTGTGGAAGGAATGCGAAGCAGTTTTGGTTTCTCAGTGCCGCTCAGCCTAGGGCAATGAGGCAGATTGGCATGACATGTAGGACGTGAGAGAACACAGTTCCTGGAGCTGTTGGAGTGCTGAGGAAATCTAGCTCTCCCAGGGAAGAGTGCAGTGTGTTGCCCTACACTCAGCATACACTGAGTGACTGGGAAAGGATTCCGGGCCTGGAAGTTTCTTAGCAGCCTAGTGGAGCCTGCCGGTGCTCGGTGTTCGTGCAGGGAATAGGGTGCCCAGGCGAGGTCCTCCGTTTCCTGAAATGCTTACTAACGTTAAAGAAAGCAGACCTAAAGCTAATGCCTCAAGGACTCTGCTCCAAGCTTCCACTTCGGCAGGGCTATTCAAGGCTTTACCTTGAGGAAAGGACTCACGTCAAGTTTCCTTTTAGCTCTAGAGCGTGTCAGGAGGAGCTCCCACCCAGGCTATGAAAGCACCCTGTTGATGTACAGAACACTTGTTCCTTTCCCAGAGCCCTGCCTGCAGTGACTAGAGACCCGTCCTAAACTGTGATTTAGGTAGCTTCAAGGCAGCATGAATGGAGCACTCAAAATGGGAAAGCAAGACTTGTGCCATAAGGCCCCCCTTTCCAGCGAACACGTAGCCTACCTCCATGTGATTTCTACCAAGTAGACACTCTAGCTACACACTGGTCCCTTCCTTGAATAAAGTTTATTTGGCACGGAGTTCTGCGTGTAGCCAAACGCCTCCACCAAGGAGCGCTCTTGCTAGGCTATCGGGCTTAGCTTCTTCTAAAACCCTGCAGTGTAAGAGGAAGAACTGTGCTTTGGTTACAGCAGCAAGGCAAGCTGACTTTCTCCTGTAAGGATGGGGTCCTAAGGTATGACTTTCTAGAAGGAATGCAAAGCAGTTTTGGTTTCTCAGTGCCGCTCAGCCTAGGGCAATGAGGCAGATTTGCATGACATGTAGGACGTGAGAGAACACAGTTCCTGGAGCTGTTGGAGTGCTGAGGAAATCTAGCTCTCCCAGGGAAGAGTGCAGTGTGTTGCCCTACACTCAGCATACACTGAGTGACTGGGAAAGGATTCCGGGCCTGGAAGTTTCTTAGCAGCCTAGTGGAGCCTGCCGGTGCTCGGTGTTCTTGCAGGGAATAGGGTGCCCAGGCGAGGTCCTCCGTTTCCTGAAATGCTTACTAACGTTAAAGAAAGCAGACCTAAAGCTAATGCCTCAAGGACTCTGCTCCAAGCTTCCACTTCGGCAGGGCTATTCAAGGCTTTACCTTGAGGAAAGGACTCACGTCAAGTTTCCTTTTAGCTCTAGAGCGTATCAGGAGGAGCTCCCACCCAGGCTATGAAAGCACCCTGTTGATGTAGAGAACACTTGTTCCTTTCCCAGAGCACTGCCTGCAGTGACTAGAGACCCGTCCTAAACTGTGATTTAGGTAGCTTCAAGGCAGCATGAATGGAGCACTCAAAATGGGAAAGCAAGGCTTGTGCCATAAGGCCCCCGTTTCCAGCGAACACGTAGCCTACCTCCATGTGATTTCTACCAAGTAAGTAGACACTCTAGCTACACACTGGTCCCTTCCTTGAATAAAGTTTATTTGGCACGGAGTTCTGCGTGTAGCCAACCGCCTCCCCCAAGGAGCGCTCTTGCTAGGCTATCGGGTTTAGCTTCTTCTAAAACCCTGCAGTGTAAGAGGAAGAACTGTGCTTTGGTTACAGCAGCAAGGCAAGCTGACTTTCTCCTGTAAGGATGGGGTCCTAAGGTATGACTTTGTAGAAGGAATGCAAAGCAGTTTTGGTTTCTCAGTGCCGCTCAGCCTAGGGCAATGAGGCAGATTTGCATGACATGTAGGACGTGAGAGAACACAGTTCCTGGAGCTGTTGGAGTGCTGAGGAAATCTAGCTCTCCCAGGGAAGAGTGCAGTGTGTTGCCCTACACTCAGCATACACTGAGTGACTGGGAAAGGATTCCGGGCCTGGAAGTTTCTTAGCAGCCTAGTGGAGCCTGCCGGTGCTCGGTGTTCGTGCAGGGAATAGGGTGCCCAGGCGAGGTCCTCCGTTTCCTGAAATGCTTACTAACGTTAAAGAAAGCAGACCTAAAGCTAATGCCTCAAGGACTCTGCTCCAAGCTTCCACTTCGGCAGGGCTATTCAAGGCTTTACCTTGAGGAAAGGACTCACGTCAAGTTTCCTTTTAGCTCTAGAGCGTATCAGGAGGAGCTCCCACCCAGGCTATGAAAGCACCCTGTTGATGTAGAGAACACTTGTTCCTTTCCCAGAGCACTGCCTGCAGTGACTAGAGACCCGTCCTAAACTGTGATTTAGGTAGCTTCAAGGCAGCATGAATGGAGCACTCAAAATGGGAAAGCAAGACTTGTGCCGTAAGGCCCCCGTTTCCAGCGAACACGTAGCCTACCTCCATGTGATTTCTACCAAGTAAGTAGACACTCTAGCTACACACTGGTCCCTTCCTTGAATAAAGTTTATTTGGCACGGAGTTCTGCGTGTAGCCAAACGCCTCCCCCAAGGAGCGCTCTTGCTAGGCTATCGGGCTTAGCTTCTTCTAAAACCCTGCAGTGTAAGAGGAAGAACTGTGCTTTGGTTACAGCAGCAAGGCAAGCTGACTTTCTCCTGTAAGAATGGGTTCCTAAGGTATGACTTTGTAGAAGGAATGCAAAGCAGTTTTGGTTTCTCAGTGCCGCTCAGCCTAGGGCAATGAGGCAGATTTGCATGACATGTAGGACGTGAGAGAACACAGTTCCTGGAGCTGTTGGAGTGCTGAGGAAATCTAATTCTCCCAGGGAAGAGTGCAGTGTGTTGCCCTACACTCAGCATACACTGAGTGACTGGGAAAGGTTTCCGGGCCTGGAAGTTTCTTAGCAGCCTAGTGGACCCTGCCGGTGCTCGGTGTTCGTGCAGGGAATAGGGTGCCCAGGCGAGGTCCTCCGTTTCCTGAAATGCTTACTAACGTTAAAGAAAGCAGACCTAAAGCTAATGCCTCAAGGACTCTGCTCCAATCTTCCACTTCGGCAGGGCTATTCAAGGCTTTACCTTGAGGAAAGGACTCACGTCAAGTTTCCTTTTAGCTCTAGAGCGTATCAGGAGGAGCTCCCACCCAGGCTATGAAAGCACCCTGTTGATGTAGAGAAGACTCGTTCCTTTCCCAGAGCCCTGCCTGCAGTGACTAGAGACCCGTCCTAAAACTGTTATTTAGGTAGCTTCAAGGCAGCATGAATGGAGCATTCAAAATGGAAAAGCAAGGCTTGTGCCATAAGGCCCTGTTTCCAGCGAACACGCAGCCTACCTCCTTGTGATTTCTACCAAGTATACACTCTAGCTACACACTGGTCCCTTCCTTGAATAAAGTTTATTTGGCACGGAGTTCTGCGTGTAGCCAACCGCCTCCCCCAAGGAGCGCTCTTGCTAGGCTATCGGGCTTAGCTTCTTCTAAAACCCTGCAGTGTAAGAGGAAGAACTGTGCTTTGTTTACAGCAGGAACGCAAGCCGAATTTCTCCTGTAAGGATGGGGTCTTAATGTATGACTTTGTGGAAGGAATGCGAAGCAGTTTTGGTTTCTCAGTGCCGCTCAGCCTAGGGCAATGAGGCAGATTGGCATGACATGTAGGACGTGAGAGAACACAGTTCCTGGAGCTGTTGGAGTGCTGAGGAAATCTAGCTCTCCCAGGGAAGAGTGCAGTGTGTTGCCCTACACTCAGCATACACTGAGTGACTGGGAAAGGATTCCGGGCCTGGAAGTTTCTTAGCAGCCTAGTGGAGCCTGCCGGTGCTCGGTGTTCGTGCAGGGAATAGGGTGCCCAGGCGAGGTCCTCCGTTTCCTGAAATGCTTACTAACGTTAAAGAAAGCAGACCTAAAGCTAATGCCTCAAGGACTCTGCTCCAAGCTTCCACTTCGGCAGGGCTATTCAAGGCTTTACCTTGAGGAAAGGACTCACGTCAAGTTTCCTTTTAGCTCTAGAGCGTGTCAGGAGGAGCTCCCACCCAGGCTATGAAAGCACCCTGTTGATGTACAGAACACTTGTTCCTTTCCCAGAGCCCTGCCTGCAGTGACTAGAGACCCGTCCTAAACTGTGATTTAGGTAGCTTCAAGGCAGCATGAATGGAGCACTCAAAATGGGAAAGCAAGGCTTGTGCCATAAGGCCCCCGTTTCCAGCGAACACGTAGCCTACCTCCATGTGATTTCTACCAAGTAGACACTCTAGCTACACACTGGTCCCTTCCTTGAATAAAGTTTATTTGGCACGGAGTTCTGCGTGTAGCCAAACGCCTCCCCCAAGGAGCGCTCTTGCTAGGCTATCGGGTTTAGCTTCTTCTAAAACCCTGCAGTGTAAGAGGAAGAACTGTGCTTTGGTTACAGCAGCAAGGCAAGCTGACTTTCTCCTGTAAGGATGGGGACCTAAGGTATGACTTTGTAGAAGGAATGCAAAGCAGTTTTGGTTTCTCAGTGCCGCTCAGCCTAGGGCAATGAGGCAGATTTGCATGACATGTAGGACGTGAGAGAACACAGTTCCTGGAGCTGTTGGAGTGCTGAGGAAATCTAGCTCTCCCAGGGAAGAGTGCAGTGTGTTGCCCTACACTCAGCATACACTGAGTGACTGGGAAAGGATTCCGGGCCTGGAAGTTTCTTAGCAGCCTAGTGGAGCCTGCCGGTGCTCGGTGTTCGTGCAGGGAATAGGGTGCCCAGGCGAGGTCCTCCGTTTCCTGAAATGCTTACTAACGTTAAAGAAATCAGACCTAAAGCTAATGCCTCAAGGACTCTGCTCCAAGCTTCCACTTCGGCAGGGCTATTCAAGGCTTTACCTTGAGGAAAGGACTCACGTCAAGTTTCCTTTTAGCTCTAGAGCGTATCAGGAGGAGCTCCCACCCAGGCTATGAAAGCACCCTGTTGATGTAGAGAACACTTGTTCCTTTCCCAGAGCACTGCCTGCAGTGACTAGAGACCCGTCCTAAACTGTGATTTAGGTAGCTTCAAGGCAGCATGAATGGAGCACTCAAAATGGGAAAGCAAGACTTGTGCCGTAAGGCCCCCGTTTCCAGCGAACACGTAGCCTACCTCCATGTGATTTCTACCAAGTAAGTAGACACTCTAGCTACACACTGGTCCCTTCCTTGAATAAAGTTTATTTGGCACGGAGTTCTGCGTGTAGCCAAACGCCTCCCCCAAGGAGCGCTCTTGCTAGGCTATCGGGCTTAGCTTCTTCTAAAACCCTGCAGTGTAAGAGGAAGAACTGTGCTTTGGTTACAGCAGCAAGGCAAGCTGACTTTCTCCTGTAAGAATGGGTTCCTAAGGTATGACTTTGTAGAAGGAATGCAAAGCAGTTTTGGTTTCTCAGTGCCGCTCAGCCTAGGGCAATGAGGCAGATTTGCATGACATGTAGGACGTGAGAGAACACAGTTCCTGGAGCTGTTGGAGTGCTGAGGAAATCTAATTCTCCCAGGGAAGAGTGCAGTGTGTTGCCCTACACTCAGCATACACTGAGTGACTGGGAAAGGTTTCCGTGCCTGGAAGTTTCTTAGCAGCCTAGTGGACCCTGCCGCTGCTCGGTGTTCGTGCAGGGAATAGGGTGCCCAGGCGAGGTCCTCCGTTTCCTGAAATGCTTACTAACGTTAAAGAAAGCAGACCTAAAGCTAATGCCTCAAGGACTCTGCTCCAATCTTCCACTTCGGCAGGGCTATTCAAGGCTTTACCTTGAGGAAAGGACTCACGTCAAGTTTCCTTTTAGCTCTAGAGCGTATCAGGAGGAGCTCCCACCCAGGCTATGAAAGCACCCTGTTGATGTAGAGAACACTTGTTCCTTTCCCAGAGCACTGCCTGCAGTGACTAGAGACCCGTCCTAAACTGTGATTTAGGTAGCTTCAAGGCAGCATGAATGGAGCACTCAAAATGGGAAAGCAAGACTTGTGCCGTAAGGCCCCCGTTTCCAGCGAACACGTAGCCTACCTCCATGTGATTTCTACCAAGTAAGTAGACACTCTAGCTACACACTGGTCCCTTCCTTGAATAAAGTTTATTTGGCACGGAGTTCTGCGTGTAGCCAAACGCCTCCCCCACGAGCGCTCTTGCTAGGCTATCGGGCTTAGCTTCTTCTAAAACCCTGCAGTGTAAGAGGAAGAACTGTGCTTTGGTTACAGCAGCAAGGCAAGCTGACTTTCTCCTGTAAGAATGGGTTCCTAAGGTATGACTTTGTAGAAGGAATGCAAAGCAGTTTTGGTTTCTCAGTGCTGCTCAGCCTAGGGCAATGAGGCAGATTTGCATGACATGTAGGACGTGAGAGAACACAGTTCCTGGAGCTGTTGGAGTGCTGAGGAAATCTAGCTCTCCCAGGGAAGAGTGCAGTGTGTTGCCCTACACTCAGCATACACTGAGTGACTGGGAAAGGTTTCCGGGCCTGGAAGTTTCTTAGCAGCCTAGTGGACCCTGCCGGTGCTCGGTGTTCGTGCAGGGAATAGGGTGCCCAGGCGAGGTCCTCCGTTTCCTGAAATGCTTACTAACGTTAAAGAAAGCAGACCTAAAGCTAATGCCTCAAGGACTCTGCTCCAATCTTCCACTTCGGCAGGGCTATTCAAGGCTTTACCTTGAGGAAAGGACTCACGTCAACTTTCCTTTTAGCTCTAGAGCGTGTCAGGAGGAGCTCCCACCCAGGCTATGAAAGCACCCTGTTGATGTAGAGAACACTTGTTCCTTTCCCAGAGCCCTGCCTGCAGTGACTAGAGACCCGTCCTAAACTGTGATTTAGGTAGCTTCAAGGCAGCATGAATGGAGCACTCAAAATGGGAAAGCAAGGCTTGTGCCATAAGGCCCCCGTTTCCAGCGAACACGTAGCCTACCTCCATGTGATTTCTACCAAGTAGACACTCTAGCTACACACTGGTCCCTTCCTTGAATAAAGTTTATTTGGCACGGAGTTCTGCGTGTAGCCAAACGCCTCCCCCAAGGAGCGCTCTTGCTAGGCTATCGGGCTTAGCTTCTTCTAAAACCCTGCAGTGTAAGAGGAAGAACTGTGCTTTGGTTACAGCAGCAAGGCAAGCTGACTTTCTCCTGTAAGGATGGGGTCCTAAGGTATGACTTTGTAGAAGGAATGCAAAGCAGTTTTGGTTTCTCAGTGCCGCTCAGCCTAGGGCAATGAGGCAGATTTGCATGACATGTAGGACGTGAGAGAACACAGTTCCTGGAGCTGTTGGAGTGCTGAGGAAATCTAGCTCTCCCAGGGAAGAGTGCAGTGTGTTGCCCTACACTCAGCATACACTGAGTGACTGGGAAAGGATTCCGGGCCTGGAAGTTTCTTAGCAGCCTAGTGGAGCCTGCCGGTGCTCGGTGTTCTTGCAGGGAATAGGGTGCCCAGGCGAGGTCCTCCGTTTCCTGAAATGCTTACTAACGTTAAAGAAAGCAGACCTAAAGCTAATGCCTCAAGGACTCTGCTCCAAGCTTCCACTTCGGCAGGGCTATTCAAGGCTTTACCTTGAGGAAAGGACTCACGTCAAGTTTCCTTTTAGCTCTAGAGCGTATCAGGAGGAGCTCCCACCCAGGCTATGAAAGCACCCTGTTGATGTAGAGAAGACTCGTTCCTTTCCCAGAGCCCTGCCTGCAGTGACTAGAGACCCGTCCTAAAACTGTGATTTAGGTAGCTTCAAGGCAGCATGAATGGAGCATTCAAAATGGGAAAGCAAGGCTTGTGCCATAAGGCCCTGTTTCCAGCGAACACGCAGCCTACCTCCTTGTGATTTCTACCAAGTATACACTCTAGCTACACACTGGTCCCTTCCTTGAATAAAGTTTATTTGGCACGGAGTTCTGCGTGTAGCCAACCGCCTCCCCCAAGGAGCGCTCTTGCTAGGCTATCGGGCTTAGCTTCTTCTAAAACCCTGCAGTGTAAGAGGAAGAACTGTGCTTTGTTTACAGCAGGAACGCAAGCCGAATTTCTCCTGTAAGGATGGGGTCTTAATGTATGACTTTGTGGAAGGAATGCGAAGCAGTTTTGGTTTCTCAGTGCCGCTCAGCCTAGGGCAATGAGGCAGATTTGCATGACATGTAGGACGTGAGAGAACACAGTTCCTGGAGCTGTTGGAGTGCTGAGGAAATCTAGCTCTCCCAGGGAAGAGTGCAGTGTGTTGCCCTACACTCAGCATACACTGAGTGACTGGGAAAGGATTCCGGGCCTGGAAGTTTCTTAGCAGCCTAGTGGAGCCTGCCGGTGCTCGGTGTTCGTGCAGGGAATAGGGTGCCCAGGCGAGGTCCTCCGTTTCCTGAAATGCTTACTAACGTTAAAGAAAGCAGACCTAAAGCTAATGCCTCAAGGACTCTGCTCCAAGCTTCCACTTCGGCAGGGCTATTCAAGGCTTTACCTTGAGGAAAGGACTCACGTCAAGTTTCCTTTTAGCTCTAGAGCGTGTCAGGAGGAGCTCCCACCCAGGCTATGAAAGCACCCTGTTGATGTAGAGAACACTTCTTCTTTTCCCAGAGCCCTGCCTGCAGTGACTAGAGACCCGTCCTAAACTGTGATTTAGGTAGCTTCAAGGCAGCATGAATGGAGCACTCAAAATGGGAAAGCAAGGCTTGTGCCATAAGGCCCCCGTTTCCAGCGAACACGTAGCCTACCTCCATGTGATTTCTACCAAGTAGACACTCTAGGTACACACTGGTCCCTTCCTTGAATAAAGTTTATTTGGCACGGAGTTCTGCGTGTAGCCAAACGCCTCCACCAAGGAGCGCTCTTGCTAGGCTATCGGGCTTAGCTTCTTCTAAAACCCTGCAGTGTAAGAGGAAGAACTGTGCTTTGGTTACAGCAGCAAGGCAAGCTGACTTTCTCCTGTAAGGATGGGGTCCTAAGGTATGACTTTGTAGAAGGAATGCAAAGCAGTTTTGGTTTCTCAGTGCCGCTCAGCCTAGGGCAATGAGGCAGATTTGCATGACATGTAGGACGTGAGAGAACACAGTTCCTGGAGCTGTTGGAGTGCTGAGGAAATCTAGCTCTCCCAGGGAAGAGTGCAGTGTGTTGCCCTACACTCAGCATACACTGAGTGACTGGGAAAGGATTCCGGGCCTGGAAGTTTCTTAGCAGCCTAGTGGAGCCTGCCGGTGCTCGGTGTTCTTGCAGGGAATAGGGTGCCCAGGCGAGGTCCTCCGTTTCCTGAAATGCTTACTAACGTTAAAGAAAGCAGACCTAAAGCTAATGCCTCAAGGACTCTGCTCCAAGCTTCCACTTCGGCAGGGCTATTCAAGGCTTTACCTTGAGGAAAGGACTCACGTCAAGTTTCCTTTTAGCTCTAGAGCGTGTCAGGAGGAGCTCCCACCCAGGCTATGAAAGCACCCTGTTGATGTAGAGAACACTTGTTCCTTTCCCAGAGCCCTGCCTGCAGTGACTAGAGACCCGTCCTAAACTGTGATTTAGGTAGCTTCAAGGCAGCATGAATGGAGCACTCAAAATGGGAAAGCAAGGCTTGTGCCATAAGGCCCCCGTTTCCAGCGAACACGTAGCCTACCTCCATGTGATTTCTACCAAGTAGACACTCTAGCTACACACTGGTCCCTTCCTTGAATAAAGTTTATTTGGCACGGAGTTCTGCGTGTAGCCAAACGCCTCCACCAAGGAGCGCTCTTGCTAGGCTATCGGGCTTAGCTTCTTCTAAAACCCTGCAGTGTAAGAGGAAGAACTGTGCTTTGGTTACAGCAGCAAGGCAAGCTGACTTTCTCCTGTAAGGATGGGGTCCTAAGGTATGACTTTGTAGAAGGAATGCAAAGCAGTTTTGGTTTCTCAGTGCCGCTCAGCCTAGGGCAATGAGGCAGATTTGCATGACATGTAGGACGTGAGAGAACACAGTTCCTGGAGCTGTTGGAGTGCTGAGGAAATCTAGCTCTCCCAGGGAAGAGTGCAGTGTGTTGCCCTACACTCAGCATACACTGAGTGACTGGGAAAGGATTCCGGGCCTGGAAGTTTCTTAGCAGCCTAGTGGAGCCTGCCGGTGCTCGGTGTTCTTGCAGGGAATAGGGTGCCCAGGCGAGGTCCTCCGTTTCCTGAAATGCTTACTAACGTTAAAGAAAGCAGACCTAAAGCTAATGCCTCAAGGACTCTGCTCCAAGCTTCCACTTCGGCAGGGCTATTCAAGGCTTTACCTTGAGGAAAGGACTCACGTCAAGTTTCCTTTTAGCTCTAGAGCGTATCAGGAGGAGCTCCCACCCAGGCTATGAAAGCACCCTGTTGATGTAGAGAAGACTTGTTCCTTTCCCAGAGCACTGCCTGCAGTGACTAGAGACCCGTCCTAAACTGTGATTTAGGTAGCTTCAAGGCAGCATGAATGGAGCACTCAAAATGGGAAAGCAAGGCTTGTGCCATAAGGCCCCCGTTTCCAGCGAACACGTAGCCTACCTCCTTGTGATTTCTACCAAGTAAGTAGACACTCTAGCTACACACTGGTCCCTTCCTTGAATAAAGTTTATTTGGCACGGAGTTCTGCGTGTAGCCAAACGCCTCCCCCAAGGAGCGCTCTTGCTAGGCTATCGGGTTTAGCTTCTTCTAAAACCCTGCAGTGTAAGAGGAAGAACTGTGCTTTGGTTACAGCAGCAAGGCAAGCTGACTTTCTCCTGTAAGGATGGGGTCCTAAGGTATGACTTTGTAGAAGGAATGCAAAGCAGTTTTGGTTTCTCAGTGCCGCTCAGCCTAGGGCAATGAGGCAGATTTGCATGACATGTAGGACGTGAGAGAACACAGTTCCTGGAGCTGTTGGAGTGCTGAGGAAATCTAGCTCTCCCAGGGAAGAGTGCAGTGTGTTGCCCTACACTCAGCATACACTGAGTGACTGGGAAAGGATTCCGGGCCTGGAAGTTTCTTAGCAGCCTAGTGGAGCCTGCCGGTGCTCGGTGTTCGTGCAGGGAATAGGGTGCCCAGGCGAGGTCCTCCGTTTCCTGAAATGCTTACTAACGTTAAAGAAAGCAGACCTAAAGCTAATGCCTCAAGGACTCTGCTCCAAGCTTCCACTTCGGCAGGGCTATTCAAGGCTTTACCTTGAGGAAAGGACTCACGTCAAGTTTCCTTTTAGCTCTAGAGCGTATCAGGAGGAGCTCCCACCCAGGCTATGAAAGCACCCTGTTGATGTAGAGAACACTTGTTCCTTTCCCAGAGCACTGCCTGCAGTGACTAGAGACCCGTCCTAAACTGTGATTTAGGTAGCTTCAAGGCAGCATGAATGGAGCACTCAAAATGGGAAAGCAAGACTTGTGCCATAAGGCCCCCGTTTCCAGCGAACACGTAGCCTACCTCCATGTGATTTCTATCAAGTAAGTAGACACTCTAGCTAAACACTGGTCCCTTCCTTGAATAAAGTTTATTTGGCACGGAGTTCTGCGTGTAGCCAAACGCCTCCCCCAAGGAGCGCTCTTGCTAGGCTATCGGGCTTAGCTTCTTCTAAAACCCTGCAGTGTAAGAGGAAGAACTGTGCTTTGGTTACAGCAGCAAGGCAAGCTGACTTTCTCCTGTAAGAATGGGTTCCTAAGGTATGACTTTGTAGAAGGAATGCAAAGCAGTTTTGGTTTCTCAGTGCCGCTCAGCCTAGGGCAATGAGGCAGATTTGCATGACATGTAGGACGTGAGAGAACACAGTTCCTGGAGCTGTTGGAGTGCTGAGGAAATCTAGCTCTCCCAGGGAAGAGTGCAGTGTGTTGCCCTACACTCAGCATACACTGAGTGACTGGGAAAGGATTCCGGGCCTGGAAGTTTCTTAGCAGCCTAGTGGAGCCTGCCGGTGCTCGGTGTTCGTGCAGGGAATAGGGTGCCCAGGCGAGGTCCTCCGTTTCCTGAAATGCTTACTAACGTTAAAGAAAGCAGACCTAAAGCTAATGCCTCAAGGACTCTGCTCCAATCTTCCACTTCGGCAGGGCTATTCAAGGCTTTACCTTGAGGAAAGGACTCACGTCAAGTTTCCTTTTAGCTCTAGAGCGTATCAGGAGGAGCTCCCACCCAGGCTATGAAAGCACCCTGTTGATGTAGAGAAGACTCGTTCCTTTCCCAGAGCCCTGCCTGCAGTGACTAGAGACCCGTCCTAAAACTGTTATTTAGGTAGCTTCAAGGCAGCATGAATGGAGCATTCAAAATGGAAAAGCAAGGCTTGTGCCATAAGGCCCTGTTTCCAGCGAACACGCAGCCTACCTCCTTGTGATTTCTACCAAGTATACACTCTAGCTACACACTGGTCCCTTCCTTGAATAAAGTTTATTTGGCACGGAGTTCTGCGTGTAGCCAACCGCCTCCCCCAAGGAGCGCTCTTGCTAGGCTATCGGGCTTAGCTTCTTCTAAAACCCTGCAGTGTAAGAGGAAGAACTGTGCTTTGTTTACAGCAGGAACGCAAGCCGAATTTCTCCTGTAAGGATGGGGTCTTAATGTATGACTTTGTGGAAGGAATGCGAAGCAGTTTTGGTTTCTCAGTGCCGCTCAGCCTAGGGCAATGAGGCAGATTGGCATGACATGTAGGACGTGAGAGAACACAGTTCCTGGAGCTGTTGGAGTGCTGAGGAAATCTAGCTCTCCCAGGGAAGAGTGCAGTGTGTTGCCCTACACTCAGCATACACTGAGTGACTGGGAAAGGATTCCGGGCCTGGAAGTTTCTTAGCAGCCTAGTGGAGCCTGCCGGTGCTCGGTGTTCGTGCATGGAGTAGGGTGCCCAGGCGAGGTCCTCCGTTTCCTGAAATGCTTACTAACGTTAAAGAAAGCAGACCTAAAGCTAATGCCTCAAGGACTCTGCTCCAAGCTTCCACTTCGGCAGGGCTATTCAAGGCTTTACCTTGAGGAAAGGACTCACGTCAAGTTTCCTTTTAGCTCTAGAGCGTGTCAGGAGGAGCTCCCACCCAGGCTATGAAAGCACCCTGTTGATGTAGAGAACACTTATTCCTTTCCCAGAGCCCTGCCTGCAGTGACTAGAGACCCGTCCTAAACTGTGATTTAGGTAGCTTCAAGGCAGCATGAATGGAGCACTCAAAATGGGAAAGCAAGGCTTGTGCCATAAGGCCCCCGTTTCCAGCGAACACGTAGCCTACCTCCATGTGATTTCTACCAAGTAGACACTCTAGCTACACACTGGTCCCTTCCTTGAATAAAGTTTATTTGGCACGGAGTTCTGCGTGTAGCCAAACGCCTCCCCCAAGGAGCGCTCTTGCTAGGCTATCGGGCTTAGCTTCTTCTAAAACCCTGCAGTGTAAGAGGAAGAACTGTGCTTTGGTTACAGCAGCAAGGCAAGCTGACTTTCTCCTGTAAGGATGGGGTCCTAAGGTATGACTTTGTAGAAGGAATGCAAAGCAGTTTTGGTTTCTCAGTGCCGCTCAGCCTAGGGCAATGAGGCAGATTGGCATGACATGTAGGACGTGAGAGAACACAGTTCCTGGAGCTGTTGGAGTGCTGAGGAAATCTAGCTCTCCCAGGGAAGAGTGAAGTGTGTTGCCCTACACTCAGCATACACTGAGTGACTGGGAAAGGATTCCGGGCCTGGAAGTTTCTTAGCAGCCTAGTGGAGCCTGCCGGTGCTCGGTGTTCTTGCAGGGAATAGGGTGCCCAGGCGAGGTCCTCCGTTTCCTGAAATGCTTACTAACGTTAAAGAAAGCAGACCTAAAGCTAATGCCTCAAGGACTCTGCTCCAAGCTTCCACTTCGGCAGGGCTATTCAAGGCTTTACCTTGAGGAAAGGACTCACGTCAAGTTTCCTTTTAGCTCTAGAGCGTATCAGGAGGAGCTCCCACCCAGGCTATGAAAGCACCCTGTTGATGTAGAGAAGACTCGTTCCTTTCCCAGAGCCCTGCCTGCAGTGACTAGAGACCCGTCCTAAAACTGTGATTTAGGTAGCTTCAAGGCAGCATGAATGGAGCATTCAAAATGGGAAAGCAAGGCTTGTGCCATAAGGCCCTGTTTCCAGCGAACACGCAGCCTACCTCCTTGTGATTTCTACCAAGTATACACTCTAGCTACACACTGGTCCCTTCCTTGAATAAAGTTTATTTGGCACGGAGTTCTGCGTGTAGCCAACCGCCTCCCCCAAGGAGCGCTCTTGCTAGGCTATCGATCTTAGCTTCTTCTAAAACCCTGAGTGTAAGAGGAAGAACTGTGCTTTGTTTACAGCAGGAACGCAAGCCGAATTTCTCCTGTAAGGATGGGGTCTTAATGTATGACTTTGTGGAAGGAATGCGAAGCAGTTTTGGTTTCTCAGTGCCGCTCAGCCTAGGGCAATGAGGCAGATTTGCATGACATGTAGGACGTGAGAGAACACAGTTCCTGGAGCTGTTGGAGTGCTGAGGAAATCTAGCTCTCCCAGGGAAGAGTGCAGTGTGTTGCCCTACACTCAGCATACACTGAGTGACTGGGAAAGGATTCCGGGCCTGGAAGTTTCTTAGCAGCCTAGTGGAGCCTGCCGGTGCTCGGTGTTCGTGCAGGGAATAGGGTGCCCAGGCGAGGTCCTCCGTTTCCTGAAATGCTTACTAACGTTAAAGAAAGCAGACCTAAAGCTAATGCCTCAAGGACTCTGCTCCAAGCTTCCACTTCGGCAGGGCTATTCAAGGCTTTACCTTGAGGAAAGGACTCACGTCAAGTTTCCTTTTAGCTCTAGAGCGTGTCAGGAGGAGCTCCCACCCAGGCTATGAAAGCACCCTGTTGACGTAGAGAACACTTGTTCCTTTCCCAGAGCCCTGCCTGCAGTGACTAGAGACCCGTCCTAAACTGTGATTTAGGTAGCTTCAAGGCAGCATGAATGGAGCACTCAAAATGGGAAAGCAAGGCTTGTGCCATAAGGCCCCCGTTTCCAGCGAACACGTAGCCTACCTCCATGTGATTTCTACCAAGTAGACACTCTAGCTACACACTGGTCCCTTCCTTGAATAAAGTTTATTTGGCACGGAGTTCTGCGTGTAGCCAAACGCCTCCACCAAGGAGCGCTCTTGCTAGGCTATCGGGCTTAGCTTCTTCTAAAACCCTGCAGTGTAAGAGGAAGAACTGTGCTTTGGTTACAGCAGCAAGGCAAGCTGACTTTCTCCTGTAAGGATGGGGTCCTAAGGTATGACTTTGTAGAAGGAATGCAAAGCAGTTTTGGTTTCTCAGTGCCGCTCAGCCTAGGGCAATGAGGCAGATTTGCATGACATGTAGGACGTGAGAGAACACAGTTCCTGGAGCTGTTGGAGTGCTGAGGAAATCTAGCTCTCCCAGGGAAGAGTGCAGTGTGTTGCCCTACACTCAGCATACACTGAGTGACTGGGAAAGGATTCCGGGCCTGGAAGTTTCTTAGCAGCCTAGTGGAGCCTGCCGGTGCTCGGTGTTCGTGCAGGGAATAGGGTGCCCAGGCGAGGTCCTCCGTTTCCTGAAATGCTTACTAACGTTAAAGAAAGCAGACCTAAAGCTAATGCCTCAAGGACTCTGCTCCAAGCTTCCACTTCGGCAGGGCTATTCAAGGCTTTACCTTGAGGAAAGGACTCACGTCAAGTTTCCTTTTAGCTCTAGAGCGTATCAGGAGGAGCTCCCACCCAGGCTATGAAAGCACCCTGTTGATGTAGAGAACACTTGTTCCTTTCCCAGAGCACTGCCTGCAGTGACTAGAGACCCGTCCTAAACTGTGATTTAAGTAGCTTCAAGGCAGCATGAATGGAGCACTCAAAATGGGAAAGCAAGGCTTGTGCCATAAGGCCCCCGTTTCCAGCGAACACGTTGCCTCCCTCCAGGTGATTTCTACCAAGTAAGTAGACACTCTAGCTACACACTGGTCCCTTCCTTGAATAAAGTTTATTTGGCACGGGAGTTCTGCGTGTAGCCAAACGCCTCCCCCAAGGAGCGCTCTTGCTAGGCTATCGGGTTTAGCTTCTTCTAAAACCCTGCAGTGTAAGAGGAAGAACTGTGCTTTGGTTACAGCAGCAAGGCAAGCTGACTTTCTCCTGTAAGGATGGGGTCCTAAGGTATGACTTTGTAGAAGGAATGCAAAGCAGTTTTGGTTTCTCAGTGCCGCTCAGCCTAGGGCAATGAGGCAGATTTGCATGACATGTAGGACGTGAGAGAACACAGTTCCTGGAGCTGTTGGAGTGCTGAGGAAATCTAGCTCTCCCAGGGAAGAGTGCAGTGTGTTGCCCTACACTCAGCATACACTGAGTGACTGGGAAAGGATTCCGGGCCTGGAAGTTTCTTAGCAGCCTAGTGGAGCCTGCCGGTGCTCGGTGTTCGTGCAGGGAATAGGGTGCCCAGGCGAGGTCCTCCGTTTCCTGAAATGCTTACTAACGTTAAAGAAAGCAGACCTAAAGCTAATGCCTCAAGGACTCTGCTCCAAGCTTCCACTTCGGCAGGGCTATTCAAGGCTTTACCTTGAGGAAAGGACTCACGTCAAGTTTCCTTTTAGCTCTAGAGCGTATCAGGAGGAGCTCCCACCCAGGCTATGAAAGCACCCTGTTGATGTAGAGAACACTTGTTCCTTTCCCAGAGCACTGCCTGCAGTGACTAGAGACCCGTCCTAAACTGTGATTTAGGTAGCTTCAAGGCAGCATGAATGGAGCACTCAAAATGGGAAAGCAAGACTTGTGCCGTAAGGCCCCCGTTTCCAGCGAACACGTAGCCTACCTCCATGTGATTTCTACCAAGTAAGTAGACACTCTAGCTACACACTGGTCCCTTCCTTGAATAAAGTTTATTTGGCACGGAGTTCTGCGTGTAGCCAAACGCCTCCCCCAAGGAGCGCTCTTGCTAGGCTATCGGGCTTAGCTTCTTCTAAAACCCTGCAGTGTAAGAGGAAGAACTGTGCTTTGGTTACAGCAGCAAGGCAAGCTGACTTTCTCCTGTAAGGATGGGGTCCTAAGGTATGACTTTGTAGAAGGAATGCAAAGCAGTTTTGGTTTCTCAGTGCCGCTCAGCCTAGGGCAATGAGGCAGATTTGCATGACATGTAGGACGTGAGAGAACACAGTTCCTGGAGCTGTTGGAGTGCTGAGGAAATCTAGCTCTCCCAGGGAAGAGTGCAGTGTGTTGCCCTACACTCAGCATACACTGAGTGACTGGGAAAGGATTCCGGGCCTGGAAGTTTCTTAGCAGCCTAGTGGAGCCTGCCGGTGCTCGGTGTTCGTGCAGGGAATAGGGTGCCCAGGCGAGGTCCTCCGTTTCCTGAAATGCTTACTAACGTTAAAGAAAGCAGACCTAAAGCTAATGCCTCAAGGACTCTGCTCCAAGCTTCCACTTCGGCAGGGCTATTCAAGGCTTTACCTTGAGGAAAGGACTCACGTCAAGTTTCCTTTTAGCTCTAGAGCGTATCAGGAGGAGCTCCCACCCAGGCTATGAAAGCACCCTGTTGATGTAGAGAAGACTCGTTCCTTTCCCAGAGCCCTGCCTGCAGTGACTAGAGACCCGTCCTAAAACTGTGATTTAGGTAGCTTCAAGGCAGCATGAATGGAGCATTCAAAATGGGAAAGCAAGGCTTGTGCCATAAGGCCCTGTTTCCAGCGAAAACGCAGCCTACCTCCTTGTGATTTCTACCAAGTATACACTCTAGCTACACACTGGTCCCTTCCTTGAATAAAGTTTATTTGGCACGGAGTTCTGCGTGTAGCCAACCGCCTCCCCCAAGGAGCGCTCTTGCTAGGCTATCGATCTTAGCTTCTTCTAAAACCCTGCAGTGTAAGAGGAAGAACTGTGCTTTGTTTACAGCAGGAACGCAAGCCGAATTTCTCCTGTAAGGATGGGGTCTTAATGTATGACTTTGTGGAAGGAATGCGAAGCAGTTTTGGTTTCTCAGTGCTGCTCAGCCTAGGGCAATGAGGCAGATTTGCATGACATGTAGGACGTGAGAGAACACAGTTCCTGGAGCTGTTGGAGTGCTGAGGAAATCTAGCTCTCCCAGGGAAGAGTGCAGTGTGTTGCCCTACACTCAGCATACACTGAGTGACTGGGAAAGGATTCCGGGCCTGGAAGTTTCTTAGCAGCCTAGTGGAGCCTGCCAGTGCTCGGTGTTCGTGCAGGGAATAGGGTGCCCAGGCGAGGTCCTCCGTTTCCTGAAATGCTTACTAACGTTAAAGAAAGCAGACCTAAAGCTAATGCCTCAAGGACTCTGCTCCAAGCTTCCACTTCGGCAGGGCTATTCAAGGCTTTACCTTGAGGAAAGGACTCATGTCAAGTTTCCTTTTAGCTCTAGAGCGTATCAGGAGGAGCTCCCACCCAGGCTATGAAAGCACCCTGTTGATGTAGAGAAGACTCGTTCCTTTCCCAGAGCCCTGCCTGCAGTGACTAGAGACCGGTCCTAAAACTGTTATTTAGGTAGCTTCAAGGCAGCATGAATGGAGCATTCAAAATGGGAAAGCAAGGCTTGTGCCATAAGGCCCTGTTTCCAGCGAACACGCAGCCTACCTCCTTGTGATTTCTACCAAGTATACACTCTAGCTACACACTGGTCCCTTCCTTGAATAAAGTTTATTTGGCACGGAGTTCTGCGTGTAGCCAACCGCCTCCCCCAAGGAACGCTCTTGCTAGGCTCTCGAGCTTAGCTTCTTCTAAAACCCTGCAGTGTAAGAGGAAGAACTGTGCTTTGTTTACAGCAGGAACGCAAGCCGAATTTCTCCTGTAAGGATGGGGTCTTAATGTATGACTTTGTGGAAGGAATGCGAAGCAGTTTTGGTTTCTCAGTGCCGCTCAGCCTAGGGCAATGAGGCAGATTGGCATGACATGTAGGACGTGAGAGAACACAGTTCCTGGAGCTGTTGGAGTGCTGAGGAAATCTAGCTCTCCCAGGGAAGAGTGCAGTGTGTTGCCCTACACTCAGCATACACTGAGTGACTGGGAAAGGATTCCAGGCCTGGAAGTTTCTTAGCAGCCTAGTGGAGCCTGCCGGTGCTCGGTGTTCGTGCAGGGAATAGGGTGCCCAGGCGAGGTCCTCCGTTTCCTGAAATGCTTACTAACGTTAAAGAAAGCAGACCTAAAGCTAATGCCTCAAGGACTCTGCTCCAAGCTTCCACTTCGGCAGGGCTATTCAAGGCTTTACCTTGAGGAAAGGACTCACGTCAAGTTTCCTTTTAGCTCTAGAGCGTGTCAGGAGGAGCTCCCACCCAGGCTATGAAAGCACCCTGTTGATGTACAGAACACTTGTTCCTTTCCCAGAGCCCTGCCTGCAGTGACTAGAGACCCGTCCTAAACTGTGATTTAGGTAGCTTCAAGGCAGCATGAATGGAGCACTCAAAATGGGAAAGCAAGGCTTGTGCCATAAGGCCCCCGTTTCCAGCGAACACGTAGCCTACCTCCATGTGATTTCTACCAAGTAGACACTCTAGCTACACACTGGTCCCTTCCTTGAATAAAGTTTATTTGGCACGGAGTTCTGCGTGTAGCCAAACGCCTCCACCAAGGAGCGCTCTTGCTAGGCTATCGGGCTTAGCTTCTTCTAAAACCCTGCAGTGTAAGAGGAAGAACTGTGCTTTGGTTACAGCAGCAAGGCAAGCTGACTTTCTCCTGTAAGGATGGGGTCCTAAGGTATGACTTTGTAGAAGGAATGCAAAGCAGTTTTGGTTTCTCAGTGCCGCTCAGCCTAGGGCAATGAGGCAGATTTGCATGACATGTAGGACGTGAGAGAACACAGTTCCTGGAGCTGTTGGAGTGCTGAGGAAATCTAGCTCTCCCAGGGAAGAGTGCAGTGTGTTGCCCTACACTCAGCATACACTGAGTGACTGGGAAAGGATTCCGGGCCTGGAAGTTTCTTAGCAGCCTAGTGGAGCATGCCGGTGCTCGGTGTTCTTGCAGGGAATATGGTGCCCAGGCGAGGTCCTCCGTTTCCTGAAATGCTTACTAACGTTAAAGAAAGCAGACCTAAAGCTAATGCCTCAAGGACTCTGCTCCAAGCTTCCACTTCGGCAGGGCTATTCAAGGCTTTACCTTGAGGAAAGGACTCACGTCAAGTTTCCTTTTAGCTCTAGAGCGTATCAGGAGGAGCTCCCACCCAGGCTATGAAAGCACCCTGTTGATGTAGAGAAGACTTGTTCCTTTCCCAGAGCACTGCCTGCAGTGACTAGAGACCCGTCCTAAACTGTGATTTAGGTAGCTTCAAGGCAGCATGAATGGAGCACTCAAAATGGGAAAGCAAGGCTTGTGCCATAAGGCCCCCGTTTCCAGCGAACACGTAGCCTACCTCCATGTGATTTCTACCAAGTAAGTAGACACTCTAGCTACACACTGGTCCCTTCCTTGAATAAAGTTTATTTGGCACGGAGTTATGCGTGTAGCCAAACGCCTCCCCCAAGGAGCGCTCTTGCTAGGCTATCGGGTTTAGCTTCTTCTAAAACCCTGCAGTGTAAGAGGAAGAACTGTGCTTTGGTTACAGCAGCAAGGCAAGCTGACTTTCTCCTGTAAGGATGGGGTCCTAAGGTATGACTTTGTAGAAGGAATGCAAAGCAGTTTTGGTTTCTCAGTGCCGCTCAGCCTAAGGCAATGAGGCAGATTTGCATGACATGTAGGACGTGAGAGAACACAGTTCCTGGAGCTGTTGGAGTGCTGAGGAAATCTAGCTCTCCCAGGGAAGAGTGCAGTGTGTTGCCCTACACTCAGCATACACTGAGTGACTGGGAAAGGATTCCGGGCCTGGAAGTTTCTTAGCAGCCTAGTGGAGCCTGCCGGTGCTCGGTGTTCGTGCAGGGAATAGGGTGCCCAGGCGAGGTCCTCCGTTTCCTGAAATGCTTACTAACGTTAAAGAAAGCAGACCTAAAGCTAATGCCTCAAGGACTCTGCTCCAAGCTTCCACTTCGGCAGGGCTATTCAAGGCTTTACCTTGAGGAAAGGACTCACGTCAAGTTTCCTTTTAGCTCTAGAGCGTATCAGGAGGAGCTCCCACCCAGGCTATGAAAGCACCCTGTTGATGTAGAGAACACTTGTTCCTTTCCCAGAGCACTGCCTGCAGTGACTAGAGACCCGTCCTAAACTGTGATTTAGGTAGCTTCAAGGCAGCATGAATGGAGCACTCAAAATGGGAAAGCAAGACTTGTGCCATAAGGCCCCCGTTTCCAGCGAACACGTAGCCTACCTCCATGTGATTTCTACCAAGTAAGTAGACACTCTAGCTACACACTGGTCCCTTCCTTGAATAAAGTTTATTTGGCACGGAGTTCTGCGTGTAGCCAAACGCCTCCCCCAAGGAGCGCTCTTGCTAGGCTATCGGGCTTAGCTTCTTCTAAAACCCTGCAGTGTAAGAGGAAGAACTGTGCTTTGGTTACAGCAGCAAGGCAAGCTGACTTTCTCCTGTAAGAATGGGTTCCTAAGGTATGACTTTGTAGAAGGAATGCAAAGCAGTTTTGGTTTCTCAGTGCCGCTCAGCCTAGGGCAATGAGGCAGATTTGCATGACATGTAGGACGTGAGAGAACACAGTTCCTGGAGCTGTTGGAGTGCTGAGGAAATCTAATTCTCCCAGGGAAGAGTGCAGTGTGTTGCCCTACACTCAGCATACACTGAGTGACTGGGAAAGGTTTCCGTGCCTGGAAGTTTCTTAGCAGCCTAGTGGACCCTGCCGGTGCTCGGTGTTCGTGCAGGGAATAGGGTGCCCAGGCGAGGTCCTCCGTTTCCTGAAATGCTTACTAACGTTAAAGAAAGCAGACCTAAAGCTAATGCCTCAAGGACTCTGCTCCAATCTTCCACTTCGGCAGGGCTATTCAAGGCTTTACCTTGAGGAAAGGACTCACGTCAAGTTTCCTTTTAGCTCTAGAGCGTATCAGGAGGAGCGCCCACCCAGGCTATGAAAGCACCCTGTTGATGTAGAGAAGACTCGTTCCTTTCCCAGAGCCCTGCCTGCAGTGACTAGAGACCCGTCCTAAACTGTGATTTAGGTAGCTTCAAGGCAGCATGAATGGAGCATTCAAAATGGAAAAGCAAGGCTTGTGCCATAAGGCCCTGTTTCCAGCGAACACGCAGCCTACCTCCTTGTGATTTCTACCAAGTATACACTCTAGCTACACACTGGTCCCTTCCTTGAATAAAGTTTATTTGGCACGGAGTTCTGCGTGTAGCCAACCGCCTCCCCCAAGGAGCGCTCTTGCTAGGCTATCGGGCTTAGCTTCTTCTAAAACCCTGCAGTGTAAGAGGAAGAACTGTGCTTTGTTTACAGCAGGAACGCAAGCCGAATTTCTCCTGTAAGGATGGGGTCTTAATGTATGACTTTGTGGAAGGAATGCGAAGCAGTTTTGGTTTCTCAGTGCCGCTCAGCCTAGGGCAATGAGGCAGATTTGCATGACATGTAGGACGTGAGAGAACACAGTTCCTGGAGCTGTTGGAGTGCTGAGGAAATCTAGCTCTCCCAGGGAAGAGTGCAGTGTGTTGCCCTACACTCAGCATACACTGAGTGACTGGGAAAGGATTCCGGGCCTGGAAGTTTCTTAGCAGCCTAGTGGAGCCTGCCGGTGCTCGGTGTTCGTGCAGGGAATAGGGTGCCCAGGCGAGGTCCTCCGTTTCCTGAAATGCTTACTAACGTTAAAGAAAGCAGACCTAAAGCTAATGCCTCAAGGACTCTGCTCCAAGCTTCCACTTCGGCAGGGCTATTCAAGGCTTTACCTTGAGGAAAGGACTCACGTCAAGTTTCCTTTTAGCTCTAGAGCGTGTCAGGAGGAGCTCCCACCCAGGCTATGAAAGCACCCTGTTGATGTAGAGAACACTTGTTCCTTTCCCAGAGCCCTGCCTGCAGTGACTAGAGACCCGTCCTAAACTGTGATTTAGGTAGCTTCAAGGCAGCATGAATGGAGCACTCAAAATGGGAAAGCAAGGCTTGTTCCATAAGGCCCCCGTTTCCAGCGAACACGTAGCCTACCTCCATGTGATTTCTACCAAGTAGACACTCTAGCTACACACTGGTCCCTTCCTTGAATAAAGTTTATTTGGCACGGAGTTCTGCGTGTAGCCAAACGCCTCCACCAAGGAGCGCTCTTGCTAGGCTATCGGGCTTAGCTTCTTCTAAAACCCTGCAGTGTAAGAGGAAGAACTGTGCTTTGGTTACAGCAGCAAGGCAAGCTGACTTTCTCCTGTAAGGATGGGGTCCTAAGGTATGACTTTGTAGAAGGAATGCAAAGCAGTTTTGGTTTCTCAGTGCCGCTCAGCCTAGGGCAATGAGGCAGATTGGCATGACATGTAGGACGTGAGAGAACACAGTTCCTGGAGCTGTTGGAGTGCTGAGGAAATCTAGCTCTCCCAGGGAAGAGTGCAGTGTGTTGCCCTACACTCAGCATACACTGAGTGACTGGGAAAGGATTCCGGGCCTGGAAGTTTCTTAGCAGCCTAGTGGAGCCTGCCGGTGCTCGGTGTTCTTGCAGGGAATAGGGTGCCCAGGCGAGGTCCTCCGTTTCCTGAAATGCTTACTAACGTTAAAGAAAGCAGACCTAAAGCTAATGCCTCAAGGACTCTGCTCCAAGCTTCCACTTCGGCAGGGCTATTCAAGGCTTTACCTTGAGGAAAGGACTCACGTCAAGTTTCCTTTTAGCTCTAGAGCGTATCAGGAGGAGCTCCCACCCAGGCTATGAAAGCACCCTGTTGATGTAGAGAAGACTCGTTCCTTTCCCAGAGCCCTGCCTGCAGTGACTAGAGACCCGTCCTAAAACTGTGATTTAGGTAGCTTCAAGGCAGCATGAATGGAGCATTCAAAATGGGAAAGCAAGGCTTGTGCCATAAGGCCCTGTTTCCAGCGAACACGCAGCCTACCTCCTTGTGATTTCTACCAAGTATACACTCTAGCTACACACTGGTCCCTTCCTTGAATAAAGTTTATTTGGCACGGAGTTCTGCGTGTAGCCAACCGCCTCCCCCAAGGAGCGCTCTTGCTAGGCTATCGATCTTAGCTTCTTCTAAAACCCTGCAGTGTAAGAGGAAGAACTGTGCTTTGTATAGAGCAGGAACGCAAGCCGAATTTCTCCTGTAAGGATGGGGTCTTAATGTATGACTTTGTGGAAGGAATGCGAAGCAGTTTTGGTTTCTCAGTGCTGCTCAGCCTAGGGCAATGAGGCAGATTTGCATGACATGTAGGACGTGAGAGAACACAGTTCCTGGAGCTGTTGGAGTGCTGAGGAAATCTAGCTCTCCCAGGGAAGAGTGCAGTGTGTTGCCCTACACTCAGCATACACTGAGTGACTGGGAAAGGATTCCGGGCCTGGAAGTTTCTTAGCAGCCTAGTGGAGCCTGCCGGTGCTCGGTGTTCGTGCAGGGAATAGGGTGCCCAGGCGAGGTCCTCCGTTTCCTGAAATGCTTACTAACGTTAAAGAAAGCAGACCTAAAGCTAATGCCTCAAGGACTCTGCTCCAAGCTTCCACTTCGGCAGGGCTATTCAAGGCTTTACCTTGAGGAAAGGACTCACGTCAAGTTTCCTTTTAGCTCTAGAGCGTATCAGGAGGAGCTCCCACCCAGGCTATGAAAGCACCCTGTTGATGTAGAGAACACTTGTTCCTTTCCCAGAGCACTGCCTGCAGTGACTAGAGACCCGTCCTAAACTGTGATTTAGGTAGCTTCAAGGCAGCATGAATGGAGCACTCAAAATGGGAAAGCAAGACTTGTGCCGTAAGGCCCCCGTTTCCAGCGAACACGTAGCCTACCTCCATGTGATTTCTACCAAGTAAGTAGACACTCTAGCTACACACTGGTCCCTTCCTTGAATAAAGTTTATTTGGCACGGAGTTCTGCGTGTAGCCAAACGCCTCCCCCAAGGAGCGCTCTTGCTAGGCTATCGGGCTTAGCTTCTTCTAAAACCCTGCAGTGTAAGAGGAAGAACTGTGCTTTGGTTACAGCAGCAAGGCAAGCTGACTTTCTCCTGTAAGAATGGGTTCCTAAGGTATGACTTTGTAGAAGGAATGCAAAGCAGTTTTGGTTTCTCAGTGCCGCTCAGCCTAGGGCAATGAGGCAGATTTGCATGACATGTAGGACGTGAGAGAACACAGTTCCTGGAGCTGTTGGAGTGCTGAGGAAATCTAATTCTCCCAGGGAAGAGTGCAGTGTGTTGCCCTACACTCAGCATACACTGAGTGACTGGGAAAGGTTTCCGGGCCTGGAAGTTTCTTAGCAGCCTAGTGGACCCTGCCGGTGCTCGGTGTTCGTGCAGGGAATAGGGTGCCCAGGCGAGGTCCTCCGTTTCCTGAAATGCTTACTAACGTTAAAGAAAGCAGACCTAAAGCTAATGCCTCAAGGACTCTGCTCCAATCTTCCACTTCGGCAGGGCTATTCAAGGCTTTACCTTGAGGAAAGGACTCACGTCAAGTTTCCTTTTAGCTCTAGAGCGTATCAGGAGGAGCTCCCACCCAGGCTATGAAAGCACCCTGTTGATGTAGAGAAGACTCGTTCCTTTCCCAGAGCCCTGCCTGCAGTGACTAGAGACCCGTCCTAAAACTGTTATTTAGGTAGCTTCAAGGCAGCATGAATGGAGCATTCAAAATGGAAAAGCAAGGCTTGTGCCATAAGGCCCTGTTTCCAGCGAACACGCAGCCTACCTCCTTGTGATTTCTACCAAGTATACACTCTAGCTACACACTGGTCCCTTCCTTGAATAAAGTTTATTTGGCACGGAGTTCTGCGTGTAGCCAACCGCCTCCCCCAAGGAGCGCTCTTGCTAGGCTATCGGGCTTAGCTTCTTCTAAAACCCTGCAGTGTAAGAGGAAGAACTGTGCTTTGTTTACAGCAGGAACGCAAGCCGAATTTCTCCTGTAAGGATGGGGTCTTAATGTATGACTTTGTGGAAGGAATGCGAAGCAGTTTTGGTTTCTCAGTGCCGCTCAGCCTAGGGCAATGAGGCAGATTGGCATGACATGTAGGACGTGAGAGAACACAGTTCCTGGAGCTGTTGGAGTGCTGAGGAAATCTAGCTCTCCCAGGGAAGAGTGCAGTGTGTTGCCCTACACTCAGCATACACTGAGTGACTGGGAAAGGATTCCGGGCCTGGAAGTTTCTTAGCAGCCTAGTGGAGCCTGCCGGTGCTCGGTGTTCGTGCAGGGAATAGGGTGCCCAGGCGAGGTCCTCCGTTTCCTGAAATGCTTACTAACGTTAAAGAAAGCAGACCTAAAGCTAATGCCTCAAGGACTCTGCTCCAAGCTTCCACTTCGGCAGGGCTATTCAAGGCTTTACCTTGAGGAAAGGACTCACGTCAAGTTTCCTTTTAGCTCTAGAGCGTGTCAGGAGGAGCTCCCACCCAGGCTATGAAAGCACCCTGTTGATGTACAGAACACTTGTTCCTTTCCCAGAGCCCTGCCTGCAGTGACTAGAGACCCGTCCTAAACTGTGATTTAGGTAGCTTCAAGGCAGCATGAATGGAGCACTCAAAATGGGAAAGCAAGGCTTGTGCCATAAGGCCCCCGTTTCCAGCGAACACGTAGCCTACCTCCATGTGATTTCTACCAAGTAGACACTCTAGCTACACACTGGTCCCTTCCTTGAATAAAGTTTATTTGGCACGGAGTTCTGCGTGTAGCCAAACGCCTCCCCCAAGGAGCGCTCTTGCTAGGCTATCGGGTTTAGCTTCTTCTAAAACCCTGCAGTGTAAGAGGAAGAACTGTGCTTTGGTTACAGCAGCAAGGCAAGCTGACTTTCTCCTGTAAGGATGGGGACCTAAGGTATGACTTTGTAGAAGGAATGCAAAGCAGTTTTGGTTTCTCAGTGCCGCTCAGCCTAGGGCAATGAGGCAGATTTGCATGACATGTAGGACGTGAGAGAACACAGTTCCTGGAGCTGTTGGAGTGCTGAGGAAATCTAGCTCTCCCAGGGAAGAGTGCAGTGTGTTGCCCTACACTCAGCATACACTGAGTGACTGGGAAAGGATTCCGGGCCTGGAAGTTTCTTAGCAGCCTAGTGGAGCCTGCCGGTGCTCGGTGTTCGTGCAGGGAATAGGGTGCCCAGGCGAGGTCCTCCGTTTCCTGAAATGCTTACTAACGTTAAAGAAATCAGACCTAAAGCTAATGCCTCAAGGACTCTGCTCCAAGCTTCCACTTCGGCAGGGCTATTCAAGGCTTTACCTTGAGGAAAGGACTCACGTCAAGTTTCCTTTTAGCTCTAGAGCGTATCAGGAGGAGCTCCCACCCAGGCTATGAAAGCACCCTGTTGATGTAGAGAACACTTGTTCCTTTCCCAGAGCACTGCCTGCAGTGACTAGAGACCCGTCCTAAACTGTGATTTAGGTAGCTTCAAGGCAGCATGAATGGAGCACTCAAAATGGGAAAGCAAGACTTGTGCCGTAAGGCCCCCGTTTCCAGCGAACACGTAGCCTACCTCCATGTGATTTCTACCAAGTAAGTAGACACTCTAGCTACACACTGGTCCCTTCCTTGAATAAAGTTTATTTGGCACGGAGTTCTGCGTGTAGCCAAACGCCTCCCCCAAGGAGCGCTCTTGCTAGGCTATCGGGCTTAGCTTCTTCTAAAACCCTGCAGTGTAAGAGGAAGAACTGTGCTTTGGTTACAGCAGCAAGGCAAGCTGACTTTCTCCTGTAAGAATGGGTTCCTAAGGTATGACTTTGTAGAAGGAATGCAAAGCAGTTTTGGTTTCTCAGTGCCGCTCAGCCTAGGGCAATGAGGCAGATTTGCATGACATGTAGGACGTGAGAGAACACAGTTCCTGGAGCTGTTGGAGTGCTGAGGAAATCTAATTCTCCCAGGGAAGAGTGCAGTGTGTTGCCCTACACTCAGCATACACTGAGTGACTGGGAAAGGTTTCCGTGCCTGGAAGTTTCTTAGCAGCCTAGTGGACCCTGCCGCTGCTCGGTGTTCGTGCAGGGAATAGGGTGCCCAGGCGAGGTCCTCCGTTTCCTGAAATGCTTACTAACGTTAAAGAAAGCAGACCTAAAGCTAATGCCTCAAGGACTCTGCTCCAATCTTCCACTTCGGCAGGGCTATTCAAGGCTTTACCTTGAGGAAAGGACTCACGTCAAGTTTCCTTTTAGCTCTAGAGCGTATCAGGAGGAGCTCCCACCCAGGCTATGAAAGCACCCTGTTGATGTAGAGAACACTTGTTCCTTTCCCAGAGCACTGCCTGCAGTGACTAGAGACCCGTCCTAAACTGTGATTTAGGTAGCTTCAAGGCAGCATGAATGGAGCACTCAAAATGGGAAAGCAAGACTTGTGCCGTAAGGCCCCCGTTTCCAGCGAACACGTAGCCTACCTCCATGTGATTTCTACCAAGTAAGTAGACACTCTAGCTACACACTGGTCCCTTCCTTGAATAAAGTTTATTTGGCACGGAGTTCTGCGTGTAGCCAAACGCCTCCCCCACGAGCGCTCTTGCTAGGCTATCGGGCTTAGCTTCTTCTAAAACCCTGCAGTGTAAGAGGAAGAACTGTGCTTTGGTTACAGCAGCAAGGCAAGCTGACTTTCTCCTGTAAGAATGGGTTCCTAAGGTATGACTTTGTAGAAGGAATGCAAAGCAGTTTTGGTTTCTCAGTGCTGCTCAGCCTAGGGCAATGAGGCAGATTTGCATGACATGTAGGACGTGAGAGAACACAGTTCCTGGAGCTGTTGGAGTGCTGAGGAAATCTAGCTCTCCCAGGGAAGAGTGCAGTGTGTTGCCCTACACTCAGCATACACTGAGTGACTGGGAAAGGTTTCCGGGCCTGGAAGTTTCTTAGCAGCCTAGTGGACCCTGCCGGTGCTCGGTGTTCGTGCAGGGAATAGGGTGCCCAGGCGAGGTCCTCCGTTTCCTGAAATGCTTACTAACGTTAAAGAAAGCAGACCTAAAGCTAATGCCTCAAGGACTCTGCTCCAATCTTCCACTTCGGCAGGGCTATTCAAGGCTTTACCTTGAGGAAAGGACTCACGTCAACTTTCCTTTTAGCTCTAGAGCGTGTCAGGAGGAGCTCCCACCCAGGCTATGAAAGCACCCTGTTGATGTAGAGAACACTTGTTCCTTTCCCAGAGCCCTGCCTGCAGTGACTAGAGACCCGTCCTAAACTGTGATTTAGGTAGCTTCAAGGCAGCATGAATGGAGCACTCAAAATGGGAAAGCAAGGCTTGTGCCATAAGGCCCCCGTTTCCAGCGAACACGTAGCCTACCTCCATGTGATTTCTACCAAGTAGACACTCTAGCTACACACTGGTCCCTTCCTTGAATAAAGTTTATTTGGCACGGAGTTCTGCGTGTAGCCAAACGCCTCCCCCAAGGAGCGCTCTTGCTAGGCTATCGGGCTTAGCTTCTTCTAAAACCCTGCAGTGTAAGAGGAAGAACTGTGCTTTGGTTACAGCAGCAAGGCAAGCTGACTTTCTCCTGTAAGGATGGGGTCCTAAGGTATGACTTTGTAGAAGGAATGCAAAGCAGTTTTGGTTTCTCAGTGCCGCTCAGCCTAGGGCAATGAGGCAGATTTGCATGACATGTAGGACGTGAGAGAACACAGTTCCTGGAGCTGTTGGAGTGCTGAGGAAATCTAGCTCTCCCAGGGAAGAGTGCAGTGTGTTGCCCTACACTCAGCATACACTGAGTGACTGGGAAAGGATTCCGGGCCTGGAAGTTTCTTAGCAGCCTAGTGGAGCCTGCCGGTGCTCGGTGTTCTTGCAGGGAATAGGGTGCCCAGGCGAGGTCCTCCGTTTCCTGAAATGCTTACTAACGTTAAAGAAAGCAGACCTAAAGCTAATGCCTCAAGGACTCTGCTCCAAGCTTCCACTTCGGCAGGGCTATTCAAGGCTTTACCTTGAGGAAAGGACTCACGTCAAGTTTCCTTTTAGCTCTAGAGCGTATCAGGAGGAGCTCCCACCCAGGCTATGAAAGCACCCTGTTGATGTAGAGAAGACTCGTTCCTTTCCCAGAGCCCTGCCTGCAGTGACTAGAGACCCGTCCTAAAACTGTGATTTAGGTAGCTTCAAGGCAGCATGAATGGAGCATTCAAAATGGGAAAGCAAGGCTTGTGCCATAAGGCCCTGTTTCCAGCGAACACGCAGCCTACCTCCTTGTGATTTCTACCAAGTATACACTCTAGCTACACACTGGTCCCTTCCTTGAATAAAGTTTATTTGGCACGGAGTTCTGCGTGTAGCCAACCGCCTCCCCCAAGGAGCGCTCTTGCTAGGCTATCGGGCTTAGCTTCTTCTAAAACCCTGCAGTGTAAGAGGAAGAACTGTGCTTTGTTTACAGCAGGAACGCAAGCCGAATTTCTCCTGTAAGGATGGGGTCTTAATGTATGACTTTGTGGAAGGAATGCGAAGCAGTTTTGGTTTCTCAGTGCCGCTCAGCCTAGGGCAATGAGGCAGATTTGCATGACATGTAGGACGTGAGAGAACACAGTTCCTGGAGCTGTTGGAGTGCTGAGGAAATCTAGCTCTCCCAGGGAAGAGTGCAGTGTGTTGCCCTACACTCAGCATACACTGAGTGACTGGGAAAGGATTCCGGGCCTGGAAGTTTCTTAGCAGCCTAGTGGAGCCTGCCGGTGCTCGGTGTTCGTGCAGGGAATAGGGTGCCCAGGCGAGGTCCTCCGTTTCCTGAAATGCTTACTAACGTTAAAGAAAGCAGACCTAAAGCTAATGCCTCAAGGACTCTGCTCCAAGCTTCCACTTCGGCAGGGCTATTCAAGGCTTTACCTTGAGGAAAGGACTCACGTCAAGTTTCCTTTTAGCTCTAGAGCGTGTCAGGAGGAGCTCCCACCCAGGCTATGAAAGCACCCTGTTGATGTAGAGAACACTTCTTCTTTTCCCAGAGCCCTGCCTGCAGTGACTAGAGACCCGTCCTAAACTGTGATTTAGGTAGCTTCAAGGCAGCATGAATGGAGCACTCAAAATGGGAAAGCAAGGCTTGTGCCATAAGGCCCCCGTTTCCAGCGAACACGTAGCCTACCTCCATGTGATTTCTACCAAGTAGACACTCTAGGTACACACTGGTCCCTTCCTTGAATAAAGTTTATTTGGCACGGAGTTCTGCGTGTAGCCAAACGCCTCCACCAAGGAGCGCTCTTGCTAGGCTATCGGGCTTAGCTTCTTCTAAAACCCTGCAGTGTAAGAGGAAGAACTGTGCTTTGGTTACAGCAGCAAGGCAAGCTGACTTTCTCCTGTAAGGATGGGGTCCTAAGGTATGACTTTGTAGAAGGAATGCAAAGCAGTTTTGGTTTCTCAGTGCCGCTCAGCCTAGGGCAATGAGGCAGATTTGCATGACATGTAGGACGTGAGAGAACACAGTTCCTGGAGCTGTTGGAGTGCTGAGGAAATCTAGCTCTCCCAGGGAAGAGTGCAGTGTGTTGCCCTACACTCAGCATACACTGAGTGACTGGGAAAGGATTCCGGGCCTGGAAGTTTCTTAGCAGCCTAGTGGAGCCTGCCGGTGCTCGGTGTTCTTGCAGGGAATAGGGTGCCCAGGCGAGGTCCTCCGTTTCCTGAAATGCTTACTAACGTTAAAGAAAGCAGACCTAAAGCTAATGCCTCAAGGACTCTGCTCCAAGCTTCCACTTCGGCAGGGCTATTCAAGGCTTTACCTTGAGGAAAGGACTCACGTCAAGTTTCCTTTTAGCTCTAGAGCGTGTCAGGAGGAGCTCCCACCCAGGCTATGAAAGCACCCTGTTGATGTAGAGAACACTTGTTCCTTTCCCAGAGCCCTGCCTGCAGTGACTAGAGACCCGTCCTAAACTGTGATTTAGGTAGCTTCAAGGCAGCATGAATGGAGCACTCAAAATGGGAAAGCAAGGCTTGTGCCATAAGGCCCCCGTTTCCAGCGAACACGTAGCCTACCTCCATGTGATTTCTACCAAGTAGACACTCTAGCTACACACTGGTCCCTTCCTTGAATAAAGTTTATTTGGCACGGAGTTCTGCGTGTAGCCAAACGCCTCCACCAAGGAGCGCTCTTGCTAGGCTATCGGGCTTAGCTTCTTCTAAAACCCTGCAGTGTAAGAGGAAGAACTGTGCTTTGGTTACAGCAGCAAGGCAAGCTGACTTTCTCCTGTAAGGATGGGGTCCTAAGGTATGACTTTGTAGAAGGAATGCAAAGCAGTTTTGGTTTCTCAGTGCCGCTCAGCCTAGGGCAATGAGGCAGATTTGCATGACATGTAGGACGTGAGAGAACACAGTTCCTGGAGCTGTTGGAGTGCTGAGGAAATCTAGCTCTCCCAGGGAAGAGTGCAGTGTGTTGCCCTACACTCAGCATACACTGAGTGACTGGGAAAGGATTCCGGGCCTGGAAGTTTCTTAGCAGCCTAGTGGAGCCTGCCGGTGCTCGGTGTTCTTGCAGGGAATAGGGTGCCCAGGCGAGGTCCTCCGTTTCCTGAAATGCTTACTAACGTTAAAGAAAGCAGACCTAAAGCTAATGCCTCAAGGACTCTGCTCCAAGCTTCCACTTCGGCAGGGCTATTCAAGGCTTTACCTTGAGGAAAGGACTCACGTCAAGTTTCCTTTTAGCTCTAGAGCGTATCAGGAGGAGCTCCCACCCAGGCTATGAAAGCACCCTGTTGATGTAGAGAAGACTTGTTCCTTTCCCAGAGCACTGCCTGCAGTGACTAGAGACCCGTCCTAAACTGTGATTTAGGTAGCTTCAAGGCAGCATGAATGGAGCACTCAAAATGGGAAAGCAAGGCTTGTGCCATAAGGCCCCCGTTTCCAGCGAACACGTAGCCTACCTCCTTGTGATTTCTACCAAGTAAGTAGACACTCTAGCTACACACTGGTCCCTTCCTTGAATAAAGTTTATTTGGCACGGAGTTCTGCGTGTAGCCAAACGCCTCCCCCAAGGAGCGCTCTTGCTAGGCTATCGGGTTTAGCTTCTTCTAAAACCCTGCAGTGTAAGAGGAAGAACTGTGCTTTGGTTACAGCAGCAAGGCAAGCTGACTTTCTCCTGTAAGGATGGGGTCCTAAGGTATGACTTTGTAGAAGGAATGCAAAGCAGTTTTGGTTTCTCAGTGCCGCTCAGCCTAGGGCAATGAGGCAGATTTGCATGACATGTAGGACGTGAGAGAACACAGTTCCTGGAGCTGTTGGAGTGCTGAGGAAATCTAGCTCTCCCAGGGAAGAGTGCAGTGTGTTGCCCTACACTCAGCATACACTGAGTGACTGGGAAAGGATTCCGGGCCTGGAAGTTTCTTAGCAGCCTAGTGGAGCCTGCCGGTGCTCGGTGTTCGTGCAGGGAATAGGGTGCCCAGGCGAGGTCCTCCGTTTCCTGAAATGCTTACTAACGTTAAAGAAAGCAGACCTAAAGCTAATGCCTCAAGGACTCTGCTCCAAGCTTCCACTTCGGCAGGGCTATTCAAGGCTTTACCTTGAGGAAAGGACTCACGTCAAGTTTCCTTTTAGCTCTAGAGCGTATCAGGAGGAGCTCCCACCCAGGCTATGAAAGCACCCTGTTGATGTAGAGAACACTTGTTCCTTTCCCAGAGCACTGCCTGCAGTGACTAGAGACCCGTCCTAAACTGTGATTTAGGTAGCTTCAAGGCAGCATGAATGGAGCACTCAAAATGGGAAAGCAAGACTTGTGCCATAAGGCCCCCGTTTCCAGCGAACACGTAGCCTACCTCCATGTGATTTCTATCAAGTAAGTAGACACTCTAGCTAAACACTGGTCCCTTCCTTGAATAAAGTTTATTTGGCACGGAGTTCTGCGTGTAGCCAAACGCCTCCCCCAAGGAGCGCTCTTGCTAGGCTATCGGGCTTAGCTTCTTCTAAAACCCTGCAGTGTAAGAGGAAGAACTGTGCTTTGGTTACAGCAGCAAGGCAAGCTGACTTTCTCCTGTAAGAATGGGTTCCTAAGGTATGACTTTGTAGAAGGAATGCAAAGCAGTTTTGGTTTCTCAGTGCCGCTCAGCCTAGGGCAATGAGGCAGATTTGCATGACATGTAGGACGTGAGAGAACACAGTTCCTGGAGCTGTTGGAGTGCTGAGGAAATCTAGCTCTCCCAGGGAAGAGTGCAGTGTGTTGCCCTACACTCAGCATACACTGAGTGACTGGGAAAGGATTCCGGGCCTGGAAGTTTCTTAGCAGCCTAGTGGAGCCTGCCGGTGCTCGGTGTTCGTGCAGGGAATAGGGTGCCCAGGCGAGGTCCTCCGTTTCCTGAAATGCTTACTAACGTTAAAGAAAGCAGACCTAAAGCTAATGCCTCAAGGACTCTGCTCCAATCTTCCACTTCGGCAGGGCTATTCAAGGCTTTACCTTGAGGAAAGGACTCACGTCAAGTTTCCTTTTAGCTCTAGAGCGTATCAGGAGGAGCTCCCACCCAGGCTATGAAAGCACCCTGTTGATGTAGAGAAGACTCGTTCCTTTCCCAGAGCCCTGCCTGCAGTGACTAGAGACCCGTCCTAAAACTGTTATTTAGGTAGCTTCAAGGCAGCATGAATGGAGCATTCAAAATGGAAAAGCAAGGCTTGTGCCATAAGGCCCTGTTTCCAGCGAACACGCAGCCTACCTCCTTGTGATTTCTACCAAGTATACACTCTAGCTACACACTGGTCCCTTCCTTGAATAAAGTTTATTTGGCACGGAGTTCTGCGTGTAGCCAACCGCCTCCCCCAAGGAGCGCTCTTGCTAGGCTATCGGGCTTAGCTTCTTCTAAAACCCTGCAGTGTAAGAGGAAGAACTGTGCTTTGTTTACAGCAGGAACGCAAGCCGAATTTCTCCTGTAAGGATGGGGTCTTAATGTATGACTTTGTGGAAGGAATGCGAAGCAGTTTTGGTTTCTCAGTGCCGCTCAGCCTAGGGCAATGAGGCAGATTGGCATGACATGTAGGACGTGAGAGAACACAGTTCCTGGAGCTGTTGGAGTGCTGAGGAAATCTAGCTCTCCCAGGGAAGAGTGCAGTGTGTTGCCCTACACTCAGCATACACTGAGTGACTGGGAAAGGATTCCGGGCCTGGAAGTTTCTTAGCAGCCTAGTGGAGCCTGCCGGTGCTCGGTGTTCGTGCATGGAGTAGGGTGCCCAGGCGAGGTCCTCCGTTTCCTGAAATGCTTACTAACGTTAAAGAAAGCAGACCTAAAGCTAATGCCTCAAGGACTCTGCTCCAAGCTTCCACTTCGGCAGGGCTATTCAAGGCTTTACCTTGAGGAAAGGACTCACGTCAAGTTTCCTTTTAGCTCTAGAGCGTGTCAGGAGGAGCTCCCACCCAGGCTATGAAAGCACCCTGTTGATGTAGAGAACACTTATTCCTTTCCCAGAGCCCTGCCTGCAGTGACTAGAGACCCGTCCTAAACTGTGATTTAGGTAGCTTCAAGGCAGCATGAATGGAGCACTCAAAATGGGAAAGCAAGGCTTGTGCCATAAGGCCCCCGTTTCCAGCGAACACGTAGCCTACCTCCATGTGATTTCTACCAAGTAGACACTCTAGCTACACACTGGTCCCTTCCTTGAATAAAGTTTATTTGGCACGGAGTTCTGCGTGTAGCCAAACGCCTCCCCCAAGGAGCGCTCTTGCTAGGCTATCGGGCTTAGCTTCTTCTAAAACCCTGCAGTGTAAGAGGAAGAACTGTGCTTTGGTTACAGCAGCAAGGCAAGCTGACTTTCTCCTGTAAGGATGGGGTCCTAAGGTATGACTTTGTAGAAGGAATGCAAAGCAGTTTTGGTTTCTCAGTGCCGCTCAGCCTAGGGCAATGAGGCAGATTGGCATGACATGTAGGACGTGAGAGAACACAGTTCCTGGAGCTGTTGGAGTGCTGAGGAAATCTAGCTCTCCCAGGGAAGAGTGAAGTGTGTTGCCCTACACTCAGCATACACTGAGTGACTGGGAAAGGATTCCGGGCCTGGAAGTTTCTTAGCAGCCTAGTGGAGCCTGCCGGTGCTCGGTGTTCTTGCAGGGAATAGGGTGCCCAGGCGAGGTCCTCCGTTTCCTGAAATGCTTACTAACGTTAAAGAAAGCAGACCTAAAGCTAATGCCTCAAGGACTCTGCTCCAAGCTTCCACTTCGGCAGGGCTATTCAAGGCTTTACCTTGAGGAAAGGACTCACGTCAAGTTTCCTTTTAGCTCTAGAGCGTATCAGGAGGAGCTCCCACCCAGGCTATGAAAGCACCCTGTTGATGTAGAGAAGACTCGTTCCTTTCCCAGAGCCCTGCCTGCAGTGACTAGAGACCCGTCCTAAAACTGTGATTTAGGTAGCTTCAAGGCAGCATGAATGGAGCATTCAAAATGGGAAAGCAAGGCTTGTGCCATAAGGCCCTGTTTCCAGCGAACACGCAGCCTACCTCCTTGTGATTTCTACCAAGTATACACTCTAGCTACACACTGGTCCCTTCCTTGAATAAAGTTTATTTGGCACGGAGTTCTGCGTGTAGCCAACCGCCTCCCCCAAGGAGCGCTCTTGCTAGGCTATCGATCTTAGCTTCTTCTAAAACCCTGAGTGTAAGAGGAAGAACTGTGCTTTGTTTACAGCAGGAACGCAAGCCGAATTTCTCCTGTAAGGATGGGGTCTTAATGTATGACTTTGTGGAAGGAATGCGAAGCAGTTTTGGTTTCTCAGTGCCGCTCAGCCTAGGGCAATGAGGCAGATTTGCATGACATGTAGGACGTGAGAGAACACAGTTCCTGGAGCTGTTGGAGTGCTGAGGAAATCTAGCTCTCCCAGGGAAGAGTGCAGTGTGTTGCCCTACACTCAGCATACACTGAGTGACTGGGAAAGGATTCCGGGCCTGGAAGTTTCTTAGCAGCCTAGTGGAGCCTGCCGGTGCTCGGTGTTCGTGCAGGGAATAGGGTGCCCAGGCGAGGTCCTCCGTTTCCTGAAATGCTTACTAACGTTAAAGAAAGCAGACCTAAAGCTAATGCCTCAAGGACTCTGCTCCAAGCTTCCACTTCGGCAGGGCTATTCAAGGCTTTACCTTGAGGAAAGGACTCACGTCAAGTTTCCTTTTAGCTCTAGAGCGTGTCAGGAGGAGCTCCCACCCAGGCTATGAAAGCACCCTGTTGACGTAGAGAACACTTGTTCCTTTCCCAGAGCCCTGCCTGCAGTGACTAGAGACCCGTCCTAAACTGTGATTTAGGTAGCTTCAAGGCAGCATGAATGGAGCACTCAAAATGGGAAAGCAAGGCTTGTGCCATAAGGCCCCCGTTTCCAGCGAACACGTAGCCTACCTCCATGTGATTTCTACCAAGTAGACACTCTAGCTACACACTGGTCCCTTCCTTGAATAAAGTTTATTTGGCACGGAGTTCTGCGTGTAGCCAAACGCCTCCACCAAGGAGCGCTCTTGCTAGGCTATCGGGCTTAGCTTCTTCTAAAACCCTGCAGTGTAAGAGGAAGAACTGTGCTTTGGTTACAGCAGCAAGGCAAGCTGACTTTCTCCTGTAAGGATGGGGTCCTAAGGTATGACTTTGTAGAAGGAATGCAAAGCAGTTTTGGTTTCTCAGTGCCGCTCAGCCTAGGGCAATGAGGCAGATTTGCATGACATGTAGGACGTGAGAGAACACAGTTCCTGGAGCTGTTGGAGTGCTGAGGAAATCTAGCTCTCCCAGGGAAGAGTGCAGTGTGTTGCCCTACACTCAGCATACACTGAGTGACTGGGAAAGGATTCCGGGCCTGGAAGTTTCTTAGCAGCCTAGTGGAGCCTGCCGGTGCTCGGTGTTCGTGCAGGGAATAGGGTGCCCAGGCGAGGTCCTCCGTTTCCTGAAATGCTTACTAACGTTAAAGAAAGCAGACCTAAAGCTAATGCCTCAAGGACTCTGCTCCAAGCTTCCACTTCGGCAGGGCTATTCAAGGCTTTACCTTGAGGAAAGGACTCACGTCAAGTTTCCTTTTAGCTCTAGAGCGTATCAGGAGGAGCTCCCACCCAGGCTATGAAAGCACCCTGTTGATGTAGAGAACACTTGTTCCTTTCCCAGAGCACTGCCTGCAGTGACTAGAGACCCGTCCTAAACTGTGATTTAAGTAGCTTCAAGGCAGCATGAATGGAGCACTCAAAATGGGAAAGCAAGGCTTGTGCCATAAGGCCCCCGTTTCCAGCGAACACGTTGCCTCCCTCCATGTGATTTCTACCAAGTAAGTAGACACTCTAGCTACACACTGGTCCCTTCCTTGAATAAAGTTTATTTGGCACGGAGTTCTGCGTGTAGCCAAACGCCTCCCCCAAGGAGCGCTCTTGCTAGGCTATCGGGTTTAGCTTCTTCTAAAACCCTGCAGTGTAAGAGGAAGAACTGTGCTTTGGTTACAGCAGCAAGGCAAGCTGACTTTCTCCTGTAAGGATGGGGTCCTAAGGTATGACTTTGTAGAAGGAATGCAAAGCAGTTTTGGTTTCTCAGTGCCGCTCAGCCTAGGGCAATGAGGCAGATTTGCATGACATGTAGGACGTGAGAGAACACAGTTCCTGGAGCTGTTGGAGTGCTGAGGAAATCTAGCTCTCCCAGGGAAGAGTGCAGTGTGTTGCCCTACACTCAGCATACACTGAGTGACTGGGAAAGGATTCCGGGCCTGGAAGTTTCTTAGCAGCCTAGTGGAGCCTGCCGGTGCTCGGTGTTCGTGCAGGGAATAGGGTGCCCAGGCGAGGTCCTCCGTTTCCTGAAATGCTTACTAACGTTAAAGAAAGCAGACCTAAAGCTAATGCCTCAAGGACTCTGCTCCAAGCTTCCACTTCGGCAGGGCTATTCAAGGCTTTACCTTGAGGAAAGGACTCACGTCAAGTTTCCTTTTAGCTCTAGAGCGTATCAGGAGGAGCTCCCACCCAGGCTATGAAAGCACCCTGTTGATGTAGAGAACACTTGTTCCTTTCCCAGAGCACTGCCTGCAGTGACTAGAGACCCGTCCTAAACTGTGATTTAGGTAGCTTCAAGGCAGCATGAATGGAGCACTCAAAATGGGAAAGCAAGACTTGTGCCGTAAGGCCCCCGTTTCCAGCGAACACGTAGCCTACCTCCATGTGATTTCTACCAAGTAAGTAGACACTCTAGCTACACACTGGTCCCTTCCTTGAATAAAGTTTATTTGGCACGGAGTTCTGCGTGTAGCCAAACGCCTCCCCCAAGGAGCGCTCTTGCTAGGCTATCGGGCTTAGCTTCTTCTAAAACCCTGCAGTGTAAGAGGAAGAACTGTGCTTTGGTTACAGCAGCAAGGCAAGCTGACTTTCTCCTGTAAGGATGGGGTCCTAAGGTATGACTTTGTAGAAGGAATGCAAAGCAGTTTTGGTTTCTCAGTGCCGCTCAGCCTAGGGCAATGAGGCAGATTTGCATGACATGTAGGACGTGAGAGAACACAGTTCCTGGAGCTGTTGGAGTGCTGAGGAAATCTAGCTCTCCCAGGGAAGAGTGCAGTGTGTTGCCCTACACTCAGCATACACTGAGTGACTGGGAAAGGATTCCGGGCCTGGAAGTTTCTTAGCAGCCTAGTGGAGCCTGCCGGTGCTCGGTGTTCGTGCAGGGAATAGGGTGCCCAGGCGAGGTCCTCCGTTTCCTGAAATGCTTACTAACGTTAAAGAAAGCAGACCTAAAGCTAATGCCTCAAGGACTCTGCTCCAAGCTTCCACTTCGGCAGGGCTATTCAAGGCTTTACCTTGAGGAAAGGACTCACGTCAAGTTTCCTTTTAGCTCTAGAGCGTATCAGGAGGAGCTCCCACCCAGGCTATGAAAGCACCCTGTTGATGTAGAGAAGACTCGTTCCTTTCCCAGAGCCCTGCCTGCAGTGACTAGAGACCCGTCCTAAAACTGTGATTTAGGTAGCTTCAAGGCAGCATGAATGGAGCATTCAAAATGGGAAAGCAAGGCTTGTGCCATAAGGCCCTGTTTCCAGCGAAAACGCAGCCTACCTCCTTGTGATTTCTACCAAGTATACACTCTAGCTACACACTGGTCCCTTCCTTGAATAAAGTTTATTTGGCACGGAGTTCTGCGTGTAGCCAACCGCCTCCCCCAAGGAGCGCTCTTGCTAGGCTATCGATCTTAGCTTCTTCTAAAACCCTGCAGTGTAAGAGGAAGAACTGTGCTTTGTTTACAGCAGGAACGCAAGCCGAATTTCTCCTGTAAGGATGGGGTCTTAATGTATGACTTTGTGGAAGGAATGCGAAGCAGTTTTGGTTTCTCAGTGCTGCTCAGCCTAGGGCAATGAGGCAGATTTGCATGACATGTAGGACGTGAGAGAACACAGTTCCTGGAGCTGTTGGAGTGCTGAGGAAATCTAGCTCTCCCAGGGAAGAGTGCAGTGTGTTGCCCTACACTCAGCATACACTGAGTGACTGGGAAAGGATTCCGGGCCTGGAAGTTTCTTAGCAGCCTAGTGGAGCCTGCCAGTGCTCGGTGTTCGTGCAGGGAATAGGGTGCCCAGGCGAGGTCCTCCGTTTCCTGAAATGCTTACTAACGTTAAAGAAAGCAGACCTAAAGCTAATGCCTCAAGGACTCTGCTCCAAGCTTCCACTTCGGCAGGGCTATTCAAGGCTTTACCTTGAGGAAAGGACTCATGTCAAGTTTCCTTTTAGCTCTAGAGCGTATCAGGAGGAGCTCCCACCCAGGCTATGAAAGCACCCTGTTGATGTAGAGAAGACTCGTTCCTTTCCCAGAGCCCTGCCTGCAGTGACTAGAGACCGGTCCTAAAACTGTTATTTAGGTAGCTTCAAGGCAGCATGAATGGAGCATTCAAAATGGGAAAGCAAGGCTTGTGCCATAAGGCCCTGTTTCCAGCGAACACGCAGCCTACCTCCTTGTGATTTCTACCAAGTATACACTCTAGCTACACACTGGTCCCTTCCTTGAATAAAGTTTATTTGGCACGGAGTTCTGCGTGTAGCCAACCGCCTCCCCCAAGGAACGCTCTTGCTAGGCTCTCGAGCTTAGCTTCTTCTAAAACCCTGCAGTGTAAGAGGAAGAACTGTGCTTTGTTTACAGCAGGAACGCAAGCCGAATTTCTCCTGTAAGGATGGGGTCTTAATGTATGACTTTGTGGAAGGAATGCGAAGCAGTTTTGGTTTCTCAGTGCCGCTCAGCCTAGGGCAATGAGGCAGATTGGCATGACATGTAGGACGTGAGAGAACACAGTTCCTGGAGCTGTTGGAGTGCTGAGGAAATCTAGCTCTCCCAGGGAAGAGTGCAGTGTGTTGCCCTACACTCAGCATACACTGAGTGACTGGGAAAGGATTCCAGGCCTGGAAGTTTCTTAGCAGCCTAGTGGAGCCTGCCGGTGCTCGGTGTTCGTGCAGGGAATAGGGTGCCCAGGCGAGGTCCTCCGTTTCCTGAAATGCTTACTAACGTTAAAGAAAGCAGACCTAAAGCTAATGCCTCAAGGACTCTGCTCCAAGCTTCCACTTCGGCAGGGCTATTCAAGGCTTTACCTTGAGGAAAGGACTCACGTCAAGTTTCCTTTTAGCTCTAGAGCGTGTCAGGAGGAGCTCCCACCCAGGCTATGAAAGCACCCTGTTGATGTACAGAACACTTGTTCCTTTCCCAGAGCCCTGCCTGCAGTGACTAGAGACCCGTCCTAAACTGTGATTTAGGTAGCTTCAAGGCAGCATGAATGGAGCACTCAAAATGGGAAAGCAAGGCTTGTGCCATAAGGCCCCCGTTTCCAGCGAACACGTAGCCTACCTCCATGTGATTTCTACCAAGTAGACACTCTAGCTACACACTGGTCCCTTCCTTGAATAAAGTTTATTTGGCACGGAGTTCTGCGTGTAGCCAAACGCCTCCACCAAGGAGCGCTCTTGCTAGGCTATCGGGCTTAGCTTCTTCTAAAACCCTGCAGTGTAAGAGGAAGAACTGTGCTTTGGTTACAGCAGCAAGGCAAGCTGACTTTCTCCTGTAAGGATGGGGTCCTAAGGTATGACTTTGTAGAAGGAATGCAAAGCAGTTTTGGTTTCTCAGTGCCGCTCAGCCTAGGGCAATGAGGCAGATTTGCATGACATGTAGGACGTGAGAGAACACAGTTCCTGGAGCTGTTGGAGTGCTGAGGAAATCTAGCTCTCCCAGGGAAGAGTGCAGTGTGTTGCCCTACACTCAGCATACACTGAGTGACTGGGAAAGGATTCCGGGCCTGGAAGTTTCTTAGCAGCCTAGTGGAGCATGCCGGTGCTCGGTGTTCTTGCAGGGAATATGGTGCCCAGGCGAGGTCCTCCGTTTCCTGAAATGCTTACTAACGTTAAAGAAAGCAGACCTAAAGCTAATGCCTCAAGGACTCTGCTCCAAGCTTCCACTTCGGCAGGGCTATTCAAGGCTTTACCTTGAGGAAAGGACTCACGTCAAGTTTCCTTTTAGCTCTAGAGCGTATCAGGAGGAGCTCCCACCCAGGCTATGAAAGCACCCTGTTGATGTAGAGAAGACTTGTTCCTTTCCCAGAGCACTGCCTGCAGTGACTAGAGACCCGTCCTAAACTGTGATTTAGGTAGCTTCAAGGCAGCATGAATGGAGCACTCAAAATGGGAAAGCAAGGCTTGTGCCATAAGGCCCCCGTTTCCAGCGAACACGTAGCCTACCTCCATGTGATTTCTACCAAGTAAGTAGACACTCTAGCTACACACTGGTCCCTTCCTTGAATAAAGTTTATTTGGCACGGAGTTATGCGTGTAGCCAAACGCCTCCCCCAAGGAGCGCTCTTGCTAGGCTATCGGGTTTAGCTTCTTCTAAAACCCTGCAGTGTAAGAGGAAGAACTGTGCTTTGGTTACAGCAGCAAGGCAAGCTGACTTTCTCCTGTAAGGATGGGGTCCTAAGGTATGACTTTGTAGAAGGAATGCAAAGCAGTTTTGGTTTCTCAGTGCCGCTCAGCCTAAGGCAATGAGGCAGATTTGCATGACATGTAGGACGTGAGAGAACACAGTTCCTGGAGCTGTTGGAGTGCTGAGGAAATCTAGCTCTCCCAGGGAAGAGTGCAGTGTGTTGCCCTACACTCAGCATACACTGAGTGACTGGGAAAGGATTCCGGGCCTGGAAGTTTCTTAGCAGCCTAGTGGAGCCTGCCGGTGCTCGGTGTTCGTGCAGGGAATAGGGTGCCCAGGCGAGGTCCTCCGTTTCCTGAAATGCTTACTAACGTTAAAGAAAGCAGACCTAAAGCTAATGCCTCAAGGACTCTGCTCCAAGCTTCCACTTCGGCAGGGCTATTCAAGGCTTTACCTTGAGGAAAGGACTCACGTCAAGTTTCCTTTTAGCTCTAGAGCGTATCAGGAGGAGCTCCCACCCAGGCTATGAAAGCACCCTGTTGATGTAGAGAACACTTGTTCCTTTCCCAGAGCACTGCCTGCAGTGACTAGAGACCCGTCCTAAACTGTGATTTAGGTAGCTTCAAGGCAGCATGAATGGAGCACTCAAAATGGGAAAGCAAGACTTGTGCCATAAGGCCCCCGTTTCCAGCGAACACGTAGCCTACCTCCATGTGATTTCTACCAAGTAAGTAGACACTCTAGCTACACACTGGTCCCTTCCTTGAATAAAGTTTATTTGGCACGGAGTTCTGCGTGTAGCCAAACGCCTCCCCCAAGGAGCGCTCTTGCTAGGCTATCGGGCTTAGCTTCTTCTAAAACCCTGCAGTGTAAGAGGAAGAACTGTGCTTTGGTTACAGCAGCAAGGCAAGCTGACTTTCTCCTGTAAGAATGGGTTCCTAAGGTATGACTTTGTAGAAGGAATGCAAAGCAGTTTTGGTTTCTCAGTGCCGCTCAGCCTAGGGCAATGAGGCAGATTTGCATGACATGTAGGACGTGAGAGAACACAGTTCCTGGAGCTGTTGGAGTGCTGAGGAAATCTAATTCTCCCAGGGAAGAGTGCAGTGTGTTGCCCTACACTCAGCATACACTGAGTGACTGGGAAAGGTTTCCGTGCCTGGAAGTTTCTTAGCAGCCTAGTGGACCCTGCCGGTGCTCGGTGTTCGTGCAGGGAATAGGGTGCCCAGGCGAGGTCCTCCGTTTCCTGAAATGCTTACTAACGTTAAAGAAAGCAGACCTAAAGCTAATGCCTCAAGGACTCTGCTCCAATCTTCCACTTCGGCAGGGCTATTCAAGGCTTTACCTTGAGGAAAGGACTCACGTCAAGTTTCCTTTTAGCTCTAGAGCGTATCAGGAGGAGCGCCCACCCAGGCTATGAAAGCACCCTGTTGATGTAGAGAAGACTCGTTCCTTTCCCAGAGCCCTGCCTGCAGTGACTAGAGACCCGTCCTAAACTGTGATTTAGGTAGCTTCAAGGCAGCATGAATGGAGCATTCAAAATGGAAAAGCAAGGCTTGTGCCATAAGGCCCTGTTTCCAGCGAACACGCAGCCTACCTCCTTGTGATTTCTACCAAGTATACACTCTAGCTACACACTGGTCCCTTCCTTGAATAAAGTTTATTTGGCACGGAGTTCTGCGTGTAGCCAACCGCCTCCCCCAAGGAGCGCTCTTGCTAGGCTATCGGGCTTAGCTTCTTCTAAAACCCTGCAGTGTAAGAGGAAGAACTGTGCTTTGTTTACAGCAGGAACGCAAGCCGAATTTCTCCTGTAAGGATGGGGTCTTAATGTATGACTTTGTGGAAGGAATGCGAAGCAGTTTTGGTTTCTCAGTGCCGCTCAGCCTAGGGCAATGAGGCAGATTTGCATGACATGTAGGACGTGAGAGAACACAGTTCCTGGAGCTGTTGGAGTGCTGAGGAAATCTAGCTCTCCCAGGGAAGAGTGCAGTGTGTTGCCCTACACTCAGCATACACTGAGTGACTGGGAAAGGATTCCGGGCCTGGAAGTTTCTTAGCAGCCTAGTGGAGCCTGCCGGTGCTCGGTGTTCGTGCAGGGAATAGGGTGCCCAGGCGAGGTCCTCCGTTTCCTGAAATGCTTACTAACGTTAAAGAAAGCAGACCTAAAGCTAATGCCTCAAGGACTCTGCTCCAAGCTTCCACTTCGGCAGGGCTATTCAAGGCTTTACCTTGAGGAAAGGACTCACGTCAAGTTTCCTTTTAGCTCTAGAGCGTGTCAGGAGGAGCTCCCACCCAGGCTATGAAAGCACCCTGTTGATGTAGAGAACACTTGTTCCTTTCCCAGAGCCCTGCCTGCAGTGACTAGAGACCCGTCCTAAACTGTGATTTAGGTAGCTTCAAGGCAGCATGAATGGAGCACTCAAAATGGGAAAGCAAGGCTTGTTCCATAAGGCCCCCGTTTCCAGCGAACACGTAGCCTACCTCCATGTGATTTCTACCAAGTAGACACTCTAGCTACACACTGGTCCCTTCCTTGAATAAAGTTTATTTGGCACGGAGTTCTGCGTGTAGCCAAACGCCTCCACCAAGGAGCGCTCTTGCTAGGCTATCGGGCTTAGCTTCTTCTAAAACCCTGCAGTGTAAGAGGAAGAACTGTGCTTTGGTTACAGCAGCAAGGCAAGCTGACTTTCTCCTGTAAGGATGGGGTCCTAAGGTATGACTTTGTAGAAGGAATGCAAAGCAGTTTTGGTTTCTCAGTGCCGCTCAGCCTAGGGCAATGAGGCAGATTGGCATGACATGTAGGACGTGAGAGAACACAGTTCCTGGAGCTGTTGGAGTGCTGAGGAAATCTAGCTCTCCCAGGGAAGAGTGCAGTGTGTTGCCCTACACTCAGCATACACTGAGTGACTGGGAAAGGATTCCGGGCCTGGAAGTTTCTTAGCAGCCTAGTGGAGCCTGCCGGTGCTCGGTGTTCTTGCAGGGAATAGGGTGCCCAGGCGAGGTCCTCCGTTTCCTGAAATGCTTACTAACGTTAAAGAAAGCAGACCTAAAGCTAATGCCTCAAGGACTCTGCTCCAAGCTTCCACTTCGGCAGGGCTATTCAAGGCTTTACCTTGAGGAAAGGACTCACGTCAAGTTTCCTTTTAGCTCTAGAGCGTATCAGGAGGAGCTCCCACCCAGGCTATGAAAGCACCCTGTTGATGTAGAGAAGACTCGTTCCTTTCCCAGAGCCCTGCCTGCAGTGACTAGAGACCCGTCCTAAAACTGTGATTTAGGTAGCTTCAAGGCAGCATGAATGGAGCATTCAAAATGGGAAAGCAAGGCTTGTGCCATAAGGCCCTGTTTCCAGCGAACACGCAGCCTACCTCCTTGTGATTTCTACCAAGTATACACTCTAGCTACACACTGGTCCCTTCCTTGAATAAAGTTTATTTGGCACGGAGTTCTGCGTGTAGCCAACCGCCTCCCCCAAGGAGCGCTCTTGCTAGGCTATCGATCTTAGCTTCTTCTAAAACCCTGCAGTGTAAGAGGAAGAACTGTGCTTTGTATAGAGCAGGAACGCAAGCCGAATTTCTCCTGTAAGGATGGGGTCTTAATGTATGACTTTGTGGAAGGAATGCGAAGCAGTTTTGGTTTCTCAGTGCTGCTCAGCCTAGGGCAATGAGGCAGATTTGCATGACATGTAGGACGTGAGAGAACACAGTTCCTGGAGCTGTTGGAGTGCTGAGGAAATCTAGCTCTCCCAGGGAAGAGTGCAGTGTGTTGCCCTACACTCAGCATACACTGAGTGACTGGGAAAGGATTCCGGGCCTGGAAGTTTCTTAGCAGCCTAGTGGAGCCTGCCGGTGCTCGGTGTTCGTGCAGGGAATAGGGTGCCCAGGCGAGGTCCTCCGTTTCCTGAAATGCTTACTAACGTTAAAGAAAGCAGACCTAAAGCTAATGCCTCAAGGACTCTGCTCCAAGCTTCCACTTCGGCAGGGCTATTCAAGGCTTTCCCTTGAGGAAAGGACTCACGTCAAGTTTCCTTTTAGCTCTAGAGCGTATCAGGAGGAGCTCCCACCCAGGCTATGAAAGCACCCTGTTGATGTACAGAACACTTGTTCCTTTCCCAGAGCCCTGCCTGCAGTGACTAGAGAACCGTCCTAAACTGTGATTTAGGTAGCTTCAAGGCAGCATGAATGGAGCACTCAAAATGGGAAAGCAAGGCTTGTGCCATAAGGCCCCCGTTTCCAGCGAACACGTAGCCTACCTCCATGTGATTTCTACCAAGTAAGTAGACACTCTAGCTACACACTGGTCCCTTCCTTGAATAAAGTTTATTTGGCGTGGCGTTCTGCGTGTAGCCAAACGCCTCCCCCAAGGAGCGCTCTTGCTAGGCTATCGGGCTTAGCTTCTTCTAAAACCCTGCAGTGTAAGAGGAAGAACTGTGCTTTGGTTACAGCAGCAAGGCAAGCTGACTTTCTCCTGTAAGGATGGGGTCCTAAGGTATGACTTTGTAGAAGGAATGCAAAGCAGTTTTGGTTTCTCAGTGCCGCTCAGCCTAGGGCAATGAGGCAGATTGGCATGACATGTAGGACGTGAGAGAACACAGTTCCTGGAGCTGTTGGAGTGCTGAGGAAATCTAGCTCTCCCAGGGAAGAGTGCAGTGTGTTGCCCTACACTCAGCATACACAGAGTGACTGGGAAAGGATTCCGGGCCTGGAAGTTTCTTAGCAGCCTAGTGGAGCCTGCCGGTGCTCGGTGTTCGTGCAGGGAATAGGGTGCCCAGGCGAGGTCCTCCGTTTCCTGAAATGCTTACTAACGTTAAAGAAAGCAGACCTAAAGCTAATGCCTCAAGGACTCTGCTCCAAGCTTCCACTTCGGCAGGGCTATTCAAGGCTTTACCTTGAGGAAAGGACTCACGTCAAGTTTCCTTTTAGCTCTAGAGCGTATCAGGAGGAGCTCCCACCCAGGCTATGAAAGCACCCTGTTGATGTAGAGAACACTTGTTCCTTTCCCAGAGCACTGCCTGCAGTGACTAGAGACCCGTCCTAAACTGTGATTTAGGTAGCTTCAAGGCAGCATGAATGGAGCACTCAAAATGGGAAAGCAAGGCTTGTGCCATAAGGCCCCCGTTTCCAGCGAACACGTAGCCTACCTCCATGAGATTTCTACCCAGTAAGTAGACACTCTAGCTACACACTGGTCCCTTCCTTGAATAAAGTTTATTTGGCACGGAGTTCTGCGTGTAGCCAAACGCCTCCCCCAAGGAGCGCTCTTGTTAGGCTATCGGGCTTAGCTTCTTCTAAAACCCTGCAGTGTAAGAGGAAGAACTGTGCTTTGGTTACAGCAGCAAGGCAAGCTGACTTTCTCCTGTAAGGATGGGGTCCTAAGGTATGACTTTGTAGAAGGAATGCAAAGCAGTTTTGGTTTCTCAGTGCCGCTCAGCCTAGGGCAATGAGGCAGATTTGCATGACATGTAGGACGTGAGAGAACACAGTTCCTGGAGCTGTTGGAGTGCTGAAGAAATCTAATTCTCCCAGGGAAGAGTGCAGTGTGTTGCCCTACACTCAGCATACACTGAGTGACTGGGAAAGGTTTCCGGACCTGGAAGTTTCTTAGCAGCCTAGTGGAGCCTGCCGGTGCTCGGTGTTCGTGCAGGGAATAGGGTGCCCAGGCGAGGTCCTCCGTTTCCTGAAATGCTTACTAACGTTAAAGAAAGCAGACCTAAAGCTAATGCCTCAAGGACTCTGCTCTAAGCTTCCACTTCGGCAGGGCTATTCAAGGCTTTACCTTGAGGAAAGGACTCACATCAAGTTTCCTTTTAGCTCTAGAGCATATCAGGAGGAGCTCCCACCCAGGCTATGAAAGCACCCTGTTGATGTAGAGAAGACTCATTCCTTTCCCAGAGCCCTGCCTGCAGTGACTAGAGACCCGTCCTAAAACTGTTATTTAGGTAGCTTCAAGGCAGCATGAATGGAGCATTCAAAATGGGAAAGCAAGGCTTGTGCCATAAGGCCCTGTTTCCAGCGAACACGCAGCCTACCTCCTTGTGATTTCTACCAAGTATACACTCTAGCTACACACTGGTCCCTTCCTTGAATAAAGTTTATTTGGCACGGAGTTCTGCATGTAGCCAACCGCCTCCCCCAAGGAGCGCTCTTGCTAGGCTATCGGGCTTAGCTTCTTCTAAAATCCTGCAGTGTAAGAGGAAGAACTGTGCTTTGTTTACAGCAGGAACGCAAGCCGAATTTCTCCTGTAAGGATGGGGTCTTAATGTATGACTTTGTGGAAGGAATGCGAAGCAGTTTTGGTTTCTCAGTGCCGCTCAGCCTAGGGCAATGAGGCAGATTTGCATGACATGTAGGACGTGAGAGAACACAGTTCCTGGAGCTGTTGGAGTGCTGAGGAAATCTAGCTCTCCCAGGGAAGAGTGCAGTGTGTTGCCCTACACTCAGCATACACTGAGTGACTGGGAAAGGATTCCGGGCCTGGAAGTTTCTTAGCAGCCTAGTGGAGCCTGCCGGTGCTCGGTGTTCGTGCAGGGAATAGGGTGCCCAGGCGAGGTCCTCCGTTTCCTGAAATGCTTACTAACGTTAAAGAAAGCAGACCTAAAGCTAATGCCTCAAGGACTCTGCTCCAAGCTTCCACTTCGGCAGGGCTATTCAAGGCTTTACCTTGAGGAAAGGACTCACGTCAAGTTTCCTTTTAGCTCTAGAGCGTATCAGGAGGAGCTCCCACCCAGGCTATGAAAGCACCCTGTTGATGTAGAGAAGACTCGTTCCTTTCCCAGAGCCCTCCTGCAGTGACTAGAGACCCGTCCTAAAACTGTTATTTAGGTAGCTTCAAGGCAGCATGAATGGAGCATTCAAAATGGGAAAGCAAGGCTTGTGCCATAAGGCCCTGTTTCCAGCGAACACGCAGCCTACCTCCTTGTGATTTCTACCAAGTATACACTCTAGCTACACACTGGTCCCTTCCTTGAATAAAGTTTATTTGGCACGGAGTTCTGCGTGTAGCCAACCGCCTGCCCTAAGGAACGCTCTTGCTAGGCTCTCGGGCTTAGCTTCTTCTAAAACCCTGCAGTGTAAGAGGAAGAACTGTGCTTTGTTTACAGCAGGAACGCAAGCCGAATTTCTCCTGTAAGGATGGTGTCTTAATGTATGACTTTGTGGAAGGGATGCGAAGCAGTTTTGGTTTCTCAGTGCCGCTCAGCCTAGGGCAATGAGGCAGATTTGCATGACATGTAGGACGTGAGAGAACACAGTTCCTGGAGCTGTTGGAGTGCTGAGGAAATCTAGCTCTCCCAGGGAAGAGTGCAGTGTGTTGCCCTACACTCAGCATACACTGAGTGACTGGGAAAGGATTCCGGGCCTGGAAGTTTCTTAGCAGCCTAGTGGAGCCTGCCGGTGCTCGGTGTTCGTGCAGGGAATAGGGTGCCCAGGCGAGGTCCTCCGTTTCCTGAAATGCTTACTAACGTTAAAGAAAGCAGACCTAAAGCTAATGCCTCAAGGACTCTGCTCCAAGCTTCCACTTCGGCAGGGCTATTCAAGGCTTTACCTTGAGGAAAGGACTCACGTCAAGTTTCCTTTTAGCTCTAGAGCGTATCAGGAGGAGCTCCCACCCAGGCTATGAAAGCACCCTGTTGATGTAGAGAACACTTGTTCCTTTCCCAGAGCACTGCCTGCAGTGACTAGAGACCCGTCCTAAACTGTGATTTAGGTAGCTTCAAGGCAGCATGAATGGAGCACTCAAAATGGGAAAGCAAGGCTTGTGCCATAAGGCCCCCGTTTCCAGCGAACACGTAGCCTACCTCCATGTGATTTCTACCAAGTAAGTAGACACTCTAGCTACACACTGGTCCCTTCCTTGAATAAAGTTTATTTGGCACGGAGTTCTGCGTGTAGCCAAACGCCTCCCCCAAGGAGCGCTCTTGCTAGGCTATCGGGCTTAGCTTCTTCTAAAACCCTGCAGTGTAAGAGGAAGAACTGTGCTTTGGTTACAGCAGCAAGGCAAGCTGACTTTCTCCTGTAAGGATGGGGTCCTAACGTATGACTTTGTAGAAGGAATGCAAAGCAGTTTTGGTTTCTCAGTGCCGCTCAGCCTAGGGCAATGAGGCAGATTTGCATGACATGTAGGACGTGAGAGAACACAGTTCCTGGAGCTGTGGGAGTGCTGAGGAAATCTAGCTCTCCCAGGGAAGAGTGCAGTGTGTTGCCCTACACTCAGCATACACTGAGTGACTGGGAAAGGTTTCCGGGCCTGGAAGTTTCTTAGCAGCCTAGTGGAGCCTGCCGGTGCTCGGTGTTCGTGCAGGGAATAGGGTGCCCAGGCGAGGTCCTCCGTTTCCTGAAATGCTTACTAACATTAAAGAAAGCAGACCTAAAGCTAATGCCTCAAGGACTCTGCTCCAAGCTTCCACTTCGGCAGGGCTATTCAAGGCTTTACCTTGAGGAAAGGACTCACGTCAAGTTTCCTTTTAGCTCTAGAGCGTATCAGGAGGAGCTCCCACCCAGGCTATGAAAGCACCCTGTTGATGTAGAGAACACTTGTTCCTTTCCCAGAGCACTGCCTGCAGTGACTAGAGACCCGTCCTAAACTGTGATTTAGGTAGCTTCAAGGCAGCATGAATGGAGCACTCAAAATGGGAAAGCAAGGCTTGTGCCATAAGGCCCCCGTTTCCAGCGAACACGTAGCCTACCTCCATGTGATTTCTACCAAGTAAGTAGACACTCTAGCTACACACTGGTCCCTTCCTTGAATAAAGTTTATTTGGCACGGAGTTCTGCGTGTAGCCAAACGCCTCCCCCAAGGAGCGCTCTTGCTAGGCTATCGGGCTTAGCTTCTTCTAAAACCCTGCAGTGTAAGAGGAAGAACTGTGCTTTGGTTACAGCAGCAAGGCAAGCTGACTTTCTCCTGTAAGAATGGGTTCCTAAGGTATGACTTTGTAGAAGGAATGCAAAGCAGTTTTGGTTTCTCAGTGCCGCTCAGCCTAGGGCAATGAGGCAGATTTGCATGACATGTAGGACGTGAGAGAACACAGTTCCTGGAGCTGTTGGAGTGCTGAGGAAATCTAATTCTCCCAGGGAAGAGTGCAGTGTGTTGCCCTACACTCAGCATACACTGAGTGACTGGGAAAGGTTTCCGGGCCTGGAAGTTTCTTAGCAGCCTAGTGGAGCCTGCCGGTGCTCGGTGTTCGTGCAGGGAATAGGGTGCCCAGGCGAGGTCCTCCGTTTCCTGAAATGCTTACTAACGTTAAAGAAAGCAGACCAAAAGCTAATGCCTCAAGGACTCTGCTCCAATCTTCCACTTCGGCAGGGCTATTCAAGGCTTTACCTTGAGGAAAGGACTCACGTCAAGTTTCCTTTTAGCTCTAGAGCGTATCAGGAGGAGCTCTCACCCAGGCTATGAAAGCACCCTGTTGATGTAGAGAAGACTCGTTCCTTTCCCAGAGCCCTGCCTGCAGTGACTAGAGACCCGTCCTAAAACTGTTATTTAGGTAGCTTCAAGGCAGCATGAATGGAGCATTCAAAATGGGAAAGCAAGGCTTGTGCCATAAGGCCCTGTTTCCAGCGAACACGCAGCCTACCTCCTTGTGATTTCTACCAAGTATACACTCTAGCTACACACTGGTCCCTTCCTTGAATAAAGTTTATTTGGCACGGAGTTCTGCGTGTAGCCAACCGCCTCCCCCAAGGAGCGCTCTTGCTAGGCTCTCGGGCTTAGCTTCTTCTAAAACCCTGCAGTGTAAGAGGAAGAACTGTGCTTTGTTTACAGCAGGAACGCAAGCCGAATTTCTCCTGTAAGGATGGGGTCTTCATGTATGACTTTGTGGAAGGAATGCGAAGCAGTTTTGGTTTCTCAGTGCCGCTCAGCCTAGGGCAATGAGGCAGATTGGCATGACATGTAGGACATGAGAGAACACAGTTCCTGGAGCTGTTGGAGTGCTGAGGAAATCTAGCTCTCCCAGGGAAGAGTGCAGTGTGTTGCCCTACACACAGCATACACTGAGTGACTGGGAAAGGTTTCCGGGCCTGGAAGTTTCTTAGCAGCCTAGTGGAGCCTGCCGGTGCTCGGTGTTCGTGCAGGGAATAGGGTGCCCAGGCGAGGTCCTCCGTTTCCTGAAATGATTACTAACGTTAAAGAAAGCACACCTAAAGCTAATGCCTCAAGGACTCTGCTCCAAGCTTCCACTTCGGCAGGGCTATTCAAGGCTTTACCTTGAGGAAAGGACTCACGTCAAGTTTCCTTTTAGCTCTAGAGCGTATCAGGAGGAGCTCCCACCCAGGCTATGAAAGCACCCTGTTGATGTAGAGAAGACTCGTTCCTTTCCCAGAGCCCTGCCTGCAGTGACTAGAGACCCGTCCTAAAACTGTGATTTAGGTAGCTTCAAGGCAGCATGAATGGAGCATTCAAAATGGGAAAGCAAGGCTTGTGCCATAAGGCCCTGTTTCCAGCGAACACGCAGCCTACCTCCTTGTGATTTCTACCAAGTATACACTCTAGCTACACACTGGTCCCTTCCTTGAATAAAGTTTATTTGGCACGGAGTTCTGCGTGTAGCCAACCGCCTCCCCCAAGGAGCGCTCTTGCTAGGCTCTCGGGCTTAGCTTCTTCTAAAACCCTGCAGTGTAAGAGGAAGAACTGTGCTTTGTTTACAGCAGGAACGCAAGCCGAATTTCTCCTGTAAGGATGGGGTCTTAATGTATGACTTTGTGGAAGGAATGCGAAGCAGTTTTGGTTTCTCAGTGCCGCTCAGCCTAGGGCAATGAGGCAGATTGGCATGACATGTAGGACGTGAGAGAACACAGTTCCTGGAGCTGTTGGAGTGCTGAGGAAATCTAGCTCTCCCAGGGAAGAGTGCAGTGTGTTGCCCTACACTCAGCATACACTGAGTGACTGGGAAAGGATTCCGGGCCTGGAAGTTTCTTAGCAGCCTAGTGGAGCCTGCCGGTGCTCGGTGTTCGTGCAGGGAATAGGGTGCCCAGGCGAGGTCCTCCGTTTCCTGAAATGCTTACTAACGTTAAAGAAAGCAGACCTAAAGCTAATGCCTCAAGGACTCTGCTCCAAGCTTCCACTTCGGCAGGGCTATTCAAGGCTTTACCTTGAGGAAAGGACTCACGTCAAGTTTCCTTTTAGCTCTAGAGCGTGTCAGGAGGAGCTCCCACCCAGGCTATGAAAGCACCCTGTTGATGTAGAGAACACTTGTTCCTTTCCCAGCGCCCTGCCTGCAGTGACTAGAGACCCCTCCTAAACTGTGATTTAGGTAGCTTCAAGGCAGCATGAATGGAGCACTCAAAATGGGAAAGCAAGGCTTGTGCCATAAGGCCCCCGTTTCCAGCGAACACGTAGCCTACCTCCATGTGATTTCTACCAAGTAGACACTCTAGCTACACACTGGTCCCTTCCTTGAATAAAGTTTATTTGGCACGGAGTTCTGCGTGTAGCCAAACGCCTCCCCCAAGGAGCGCTCTTGCTAGGCTATCGGGCTTAGCTTCTTCTAAAACCCTGCAGTGTAAGAGGAAGAACTGTGCTTTGGTTACAGCAGCAAGGCAAGCTGACTTTCTCCTGTAAGGATGGGGTCCTAAGGTATGACTTTCTAGAAGGAATGCAAAGCAGTTTTGGTTTCTCAGTGCCGCTCAGCCTAGGGCAATGAGGCAGATTGGCATGACATGTAGGACATGAGAGAACACAGTTCCTGGAGCTGTTGGAGTGCTGAGGAAATCTAGCTCTCCCAGGGAAGAGTGCAGTGTGTTGCCCTACACTCAGCATACACTGAGTGACTGGGAAAGGTTTCCGGGCCTGGAAGTTTCTTAGCAGCCTAGTGGAGCCTGCCGGTGCTCGGTGTTCGTGCAGGGAATAGGGTGCCCAGGCGAGGTCCTCCGTTTCCTGAAATGCTTACTAACGTTAAAGAAAGCACACCTAAAGCTAATGCCTCAAGGACTCTGCTCCAAGCTTCCACTTCGGCAGGGCTATTCAAGGCTTTACCTTGAGGAAAGGACTCACGTCAAGTTTCCTTTTAGCTCTAGAGCGTATCAGGAGGAGCTCCCACCCAGGCTATGAAAGCACCCTGTTGATGTAGAGAAGACTCGTTCCTTTCCCAGAGCCCTGCCTGCAGTGACTAGAGACCCGTCCTAAACTGTGATTTAGATAGCTTCAAGGCAGCATGAATGCAGCACTCAAAAAGGGAAAGCAAGGCTTGTGCCATAAGGCCCCCGTTTCCAGCGAACACGTAGCCTACCTCCATGTGATTTCTACCAAGTAAGTAGACACTCTAGCTACACACTGGTCCCTTCCTTGAATAAAGTTTATTTGGCACGGAATTCTGCGTGTAGCCAACCGCCTCCCCCAAGGAGCGCTCTTGCTAGGCTCTCGGGCTTAGCTTCTTCTAAAACCCTGCAGTGTAAGAGGAAGAACTGTGCTTTGTTTACAGCAGGAACGCAAGCCGAATTTCTCCTGTAAGGATGGCGTCTTCATGTATGACTTTGTGGAAGGAATGCGAAGCAGTTTTGGTTTCTCAGTGCCGCTCAGCCTAGGGCAATGAGGCAGATTTGCATGACATGTAGGACGTGAGAGAACACAGTTCCTGGAGCTGTTGGAGTGCTGAGGAAATCTAGCTCTCCCAGGGAAGAGTGCAGTGTGTTGCCCTACACTCAGCATACACTGAGTGACTGGGAAAGGATTCCGGGCCTGGAAGTTTCTTAGCAGCCTAGTGGAGCCTGCCGGTGCTCGGTGTTCGTGCAGGGAATAGGGTGCCCAGGCGAGGTCCTCCGTTTCCTGAAATGCTTACTAACGTTAAAGAAAGCACACCTAAAGCTAATGCCTCAAGGACTCTGCTCCAAGCTTCCACTTCGGCAGGGCTATTCAAGGCTTTACCTTGAGGAAAGGACTCACGTCAAGTTTCCTTTTAGCTCTAGAGCGTATCAGGAGGAGCTCCCACCCAGGCTATGAAAGCACCCTGTTGATGTAGAGAAGACTCGTTCCTTTCCCAGAGCCCTGCCTGCAGTGACTAGAGACCCGTCCTAAAACTGTGATTTAGGTAGCTTCAAGGCAGCATGAATGGAGCATTCAAAATGGGAAAGCAAGGCTTGTGCCATAAGGCCCTGTTTCCAGCGAACACGCAGCCTACCTCCTTGTGATTTCTACCAAGTATACACTCTAGCTACACACTGGTCCCTTCCTTGAATAAAGTTTATTTGGCACGGAGTTCTGCGTGTAGCCAACCGCCTCCCCCCAGGAACGCTCTTGCTAGGCTCTCGGGCTTAGCTTCTTCTAAAACCCTGCAGTGTAAGAGGAAGAACTGTGCTTTGTTTACAGCAGGAACGCAAGCCGAATTTCTCCTGTAAGGATGGGGTCTTAATGTATGACTTTGTGGAAGGAATGCGAAGCAGTTTTGGTTTCTCAGTGTCGCTCAGCCTAGGGCAATGAGGCAGATTTGCATGACATGTAGGACGTGAGAGAACACAGTTCCTGGAGCTGTCGGAGTGCTGAGGAAATCTAGCTCTCCCAGGGAAGAGTGCAGTGTGTTGCCCTACACTCAGCATACACTGAGTGACTGGGAAAGGTTTCCGGGCCTGGAAGTTTCTTAGCAGCCTAGTGGAGCCTGCCGGTGCTCGGTGTTCGTGCAGGGAATAGGGTGCCCAGGCGAGGTCCTCCGTTTCCTGAAATGCTTACTAACGTTAAAGAAAGCAGACCTAAAGCTAATGCCTCAAGGACTCTGCTCCAAGCTTCCACGTCGGCAGCGCTATTCAAGGCTTTACCTTGAGGAAAGGACTCACGTCAAGTTTCCTTTTAGCTCTAGAGCGTATCAGGAGGAGCTCCCACCCAGGCTATGAAAGCACCCTGTTGATGTAGAGAAGACTCGTTCTTTTCCCAGAGCCCTGCCTGCAGTGACTAGAGACCCGTCCTAAACTGTGATTTAGGTAGCTTCAAGGCAGCATGAATGGAGCACTGAAAAAGGGAAAGCAAGGCTTGTGCCATAAGGCCCACGTTTCCAGCGAACACGGAGCCTACCTCCATGTGATTTCTACCAAGTAAGTAGACACTCTAGCTACACACTGGTCCCTTCCTTGAATAAAGTTTATTTGGCACGGAGTTCTGCGTGTAGCCAAACGCCTCCCCCAAGGAGCGCTCTTGCTAGGCTATCGGGCTTAGCTTCTTCTAAAACCCTGCAGTGTAAGAGGAAGAACTGTGCTTTGGTTACAGCAGCAAGGCAAGCTGACTTTCTCCTGTAAAGATGGGTTCCTAAGGTTTGACTTTGTAGAAGGAATGCAAAGCAGTTTTGGTTTCTCAGTGCCGCTCACCCTAGGGCAATGAGGCAGATTGGCATGACATGTAGGACGTGAGAGAACACAGTTCCTGGAGCTGTTGGAGTGCTGAGGAAATCTAGCTCTCCCAGGGAAGAGTGCAGTGTGTTGCCCTACACTCAGCATACACTGAGTGACTGGGAAAGGTTTCCGGGCCTGGAAGTTTCTTAGCAGCCTAGTGGAGCCTGCCGGTGCTCGGTGTTCGTGCAGGGAATAGGGTGCCCAGGTGAGGTCCTCCGTTTCCTGAAATGCTTACTAACGTTAAAGAAAGCAGACCTAAAGCTAATGCCTCAAGGACTCTGCTCCAAGCTTCCACTTCGGCAGGGCTATTCAAGGCTTTACCTTGAGGAAAGGACTCACGTCAAGTTTCCTTTTAGCTCTAGAGCGTATCAGGAGGAGCTCCCACCCAGGCTATGAAAGCACCCTGTTGATGTAGAGAAGACTCGTTCCTTTCCCAGAGCCCTGCCTGCAGTGACTAGAGACCCGTCCTAAAACTGTGATTTAGGTAGCTTCAAGGCAGCATGAATGGAGCATTCAAAATGGGAAAGCAAGGCTTGTGCCATAAGGCCCTGTTTCCAGCGAACACGCAACCTACCTCCTTGTGATTTCTACCAAGTATACACTCTAGCTACACACTGGTCCGTTCCTTGAATAAAGTTTATTTGGCACGGAGTTCTGCGTGTAGCCAACCGCCTCCCCCAAGGAACGCTCTTGCTAGGCTCTCGGGCTTAGCTTCTTCTAAAACCCTGCAGTGTAAGAGGAAGAACTGTGCTTTGTTTACAGCAGGAACGCAAGCCGAATTTCTCCTGTAAGGATGGGGTCTTAATGTATGACTTTGTGGAAGGAATGCGAAGCAGTTTTGGTTTCTCAGTGCCGCTCAGCCTAGGGCAATGAGGCAGATTTGCATGACATGTAGGACGTGAGAGAACACAGTTCCTGGAGCTGTTGGAGTGCTGAGGAAATCTAGCTCTCCCAGGGAAGAGTGCAGTGTGTTGCCCTACACTCAGCATACACTGAGTGACTGGGAAAGGATTCCGGGCCTGGAAGTTCCTTAGCAGCCTAGTGGAGCCTGCCGGTGCTCGGTGTTCGTGCAGGGAATAGGGTGCCCAGGCGAGGTCCTCCGTTTCCTGAAATGCTTACTAACGTTAAAGAAAGCAGACCTAAAGCTAATGCCTCAAGGACTCTGCTCCAAGCTTCCACTTCGGCAGGGCTATTCAAGGCTTTACCTTGAGGAAAGGACTCACGTCAAGTTTCCTTTTAGCTCTAGAGCGTGTCAGGAGGAGCTCCCACCCAGGCTATGAAAGCACCCTGTTGATGTAGAGAACACTTGTTCCTTTCCCAGCGCCCTGCCTGCAGTGACTAGAGACCCCTCCTAAACTGTGATTTAGGTAGCTTCAAGGCAGCATGAATGGAGCACTCAAAATGGGAAAGCAAGGCTTGTGCCATAAGGCCCCCGTTTCCAGCGAACACGTAGCCTACCTCCATGTGATTTCTACCAAGTAGACACTCTAGCTACACACTGGTCCCTTCCTTGAATAAAGTTTATTTGGCACGGAGTTCTGCGTGTAGCCAAACGCCTCCCCCAAGGAGCGCTCTTGCTAGGCTATCGGGCTTAGCTTCTTCTAAAACCCTGCAGTGTAAGAGGAAGAACTGTGCTTTGGTTACAGCAGCAAGGCAAGCTGACTTTCTCCTGTAAGGATGGGGTCCTAAGGTATGACTTTCTAGAAGGAATGCAAAGCAGTTTTGGTTTCTCAGTGCCGCTCAGCCTAGGGCAATGAGGCAGATTGGCATGACATGTAGGACATGAGAGAACACAGTTCCTGGAGCTGTTGGAGTGCTGAGGAAATCTAGCTCTCCCAGGGAAGAGTGCAGTGTGTTGCCCTACACTCAGCATACACTGAGTGACTGGGAAAGGTTTCCGGGCCTGGAAGTTTCTTAGCAGCCTAGTGGAGCCTGCCGGTGCTCGGTGTTCGTGCAGGGAATAGGGTGCCCAGGCGAGGTCCTCCGTTTCCTGAAATGCTTACTAACGTTAAAGAAAGCAGACCTAAAGCTAATGCCTCAAGGACTCTGCTCCAAGCTTCCACTTCGGCAGGGCTATTCAAGGCTTTACCTTGAGGAAAGGACTCACGTCAAGTTTCCTTTTAGCTCTAGAGCGTATCAGGAGGAGCTCCCACCCAGGCTATGAAAGCACCCTGTTGATGTAGAGAAGACTCGTTCTTTTCCCAGAGCCCTGCCTGCAGTGACTAGAGACCCGTCCTAAACTGTGATTTAGGTAGCTTCAAGGCAGCATGAATGGAGCACTCAAAAAGGGAAAGCAAGGCTTGTGCCATAAGGCCCACGTTTCCAGCGAACACGGAGCCTACCTCCATGTGATTTCTACCAAGTAAGTAGACACTCTAGCTACACACTGGTCCCTTCCTTGAATAAAGTTTATTTGGCACGGAGTTCTGCGTGTAGCCAAACGCCTCCCCCAAGGAGCGCTCTTGCTAGGCTATCGGGCTTAGCTTCTTCTAAAACCCTGCAGTGTAAGAGGAAGAACTGTGCTTTGGTTACAGCAGCAAGGCAAGCTGACTTTCTCCTGTAAAGATGGGTTCCTAAGGTATGACTTTGTAGAAGGAATGCAAAGCAGTTTTGGTTTCTCAGTGCCGCTCACCCTAGGGCAATGAGGCAGATTGGCATGACATGTAGGACGTGAGAGAACACAGTTCCTGGAGCTGTTGGAGTGCTGAGGAAATCTAGCTCTCCCAGGGAAGAGTGCAGTGTGTTGCCCTACACTCAGCATACACTGAGTGACTGGGAAAGGTTTCCGGGCCTGGAAGTTTCTTAGCAGCCTAGTGGAGCCTGCCGGTGCTCGGTGTTCGTGCAGGGAATAGGGTGCCCAGGTGAGGTCCTCCGTTTCCTGAAATGCTTACTAACGTTAAAGAAAGCAGACCTAAAGCTAATGCCTCAAGGACTCTGCTCCAAGCTTCCACTTCGGCAGGGCTATTCAAGGCTTTACCTTGAGGAAAGGACTCACGTCAAGTTTCCTTTTAGCTCTAGAGCGTATCAGGAGGAGCTCCCACCCAGGCTATGAAAGCACCCTGTTGATGTAGAGAAGACTCGTTCCTTTCCCAGAGCCCTGCCTGCAGTGACTAGAGACCCGTCCTAAAACTGTGATTTAGGTAGCTTCAAGGCAGCATGAATGGAGCATTCAAAATGGGAAAGCAAGGCTTGTGCCATAAGGCCCTGTTTCCAGCGAACACGCAACCTACCTCCTTGTGATTTCTACCAAGTATACACTCTAGCTACACACTGGTCCGTTCCTTGAATAAAGTTTATTTGGCACGGAGTTCTGCGTGTAGCCAACCGCCTCCCCCAAGGAACGCTCTTGCTAGGCTCTCGGGCTTAGCTTCTTCTAAAACCCTGCAGTGTAAGAGGAAGAACTGTGCTTTGTTTACAGCAGGAACGCAAGCCGAATTTCTCCTGTAAGGATGGGGTCTTAATGTATGACTTTGTGGAAGGAATGCGAAGCAGTTTTGGTTTCTCAGTGCCGCTCAGCCTAGGGCAATGAGGCAGATTGGCATGACATGTAGGACGTGAGAGAACACAGTTCCTGGAGCTGTTGGAGTGCTGAGGAAATCTAGCTCTCCCAGGGAAGAGTGCAGTGTGTTGCCCTACACTCAGCATACACTGAGTGACTGGGAAAGGATTCCGGGCCTGGAAGTTCCTTAGCAGCCTAGTGGAGCCTGCCGGTGCTCGGTGTTCGTGCAGGGAATAGGGTGCCCAGGCGAGGTCCTCCGTTTCCTGAAATGCTTACTAACGTTAAAGAAAGCAGACCTAAAGCTAATGCCTCAAGGACTCTGCTCCAAGCTTCCACTTCGGCAGGGCTATTCAAGGCTTTACCTTGAGGAAAGGACTCACGTCAAGTTTCCTTTTAGCTCTAGAGCGTGTCAGGAGGAGCTCCCACCCAGGCTATGAAAGCACCCTGTTGATGTAGAGAACACTTGTTCCTTTCCCAGCACCCTGCCTGCAGTGACTAGAGACCCCTACTAAACTGTGATTTAGGTAGCTTCAAGGCAGCATGAATGGAGCACTCAAAATGGGAAAGCAAGGCTTGTGCCATAAGGCCCCCGTTTCCAGCGAACACGGAGCCTACCTCCATGTGATTTCTACCAAGTAAGTAGACACTCTAGCTACACACTGGTCCCTTCCTTGAATAAAGTTTATTTGGCACGGAATTCTGCGTGTAGCCAACCGCCTCCCCCAAGGAGCGCTCTTGCTAGGCTCTCGGGCTTAGCTTCTTCTAAAACCCTGCAGTGTAAGAGGAAGAACTGTGCTTTGTTTACAGCAGGAACGCAAGCCGAATTTCTCCTGTAAGGATGGCGTCTTCATGTATGACTTTGTGGAAGGAATGCGAAGCAGTTTTGGTTTCTCAGTGCCGCTCAGCCTAGGGCAATGAGGCAGATTTGCATGACATGTAGGACGTGAGAGAACACAGTTCCTGGAGCTGTTGGAGTGCTGAGGAAATCTAGCTCTCCCAGGGAAGAGTGCAGTGTGTTGCCCTACACTCAGCATACACTGAGTGACTGGGAAAGGATTCCGGGCCTGGAAGTTTCTTAGCAGCCTAGTGGAGCCTGCCGGTGCTCGGTGTTCGTGCAGGGAATAGGGTGCCCAGGCGAGGTCCTCCGTTTCCTGAAATGCTTACTAACGTTAAAGAAAGCAGACCTAAAGCTAATGCCTCAAGGACTCTGCTCCAAGCTTCCACTTCGGCAGGGCTATTCAAGGCTTTACCTTGAGGAAAGGACTCAGGTCAAGTTTCCTTTTAGCTCTAGAGCGTATCAGGAGGAGCTCCCACCCAGGCTATGAAAGCACCCTGTTGATGTAGAGAAGACTCGTTCCTTTCCCAGAGCCCTGCCTGCAGTGACTAGAGACCCGTCCTAAAACTGTGATTTAGGTAGCTTCAAGGCAGCATGAATGGAGCATTCAAAATGGGAAAGCAAGGCTTGTGCCATAAGGCCCTGTTTCCAGCGAACACGCAGCCTACCTCCTTGTGATTTCTACCAAGTATACACTCTAGCTACACACTGGTCCCTTCCTTGAATAAAGTTTATTTGGCACGGAGTTCTGCGTGTAGCCAACCGCCTCCCCCCAGGAACGCTCTTGCTAGGCTCTCGGGCTTAGCTTCTTCTAAAACCCTGCAGTGTAAGAGGAAGAACTGTGCTTTGTTTACAGCAGGAACGCAATCCGAATTTCTCCTGTAAGGATGGGGTCTTAATGTATGACTTTGTGGAAGGAATGCGAAGCAGTTTTGGTTTCTCAGTGTCGCTCAGCCTAGGGCAATGAGGCAGATTTGCATGACATGTAGGACGTGAGAGAACACAGTTCCTGGAGCTGTCGGAGTGCTGAGGAAATCTAGCTCTCCCAGGGAAGAGTGCAGTGTGTTGCCCTACACTCAGCATACACTGAGTGACTGGGAAAGGATTCCGGGCCTGGAAGTTTCTTAGCAGCCTAGTGGAGCCTGCCGGTGCTCGGTGTTCGTGCAGGGAATAGGGTGCCCAGGCGAGGTCCTCCGTTTCCTGAAATGCTTACTAACGTTAAAGAAAGCAGACCTAAAGCTAATGCCTCAAGGACTCTGCTCCAAGCTTCCACTTCGGCAGCGCTATTCAAGGCTTTACCTTGAGGAAAGGACTCACGTCAAGTTTCCTTTTAGCTCTAGAGCGTATCAGGAGGAGCTCCCACCCAGGCTATGAAAGCACCCTGTTGATGTAGAGAAGACTCGTTCTTTTCCCAGAGCCCTGCCTGCAGTGACTAGAGACCCGTCCTAAACTGTGATTTAGGTAGCTTCAAGGCAGCATGAATGGAGCACTCAAAAAGGGAAAGCAAGGCTTGTGCCATAAGGCCCACGTTTCCAGCGAACACGGAGCCTACCTCCATGTGATTTCTACCAAGTAAGTAGACACTCTAGCTACACACTGGTCCCTTCCTTGAGTAAAGTTTATTTGGCACGGAGTTCTGCGTGTAGCCAAACGCCTCCCCCAAGGAGCGCTCTTGCTAGGCTATCGGGCTTAGCTTCTTCTAAAACCCTGCAGTGTAAGAGGAAGAACTGTGCTTTGGTTACAGCAGCAAGGCAAGCTGACTTTCTCCTGTAAAGATGGGTTCCTAAGGTATGACTTTGTAGAAGGAATGCAAAGCAGTTTTGGTTTCTCAGTGCCGCTCACCCTAGGGCAATGAGGCAGATTGGCATGACATGTAGGACGTGAGAGAACACAGTTCCTGGAGCTGTTGGAGTGCTGAGGAAATCTAGCTCTCCCAGGGAAGAGTGCAGTGTGTTGCCCTACACTCAGCATACACTGAGTGACTGGGAAAGGATTCCGGGCCTGGAAGTTTCTTAGCAGCCTAGTGGAGCCTGCCGGTGCTCGGTGTTCGTGCAGGGAATAGGGTGCCCAGGTGAGGTCCTCCGTTTCCTGAAATGCTTACTAACGTTAAAGAAAGCAGACCTAAAGCTAATGCCTCAAGGACTCTGCTCCAAGCTTCCACTTCGGCAGGGCTATTCAAGGCTTTACCTTGAGGAAAGGACTCACGTCAAGTTTCCTTTTAGCTCTAGAGCGTATCAGGAGGAGCTCCCACCCAGGCTATGAAAGCACCCTGTTGATGTAGAGAAGACTCGTTCCTTTCCCAGAGCCCTGCCTGCAGTGACTAGAGACCCGTCCTAAAACTGTGATTTAGGTAGCTTCAAGGCAGCATGAATGGAGCATTCAAAATCGGAAAGCAAGGCTTGTGCCATAAGGCCCTGTTTCCAGCGAACACGCAACCTACCTCCTTGTGATTTCTACCAAGTATACACTCTAGCTACACACTGGTCCGTTCCTTGAATAAAGTTTATTTGGCACGGAGTTCTGCGTGTAGCCAACCGCCTCCCCCAAGGAACGCTCTTGCTAGGCTCTCGGGCTTAGCTTCTTCTAAAACCCTGCAGTGTAAGAGGAAGAACTGTGCTTTGTTTACAGCAGGAACGCAAGCCGAATTTCTCCTGTAAGGATGGGGTCTTAATGTATGACTTTGTGGAAGGAATGCGAAGCAGTTTTGGTTTCTCAGTGCCGCTCAGCCTAGGGCAATGAGGCAGATTTGCATGACATGTAGGACGTGAGAGAACACAGTTCCTGGAGCTGTTGGAGTGCTGAGGAAATCTAGCTCTCCCAGGGAAGAGTGCAGTGTGTTGCCCTACACTCAGCATACACTGAGTGACTGGGAAAGGATTCCGGGCCTGGAAGTTCCTTAGCAGCCTAGTGGAGCCTGCCGGTGCTCGGTGTTCGTGCAGGGAATAGGGTGCCCAGGCGAGGTCCTCCGTTTCCTGAAATGCTTACTAACGTTAAAGAAAGCAGACCTAAAGCTAATGCCTCAAGGACTCTGCTCCAAGCTTCCACTTCGGCAGGGCTATTCAAGGCTTTACCTTGAGGAAAGGACTCACGTCAAGTTTCCTTTTAGCTCTAGAGCGTGTCAGGAGGAGCTCCCACCCAGGCTATGAAAGCACCCTGTTGATGTAGAGAACACTTGTTCCTTTCCCAGCGCCCTGCCTGCAGTGACTAGAGACCCCTCCTAAACTGTGATTTAGGTAGCTTCAAGGCAGCATGAATGGAGCACTCAAAATGGGAAAGCAAGGCTTGTGCCATAAGGCCCCCGTTTCCAGCGAACACGTAGCCTACCTCCATGTGATTTCTACCAAGTAGACACTCTAGCTACACACTGGTCCCTTCCTTGAATAAAGTTTATTTGGCACGGAGTTCTGCGTGTAGCCAAACGCCTCCCCCAAGGAGCGCTCTTGCTAGGCTATCGGGCTTAGCTTCTTCTAAAACCCTGCAGTGTAAGAGGAAGAACTGTGCTTTGGTTACAGCAGCAAGGCAAGCTGACTTTCTCCTGTAAGGATGGGGTCCTAAGGTATGACTTTCTAGAAGGAATGCAAAGCAGTTTTGGTTTCTCAGTGCCGCTCAGCCTAGGGCAATGAGGCAGATTGGCATGACATGTAGGACATGAGAGAACACAGTTCCTGGAGCTGTCGGAGTGCTGAGGAAATCTAGCTCTCCCAGGGAAGAGTGCAGTGTGTTGCCCTACACTCAGCATACACTGAGTGACTGGGAAAGGTTTCCGGGCCTGGAAGTTTCTTAGCAGCCTAGTGGAGCCTGCCGGTGCTCGGTGTTCGTGCAGGGAATAGGGTGCCCAGGCGAGGTCCTCCGTTTCCTGAAATGCTTACTAACGTTAAAGAAAGCAGACCTAAAGCTAATGCCTCAAGGACTCTGCTCCAAGCTTCCACTTCGGCAGGGCTATTCAAGGCTTTACCTTGAGGAAAGGACTCACGTCAAGTTTCCTTTTAGCTCTAGAGCGTATCAGGAGGAGCTCCCACCCAGGCTATGAAAGCACCCTGTTGATGTAGAGAAGACTCGTTCTTTTCCCAGAGCCCTGCCTGCAGTGACTAGAGACCCGTCCTAAACTGTGATTTAGGTAGCTTCAAGGCAGCATGAATGGAGCACTCAAAAAGGGAAAGCAAGGCTTGTGCCATAAGGCCCACGTTTCCAGCGAACACGGAGCCTACCTCCATGTGATTTCTACCAAGTAAGTAGACACTCTAGCTACACACTGGTCCCTTCCTTGAATAAAGTTTATTTGGCACGGAGTTCTGCGTGTAGCCAAACGCCTCCCCCAAGGAGCGCTCTTGCTAGGCTATCGGGCTTAGCTTCTTCTAAAACCCTGCAGTGTAAGAGGAAGAACTGTGCTTTGGTTACAGCAGCAAGGCAAGCTGACTTTCTCCTGTAAAGATGGGTTCCTAAGGTATGACTTTGTAGAAGGAATGCAAAGCAGTTTTGGTTTCTCAGTGCCGCTCACCCTAGGGCAATGAGGCAGATTGGCATGACATGTAGGACGTGAGAGAACACAGTTCCTGGAGCTGTTGGAGTGCTGAGGAAATCTAGCTCTCCCAGGGAAGAGTGCAGTGTGTTGCCCTACACTCAGCATACACTGAGTGACTGGGAAAGGATTCCGGGCCTGGAAGTTTCTTAGCAGCCTAGTGGAGCCTGCCGGTGCTCGGTGTTCGTGCAGGGAATAGGGTGCCCAGGCGAGGTCCTCCGTTTCCTGAAATGCTTACTAACGTTAAAGAAAGCAGACCTAAAGCTAATGCCTCAAGGACTCTGCTCCAAGCTTCCACTTCGGCAGGGCTATTCAAGGCTTTACCTTGAGGAAAGGACTCACGTCAAGTTTCCTTTTAGCTCTAGAGCGTATCAGGAGGAGCTCCCACCCAGGCTATGAAAGCACCCTGTTGATGTAGAGAAGACTCGTTCCTTTCCCAGAGCCCTGCCTGCAGTGACTAGAGACCGGTCCTAAAACTGTGATTTAGGTAGCTTCAAGGCAGCATGAATGGAGCATTCAAAATGGGAAAGCAAGGCTTGTGCCATAAGGCCCTGTTTCCAGCGAACACGCAGCCTACCTCCTTGTGATTTCTACCAAGTATACACTCTAGCTACACACTGGTCCCTTCCTTGAATAAAGTTTATTTGGCACGGAGTTCTGCGTGTAGCCAACCGCCTCCCCCCAGGAACGCTCTTGCTAGGCTCTCGGGCTTAGCTTCTTCTAAAACCCTGCAGTGTAAGAGGAAGAACTGTGCTTTGTTTACAGCAGGAACGCAAGCCGAATTTCTCCTGTAAGGATGGGGTCTTAATGTATGACTTTGTGGAAGGAATGCGAAGCAGTTTTGGTTTCTCAGTGTCGCTCAGCCTAGGGCAATGAGGCAGATTTGCATGACATGTAGGACGTGAGAGAACACAGTTCCTGGAGCTGTCGGAGTGCTGAGGAAATCTAGCTCTCCCAGGGAAGAGTGCAGTGTGTTGCCCTACACTCAGCATACACTGAGTGACTGGGAAAGGATTCCGGGCCTGGAAGTTTCTTAGCAGCCTAGTGGAGCCTGCCGGTGCTCGGTGTTCGTGCAGGGAATAGGGTGCCCAGGCGAGGTCCTCCGTTTCCTGAAATGCTTACTAACGTTAAAGAAAGCAGACCTAAAGCTAATGCCTCAAGGACTCTGCTCCAAGCTTCCACGTCGGCAGCGCTATTCAAGGCTTTACCTTGAGGAAAGGACTCACGTCAAGTTTCCTTTTAGCTCTAGAGCGTATCAGGAGGAGCTCCCACCCAGGCTATGAAAGCACCCTGTTGATGTAGAGAAGACTCGTTCTTTTCCCAGAGCCCTGCCTGCAGTGACTAGAGACCCGTCCTAAACTGTGATTTAGGTAGCTTCAAGGCAGCATGAATGGAGCACTCAAAAAGGGAAAGCAAGGCTTGTGCCATAAGGCCCACGTTTCCAGCGAACACGGAGCCTACCTCCATGTGATTTCTACCAAGTAAGTAGACACTCTAGCTACACACTGGTCCCTTCCTTGAATAAAGTTTATTTGGCACGGAGTTCTGCGTGTAGCCAAACGCCTCCCCCAAGGAGCGCTCTTGCTAGGCTATCGGGCTTAGCTTCTTCTAAAACCCTGCAGTGTAAGAGGAAGAACTGTGCTTTGGTTACAGCAGCAAGGCAAGCTGACTTTCTCCTGTAAAGATGGGTTCCTAAGGTATGACTTTGTAGAAGGAATGCAAAGCAGTTTTGGTTTCTCAGTGCCGCTCACCCTAGGGCAATGAGGCAGATTGGCATGACATGTAGGACGTGAGAGAACACAGTTCCTGGAGCTGTTGGAGTGCTGAGGAAATCTAGCTCTCCCAGGGAAGAGTGCAGTGTGTTGCCCTACACTCAGCATACACTGAGTGACTGGGAAAGGTTTCCGGGCCTGGAAGTTTCTTAGCAGCCTAGTGGAGCCTGCCGGTGCTCGGTGTTCGTGCAGGGAATAGGGTGCCCAGGTGAGGTCCTCCGTTTCCTGAAATGCTTACTAACGTTAAAGAAAGCAGACCTAAAGCTAATGCCTCAAGGACTCTGCTCCAAGCTTCCACTTCGGCAGGGCTATTCAAGGCTTTACCTTGAGGAAAGGACTCACGTCAAGTTTCCTTTTAGCTCTAGAGCGTATCAGGAGGAGCTCCCACCCAGGCTATGAAAGCACCCTGTTGATGTAGAGAAGACTCGTTCCTTTCCCAGAGCCCTGCCTGCAGTGACTAGAGACCCGTCCTAAAACTGTGATTTAGGTAGCTTCAAGGCAGCATGAATGGAGCATTCAAAATGGGAAAGCAAGGCTTGTGCCATAAGGCCCTGTTTCCAGCGAACACGCAACCTACCTCCTTGTGATTTCTACCAAGTATACACTCTAGCTACACACTGGTCCGTTCCTTGAATAAAGTTTATTTGGCACGGAGTTCTGCGTGTAGCCAACCGCCTCCCCCAAGGAACGCTCTTGCTAGGCTCTCGGGCTTAGCTTCTTCTAAAACCCTGCAGTGTAAGAGGAAGAACTGTGCTTTGGTTACAGCAGCAAGGCAAGCTGACTTTCTCCTGTAAGAATGGGGTCCTAAGGTATGACTTTCTAGAAGGAATGCAAAGCAGTTTTGGTTTCTCAGTGCCGCTCAGCCTAGGGCAATGAGGCAGATTGGCATGACATGTAGGACATGAGAGAACACAGTTCCTGGAGCTGTTGGAGTGCTGAGGAAATCTAGCTCTCCCAGGGAAGAGTGCAGTGTGTTGCCCTACACTCAGCATACACTGAGTGACTGGGAAAGGTTTCCGGGCCTGGAAGTTTCTTAGCAGCCTAGTGGAGCCTGCCGGTGCTCGGTGTTCGTGCAGGGAATAGGGTGCCCAGGCGAGGTCCTCCGTTTCCTGAAATGCTTACTAACGTTAAAGAAAGCACACCTAAAGCTAATGCCTCAAGGACTCTGCTCCAAGCTTCCACTTCGGCAGGGCTATTCAAGGCTTTACCTTGAGGAAAGGACTCACGTCAAGTTTCCTTTTAGCTCTAGAGCGTATCAGGAGGAGCTCCCACCCAGGCTATGAAAGCACCCTGTTGATGTAGAGAAGACTCGTTCCTTTCCCAGAGCCCTGCCTGCAGTGACTAGAGACCCGTCCTAAACTGTGATTTAGGTAGCTTCAAGGCAGCATGAATGCAGCACTCAAAAAGGGAAAGCAAGGCTTGTGCCATAAGGCCCCCGTTTCCAGCGAACACGTAGCCTACCTCCATGTGATTTCTACCAAGTAAGTAGACACTCTAGCTACACACTGGTCCCTTCCTTGAATAAAGTTTATTTGGCACGGAATTCTGCGTGTAGCCAACCGCCTCCCCCAAGGAGCGCTCTTGCTAGGCTATCGGGCTTAGCTTCTTCTAAAACCCTGCAGTGTAAGAGGAAGAACTGTGCTTTGGTTACAGCAGCAAGGCAAGCTGACTTTCTCCTGTAAAGATGGGTTCCTAAGGTATGACTTTGTAGAAGAAATGCAAAGCAGTTTTGGTTTCTCAGTGCCGCTCACCCTAGGGCAATGAGGCAGATTGGCATGACATGTAGGACGTGAGAGAACACAGTTCCTGGAGCTGTTGGAGTGCTGAGGAAATCTAGCTCTCCCAGGGAAGAGTGCAGTGTGTTGCCCTACACTCAGCATACACTGAGTGACTGGGAAAGGTTTCCGGGCCTGGAAGTTTCTTAGCAGCCTAGTGGAGCCTGCCGGTGCTCGGTGTTCGTGCAGGGAATAGGGTGCCCAGGTGAGGTCCTCCGTTTCCTGAAATGCTTACTAACGTTAAAGAAAGCAGACCTAAAGCTAATGCCTCAAGGACTCTGCTCCAAGCTTCCACTTCGGCAGGGCTATTCAAGGCTTTACCTTGAGGAAAGGACTCACGTCAAGTTTCCTTTTAGCTCTAGAGCGTATCAGGAGGAGCTCCCACCCAGGCTATGAAAGCACCCTGTTGATGTAGAGAAGACTCGTTCCTTTCCCAGAGCCCTGCCTGCAGTGACTAGAGACCCGTCCTAAAACTGTGATTTAGGTAGCTTCAAGGCAGCATGAATGGAACATTCAAAATGGGAAAGCAAGGCTTGTGCCATAAGGCCCTGTTTCCAGCGAACACGCAACCTACCTCCTTGTGATTTCTACCAAGTATACACTCTAGCTACACACTGGTCCGTTCCTTGAATAAAGTTTATTTGGCACGGAGTTCTGCGTGTAGCCAACCGCCTCCCCCAAGGAACGCTCTTGCTAGGCTCTCGGGCTTAGCTTCTTCTAAAACCCTGCAGTGTAAGAGGAAGAACTGTGCTTTGTTTACAGCAGGAACGCAAGCCGAATTTCTCCTGTAAGGATGGGGTCTTAATGTATGACTTTGTGGAAGGAATGCGAAGCAGTTTTGGTTTCTCAGTGCCGCTCAGCCTAGGGCAATGAGGCAGATTTGCATGACATGTAGGACGTGAGAGAACACAGTTCCTGGAGCTGTTGGAGTGCTGAGGAAATCTAGCTCTCCCAGGGAAGAGTGCAGTGTGTTGCCCTACACTCAGCATACACTGAGTGACTGGGAAAGGATTCCGGGCCTGGAAGTTCCTTAGCAGCCTAGTGGAGCCTGCCGGTGCTCGGTGTTCGTGCAGGGAATAGGGTGCCCAGGCGAGGTCCTCCGTTTCCTGAAATGCTTACTAACGTTAAAGAAAGCAGACCTAAAGCTAATGCCTCAAGGACTCTGCTCCAAGCTTCCACTTCGGCAGGGCTATTCAAGGCTTTACCTTGAGGAAAGGACTCACGTCAAGTTTCCTTTTAGCTCTAGAGCGTGTCAGGAGGAGCTCCCACCCAGGCTATGAAAGCACCCTGTTGATGTAGAGAACACTTGTTCCTTTCCCAGCGCCCTGCCTGCAGTGACTAGAGACCCCTCCTAAACTGTGATTTAGGTAGCTTCAAGGCAGCATGAATGGAGCACTCAAAATGGGAAAGCAAGGCTTGTGCCATAAGGCCCCCGTTTCCAGCGAACACGTAGCCTACCTCCATGTGATTTCTACCAAGTAGACACTCTAGCTACACACTGGTCCCTTCCTTGAATAAAGTTTATTTGGCACGGAGTTCTGCGTGTAGCCAAACGCCTCCCCCAAGGAGCGCTCTTGCTAGGCTATCGGGCTTAGCTTCTTCTAAAACCCTGCAGTGTAAGAGGAAGAACTGTGCTTTGGTTACAGCAGCAAGGCAAGCTGACTTTCTCCTGTAAGGATGGGGTCCTAAGGTATGACTTTCTAGAAGGAATGCAAAGCAGTTTTGGTTTCTCAGTGCCGCTCAGCCTAGGGCAATGAGGCAGATTGGCATGACATGTAGGACATGAGAGAACACAGTTCCTGGAGCTGTTGGAGTGCTGAGGAAATCTAGCTCTCCCAGGGAAGAGTGCAGTGTGTTGCCCTACACTCAGCATACACTGAGTGACTGGGAAAGGTTTCCGGGCCTGGAAGTTTCTTAGCAGCCTAGTGGAGCCTGCCGGTGCTCGGTGTTCGTGCAGGGAATAGGGTGCCCAGGCGAGGTCCTCCGTTTCCTGAAATGCTTACTAACGTTAAAGAAAGCACACCTAAAGCTAATGCCTCAAGGACTCTGCTCCAAGCTTCCACTTCGGCAGGGCTATTCAAGGCTTTACCTTGAGGAAAGGACTCACGTCAAGTTTCCTTTTAGCTCTAGAGCGTATCAGGAGGAGCTCCCACCCAGGCTATGAAAGCACCCTGTTGATGTAGAGAAGACTCGTTCCTTTCCCAGAGCCCTGCCTGCAGTGACTAGAGACCCGTCCTAAACTGTGATTTAGGTAGCTTCAAGGCAGCATGAATGCAGCACTCAAAAAGGGAAAGCAAGGCTTGTGCCATAAGGCCCCCGTTTCCAGCGAACACGTAGCCTACCTCCATGTGATTTCTACCAAGTAAGTAGACACTCTAGCTACACACTGGTCCCTTCCTTGAATAAAGTTTATTTGGCACGGAATTCTGCGTGTAGCCAACCGCCTCCCCCAAGGAGCGCTCTTGCTAGGCTCTCGGGCTTAGCTTCTTCTAAAACCCTGCAGTGTAAGAGGAAGAACTGTGCTTTGTTTACAGCAGGAACGCAAGCCGAATTTCTCCTGTAAGGATGGCGTCTTCATGTATGACTTTGTGGAAGGAATGCGAAGCAGTTTTGGTTTCTCAGTGCCGCTCAGCCTAGGGCAATGAGGCAGATTTGCATGACATGTAGGACGTGAGAGAACACAGTTCCTGGAGCTGTTGGAGTGCTGAGGAAATCTAGCTCTCCCAGGGAAGAGTGCAGTGTGTTGCCCTACACTCAGCATACACTGAGTGACTGGGAAAGGATTCCGGGCCTGGAAGTTCCTTAGCAGCCTAGTGGAGCCTGCCGGTGCTCGGTGTTCGTGCAGGGAATAGGGTGCCCAGGCGAGGTCCTCCGTTTCCTGAAATGCTTACTAACGTTAAAGAAAGCAGACCTAAAGCTAATGCCTCAAGGACTCTGCTCCAAGCTTCCACTTCGGCAGGGCTATTCAAGGCTTTACCTTGAGGAAAGGACTCACGTCAAGTTTCCTTTTAGCTCTAGAGCGTGTCAGGAGGAGCTCCCACCCAGGCTATGAAAGCACCCTGTTGATGTAGAGAACACTTGTTCCTTTCCCAGCGCCCTGCCTGCAGTGACTAGAGACCCCTCCTAAACTGTGATTTAGGTAGCTTCAAGGCAGCATGAATGGAGCACTCAAAATGGGAAAGCAAGGCTTGTGCCATAAGGCCCCCGTTTCCAGCGAACACGTAGCCTACCTCCATGTGATTTCTACCAAGTAGACACTCTAGCTACACACTGGTCCCTTCCTTGAATAAAGTTTATTTGGCACGGAGTTCTGCGTGTAGCCAAACGCCTCCCCCAAGGAGCGCTCTTGCTAGGCTATCGGGCTTAGCTTCTTCTAAAACCCTGCAGTGTAAGAGGAAGAACTGTGCTTTGGTTACAGCAGCAAGGCAAGCTGACTTTCTCCTGTAAGGATGGGGTCCTAAGGTATGACTTTCTAGAAGGAATGCAAAGCAGTTTTGGTTTCTCAGTGCCGCTCAGCCTAGGGCAATGAGGCAGATTGACATGACATGTAGGACATGAGAGAACACAGTTCCTGGAGCTGTTGGAGTGCTGAGGAAATCTAGCTCTCCCAGGGAAGAGTGCAGTGTGTTGCCCTACACTCAGCATACACTGAGTGACTGGGAAAGGTTTCCGGGCCTGGAAGTTTCTTAGCAGCCTAGTGGAGCCTGCCGGTGCTCGGTGTTCGTGCAGGGAATAGGGTGCCCAGGCGAGGTCCTCCGTTTCCTGAAATGCTTACTAACGTTAAAGAAAGCACACCTAAAGCTAATGCCTCAAGGACTCTGCTCCAAGCTTCCACTTCGGCAGGGCTATTCAAGGCTTTACCTTGAGGAAAGGACTCACGTCAAGTTTCCTTTTAGCTCTAGAGCGTATCAGGAGGAGCTCCCACCCAGGCTATGAAAGCACCCTGTTGATGTAGAGAAGACTCGTTCCTTTCCCAGAGCCCTGCCTGCAGTGACTAGAGACCCGTCCTAAACTGTGATTTAGGTAGCTTCAAGGCAGCATGAATGCAGCACTCAAAAAGGGAAAGCAAGGCTTGTGCCATAAGGCCCCCGTTTCCAGCGAACACGTAGCCTACCTCCATGTGATTTCTACCAAGTAAGTAGACACTCTAGCTACACACTGGTCCCTTCCTTGAATAAAGTTTATTTGGCACGGAATTCTGCGTGTAGCCAACCGCCTCCCCCAAGGAGCGCTCTTGCTAGGCTCTCGGGCTTAGCTTCTTCTAAAACCCTGCAGTGTAAGAGGAAGAACTGTGCTTTGTTTACAGCAGGAACGCAAGCCGAATTTCTCCTGTAAGGATGGCGTCTTCATGTATGACTTTGTGGAAGGAATGCGAAGCAGTTTTGGTTTCTCAGTGCCGCTCAGCCTAGGGCAATGAGGCAGATTTGCATGACATGTAGGACGTGAGAGAACACAGTTCCTGGAGCTGTTGGAGTGCTGAGGAAATCTAGCTCTCCCAGGGAAGAGTGCAGTGTGTTGCCCTACACTCAGCATACACTGAGTGACTGGGAAAGGATTCCGGGCCTGGAAGTTCCTTAGCAGCCTAGTGGAGCCTGCCGGTGCTCGGTGTTCGTGCAGGGAATAGGGTGCCCAGGCGAGGTCCTCCGTTTCCTGAAATGCTTACTAACGTTAAAGAAAGCAGACCTAAAGCTAATGCCTCAAGGACTCTGCTCCAAGCTTCCACTTCGGCAGGGCTATTCAAGGCTTTACCTTGAGGAAAGGACTCACGTCAAGTTTCCTTTTAGCTCTAGAGCGTGTCAGGAGGAGCTCCCACCCAGGCTATGAAAGCACCCTGTTGATGTAGAGAACACTTGTTCCTTTCCCAGCGCCCTGCCTGCAGTGACTAGAGACCCCTCCTAAACTGTGATTTAGGTAGCTTCAAGGCAGCATGAATGGAGCACTCAAAATGGGAAAGCAAGGCTTGTGCCATAAGGCCCCCGTTTCCAGCGAACACGTAGCCTACCTCCATGTGATTTCTACCAAGTAGACACTCTAGCTACACACTGGTCCCTTCCTTGAATAAAGTTTATTTGGCACGGAGTTCTGCGTGTAGCCAAACGCCTCCCCCAAGGAGCGCTCTTGCTAGGCTATCGGGCTTAGCTTCTTCTAAAACCCTGCAGTGTAAGAGGAAGAACTGTGCTTTGGTTACAGCAGCAAGGCAAGCTGACTTTCTCCTGTAAGGATGGGGTCCTAAGGTATGACTTTCTAGAAGGAATGCAAAGCAGTTTTGGTTTCTCAGTGCCGCTCAGCCTAGGGCAATGAGGCAGATTGGCATGACATGTAGGACATGAGAGAACACAGTTCCTGGAGCTGTTGGAGTGCTGAGGAAATCTAGCTCTCCCAGGGAAGAGTGCAGTGTGTTGCCCTACACTCAGCATACACTGAGTGACTGGGAAAGGTTTCCGGGCCTGGAAGTTTCTTAGCAGCCTAGTGGAGCCTGCCGGTGCTCGGTGTTCGTGCAGGGAATAGGGTGCCCAGGCGAGGTCCTCCGTTTCCTGAAATGCTTACTAACGTTAAAGAAAGCACACCTAAAGCTAATGCCTCAAGGACTCTGCTCCAAGCTTCCACTTCGGCAGGGCTATTCAAGGCTTTACCTTGAGGAAAGGACTCACGTCAAGTTTCCTTTTAGCTCTAGAGCGTATCAGGAGGAGCTCCCACCCAGGCTATGAAAGCACCCTGTTGATGTAGAGAAGACTCGTTCCTTTCCCAGAGCCCTGCCTGCAGTGACTAGAGACCCGTCCTAAACTGTGATTTAGGTAGCTTCAAGGCAGCATGAATGCAGCACTCAAAAAGGGAAAGCAAGGCTTGTGCCATAAGGCCCCCGTTTCCAGCGAACACGTAGCCTACCTCCATGTGATTTCTACCAAGTAAGTAGACACTCTAGCTACACACTGGTCCCTTCCTTGAATAAAGTTTATTTGGCACGGAATTCTGCGTGTAGCCAACCGCCTCCCCCAAGGAGCGCTCTTGCTAGGCTCTCGGGCTTAGCTTCTTCTAAAACCCTGCAGTGTAAGAGGAAGAACTGTGCTTTGTTTACAGCAGGAACGCAAGCCGAATTTCTCCTGTAAGGATGGCGTCTTCATGTATGACTTTGTGGAAGGAATGCGAAGCAGTTTTGGTTTCTCAGTGCCGCTCAGCCTAGGGCAATGAGGCAGATTTGCATGACATGTAGGACGTGAGAGAACACAGTTCCTGGAGCTGTTGGAGTGCTGAGGAAATCTAGCTCTCCCAGGGAAGAGTGCAGTGTGTTGCCCTACACTCAGCATACACTGAGTGACTGGGAAAGGATTCCGGGCCTGGAAGTTTCTTAGCAGCCTAGTGGAGCCTGCCGGTGCTCGGTGTTCGTGCAGGGAATAGGGTGCCCAGGCGAGGTCCTCCGTTTCCTGAAATGCTTACTAACGTTAAAGAAAGCACACCTAAAGCTAATGCCTCAAGGACTCTGCTCCAAGCTTCCACTTCGGCAGGGCTATTCAAGGCTTTACCTTGAGGAAAGGACTCACGTCAAGTTTCCTTTTAGCTCTAGAGCGTATCAGGAGGAGCTCCCACCCAGGCTATGAAAGCACCCTGTTGATGTAGAGAAGACTCGTTCCTTTCCCAGAGCCCTGCCTGCAGTGACTAGAGACCCGTCCTAAAACTGTGATTTAGGTAGCTTCAAGGCAGCATGAATGGAGCATTCAAAATGGGAAAGCAAGGCTTGTGCCATAAGGCCCTGTTTCCAGCGAACACGCAACCTACCTCCTTGTGATTTCTACCAAGTATACACTCTAGCTACACACTGGTCCGTTCCTTGAATAAAGTTTATTTGGCACGGAGTTCTGCGTGTAGCCAACCGCCTCCCCCAAGGAACGCTCTTGCTAGGCTCTCGGGCTTAGCTTCTTCTAAAACCCTGCAGTGTAAGAGGAAGAACTGTGCTTTGTTTACAGCAGGAACGCAAGCCGAATTTCTCCTGTAAGGATGGGGTCTTAATGTATGACTTTGTGGAAGGAATGCAAAGCAGTTTTGGTTTCTCAGTGCCGCTCAGCCTAGGGCAATGAGGCAGATTTGCATGACATGTAGGATGTGAGAGAACACAGTTCCTGGAGCTGAAGGAGTGCTGAGGAAATCTAGCTCTCCCAGGGAAGAGTGCAGTGTGTTGCCCTACACTCAGCATACACTGAGTGACTGGGAAATGATTCCGGGCCTGGAAATTTCTTAGCAGCCTACTGGAGCCTGCCGGTGCTCGGTGTTCGTGCATGGAGTAGGGTGCCCAGGCGAGGTCCTCCGTTTCCTGAAATGCTTACTAACGTTAAAGAAAGCAGACCTAAAGCTAATGCCTCAAGGACTCTGCTCCAAGCTTCCACTTCGGCAGGGCTATTCAAGGCTTTCCCTTGAGGAAAGGACTCACGTCAAGTTTCCTTTTAGCTCTAGAGCGTATCAGGAGGAGCTCCCACCCAGGCTATGAAAGCACCCTGTTGATGTAGAGAACACTTGTTCCTTTCCCAGAGCCCTGCCTGCAGTGACTAGAGACCCGTCCTAAACTGTGATTTAGGTAGCTTCAAGGCAGCATGAATGGAGCACTCAAAATGGGAAAGCAAGGCTTGTGCCATAAGGCCCCCGTTTCCAGCGAACACGTAGCCTACCTCCATGTGATTTCTATCAAGTAAGTAGACACTCTAGCTACACACTGGTCCCTTCCTTGAATAAAGTTTATTTGGCACGGAGTTCTGCGTGTAGCCAAACGCCTCCCCCAAGGAGCGCTCTTGCTAGGCTATCGGGCTTAGCTTCTTCTAAAACCCTGCAGTGTAAGAGGAAGAACTGTGCTTTGGTTACAGCAGCAAGGCAAGCTGACTTTCTCCTGTAAAGATGGGTTCCTAAGGTATGACTTTGTAGAAGGAATGCAAAGCAGTTTTGGTTTCTCAGTGCCGCTCAGCCTAGGGCAATGAGGCAGATTGGCATGACATGTAGGACATGAGAGAACACAGTTCCTGGAGCTGTTGGAGTGCTGAGGAAATCTAGCTCTCCCAGGGAAGAGTGCAGTGTGTTGCCCTACACTCAGCATACACTGAGTGACTGGGAAAGGTTTCCGGGCCTGGAAGTTTCTTAGCAGCCTAGTGGAGCCTGCCGGTGCTCGGTGTTCGTGCAGGGAATAGGGTGCCCAGGCGAGGTCCTCCGTTTCCTGAAATGCTTACTAACGTTAAAGAAAGCACACCTAAAGCTAATGCCTCAAGGACTCTGCTCCAAGCTTCCACTTCGGCAGGGCTATTCAAGGCTTTACCTTGAGGAAAGGACTCACGTCAAGTTTCCTTTTAGCTCTAGAGCGTATCAGGAGGAGCTCCCACCCAGGCTATGAAAGCACCCTGTTGATGTAGAGAAGACTCGTTCCTTTCCCAGAGCCCTGCCTGCAGTGACTAGAGACCCGTCCTAAACTGTGATTTAGGTAGCTTCAAGGCAGCATGAATGCAGCACTCAAAAAGGGAAAGCAAGGCTTGTGCCATAAGGCCCCCGTTTCCAGCGAACACGTAGCCTACCTCCATGTGATTTCTACCAAGTAAGTAGACACTCTAGCTACACACTGGTCCCTTCCTTGAATAAAGTTTATTTGGCACGGAATTCTGCGTGTAGCCAACCGCCTCCCCCAAGGAACGCTCTTGCTAGGCTCTCGGGCTTAGCTTCTTCTAAAACCCTGCAGTGTAAGAGGAAGAACTGTGCTTTGGTTACAGCAGGAACGCAAGCCGAATTTCTCCTGTAAGGATGGGGTGTTCGTGTATGACTTTGTGGAAGGAATGCGAAGCAGTTTTGGTTTCTCAGTGCCGCTCAGCCTAGGGCAATGAGGCAGATTTGCATGACATGTAGGACGTGAGAGAACACAGTTCCTGGAGCTGTTGGAGTGCTGAGGAAATCTAGCTCTCCCAGGGAAGAGTGCAGTGTGTTGCCCTACACTCAGCATACACTGAGTGACTGGGAAAGGATTCCGGGCCTGGAAGTTTCTTAGCAGCCTAGTGGAGCCTGCCGGTGCTCGGTGTTCGTGCAGGGAATAGGGTGCCCAGGCGAGGTCCTCCGTTTCCTGAAATGCTTACTAACGTTAAAGAAAGCAGACCTAAAGCTAATGCCTCAAGGACTCTGCTCCAAGCTTCCACTTCGGCAGGGCTATTCAAGGCTTTACCTTGAGGAAAGGACTCACGTCAAGTTTCCTTTTAGCTCTAGAGCGTATCAGGAGGAGCTCCCACCCAGGCTATGAAAGCACCCTGTTGATGTAGAGAAGACTCGTTCCTTTCCCAGAGCCCTGCCTGCAGTGACTAGAGACCGGTCCTAAAACTGTGATTTAGGTAGCTTCAAGGCAGCATGAATGGAGCATTCAAAATGGGAAAGCAAGGCTTGTGCCATAAGGCCCTGTTTCCAGCGAACACGCAGCCTACCTCCTTGTGATTTCTACCAAGTATACACTCTAGCTACACACTGGTCCCTTCCTTGAATAAAGTTTATTTGGCACGGAGTTCTGCGTGTAGCCAACCGCCTCCCCCCAGGAACGCTCTTGCTAGGCTCTCGGGCTTAGCTTCTTTTAAAACCCTGCAGTGTAAGAGGAAGAACTGTGCTTTGTTTACAGCAGGAACGCAAGCCGAATTTCTCCTGTAAGGATGGGGTCTTAATGTATGACTTTGTGGAAGGAATGCGAAGCAGTTTTGGTTTCTCAGTGTCGCTCAGCCTAGGGCAATGAGGCAGATTTGCATGACATGTAGGACGTGAGAGAACACAGTTCCTGGAGCTGTCGGAGTGCTGAGGAAATCTAGCTCTCCCAGGGAAGAGTGCAGTGTGTTGCCCTACACTCAGCATACACTGAGTGACTGGGAAAGGTTTCCGGGCCTGGAAGTTTCTTAGCAGCCTAGTGGAGCCTGCCGGTGCTCGGTGTTCGTGCAGGGAATAGGGTGCCCAGGCGAGGTCCTCCGTTTCCTGAAATGCTTACTAACGTTAAAGAAAGCACACCTAAAGCTAATGCCTCAAGGACTCTGCTCCAAGCTTCCACTTCGGCAGGGCTATTCAAGGCTTTACCTTGAGGAAAGGACTCACGTCAAGTTTCCTTTTAGCTCTAGAGCGTATCAGGAGGAGCTCCCACCCAGGCTATGAAAGCACCCTGTTGATGTAGAGAAGACTCGTTCCTTTCCCAGAGCCCTGCCTGCAGTGACTAGAGACCCGTCCTAAACTGTGATTTAGGTAGCTTCAAGGCAGCATGAATGCAGCACTCAAAAAGGGAAAGCAAGGCTTGTGCCATAAGGCCCCCGTTTCCAGCGAACACGTAGCCTACCTCCATGTGATTTCTACCAAGTAAGTAGACACTCTAGCTACACACTGGTCCCTTCCTTGAATAAAGTTTATTTGGCACGGAATTCTGCGTGTAGCCAACCGCCTCCCCCAAGGAACGCTCTTGCTAGGCTCTCGGGCTTAGCTTCTTCTAAAACCCTGCAGTGTAAGAGGAAGAACTGTGCTTTGGTTACAGCAGGAACGCAAGCCGAATTTCTCCTGTAAGGATGGGGTGTTCGTGTATGACTTTGTGGAAGGAATGCGAAGCAGTTTTGGTTTCTCAGTGCCGCTCAGCCTAGGGCAATGAGGCAGATTTGCATGACATGTAGGACGTGAGAGAACACAGTTCCTGGAGCTGTTGGAGTGCTGAGGAAATCTAGCTCTCCCAGGGAAGAGTGCAGTGTGTTGCCCTACACTCAGCATACACTGAGTGACTGGGAAAGGATTCCGGGCCTGGAAGTTTCTTAGCAGCCTAGTGGAGCCTGCCGGTGCTCGGTGTTCGTGCAGGGAATAGGGTGCCCAGGCGAGGTCCTCCGTTTCCTGAAATGCTTACTAACGTTAAAGAAAGCAGACCTAAAGCTAATGCCTCAAGGACTCTGCTCCAAGCTTCCACTTCGGCAGGGCTATTCAAGGCTTTACCTTGAGGAAAGGACTCACGTCAAGTTTCCTTTTAGCTCTAGAGCGTATCAGGAGGAGCTCCCACCCAGGCTATGAAAGCACCCTGTTGATGTAGAGAAGACTCGTTCCTTTCCCAGAGCCCTGCCTGCAGTGACTAGAGACCGGTCCTAAAACTGTGATTTAGGTAGCTTCAAGGCAGCATGAATGGAGCATTCAAAATGGGAAAGCAAGGCTTGTGCCATAAGGCCCTGTTTCCAGCGAACACGCAGCCTACCTCCTTGTGATTTCTACCAAGTATACACTCTAGCTACACACTGGTCCCTTCCTTGAATAAAGTTTATTTGGCACGGAGTTCTGCGTGTAGCCAACCGCCTCCCCCCAGGAACGCTCTTGCTAGGCTCTCGGGCTTAGCTTCTTCTAAAACCCTGCAGTGTAAGAGGAAGAACTGTGCTTTGTTTACAGCAGGAACGCAAGCCGAATTTCTCCTGTAAGGATGGGGTCTTAATGTATGACTTTGTGGAAGGAATGCGAAGCAGTTTTGGTTTCTCAGTGTCGCTCAGCCTAGGGCAATGAGGCAGATTTGCATGACATGTAGGACGTGAGAGAACACAGTTCCTGGAGCTGTCGGAGTGCTGAGGAAATCTAGCTCTCCCAGGGAAGAGTGCAGTGTGTTGCCCTACACTCAGCATACACTGAGTGACTGGGAAAGGATTCCGGGCCTGGAAGTTTCTTAGCAGCCTAGTGGAGCCTGCCGGTGCTCGGTGTTCGTGCAGGGAATAGGGTGCCCAGGCGAGGTCCTCCGTTTCCTGAAATGCTTACTAACGTTAAAGAAAGCAGACCTAAAGCTAATGCCTCAAGGACTCTGCTCCAAGCTTCCACGTCGGCAGCGCTATTCAAGGCTTTACCTTGAGGAAAGGACTCACGTCAAGTTTCCTTTTAGCTCTAGAGCGTATCAGGAGGAGCTCCCACCCAGGCTATGAAAGCACCCTGTTGATGTAGAGAAGACTCGTTCTTTTCCCAGAGCCCTGCCTGCAGTGACTAGAGACCCGTCCTAAACTGTGATTTAGGTAGCTTCAAGGCAGCATGAATGGAGCACTCAAAAAGGGAAAGCAAGGCTTGTGCCATAAGGCCCACGTTTCCAGCGAACACGGAGCCTACCTCCATGTGATTTCTACCAAGTAAGTAGACACTCTAGCTACACACTGGTCCCTTCCTTGAATAAAGTTTATTTGGCACGGAGTTCTGCGTGTAGCCAAACGCCTCCCCCAAGGAGCGCTCTTGCTAGGCTATCGGGCTTAGCTTCTTCTAAAACCCTGCAGTGTAAGAGGAAGAACTGTGCTTTGGTTACAGCAGCAAGGCAAGCTGACTTTCTCCTGTAAAGATGGGTTCCTAAGGTTTGACTTTGTAGAAGGAATGCAAAGCAGTTTTGGTTTCTCAGTGCCGCTCACCCTAGGGCAATGAGGCAGATTGGCATGACATGTAGGACGTGAGAGAACACAGTTCCTGGAGCTGTTGGAGTGCTGAGGAAATCTAGCTCTCCCAGGGAAGAGTGCAGTGTGTTGCCCTACACTCAGCATACACTGAGTGACTGGGAAAGGTTTCCGGGCCTGGAAGTTTCTTAGCAGCCTAGTGGAGCCTGCCGGTGCTCGGTGTTCGTGCAGGGAATAGGGTGCCCAGGTGAGGTCCTCCGTTTCCTGAAATGCTTACTAACGTTAAAGAAAGCAGACCTAAAGCTAATGCCTCAAGGACTCTGCTCCAAGCTTCCACTTCGGCAGGGCTATTCAAGGCTTTACCTTGAGGAAAGGACTCACGTCAAGTTTCCTTTTAGCTCTAGAGCGTATCAGGAGGAGCTCCCACCCAGGCTATGAAAGCACCCTGTTGATGTAGAGAAGACTCGTTCCTTTCCCAGAGCCCTGCCTGCAGTGACTAGAGACCCGTCCTAAAACTGTGATTTAGGTAGCTTCAAGGCAGCATGAATGGAGCATTCAAAATGGGAAAGCAAGGCTTGTGCCATAAGGCCCTGTTTCCAGCGAACACGCAACCTACCTCCTTGTGATTTCTACCAAGTATACACTGTAGCTACACACTGGTCCGTTCCTTGAATAAAGTTTATTTGGCACGGAGTTCTGCGTGTAGCCAAACGCCTCCCCCAAGGAACGCTCTTGCTAGGCTCTCGGGCTTAGCTTCTTCTAAAACCCTGCAGTGTAAGAGGAAGAACTGTGCTTTGTTTACAGCAGGAACGCAAGCCGAATTTCTCCTGTAAGGATGGGGTCTTAATGTATGACTTTGTGGAAGGAATGCGAAGCAGTTTTGGTTTCTCAGTGCCGCTCAGCCTAGGGCAATGAGGCAGATTTGCATGACATGTAGGACGTGAGAGAACACAGTTCCTGGAGCTGTTGGAGTGCTGAGGAAATCTAGCTCTCCCAGGGAAGAGTGCAGTGTGTTGCCCTACACTCAGCATACACTGAGTGACTGGGAAAGGATTCCGGGCCTGGAAGTTCCTTAGCAGCCTAGTGGAGCCTGCCGGTGCTCGGTGTTCGTGCAGGGAATAGGGTGCCCAGGCGAGGTCCTCCGTTTCCTGAAATGCTTACTAACGTTAAAGAAAGCAGACCTAAAGCTAATGCCTCAAGGACTCTGCTCCAAGCTTCCACTTCGGCAGGGCTATTCAAGGCTTTACCTTGAGGAAAGGACTCACGTCAAGTTTCCTTTTAGCTCTAGAGCGTGTCAGGAGGAGCTCCCACCCAGGCTATGAAAGCACCCTGTTGATGTAGAGAACACTTGTTCCTTTCCCAGCGCCCTGCCTGCAGTGACTAGAGACCCCTCCTAAACTGTGATTTAGGTAGCTTCAAGGCAGCATGAATGGAGCACTCAAAATGGGAAAGCAAGGCTTGTGCCATAAGGCCCCCGTTTCCAGCGAACACGTAGCCTACCTCCATGTGATTTCTACCAAGTAGACACTCTAGCTACACACTGGTCCCTTCCTTGAATAAAGTTTATTTGGCACGGAGTTCTGCGTGTAGCCAAACGCCTCCCCCAAGGAGCGCTCTTGCTAGGCTATCGGGCTTAGCTTCTTCTAAAACCCTGCAGTGTAAGAGGAAGAACTGTGCTTTGGTTACAGCAGCAAGGCAAGCTGACTTTCTCCTGTAAGGATGGGGTCCTAAGGTATGACTTTGTAGAAGGAATGCAAAGCAGTTTTGGTTTCTCAGTGCCGCTCAGCCTAGGGCAATGAGGCAGATTGGCATGACATGTAGGACATGAGAGAACACAGTTCCTGGAGCTGTTGGAGTGCTGAGGAAATCTAGCTCTCCCAGGGAAGAGTGCAGTGTGTTGCCCTACACTCAGCATACACTGAGTGACTGGGAAAGGTTTCCGGGCCTGGAAGTTTCTTAGCAGCCTAGTGGAGCCTGCCGGTGCTCGGTGTTCGTGCAGGGAATAGGGTGCCCAGGCGAGGTCCTCCGTTTCCTGAAATGCTTACTAACGTTAAAGAAAGCACACCTAAAGCTAATGCCTCAAGGACTCTGCTCCAAGCTTCCACTTCGGCAGGGCTATTCAAGGCTTTACCTTGAGGAAAGGACTCACGTCAAGTTTCCTTTTAGCTCTAGAGCGTATCAGGAGGAGCTCCCACCCAGGCTATGAAAGCACCCTGTTGATGTAGAGAAGACTCGTTCCTTTCCCAGAGCCCTGCCTGCAGTGACTAGAGACCGGTCCTAAAACTGTGATTTAGGTAGCTTCAAGGCAGCATGAATGGAGCATTCAAAATGGGAAAGCAAGGCTTGTGCCATAAGGCCCTGTTTCCAGCGAACACGCAACCTACCTCCTTGTGATTTCTACCAAGTATACACTCTAGCTACACACTGGTCCGTTCCTTGAATAAAGTTTATTTGGCACGGAGTTCTGCGTGTAGCCAACCGCCTCCCCCAAGGAACGCTCTTGCTAGGCTCTCGGGCTTAGCTTCTTCTAAAACCCTGCAGTGTAAGAGGAAGAACTGTGCTTTGTTTACAGCAGGAACGCAAGCCGAATTTCTCCTGTAAGGATGGGGTCTTAATGTATGACTTTGTGGAAGGAATGCAAAGCAGTTTTGGTTTCTCAGTGCCGCTCAGCCTAGGGCAATGAGGCAGATTTGCATGACATGTAGGATGTGAGAGAACACAGTTCCTGGAGCTGAAGGAGTGCTGAGGAAATCTAGCTCTCCCAGGGAAGAGTGCAGTGTGTTGCCCTACACTCAGCATACACTGAGTGACTGGGAAATGATTCCGGGCCTGGAAATTTCTTAGCAGCCTACTGGAGCCTGCCGGTGCTCGGTGTTCGTGCATGGAGTAGGGTGCCCAGGCGAGGTCCTCCGTTTCCTGAAATGCTTACTAACGTTAAAGAAAGCAGACCTAAAGCTAATGCCTCAAGGACTCTGCTCCAAGCTTCCACTTCGGCAGGGCTATTCAAGGCTTTCCCTTGAGGAAAGGACTCACGTCAAGTTTCCTTTTAGCTCTAGAGCGTATCAGGAGGAGCTCCCACCCAGGCTATGAAAGCACCCTGTTGATGTAGAGAACACTTGTTCCTTTCCCAGAGCCCTGCCTGCAGTGACTAGAGACCCGTCCTAAACTGTGATTTAGGTAGCTTCAAGGCAGCATGAATGGAGCACTCAAAATGGGAAAGCAAGGCTTGTGCCATAAGGCCCCCGTTTCCAGCGAACACGTAGCCTACCTCCATGTGATTTCTATCAAGTAAGTAGACACTCTAGCTACACACTGGTCCCTTCCTTGAATAAAGTTTATTTGGCACGGAGTTCTGCGTGTAGCCAAACGCCTCCCCCAAGGAGCGCTCTTGCTAGGCTATCGGGCTTAGCTTCTTCTAAAACCCTGCAGTGTAAGAGGAAGAACTGTGCTTTGGTTACAGCAGCAAGGCAAGCTGACTTTCTCCTGTAAAGATGGGTTCCTAAGGTATGACTTTGTAGAAGGAATGCAAAGCAGTTTTGGTTTCTCAGTGCCGCTCAGCCTAGGGCAATGAGGCAGATTGGCATGACATGTAGGACATGAGAGAACACAGTTCCTGGAGCTGTTGGAGTGCTGAGGAAATCTAGCTCTCCCAGGGAAGAGTGCAGTGTGTTGCCCTACACTCAGCATACACTGAGTGACTGGGAAAGGTTTCCGGGCCTGGAAGTTTCTTAGCAGCCTAGTGGAGCCTGCCGGTGCTCGGTGTTCGTGCAGGGAATAGGGTGCCCAGGCGAGGTCCTCCGTTTCCTGAAATGCTTACTAACGTTAAAGAAAGCACACCTAAAGCTAATGCCTCAAGGACTCTGCTCCAAGCTTCCACTTCGGCAGGGCTATTCAAGGCTTTACCTTGAGGAAAGGACTCACGTCAAGTTTCCTTTTAGCTCTAGAGCGTATCAGGAGGAGCTCCCACCCAGGCTATGAAAGCACCCTGTTGATGTAGAGAAGACTCGTTCCTTTCCCAGAGCCCTGCCTGCAGTGACTAGAGACCCGTCCTAAACTGTGATTTAGGTAGCTTCAAGGCAGCATGAATGCAGCACTCAAAAAGGGAAAGCAAGGCTTGTGCCATAAGGCCCCCGTTTCCAGCGAACACGTAGCCTACCTCCATGTGATTTCTACCAAGTAAGTAGACACTCTAGCTACACACTGGTCCCTTCCTTGAATAAAGTTTATTTGGCACGGAATTCTGCGTGTAGCCAACCGCCTCCCCCAAGGAACGCTCTTGCTAGGCTCTCGGGCTTAGCTTCTTCTAAAACCCTGCAGTGTAAGAGGAAGAACTGTGCTTTGGTTACAGCAGGAACGCAAGCCGAATTTCTCCTGTAAGGATGGGGTGTTCGTGTATGACTTTGTGGAAGGAATGCGAAGCAGTTTTGGTTTCTCAGTGCCGCTCAGCCTAGGGCAATGAGGCAGATTTGCATGACATGTAGGACGTGAGAGAACACAGTTCCTGGAGCTGTTGGAGTGCTGAGGAAATCTAGCTCTCCCAGGGAAGAGTGCAGTGTGTTGCCCTACACTCAGCATACACTGAGTGACTGGGAAAGGATTCCGGGCCTGGAAGTTTCTTAGCAGCCTAGTGGAGCCTGCCGGTGCTCGGTGTTCGTGCAGGGAATAGGGTGCCCAGGCGAGGTCCTCCGTTTCCTGAAATGCTTACTAACGTTAAAGAAAGCAGACCTAAAGCTAATGCCTCAAGGACTCTGCTCCAAGCTTCCACTTCGGCAGGGCTATTCAAGGCTTTACCTTGAGGAAAGGACTCACGTCAAGTTTCCTTTTAGCTCTAGAGCGTATCAGGAGGAGCTCCCACCCAGGCTATGAAAGCACCCTGTTGATGTAGAGAAGACTCGTTCCTTTCCCAGAGCCCTGCCTGCAGTGACTAGAGACCGGTCCTAAAACTGTGATTTAGGTAGCTTCAAGGCAGCATGAATGGAGCATTCAAAATGGGAAAGCAAGGCTTGTGCCATAAGGCCCTGTTTCCAGCGAACACGCAGCCTACCTCCTTGTGATTTCTACCAAGTATACACTCTAGCTACACACTGGTCCCTTCCTTGAATAAAGTTTATTTGGCACGGAGTTCTGCGTGTAGCCAACCGCCTCCCCCCAGGAACGCTCTTGCTAGGCTCTCGGGCTTAGCTTCTTTTAAAACCCTGCAGTGTAAGAGGAAGAACTGTGCTTTGTTTACAGCAGGAACGCAAGCCGAATTTCTCCTGTAAGGATGGGGTCTTAATGTATGACTTTGTGGAAGGAATGCGAAGCAGTTTTGGTTTCTCAGTGTCGCTCAGCCTAGGGCAATGAGGCAGATTTGCATGACATGTAGGACGTGAGAGAACACAGTTCCTGGAGCTGTCGGAGTGCTGAGGAAATCTAGCTCTCCCAGGGAAGAGTGCAGTGTGTTGCCCTACACTCAGCATACACTGAGTGACTGGGAAAGGTTTCCGGGCCTGGAAGTTTCTTAGCAGCCTAGTGGAGCCTGCCGGTGCTCGGTGTTCGTGCAGGGAATAGGGTGCCCAGGCGAGGTCCTCCGTTTCCTGAAATGCTTACTAACGTTAAAGAAAGCACACCTAAAGCTAATGCCTCAAGGACTCTGCTCCAAGCTTCCACTTCGGCAGGGCTATTCAAGGCTTTACCTTGAGGAAAGGACTCACGTCAAGTTTCCTTTTAGCTCTAGAGCGTATCAGGAGGAGCTCCCACCCAGGCTATGAAAGCACCCTGTTGATGTAGAGAAGACTCGTTCCTTTCCCAGAGCCCTGCCTGCAGTGACTAGAGACCCGTCCTAAACTGTGATTTAGGTAGCTTCAAGGCAGCATGAATGCAGCACTCAAAAAGGGAAAGCAAGGCTTGTGCCATAAGGCCCCCGTTTCCAGCGAACACGTAGCCTACCTCCATGTGATTTCTACCAAGTAAGTAGACACTCTAGCTACACACTGGTCCCTTCCTTGAATAAAGTTTATTTGGCACGGAATTCTGCGTGTAGCCAACCGCCTCCCCCAAGGAACGCTCTTGCTAGGCTCTCGGGCTTAGCTTCTTCTAAAACCCTGCAGTGTAAGAGGAAGAACTGTGCTTTGGTTACAGCAGGAACGCAAGCCGAATTTCTCCTGTAAGGATGGGGTGTTCGTGTATGACTTTGTGGAAGGAATGCGAAGCAGTTTTGGTTTCTCAGTGCCGCTCAGCCTAGGGCAATGAGGCAGATTTGCATGACATGTAGGACGTGAGAGAACACAGTTCCTGGAGCTGTTGGAGTGCTGAGGAAATCTAGCTCTCCCAGGGAAGAGTGCAGTGTGTTGCCCTACACTCAGCATACACTGAGTGACTGGGAAAGGATTCCGGGCCTGGAAGTTTCTTAGCAGCCTAGTGGAGCCTGCCGGTGCTCGGTGTTCGTGCAGGGAATAGGGTGCCCAGGCGAGGTCCTCCGTTTCCTGAAATGCTTACTAACGTTAAAGAAAGCAGACCTAAAGCTAATGCCTCAAGGACTCTGCTCCAAGCTTCCACTTCGGCAGGGCTATTCAAGGCTTTACCTTGAGGAAAGGACTCACGTCAAGTTTCCTTTTAGCTCTAGAGCGTATCAGGAGGAGCTCCCACCCAGGCTATGAAAGCACCCTGTTGATGTAGAGAAGACTCGTTCCTTTCCCAGAGCCCTGCCTGCAGTGACTAGAGACCGGTCCTAAAACTGTGATTTAGGTAGCTTCAAGGCAGCATGAATGGAGCATTCAAAATGGGAAAGCAAGGCTTGTGCCATAAGGCCCTGTTTCCAGCGAACACGCAGCCTACCTCCTTGTGATTTCTACCAAGTATACACTCTAGCTACACACTGGTCCCTTCCTTGAATAAAGTTTATTTGGCACGGAGTTCTGCGTGTAGCCAACCGCCTCCCCCCAGGAACGCTCTTGCTAGGCTCTCGGGCTTAGCTTCTTCTAAAACCCTGCAGTGTAAGAGGAAGAACTGTGCTTTGTTTACAGCAGGAACGCAAGCCGAATTTCTCCTGTAAGGATGGGGTCTTAATGTATGACTTTGTGGAAGGAATGCGAAGCAGTTTTGGTTTCTCAGTGTCGCTCAGCCTAGGGCAATGAGGCAGATTTGCATGACATGTAGGACGTGAGAGAACACAGTTCCTGGAGCTGTCGGAGTGCTGAGGAAATCTAGCTCTCCCAGGGAAGAGTGCAGTGTGTTGCCCTACACTCAGCATACACTGAGTGACTGGGAAAGGATTCCGGGCCTGGAAGTTTCTTAGCAGCCTAGTGGAGCCTGCCGGTGCTCGGTGTTCGTGCAGGGAATAGGGTGCCCAGGCGAGGTCCTCCGTTTCCTGAAATGCTTACTAACGTTAAAGAAAGCAGACCTAAAGCTAATGCCTCAAGGACTCTGCTCCAAGCTTCCACGTCGGCAGCGCTATTCAAGGCTTTACCTTGAGGAAAGGACTCACGTCAAGTTTCCTTTTAGCTCTAGAGCGTATCAGGAGGAGCTCCCACCCAGGCTATGAAAGCACCCTGTTGATGTAGAGAAGACTCGTTCTTTTCCCAGAGCCCTGCCTGCAGTGACTAGAGACCCGTCCTAAACTGTGATTTAGGTAGCTTCAAGGCAGCATGAATGGAGCACTCAAAAAGGGAAAGCAAGGCTTGTGCCATAAGGCCCACGTTTCCAGCGAACACGGAGCCTACCTCCATGTGATTTCTACCAAGTAAGTAGACACTCTAGCTACACACTGGTCCCTTCCTTGAATAAAGTTTATTTGGCACGGAGTTCTGCGTGTAGCCAAACGCCTCCCCCAAGGAGCGCTCTTGCTAGGCTATCGGGCTTAGCTTCTTCTAAAACCCTGCAGTGTAAGAGGAAGAACTGTGCTTTGGTTACAGCAGCAAGGCAAGCTGACTTTCTCCTGTAAAGATGGGTTCCTAAGGTTTGACTTTGTAGAAGGAATGCAAAGCAGTTTTGGTTTCTCAGTGCCGCTCACCCTAGGGCAATGAGGCAGATTGGCATGACATGTAGGACGTGAGAGAACACAGTTCCTGGAGCTGTTGGAGTGCTGAGGAAATCTAGCTCTCCCAGGGAAGAGTGCAGTGTGTTGCCCTACACTCAGCATACACTGAGTGACTGGGAAAGGTTTCCGGGCCTGGAAGTTTCTTAGCAGCCTAGTGGAGCCTGCCGGTGCTCGGTGTTCGTGCAGGGAATAGGGTGCCCAGGTGAGGTCCTCCGTTTCCTGAAATGCTTACTAACGTTAAAGAAAGCAGACCTAAAGCTAATGCCTCAAGGACTCTGCTCCAAGCTTCCACTTCGGCAGGGCTATTCAAGGCTTTACCTTGAGGAAAGGACTCACGTCAAGTTTCCTTTTAGCTCTAGAGCGTATCAGGAGGAGCTCCCACCCAGGCTATGAAAGCACCCTGTTGATGTAGAGAAGACTCGTTCCTTTCCCAGAGCCCTGCCTGCAGTGACTAGAGACCCGTCCTAAAACTGTGATTTAGGTAGCTTCAAGGCAGCATGAATGGAGCATTCAAAATGGGAAAGCAAGGCTTGTGCCATAAGGCCCTGTTTCCAGCGAACACGCAACCTACCTCCTTGTGATTTCTACCAAGTATACACTGTAGCTACACACTGGTCCGTTCCTTGAATAAAGTTTATTTGGCACGGAGTTCTGCGTGTAGCCAAACGCCTCCCCCAAGGAACGCTCTTGCTAGGCTCTCGGGCTTAGCTTCTTCTAAAACCCTGCAGTGTAAGAGGAAGAACTGTGCTTTGTTTACAGCAGGAACGCAAGCCGAATTTCTCCTGTAAGGATGGGGTCTTAATGTATGACTTTGTGGAAGGAATGCGAAGCAGTTTTGGTTTCTCAGTGCCGCTCAGCCTAGGGCAATGAGGCAGATTTGCATGACATGTAGGACGTGAGAGAACACAGTTCCTGGAGCTGTTGGAGTGCTGAGGAAATCTAGCTCTCCCAGGGAAGAGTGCAGTGTGTTGCCCTACACTCAGCATACACTGAGTGACTGGGAAAGGATTCCGGGCCTGGAAGTTCCTTAGCAGCCTAGTGGAGCCTGCCGGTGCTCGGTGTTCGTGCAGGGAATAGGGTGCCCAGGCGAGGTCCTCCGTTTCCTGAAATGCTTACTAACGTTAAAGAAAGCAGACCTAAAGCTAATGCCTCAAGGACTCTGCTCCAAGCTTCCACTTCGGCAGGGCTATTCAAGGCTTTACCTTGAGGAAAGGACTCACGTCAAGTTTCCTTTTAGCTCTAGAGCGTGTCAGGAGGAGCTCCCACCCAGGCTATGAAAGCACCCTGTTGATGTAGAGAACACTTGTTCCTTTCCCAGCGCCCTGCCTGCAGTGACTAGAGACCCCTCCTAAACTGTGATTTAGGTAGCTTCAAGGCAGCATGAATGGAGCACTCAAAATGGGAAAGCAAGGCTTGTGCCATAAGGCCCCCGTTTCCAGCGAACACGTAGCCTACCTCCATGTGATTTCTACCAAGTAGACACTCTAGCTACACACTGGTCCCTTCCTTGAATAAAGTTTATTTGGCACGGAGTTCTGCGTGTAGCCAAACGCCTCCCCCAAGGAGCGCTCTTGCTAGGCTATCGGGCTTAGCTTCTTCTAAAACCCTGCAGTGTAAGAGGAAGAACTGTGCTTTGGTTACAGCAGCAAGGCAAGCTGACTTTCTCCTGTAAGGATGGGGTCCTAAGGTATGACTTTCTAGAAGGAATGCAAAGCAGTTTTGGTTTCTCAGTGCCGCTCAGCCTAGGGCAATGAGGCAGATTGGCATGACATGTAGGACATGAGAGAACACAGTTCCTGGAGCTGTTGGAGTGCTGAGGAAATCTAGCTCTCCCAGGGAAGAGTGCAGTGTGTTGCCCTACACTCAGCATACACTGAGTGACTGGGAAAGGTTTCCGGGCCTGGAAGTTTCTTAGCAGCCTAGTGGAGCCTGCCGGTGCTCGGTGTTCGTGCAGGGAATAGGGTGCCCAGGCGAGGTCCTCCGTTTCCTGAAATGCTTACTAACGTTAAAGAAAGCACACCTAAAGCTAATGCCTCAAGGACTCTGCTCCAAGCTTCCACTTCGGCAGGGCTATTCAAGGCTTTACCTTGAGGAAAGGACTCACGTCAAGTTTCCTTTTAGCTCTAGAGCGTATCAGGAGGAGCTCCCACCCAGGCTATGAAAGCACCCTGTTGATGTAGAGAAGACTCGTTCCTTTCCCAGAGCCCTGCCTGCAGTGACTAGAGACCCGTCCTAAACTGTGATTTAGGTAGCTTCAAGGCAGCATGAATGCAGCACTCAAAAAGGGAAAGCAAGGCTTGTGCCATAAGGCCCCCGTTTCCAGCGAACACGTAGCCTACCTCCATGTGATTTCTACCAAGTAAGTAGACACTCTAGCTACACACTGGTCCCTTCCTTGAATAAAGTTTATTTGGCACGGAATTCTGCGTGTAGCCAAACGCCTCCCCCAAGGAACGCTCTTGCTAGGCTCTCGGGCTTAGCTTCTTCTAAAACCCTGCAGTGTAAGAGGAAGAACTGTGCTTTGGTTACAGCAGGAACGCAAGCCGAATTTCTCCTGTAAGGATGGGGTGTTCGTGTATGACTTTGTGGAAGGAATGCGAAGCAGTTTTGGTTTCTCAGTGCCGCTCAGCCTAGGGCAATGAGGCAGATTTGCATGACATGTAGGACGTGAGAGAACACAGTTCCTGGAGCTGTCGGAGTGCTGAGGAAATCTAGCTCTCCCAGGGAAGAGTGCAGTGTGTTGCCCTACACTCAGCATACACTGAGTGACTGGGAAAGGATTCCGGGCCTGGAAGTTTCTTAGCAGCCTAGTGGAGCCTGCCGGTGCTCGGTGTTCGTGCAGGGAATAGGGTGCCCAGGCGAGGTCCTCCGTTTCCTGAAATGCTTACTAACGTTAAAGAAAGCAGACCTAAAGCTAATGCCTCAAGGACTCTGCTCCAAGCTTCCACGTCGGCAGCGCTATTCAAGGCTTTACCTTGAGGAAAGGACTCACGTCAAGTTTCCTTTTAGCTCTAGAGCGTATCAGGAGGAGCTCCCACCCAGGCTATGAAAGCACCCTGTTGATGTAGAGAAGACTCGTTCTTTTCCCAGAGCCCTGCCTGCAGTGACTAGAGACCCGTCCTAAACTGTGATTTAGGTAGCTTCAAGGCAGCATGAATGGAGCACTCAAAAAGGGAAAGCAAGGCTTGTGCCATAAGGCCCACGTTTCCAGCGAACACGGAGCCTACCTCCATGTGATTTCTACCAAGTAAGTAGACACTCTAGCTACACACTGGTCCCTTCCTTGAATAAAGTTTATTTGGCACGGAGTTCTGCGTGTAGCCAAACGCCTCCCCCAAGGAGCGCTCTTGCTAGGCTATCGGGCTTAGCTTCTTCTAAAACCCTGCAGTGTAAGAGGAAGAACTGTGCTTTGGTTACAGCAGCAAGGCAAGCTGACTTTCTCCTGTAAAGATGGGTTCCTAAGGTATGACTTTGTAGAAGGAATGCAAAGCAGTTTTGGTTTCTCAGTGCCGCTCACCCTAGGGCAATGAGGCAGATTGGCATGACATGTAGGACGTGAGAGAACACAGTTCCTGGAGCTGTTGGAGTGCTGAGGAAATCTAGCTCTCCCAGGGAAGAGTGCAGTGTGTTGCCCTACACTCAGCATACACTGAGTGACTGGGAAAGGTTTCCGGGCCTGGAAGTTTCTTAGCAGCCTAGTGGAGCCTGCCGGTGCTCGGTGTTCGTGCAGGGAATAGGGTGCCCAGGTGAGGTCCTCCGTTTCCTGAAATGCTTACTAACGTTAAAGAAAGCAGACCTAAAGCTAATGCCTCAAGGACTCTGCTCCAAGCTTCCACTTCGGCAGGGCTATTCAAGGCTTTACCTTGAGGAAAGGACTCACGTCAAGTTTCCTTTTAGCTCTAGAGCGTATCAGGAGGAGCTCCCACCCAGGCTATGAAAGCACCCTGTTGATGTAGAGAAGACTCGTTCCTTTCCCAGAGCCCTGCCTGCAGTGACTAGAGACCCGTCCTAAAACTGTGATTTAGGTAGCTTCAAGGCAGCATGAATGGAGCATTCAAAATGGGAAAGCAAGGCTTGTGCCATAAGGCCCTGTTTCCAGCGAACACGCAACCTACCTCCTTGTGATTTCTACCAAGTATACACTCTAGCTACACACTGGTCCGTTCCTTGAATAAAGTTTATTTGGCACGGAGTTCTGCGTGTAGCCAACCGCCTCCCCCAAGGAACGCTCTTGCTAGGCTCTCGGGCTTAGCTTCTTCTAAAACCCTGCAGTGTAAGAGGAAGAACTGTGCTTTGTTTACAGCAGGAACGCAAGCCGAATTTCTCCTGTAAGGATGGGGTCTTAATGTATGACTTTGTGGAAGGAATGCGAAGCAGTTTTGGTTTCTCAGTGCCGCTCAGCCTAGGGCAATGAGGCAGATTGGCATGACATGTAGGACGTGAGAGAACACAGTTCCTGGAGCTGTTGGAGTGCTGAGGAAATCTAGCTCTCCCAGGGAAGAGTGCAGTGTGTTGCCCTACACTCAGCATACACTGAGTGACTGGGAAAGGATTCCGGGCCTGGAAGTTCCTTAGCAGCCTAGTGGAGCCTGCCGGTGCTCGGTGTTCGTGCAGGGAATAGGGTGCCCAGGCGAGGTCCTCCGTTTCCTGAAATGCTTACTAACGTTAAAGAAAGCAGACCTAAAGCTAATGCCTCAAGGACTCTGCTCCAAGCTTCCACTTCGGCAGGGCTATTCAAGGCTTTACCTTGAGGAAAGGACTCACGTCAAGTTTCCTTTTAGCTCTAGAGCGTGTCAGGAGGAGCTCCCACCCAGGCTATGAAAGCACCCTGTTGATGTAGAGAACACTTGTTCCTTTCCCAGCGCCCTGCCTGCAGTGACTAGAGACCCCTCCTAAACTGTGATTTAGGTAGCTTCAAGGCAGCATGAATGGAGCACTCAAAATGGGAAAGCAAGGCTTGTGCCATAAGGCCCCCGTTTCCAGCGAACACGTAGCCTACCTCCATGTGATTTCTACCAAGTAGACACTCTAGCTACACACTGGTCCCTTCCTTGAATAAAGTTTATTTGGCACGGAGTTCTGCGTGTAGCCAAACGCCTCCCCCAAGGAGCGCTCTTGCTAGACTATCGGGCTTAGCTTCTTCTAAAACCCTGCAGTGTAAGAGGAAGAACTGTGCTTTGGTTACAGCAGCAAGGCAAGCTGACTTTCTCCTGTAAGAATGGGGTCCTAAGGTATGACTTTCTAGAAGGAATGCAAAGCAGTTTTGGTTTCTCAGTGCCGCTCAGCCTAGGGCAATGAGGCAGATTGGCATGACATGTAGGACATGAGAGAACACAGTTCCTGGAGCTGTTGGAGTGCTGAGGAAATCTAGCTCTCCCAGGGAAGAGTGCAGTGTGTTGCCCTACACTCAGCATACACTGAGTGACTGGGAAAGGTTTCCGGGCCTGGAAGTTTCTTAGCAGCCTAGTGGAGCCTGCCGGTGCTCGGTGTTCGTGCAGGGAATAGGGTGCCCAGGCGAGGTCCTCCGTTTCCTGAAATGCTTACTAACGTTAAAGAAAGCACACCTAAAGCTAATGCCTCAAGGACTCTGCTCCAAGCTTCCACTTCGGCAGGGCTATTCAAGGCTTTACCTTGAGGAAAGGACTCACGTCAAGTTTCCTTTTAGCTCTAGAGCGTATCAGGAGGAGCTCCCACCCAGGCTATGAAAGCACCCTGTTGATGTAGAGAAGACTCGTTCCTTTCCCAGAGCCCTGCCTGCAGTGACTAGAGACCCGTCCTAAACTGTGATTTAGGTAGCTTCAAGGCAGCATGAATGCAGCACTCAAAAAGGGAAAGCAAGGCTTGTGCCATAAGGCCCCCGTTTCCAGCGAACACGTAGCCTACCTCCATGTGATTTCTACCAAGTAAGTAGACACTCTAGCTACACACTGGTCCCTTCCTTGAATAAAGTTTATTTGGCACGGAATTCTGCGTGTAGCCAACCGCCTCCCCCAAGGAGCGCTCTTGCTAGGCTATCGGGCTTAGCTTCTTCTAAAACCCTGCAGTGTAAGAGGAAGAACTGTGCTTTGGTTACAGCAGCAAGGCAAGCTGACTTTCTCCTGTAAAGATGGGTTCCTAAGGTATGACTTTGTAGAAGAAATGCAAAGCAGTTTTGGTTTCTCAGTGCCGCTCACCCTAGGGCAATGAGGCAGATTGGCATGACATGTAGGACGTGAGAGAACACAGTTCCTGGAGCTGTTGGAGTGCTGAGGAAATCTAGCTCTCCCAGGGAAGAGTGCAGTGTGTTGCCCTACACTCAGCATACACTGAGTGACTGGGAAAGGTTTCCGGGCCTGGAAGTTTCTTAGCAGCCTAGTGGAGCCTGCCGGTGCTCGGTGTTCGTGCAGGGAATAGGGTGCCCAGGTGAGGTCCTCCGTTTCCTGAAATGCTTACTAACGTTAAAGAAAGCAGACCTAAAGCTAATGCCTCAAGGACTCTGCTCCAAGCTTCCACTTCGGCAGGGCTATTCAAGGCTTTACCTTGAGGAAAGGACTCACGTCAAGTTTCCTTTTAGCTCTAGAGCGTATCAGGAGGAGCTCCCACCCAGGCTATGAAAGCACCCTGTTGATGTAGAGAAGACTCGTTCCTTTCCCAGAGCCCTGCCTGCAGTGACTAGAGACCCGTCCTAAAACTGTGATTTAGGTAGCTTCAAAGCAGCATGAATGGAGCATTCAAAATGGGAAAGCAAGGCTTGTGCCATAAGGCCCTGTTTCCAGCGAACACGCAACCTACCTCCTTGTGATTTCTACCAAGTATACACTCTAGCTACACACTGGTCCGTTCCTTGAATAAAGTTTATTTGGCACGGAGTTCTGCGTGTAGCCAACCGCCTCCCCCAAGGAACGCTCTTGCTAGGCTCTCGGGCTTAGCTTCTTCTAAAACCCTGCAGTGTAAGAGGAAGAACTGTGCTTTGTTTACAGCAGGAACGCAAGCCGAATTTCTCCTGTAAGGATGGGGTCTTAATGTATGACTTTGTGGAAGGAATGCAAAGCAGTTTTGGTTTCTCAGTGCCGCTCAGCCTAGGGCAATGAGGCAGATTTGCATGACATGTAGGATGTGAGAGAACACAGTTCCTGGAGCTGAAGGAGTGCTGAGGAAATCTAGCTCTCCCAGGGAAGAGTGCAGTGTGTTGCCCTACACTCAGCATACACTGAGTGACTGGGAAATGATTCCGGGCCTGGAAATTTCTTAGCAGCCTACTGGAGCCTGCCGGTGCTCGGTGTTCGTGCATGGAGTAGGGTGCCCAGGCGAGGTCCTCCGTTTCCTGAAATGCTTACTAACGTTAAAGAAAGCAGACCTAAAGCTAATGCCTCAAGGACTCTGCTCCAAGCTTCCACTTCGGCAGGGCTATTCAAGGCTTTCCCTTGAGGAAAGGACTCACGTCAAGTTTCCTTTTAGCTCTAGAGCGTATCAGGAGGAGCTCCCACCCAGGCTATGAAAGCACCCTGTTGATGTAGAGAACACTTGTTCCTTTCCCAGAGCCCTGCCTGCAGTGACTAGAGACCCGTCCTAAACTGTGATTTAGGTAGCTTCAAGGCAGCATGAATGGAGCACTCAAAATGGGAAAGCAAGGCTTGTGCCATAAGGCCCCCGTTTCCAGCGAACACGTAGCCTACCTCCATGTGATTTCTATCAAGTAAGTAGACACTCTAGCTACACACTGGTCCCTTCCTTGAATAAAGTTTATTTGGCACGGAGTTCTGCGTGTAGCCAAACGCCTCCCCCAAGGAGCGCTCTTGCTAGGCTATCGGGCTTAGCTTCTTCTAAAACCCTGCAGTGTAAGAGGAAGAACTGTGCTTTGGTTACAGCAGCAAGGCAAGCTGACTTTCTCCTGTAAAGATGGGTTCCTAAGGTATGACTTTGTAGAAGGAATGCAAAGCAGTTTTGGTTTCTCAGTGCCGCTCAGCCTAGGGCAATGAGGCAGATTGGCATGACATGTAGGACATGAGAGAACACAGTTCCTGGAGCTGTTGGAGTGCTGAGGAAATCTAGCTCTCCCAGGGAAGAGTGCAGTGTGTTGCCCTACACTCAGCATACACTGAGTGACTGGGAAAGGTTTCCGGGCCTGGAAGTTTCTTAGCAGCCTAGTGGAGCCTGCCGGTGCTCGGTGTTCGTGCAGGGAATAGGGTGCCCAGGCGAGGTCCTCCGTTTCCTGAAATGCTTACTAACGTTAAAGAAAGCACACCTAAAGCTAATGCCTCAAGGACTCTGCTCCAAGCTTCCACTTCGGCAGGGCTATTCAAGGCTTTACCTTGAGGAAAGGACTCACGTCAAGTTTCCTTTTAGCTCTAGAGCGTATCAGGAGGAGCTCCCACCCAGGCTATGAAAGCACCCTGTTGATGTAGAGAAGACTCGTTCCTTTCCCAGAGCCCTGCCTGCAGTGACTAGAGACCCGTCCTAAACTGTGATTTAGGTAGCTTCAAGGCAGCATGAATGCAGCACTCAAAAAGGGAAAGCAAGGCTTGTGCCATAAGGCCCCCGTTTCCAGCGAACACGTAGC